>NC_136072.1:190675317-191321567 GCF_964261635.1 Lissotriton helveticus
GGTGTGTGTGACTCTGTGCATAGACGTGTGAGAGGGTAATTCACTGGGTGCATGGTTTCAAGAGTGCATCTGTGATGGACTGTATGGGTGGGTGAGTGTGTGTATAGGTGCGTTAGTGAGTGAATGTATATCTCAGTGATACATGTGTGAGTAACTACATATGTGAAGGGCATTATATATGTGTGTTGGAGCATATAAATGGCTATAAGTGAGAGTATATGATTGTGAGAGTGGCTGTATGGATGATCGATTGCTTTTATCAGTGATTGTATAAGAGTGTAAGAATGTGCTAGTATTGGCATGAGTAAGTGTGCTGGTGTGCATAAGTGTATAGGTAAGTAAATGGCAGTGTGATTAATTGTTTGCATGACTGACTAGGTGTGTGAGTACCTCTATGGATGAGTGGTGGTGTGTGAGTGTTTATATGGGTGTATGAGTGCATAAGATAGTCCTGTACTGAGTGATCATAAGTATGAGTGACTGTACGGGTGAGTGAGTGGATGTGTGTGTAAACCTAAGAATCAGTGAGTGTGTTTGTAGTTATTGCTGTTGGAGTGTCTATGGTTTTGAGAATGGCAGTCTGTAATTTTGAGTGTGTGTATCAAAGGTTATATTAGGGTGTGAGAAGATGTATCAAATTATCACATGGATGATGTCATCAGTGATGTCATTTGAGACGTCATCAGTGATGTCACTGACCATGTCATGAGTGATGTCAAATATGAGACGCCATAAGCAGTGCATTGCGCGGGCACGAGTTATAGTTAGCTGAACTAACTATAACGGGGGAATTTCTCTGGTTTTGTTCGAGTGAAGTATCCAAATAACTATAACTTTCCCTTAAACCTATGGTTTTTTTCAGTGAATTTCAAAGGTTTTATAAATGCTAATTTATGGCTATGCCTACAGAGGTAAGACATGTGAAGAAAGAAGAAATAACACACAGAAAGAAGCAAAAGAAATACAGAAAGAAGCAACAGAAGTCCAGAGAAAAGTGTAGGAAGAAGCAAGACATGTGCAGAAAGAACCAGCAGAGGAGCAGGAAGAGGCCTTGTTCCAAAATCATCCTGTGCCCACAACTTTTTCAGATGGGGACTGGTGGTAACTGACTGACTAACCAGGCCTAAAGCCAGTGCTATGCTAAAAGACACTTAGAATACAATGAAAACACCTACATACACTAGGGAACACTATGCGTTGGAGTACCCCTGTGATTAGCATGACCTCCTCTGTAAGGCCATAGTACATAATAGGGCAGGGGGATTAAAACTACCTCATAAAATGCGCTACGGGGCGCGTTTGCACAGAGGGGAAGGGGGGCCTGAGGTGACATGTGTGCAAACACGCCCTGTGGCCGTTTTAAGTTGGGAGATTAAGTCCCCTTGAATCCTGATAGTCCCTGGGGTCCAACTAGCCAACCAGGTACCTCCTGTAAGTGCCATAGAGCTGCGTTGCAGAGAGGTGTAAAAAGGGGCGTGGCCTGGCTCACCTCTCTGCAACACAGCGCAGTGGCGCTTACTGGAGGTACCTGGTGGGGTTGTTGGCCCCCAGAGACCCTCAGGATTTAAGCGGAATCAATTCCCCAACTTAAAACCCACCACAGGGCGTGTTTGCACACATGTCACCTCAGGCCCTGCCCCCTCCCTTCACCACTGTGCAGACGGGCCTGTGGCACGCTTTAAGTTGAGGGATGAAATCCCCTTCAATTCTGTGTGCCCCTGGGGGCCAACTAGCCTACCAGGTACCTCCAGTAAGCACCACAGAGCTACGTTGCAGAGAGGTGTAAAAAGGGGCATGACCTGGACCACCTCTCTGCAACGCAGTGCAGTGGCACTTACTGGAAGCACCTGGTGGGCTAGTTGGCCCCCAGGGGCCCTCAGGATTGAAAGGGAATTAATTCCCCAACTTTAAACGTGCCACAGGGCGTGTTTGCACACATGTCACCTCAGGCCCCGCCCCCTCCCTTCACCACTTTGCAAACGCGTCCCTGTGGCACGTTTTAAGTTGGGGGGAGAAAGTTCCCTTGAATCCTGAGGGTACTTTGACCACCTATCTGCAACGCAGCTCCCTGGTGCATACTGGAGGTACCTGGTGGGCTAGTTGGCCCCCAGGGACCCTCAGTATTCAAGAGGAATTAATTCCTCAACTTACAACGTGCCAGGGGGCGCGTTTGCACTGTGGTGAAGGGAAGGGGCGGGGCCTGAGGTGACATGTGTGCAAACATGCCCTGTGGCGTGTTTTAAGTTGGGGAATTAATTCCTCTTCAATCCTGAGGGTCCCTGTGGGTGCAGTCCCCGGGGCTTGGTGGGCCTTGGAGACCCCCCAAACTTTAAAAAAACAAACCCCTTGGGGTGGCAGTCCCTGGGGCTGCGGGGGGGCATGTACCCCCTGCAAATATTTATGCAAAGCCCGGGGGGGAGGGCAGTGTGGGGGATTGGGGCCCCCCACACATTTTTTACTGCCCCCGGGACCTGGCCCACCCGGGGGCTTCAATTTAACATAGCGCGGGAGCTTGTGCTTTGTTTTTTTTTATTTTCTCGGTCGGATTCGCGCACCCAGTGCGAATTTGGCCGATTTAAAAAAAAATAAAAAATGCTTTTTAGGGCCCTGAGCAGGCCTAGGGAGTCAGGGTCTTTCTACCCTGCCCCCTTTTCTGGTTTTGAGCGTTTCTGTTTCTCTTTTCTTGTGCCTCGGTTCTACTGAGGCGCAAGATGGTTGCCAACACTTCCTGGTTTGAAGTGTTGACAGCCAATTAGAATGCAGCTCGTGATCGGCAGGGTGCGTGGATCCTCCATTCCTCTATATATCAAAACTTTTATTTTTTGATTTTCTCAGCAACTACTGAATAGATTTACACCATTTAAGAAAAAGAGTGCTTTCTGAACCAAGCACTACCTTTTTGCCAAATTTGGTGTAATTCCGTTCAGCAGTTCGAGCTGTTGCCATGTCTAAAGTTTCCTATGGGAGATTGATTTTTTCACTTCTTTTTCTTGAATTTCTCAGGAACTACTGACGGATTTACACCATTTAACAAAAAGAGTTCTTTCTAAAACAAGGGCTACCTTTTTGCCAAATTTGGTGTAATTCTGTTCAGCAGTTCGGGCTGTAGGCGTGTCTAAAGTTTCCTAAGGGAATTAACATGGAGAAAACATGTTTTGAGACCCCCCTTTTTTCTCGGCCCCCGTTTGATGAATCACCCCAAAACTTCCAAGATAGGAGCTGACCAATGCAGCCCACAAGCTTAAAAAATTTCGCGAAGATTCTTCATCCGGCGCCAAGGTTATTGAGAAAACAAAAAATGCTTTTTGAATAGAAACAAGGTCCTACGCACTGAAGATTAATTCACCGATTTAATGAAATATAAGGCTCCTGACACACCACCTTGATCATATATATATATATATATATTGTTCCAACCCTGCTTAACTAAAAGACAGGTCCGACACATGCTCAGGTTACCAACAGTGATTTTATTCCACCGGTGCACATTTTCAAAGCTTCGCGATGTCCACAATTAACAGCATCCGGCAGACGCGTTTCGGCGTGTGCCTCATCAGTGCCGGGTAGTTGCTGAATGTGCCAAGGTGAGTTTTACCACGGAGCTGCTGTTAAATACCACCGAGTGTTCTCATTGGCTGGGAGTCGTTCTCAAAGAAAGCGGACAGGGAAAGTTCCTCCGATGGTAAATGTCGCTATGCTCCCAACCAAGAGACCTCGGACACTGTGCACCGAGTCCCGCAATAAAGAACCAACAGGCAGTCAGATTAAGGTATAATGTCCCATCCTCGCACATGATAATACTTGTGTTGCTTTTCTGGCTCCTTTAAATATTGCGGGAAAACATAGGTCGGCTTCCATCACTGTTGGGCAATCCTTAAGCAAACATACTGTCTGCTCCCTCTCCCCAATACCTTCGAGACACTCCGGGTTGGGGGGGGCGCCGCATTGTGCCTTCCAAGCACTCCAAGCCAAAGTCAAGATTTGTCGGTTATATGCGGAGCTCCAGACCGAGGGGCGTGTCAGAGAGGCGGAGCCGACCTCCGCTTTAACATACTGTTCCAACCCTGCTTAACTAAAAGACAGGTCCGACACATGCTCAGGTTACCAACAGTGATTTTATTCCACCGGTGCACATTTTCAAAGCTTCACGATGTCCACAATTAACAGCATCCGGCAGACGCGTTTCGGCGAGTGCCTCATCAGTGCCGGGTAGTTGCTGAATGTGCCAAGGTGAGTTTTAGCACGGAGCTGCTGTTAAATACCACCGAGTGTTCTCATTGGCTGGGAGTCGTTCTCAAAGAAAGCGGACAGGGAAAGTTCCTCCGATGGTAAATGTCGCTATGCTCCCAACCAAGAGACCTCGGATACTGTGCACCGAGTCCCGCAATAAGGAACCAACAGGCAGTCAGATTAAGGTATAATGTCCCATCCTCGCACATGATAATACTTGTGTTGCTTTTCTGGCTTCTTTAAATATTGCGGGAAAACATAGGTCGGCTTCCATCACTGTTGGGCAATCCTTTAAGCAAACATACTGTCTGCTCCCTCTCCCCAATACCTTCGAGACACTCCGGCTTGGGGGGGCGCCGCATTGTGCCTTCCAAGCACTCCAAGCCAAAGTCAAGATTTGTCGGTTATATGCGGAGCTCCAGACCGAGGGGCGTGTCAGACAGGCGGAGCCGACCTCTGCCTTAACATACTGTTCCAACCCTGCTTAACTAAAAGACAGGTCCGACACATGCTCAGGTTACCAACAGTGATTTTATTCCACCGGTGCACATTTTCAAAGCTTCGCGATGTCCACAATTAACAGCATCCGGCAGACGCGTTTCTGCGTGTGCCTCATCAGTGCCGGGTAGTTGCTGAATGTGCCAAGATGAGTTTTACCACGAAGCTGCTGTTAAATACCACCCGAGTGTTCTCATTGGCTGGGAGTCGTTCTCAAAGAAAGCGGACAGGGAAAGTTCCTCCGATGGTAAATGTCGCTATGCTCCCAACCAAGAGACCTCGGACACTGTGCACAGAGTCCCGCAATAAAGAACCAACAGGCAGTCAGATTAAGGTATAATATATATATATATACAACTTTAACCATGATCACCTCTATAATATATATAAATATATATATATATCCAACCACTCTCCTTTTCTCTTCCAAAGAAGTGCACCGGCACACGTCGTGTTGTTAAAACTTTTTTAATTCATGGAATCCCACCAGAGCAGGAAACACACACTCCCAACGTTTCTGCTCACATAGGAGCCCTGATCACATGACTGGTTTTCTGCATTTGAATGTCCCACATGGTCTTTATAATCACGCAGGCCGTATTTCTTATACAGAAGGCACCATGAGAAAGTTCAACAACTTTGCAAAACCAGAGAATAGCACAATGAAGTATCCATGCGCTTTGTAGCGCTATAAATGTCAATGCGCTGTGTATTAATCATCCATTGAACGTAATTCTCTTAGGTGCCACCTATGGTGTGCCTCAAATGCACATCCAGTTATAAAGTTTCACTTACTCACTGAAACGACAGCAACCAGCAGTGAAGGGAATCTTCCTCTGCATCCCTTGCTTTCCACACACAGAAAAACTTTACTTTCTCCGGGGGAAGCAGGTCCAGCTCCCACACTATTAACTCCATTCCAAATTTGCCCATATATATACACAACTTTATTTCGCCTTCAAAGCCTTAAAAGCAATACAAACATCACAAAAATACAACAAAGGGGCATATCATCAAGGCCATGCGATAATTATCGCTCAGCGCTCTTAGCGCAAGGATAATTATCGACGGCCAACTCGGAATTTTATCGCAGAGATAGCATGCTATCAGCAACGCTTATCTCCAAAGTAATAAAATTCAGAGCGCAAACTGCCAATTGTGAGATTATTGCTGGAAATACAGCAATAATCGCAAAAGGTTTGGCGAAAGCTTGTTGAAAGGTCAAGGCATACTTAGCCATGATATCCACCTTACATAGGATATCATGGCTTTGCATCTCTCATTAGAGATGCAAAGATGGGCGTTGGGGGAAAGGACGATAATGCAAGGATTTACGCGATAACGTGACCTTGCTAATGAGGCGATAAAATTATCGCTGCTTTCCATCTGAAAACGGACGCTAAAGCGGCGATAATTTTATCTCCGGGGCTTGATGGAATGCCCCAAAGTTCGGCCAGTTTCGTGGTAGATTTGAGCAGTGTATGTTAATTGAGAGTGCCTGAACCGCCTCGAGTAACATGGAGGCGTGAAGACTCCCGGCGGCAAGAGAGACGGGGATTATTAAAATCTCCGGGGTGCGGTCATTGGACTAACCTCAATGATATCTATATGCTGATGAAAGCTACCTTGCAGCTGAGCAAAGAGTAAACCAAGAACTTGACATTACAAGAGGCAAACAAGAACGAACACCGAAATGAGAGGCCATGCAGGAACGAATGTAAAAAACTAATTATGGACAATGAAGCTACTGGGACATTTCAACACATTATTTCCATTCAAGGTTGACATAGTGCATTTGAATATCTATATTGTGCATTTGGAAATATACTGGTACCGTGTAAAATCTTAAGTGTATCCATTAACAACATGATTCATAAAGGGGGGTGGTGATGGACAGAGTATCTGAATTAAGCAGAACACTTCTACCCAGTCAAAAGATCAGGGCTTGATCCATCACCGTTTTTTAGCTCACTGCACCATCCCAGTTCAGAACCTGGCTACATGCAAATTAGTCTGTCCCTGGCCCAGTGCATGAAGGGAACAGGGCAGACCAAACTACCAAGCCAATTCTTTACTGGAAAGGAAACAAGCTTCCGGGGACCGGTTTCTGGCATTACAGCCGTCTTCGGCCCGGCTTGCTTGAATCCTGATGGTGCAGTGAGCAAGGGACTCACATCTGAGCATACCCTTCCACGCTTGTGGTGGCCAAAACGATTCATAAAGGGGGGTGGTGATGGACAGAGTATCTGAATTAAGCAGAACACTCCTACCCAGTCAAAAGATCAGGGCTTGATCCATCACCGTTTTTTAGCTCACTGCACCATCCCAGTTCAGAACCTGGCTACATGCAAATTAGTCTGTCCCTGGCCCAGTGCATGATGGGAACAGGGCAGACCAAACTACCAAGCCAATTCTTTACTGGAAAGGAAACAAGCTTCCGGGGACCGGTTTCTGGCATTACAGCCGTCTTCGGCCCGGCTTGCTTGAATCCTGATGGTGCAGTGAGCAAGGGACTCACATCTGAGCATACCCTTCCACGCTTGTGGTGGCCAAAACGATTCATAAAGGGGGGTGGTGATGGACAGAGTATCTGAATTAAGCAGAACACTCCTACCCAGTCAAAAGATCAGGGCTTGATCCATCACCGTTTTTTAGCTCACTGCACCATCCCAGTTCAGAACCTGGCTACATGCAAATTAGTCTGTCCCTGGCCCAGTGCATGATGGGAACAGGGCAGACCAAACTACCAAGCCAATTCTTTACTGGAAAGGAAACAAGCTTCCGGGGACCGGTTTCTGGCATAACAGCCGTCTTCGGCCCGGCTTGCTTGAATCCTGATGGTGCAGTGAGCAAGGGACTCACATCTGAGCATACCCTTCCACGCTTGTGGTGGCCAAAACGATTCATAAAGGGGGGTGGTGATGGACAGAGTATCTGAATTAAGCAGAACACTCCTACCCAGTCAAAAGATCAGGGCTTGATCCATCACTGTTTTTTAGCTCACTGCACCATCCCAGTTCAGAACCTGGCTACATGCAAATTAGTCTGTCCCTGGCCCAGTGCATGATGGGAACAGGGCAGACCAAACTACCAAGCCAATTCTTTACTGGAAAGGAAAAAAGCTTCCGAGGACCGGTTTCTGGCATTACAGCCGTCTTCGGCCCGGCTTGCTTGAATCCTGATGGTGCAGTGAGCAAGGGACTCACATCTGAGCATACCCTTCCACGCTTGTGGTGGCCAAAACGATTCATAAAGGGGGGTGGTGATGAACAGAGTATCTGAATTAAGCAGAACACTCCTACCCAGTCAAAAGATCAGGGCTTGATCCATCACCGTTTTTTAGCTCACTGCACCATCCCAGTTCAGAACCTGGCTACATGCAAATTAGTCTGTCCCTGGCCCAGTGCATGATGGGAACAGGGCAGACCAAACTACCAAGCCAATTCTTTACTGGAAAGGAAACAAGCTTCCGGGGACCGGTTTCTGGCATTACAGCCGTCTTCGGCCCGGCTTGCTTGAATCCTGATGGTGCAGTGAGCAAGGGACTCACATCTGAGCATACCCTTCCACGCTTGTGGTGGCCAAAACGATTCATAAAGGGGGGTGGTGATGGACAGAGTATCTGAATGAAGCAGAACACTCCTACCCAGTCAAAAGATCAGGGCTTGATCCATCACCGTTTTTTAGCTCACTGCACCATCCCAGTTCAGAACCTGGCTACATGCAAATTAGTCTGTCCCTGGCCCAGTGCATGATGGGAACAGGGCAGACCAAACTACCAAGCCAACTCTTTACTGGAAAGGTAACAAGCTTCCGGGGACCGGTTTCTGGCATTACAGCCGTCTTCGCCCCGGCTTGCTTGAATCCTGATGGTGCAGTGAGCAAGGGACTCACATCTGAGCATACCCTTCCACGCTTGTGGTGGCCAAAACGATTCATAAAGGGGGGTGGTGATGGACAGAGTATATGAATTAAGCAGAACACTCCTGCCCAGTCAAAAGATCAGGGCTTGATCCATCACCGTTTTTTAGCTCACTGCACCATCCCAGTTCAGAACCTGGCTACATGCAAATTAGTCTGTCCCTGGCCCAGTGCATGATGGGAACAGGGCAGACCAAACTACCAAGCCAATTCTTTACTGGAAAGGAAACAAGCTTCCGGGGACCGGTTTCTGGCATTACAGCCGTCTTCGGCCCGGCTTGCTTGAATCCTGATGGTGCAGTGAGCAAGGGACTCACATCTGAGCATACCCTTCCACGCTTGTGGTGGCCAAAACGATTCATAAAGGGGGGTGGTGATGGACAGAGTATCTGAATTAAGCAGAACACTCCTACCCAGTCAAAAGATCAGGGCTTGATCCATCCCCGTTTTTTAGCTCACTGCACCATCCCAGTTCAGAACCTGGCTACATGCAAATTAGTCTGTCCCTGGCCCAGTGCATGATGGGAACAGGGCAGACCAAACTACCAAGCCAATTCTTTACTGGAAAGGAAACAAGCTTCCGGGGACCGGTTTCTGGCATTACAGCCGTCTTCGGCCCGGCTTGCTTGAATCCTGATGGTGCAGTGAGCAAGGGACTCACATCTGAGCATACCCTTCCACGCTAGTGGTGGCCAAAACGATTCATAAAGGGGGGTGGTGATGGACAGAGTATCTGAATTAAGCAGAACACTCCTACCCAGTCAAAAGATCAGGGCTTGATCCATCACCGTTTTTTAGCTCACTGCACCATCCCAGTTCAGAACCTGGCTACATGCAAATTAGTCTGTCCCTGGCCCAGTGCATGATGGGAACAGGGCAGACCAAACTACCAAGCCAATTCTTTACTGGAAAGGAAACAAGCTTCCGGGGACCGGTTTCTGGCATTACAGGCGTCTTCGGCCCGGCTTGCTTGAATCCTGATGGTGCAGTGAGCAAGGGACTCACATCTGAGCATACCCTTCCACGCTTGTGGTGGCCAAAACGATTCATAAAGGGGGGTGGTGATGGACAGAGTATCTGAATTAAGCAGAACACTCCTACCCAGTCAAAAGATCAGGGCTTGATCCATCACCGTTTTTTAGCTCACTGCACCATCCCAGTTCAAAACCTGGCTACATGCAAATTAGTCTGTCCCTGGCCCAGTGCATGATGGGAACAGGGCAGACCAAACTACCAAGCCAATTCTTTACTGGAAAGGAAACAAGCTTCCGGGGACCGGTTTCTGGCATTACAGCCGTCTTCGGCCCGGCTTGCTTGAATCCTGATGGTGCAGTGAGCAAGGGACTCACATCTGAGCATAACCTTCCACGCTTGTGGTGGCCAAAACGATTCATAAAGGGGGGTGGTGATGGACAGAGTATCTGAATTAAGCAGAACACTCCTACCCAGTCAAAAGATCAGGGCTTGATCCATCACCGTTTTTTAGCTCACTGCACCATCCCAGTTCAGAACCTGGCTACATGCAAATTAGTCTGTCCCTGGCCCAGTGCATGATGGGAACAGGGCAGACCAAACTACCAAGCCAATTCTTTACTGGAAAGGAAACAAGCTTCCGGGGACCGGTTTCTGGCATTACAGCCGTCTTCGGCCCGGCTTGCTTGAATCCTGATGGTGCAGTGAGCAAGGGACTCACATCTGAGCATACCCTTCCACGCTTGTGGTGGCCAAAACGATTCATATAGGGGGGTGGTGATGGACAGAGTATCTGAATTAAGCAGAACACTCCTACCCAGTCAAAAGATCAGGGCTTGATCCATCACTGTTTTTTAGCTCACTGCACCATCCCAGTTCAGAACCTGGCTACATGCAAATTAGTCTGTCCCTGGCCCAGTGCATGATGGGAACAGGGCAGACCAAACTACCAAGCCAATTCTTTACTGGAAAGGAAACAAGCTTCCGGGGACCAGTTTCTGGCATTACAGCCGTCTTCGGCCCGGCTTGCTTGAATCCTGATGGTGCAGTGAGCAAGGGACTCACATCTGAGCATACCCTTCCACGCTTGTGGTGGCCAAAACGATTCATAAAGGGGGG
Organism: Lissotriton helveticus; assembly: GCF_964261635.1. NCBI lineage: Eukaryota > Metazoa > Chordata > Amphibia > Caudata > Salamandridae > Lissotriton > Lissotriton helveticus. Next base: position 190,686,058 of record NC_136072.1, read on the forward strand.
TGCTGATGGACAGAGTATCTGAATTAAGCAGAACACTCCTACCCAGTCAAAAGATCAGGGCTTGATCCATCACCGTTTTTTAGCTCACTGCACCATCCCAGTTCAGAACCTGGCTACATGCAAATTAGTCTGTCCCTGGCCCAGTGCATGATGGGAACAGGGCAGACCAAACTACCAAGCCAATTCTTTACTGGAAAGGAAACAAGCTTCCGGGGACCGGTTTCTGGCATTACAGCCGTCTTCGGCCCGGCTTGCTTGAATCCTGATGGTGCAGTGAGCAAGGGACTCACATCTGAGCATACCCTTCCACGCTTGTGGTGGCCAAAACGATTCATAAAGGGGGGTGGTGATGGACAGAGTATCTGAATTAAGCAGAACACTCCTACCCAGTCAAAAGATCAGGGCTTGATCCATCACTGTTTTTTAGCTCACTGCACCATCCCAGTTCAGAACCTGGCTACATGCAAATTAGTCTGTCCCTGGCCCAGTGCATGATGGGAACAGGGCAGACCAAACTACCAAGCCAATTCTTTACTGGAAAGGAAACAAGCTTCCGGGGACCAGTTTCTGGCATTACAGCCGTCTTCGGCCCGGCTTGCTTGAATCCTGATGGTGCAGTGAGCAAGGGACTCACATCTGAGCATACCCTTCCACGCTTGTGGTGGCCAAAACGATTCATAAAGGGGGGTGCTGATGGACAGAGTATCTGAATTAAGCAGAACACTCCTACCCAGTCAAAAGATCAGGGCTTGATCCATCACCGTTTTTTAGCTCACTGCACCATCCCAGTTCAGAACCTGGCTACATGCAAATTAGTCTGTCCCTGGCCCAGTGCATGATGGGAACAGGGCAGACCAAACTACCAAGCCAATTCTTTACTGGAAAGGAAACAAGCTTCCGGGGACCGGTTTCTGGCATTACAGCCGTCTTCGGCCCGGCTTGCTTGAATCCTGATGGTGCAGTGAGCAAGGGACTCACATCTGAGCATACCCTTCCACGCTTGTGGTGGCCAAAACGATTCATAAAGGGGGGTGGTGATGGACAGAGTATCTGAATTAAGCAGAACACTCCTGCCCAGTCAAAAGATCAGGGCTTGATCCATCACCGTTTTTTAGCTCACTGCACCATCCCAGTTCAGAACCTGGCTACATGCAAATTAGTCTGTCCCTGGCCCAGTGCATGATGGGAACAGGGCATACCAAACTACCAAGCCAATACTTTACTGGAAAGGAAACAAGCTTCCGGGGACCGGTTTCTGGCATTACAGCCGTCTTCGGCCCGGCTTGCTTGAATCCTAATGGTGCAGTGAGCAAGGGACTCACATCTGAGCATACCCTTCCACGCTTGTGGTGGCCAAAACGATTCATAAAGGGGGATGGTGATGGACAGAGTATCTGAATTAAGCAGAACACTCCTACCCAGTCAAAAGATCAGGGCTTGATCCATCACCGTTTTTTAGCTCACTGCACCATCCCAGTTCAGAACCTGGCTACATGCAAATTAGTCTGTCCCTGGCGCAGTGCATGATGGGAACAGGGCAGACCAAACTACCAAGCCAATTCTTTACTGGAAAGGAAACAAGCTTCCGGGGACCGGTTTCTGGCATTACAGCCGTCTTCGGCCCGGCTTGCTTGAATCCTGATGGTGCAGTGAGCAAGGGACTCACATCTGAGCATACCCTTCCACGCTTGTGGTGGCCAAAACGATTCATAAAGGGGGGTGGTGATGGACAGAGTATCTGAATTAAGCAGAACACTCCTACCCAGTCAAAAGATCAGGGCTTGATCCATCACTGTTTTTTAGCTCACTGCACCATCCCAGTTCAGAACCTGGCTACATGCAAATTAGTCTGTCCCTGGCCCAGTGCATGATGGGAACAGGACAGACCAAACTACCAAGCCAATTCTTTACTGGAAAGGAAACAAGCTTCCGGGGACCGGTTTCTGGCATTACAGCCGTCTTCGGCCCGGCTTGCTTGAATCCTGATGGTGCAGTGAGCAAGGGACTCACATCTGAGCATACCCTTCCACGCTTGTGGTGGCCAAAACGATTCATAAAGGGGGGTGGTGATGGACAGAGTATCTGAATTAAGCAGAACACTCCTGCCCAGTCAAAAGATCAGGACTTGATCCATCACCGTTTTTTAGCTCACTGCACCATCCCAGTTCAGAACCTGGCTACATGCAAATTAGTCTGTCCCTGGCCCAGTGCATGATGGGAACAGGGCAGACCAAACTACCAAGCCAATACTTTACTGGAAAGGAAACAAGCTTCCGGGGACCGGTTTCTGGCATTACAGCCGTCTTCGGCCCGGCTTGCTTGAATCCTGATGGTGCAGTGAGCAAGGGACTCACATCTGAGCATACCCTTCCACGCTTGTGGTGGCCAAAACGATTCATAAAGGGGGGTGGTGATGGACAGAGTATCTGAATTAAGCAGAACACTCCTACCCAGTCAAAAGATCAGGGCTTGATCCATCACCGTTTTTTAGCTCACTGCACCATCCCAGTTCAGAACCTGGCTACATGCAAATTAGTCTGTCCCTGGCCCAGTGCATGATGGGAACAGGGCAGACCAAACTACCAAGCCAATTCTTTACTGGAAAGGAAACAAGCTTCCGGGGACCGGTTTCTGGCATTACAGCCGACTTCGGCCCGGCTTGCTTGAATTCTGATGGTGCAGTGAGCAAGGGACTCACATCTGAGCATACCCTTCCACGCTTGTGGTGGCCAAAACGATTCATAAAGGGGGGTGGTGATGGACAGAGTATCTGAATTAAGCAGAACACTCCTACCCAGTCAAAAGATCAGGGCTTGATCCATCACCGTTTTTTAGCTCACTGCACCATCCCAGTTCAGAACCTGGCTACATGCAAATTAGTCTGTCCCTGGCCCAGTGCATGATGGGAACAGGGCAGACCAAACTACCAAGCCAATTCTTTACTGGAAAGGAAACAAGCTTCCGGGGACCGGTTTCTGGCATTACAGCCGTCTTCGGCCCGGCTTGCTTGAATCCTGATGGTGCAGTGAGCAAGGGACTCACATCTGAGCATACCCTTCCACGCTTGTGGTGGCCAAAACGATTCATAAAGGGGGGTGGTGATGGATAGAGTATCTGAATTAAGCAGAACACTCCTACCCAGTCAAAAGATCAGGGCTTGTTTCATCACCGTTTTTTAGCTCACTGCACCATCCCAATTCAGAACCTGGCTACATGCAAATTAGTCTGTCCCTGGCCCAGTGCATGATGGGAACAGGGCAGACCAAACTACCAAGCCAATTCTTTACTGGAAAGGAAACAAGCTTCCGGGGACCGGTTTCTGGCATTACAGCCGTCTTCGGCCCGGCTTGCTTGAATCCTGATGGTGCAGTGAGCAAGGGACTCACATCTGAGCATACCCTTCCACGCTTGTGGTGGCCAAAACGATTCATAAAGGGGGGTGGTGATGGACAGAGTATCTGAATTAAGCAGAACACTCCTACCCAGTCAAAAGACCAGGGCTTGATCCATCACTGTTTTTTAGCTCACTGCACCATCCCAGTTCAGAACCTGGCTACATGCAAATTAGTCTGTCCCTGGCCCAGTGCATGATGGGAACAGGGCAGACCAAACTACCAAGCCAATTCTTTACTGGAAAGGAAACAGGCTTCCGGGGACCGGTTTCTGGCATTACAGCCGTCTTCGGCCCGGCTTGCTTGAATCCTGATGGTGCAGTGAGCAAGGGACTCACATCTGAGCATACCCTTCCACGCTTGTGGTGGCCAAAACGATTCATAAAGGGGGGTGGTGATGGACAGAGTATCTGAATTAAGCAGAACACTCCTACCCAGTCAAAAGATCAGGGCTTGATCCATCACCGTTTTTTAGCTCACTGCACCATCCCAGTTCAGAACCTGGCTACATGCAAATTAGTCTGTCCCTGGCCCAGTGCATGATGGGAACAGGACAGACCAAACTACCAAGCCAATTCTTTACTGGAAAGGAAACAAGCTTCCGGGGACCGGTTTCTGGCATTACAGCCGTCTTCGGCCCGGCTTGCTTGAATCCTGATGGTGCAGTGAGCAAGGGACTCACATCTGAGCATACCCTTCCACGCTTGTGGTGGCCAAAACGATTCATAAAGGGGGGTGGTGATGGACAGAGTATCTGAATTAAGCAGAACACTCCTGCCCAGTCAAAAGATCAGGACTTGATCCATCACCGTTTTTTAGCTCACTTCACCATCCCAGTTCAGAACCTGGCTACATGCAAATTAGTCTGTCCCTGGCCCAGTGCATGATGGGAACAGGGCAGACCAAACTACCAAGCCAATACTTTACTGGAAAGGAAACAAGCTTCCGGGGACCGGTTTCTGGCATTACAGCCGTCTTCGGCCCGGCTTGCTTGAATCCTGATGGTGCAGTGAGCAAGGGACTCACATCTGAGCATACCCTTCCACGCTTGTGGTGGCCAAAACGATTCATAAAGGGGGGTGCTGATGGACAGAGTATCTGAATTAAGCAGAACACTCCTACCCAGTCAAAAGATCAGGGCTTGATCCATCACCGTTTTTTAGCTCACTGCACCATCCCAGTTCAGAACCTGGCTACATGCAAATTAGTCTGTCCCTGGCCCAGTGCATGATGGGAACAGGGCAGACCAAACTACCAAGCCAATTCTTTACTGGAAAGGAAACAAGCTTCCGGGGACCGGTTTCTGGCATTACAGCCGTCTTCGGCCCGGCTTGCTTGAATCCTGATGGTGCAGTGAGCAAGGGACTCACATCTGAGCATACCCTTCCACGCTTGTGGTGGCCAAAACGATTCATAAAGGGGGGTGGTGATGGACAGAGTATCTGAATTAAGCAGAACACTCCTACCCAGTCAAAAGATCAGGGCTTGATCCATCACTGTTTTTTAGCTCACTGCACCATCCCAGTTCAGAACCTGGCTACATGCAAATTAGTCTGTCCCTGGCCCAGTGCATGATGGGAACAGGGCAGACCAAACTACCAAGCCAATTCTTTACTGGAAAGGAAACAAGCTTCCGGGGACCGGTTTCTGGCATTACAGCCGTCTTCGGCCCGGCTTGCTTGAATCCTGATGGTGCAGTGAGCAAGGGACTCACATCTGAGCATACCCTTCCACGCTTGTGGTGGCCAAAACGATTCATAAAGGGGGGTGGTGATGGACAGAGTATCTGAATTAAGCAGAACACTCCTACCCAGTCAAAAGATCAGGGCTTGATCCATCACCGTTTTTTAGCTCACTGCACCATCCCAGTTCAGAACCTGGCTACATGCAAATTAGTCTGTCCCTGGCCCAGTGCATGATGGGAACAGGGCAGACCAAACTACCAAGCCAATTCTTTACTGGAAAGGAAACAAGCTTCCGGGGACCGGTTTCTGGCATTACAGCCGTCTTCGGCCCGGCTTGCTTGAATTCTGATGGTGCAGTGAGCAAGGGACTCACATCTGAGCATACCCTTCCACGCTTGTGGTGGCCAAAACGATTCATAAAGGGGGGTGGTGATGGACAGAGTATCTGAATTAAGCAGAACACTCCTACCCAGTCAAAAGATCAGGGCTTGATCCATCACCGTTTTTTTAGCTCACTGCACCATCCCAGTTCAGAACCTGGCTACATGCAAATTAGTCTGTCCCTGGCCCAGTGCATGATGGGAACAGGGCAGACCATACTACCAAGCCAATTCTTTACTGGAAAGGAAACAAGCTTCCGGGGACCGGTTTCTGGCATTACAGCCGTCTTCGGCCCGGCTTGCTTGAATCCTGATGGTGCAGTGAGCAAGGGACTCACATCTGAGCATACCCTTCCACGCTTGTGGTGGCCAAAACGATTCATAAAGGGGGGTGGTGATGGACAGAGTATCTGAATTAAGCAGAACACTCCTACCCAGTCAAAAGATCAGGGCTTGATCCATCACCGTTTTTTAGCTCACTGCACCATCCCAGTTCAGAACCTGGCTACATGCAAATTAGTCTGTCCCTGGCCCAGTGCATGATGGGAACAGGGCAGACCAAACTACCAAGCCAATTCTTTACTGGAAAGGAAACAAGCTTCCGGGGACCGGTTTCTGGCATTACAGCCGTCTACGGCCCGGCTTGCTTGAATCCTGATGGTGCAGTGAGCAAGGGACTCACATCTGAGCATACCCTTCCACGCTTGTGGTGGCCAAAACGATTCATAAAGGGGGGTGGTGATGGACAGAGTATCTGAATTAAGCAGAACACTCCTACCCAGTCAAAAGATCAGGGCTTGATCCATCACCGTTTTTTAGCTCACTGCACCATCCCAGTTCAGAACCTGGCTACATGCAAATTAGTCTGTCCCTGGCCCAGTGCATGATGGGAACAGGGCAGACCAAACTACCAAGCCAATTCTTTACTGGAAAGGAAACAAGCTTCCGGGGACCGGTTTCTGGCATTACAGCCGTCTTCGGCCCGGCTTGCTTGAATCCTGATGGTGCAGTGAGCAAGGGACTCACATCTGAGCATACCCTTCCACGCTTGTGGTGGCCAAAACGATTCATAAAGGGGGGTGGTGATGGACAGAGTATCTGAATTAAGCAGAACACTCCTACCCAGTCAAAAGATCAGGGCTTGATCCATCACCGTTTTTTAGCTCACTGCACCATCCCAGTTCAGAACCTGGCTACATGCAAATTAGTCTGTCCCTGGCCCAACATGGCAGCTGAATATAAAGTGATACAGACTGGAATAAGGAGGTCCTCTTTCGATATCCATTGTCTCTCTGATGAAAATACTATTTAAATCACGTGTGTTCAAGTGTTTGTCAAAGAGGCTGTTTAAATGAGCATTGAAAAAAAGTATCCAAAACGCGTCGGCTCATAAATTGATGGATTTTAACTAAGTGAGTGCCTGCAATTTCCTTATGGAGCCTAGTAATATATAAATATATATATACAACTTTATTTTGCCTTCAAGGACTTAAAAGCAATACAAACATCACAGGAACACAACAACTAATCAGACTTACCATACACAATAGGTATACAGCTGGCCAAAAGTAACTTCAAATACATTGGATTGAAGGAAGTGACCCGATTAGGGCCACCCGGGTCACTCGCGACCACCTCTCAGCTTTCCATACAAATGAAGAGTCTGTCAGACAGTAGAGAATACAAACCAAAGTTATTTTATTAGTATTCGCTCGAGTGGAGTCCAATCTGACCAGCCTCCTTAAATAGCTGCTGAGGGACTGACCCCCGTCCACACGACAAAAAAATATATACATTTTCCAACACCTCTATAGTCCCGCCCAGACTGGAATTTTCCAGCCTGGGCAGTAACGGACAAAGGGAGTACAGAAAGGCAAGCTACCATCTTGAGAACGGGTACATGCTATCTTAGTTTCACGGTAACTCTGCCCGTGCTCATCTCTCTAGAGTGGGAGCAGGGCTTACTCGAGAGGAAAGGTATGCAGAGATAGAACGATCTATTCATTAAGGCAGTGGAGCTCAATCTTGGATAATACTAAAGAGAAACAATCGAGGCTGCTTTTCTGCTGAGGCAAACATTACGAGACAGGAACTTATTTTCGATCATGGTTCAAAATGGTGGCTGAATACAAAATGGTGCCGCAAATGCTAACTTAACTCGCATAATGCTAGAAGGAGTCAGCTAGCCCCATTCCCAGTCCAACAGGATACTGCTTTAAAAACATAATTAATAAAAGAGTTCAGATAAAATGACAATACATAAACTCCATCATCACAGGTTAAAATCTCTCAAGGGCAAGATACAACATACACTATGTATCCTAATAACAATCATTATGTATCATATAATTATGATAGTTGTATCTCCTCATGTCACATGAGGTTAAGGATTGCCTCCAGGGAGACCCTTCATTCTAATTTGCCAGGCTCGCTGTAAGAATTTGGCCCCTGCAAAAACCATTGTTTCCCTTGTATCACTTTTCAGTAATCTCAGGGCCTCCCAATAATGCCTCACACCCAACAGCTTACAAGCCAAAATAATTAACTTCTTAAGTGAGGTTACATATCTCAGGCAGAAAAATAAGAGGTGGTCTTCTGTTTCTTTTAGGTCCAGACAGAATGGGCAGTGCGTCTGGGAACCATCTGACATCCCATTTGAAGGTAAACGATCTTAAAGGCAGAGCACCATATCTAAACTGAACATACAATCCTCTAGCTTGAAAGGGAACAATTTTATTAATATATGGTTCACATTTTCTGACTCAGAAAATGCCCTGTTAATGTACTAGGATCACAGTTAAGCCACATCGTTTGGATGACATTATCTCAATATGCTTTTTTCAATGCCAGTATAGCACCTTTCGAGCTCTTTGCTGGGTCATTCCATAAAGCTTTCATCTTCACCACTTCACATTATCTTTTAACATATTTTAACCATTGGGTAGGAACTTGGTGGTCACATGCAATCAGTTCAATTAGCAATTTCCTATACAGAGACAGCTCTGGCTTTGGGCAGAGTCACACCCATTACGTAAATGGGTTTTGGGAAGCAACTGTGTGGATACAGTGTAGTGCTAAATCCAGCTTCAGAGGCATAAGGGGATTACTCACAGGTAGGTTCAAAAGTCCCCTAATTAATTTATTATCAACTAGGGTAAGGAAAGATGCATCTGCATACCTCCATAATTCTGCCCCATATATAGCGGCACCCACTGCCATACCTCTATAAATATATAGTACTGGTGACACTGCTACTCCTGAGGTAGCCTTAAATTCCTTAAAATTGGTAACATTCTTTGGTTCAAGGCAGATTTACACTTTTCCAATTGCGCCCTCAGGACTGATTTTCAGACAACCTTACCCCAAAATAGTCAAAGTGTTTGACCCATTCAATCGTCAATGGTCATTCTGCCTCTGAAAGACCTTTGCAGGTTAATTACCATATACTTTGATTTTACCGGGTTTAACTCCGAACCCCTGTTCTTACAAACGGTTGTTAAAGCATCCATTTCCACCTGGAGCCCCATAGTGGTTCTTGAAATAAGAAATGTATCATCAACAGACATTAAAATTGGCACTGTTGTTTCTGCAGACTTAGGTGCATCATGCTTGCATTCTGATAGCCATCTTACTGCCCCAATAATATAAAGATTAAAGAGAGTGGGTGCAAGTACACAGCCCTACTTCATGCCTCAGTTAATAGGGATTATATCAGTCAAATAGTCTACCACATTCCATCTCACCTGAGCTTACATTTGGGTGTGGAGGACTCAAGGAATGCAAAGAAGATCTTCGGGGACTCTGTAGGCATCCAACACCCTATAAAGATTATTCCTCAGGACCAGGTAAAATGCTGACCTCAGATCTAGGAAGGCAACATGCGAGTGTTTCCTCTTCAAGGTCACATACTTCCAGTATATGACCTTAAAGCGGAAGACTTGATCAATGGTACTAACTCCTTTTCTGAAGCTTGCCTGTGTGTCCTTAAGTATTTGCTTATCAGATATCCATGTTTGAAGCCTTGCCAGGACCTGCCTACAAACCTTTTTTTGGCTGTTATCTAATAGACTTATAGGCTTATAGTTGGAAGGCAGATCTCTACTACCTTTTTTATATATTGGGATGATAGCCGCACCCCGTCATGAGGGGGACATATCCACACCTCCCATAATGGCATTACTCAAGGCATTCAAATATGAAACCAACAAACACTTCAGGGTGTGATAACTATAAACCACCAGAAATGCCATCCAATCTGGGTGCCTTTTCTTTCTGCATTAACTTAAGGACAGGTCAGTATTACTGTCCAGGGTGTGAGTAATAGTTACAGAAAACACAACAGAGCAGACCAGGTCTGGAAAAGTGTGTAGCTGTACTGGCCGAAGTGTAACCGTGGATGCATGCATGCACATAAGGTGTTGTAGCACACTGGCTAGATAAATCCCATCAGACCACCCTTTGTGGTGGAGTTTACGTCATGTGGGATATTTATTGATCATTCCAAATCATAACCGATTTAGTAGTATCGATATAAAATGGATGTCAAAACACTAGCCGTGATGACCATCGTGAAGTGGTATTTACTAAAGTGCAGTGCTTAAAGGGCAAATAGTGTAACTAAAATTGACTACACGGGCATTGTAAAGTATTCAAAATACACAACATGTGTCAAAAATTAAAAACACGCCGAGTAGTAAGACTACCCCATGGCGTTATGTGCAAATCGGTCGACATGTTTCAGCCCGTGGGGCATTGCCCCGGCTTTCTTCAGGACCATAAACAGAGAAGCTACTGCAACTGTCAATGATTTGTTGGATCAAAAACAAAGAATGTACTAAGAAAAAGGTACATATCTACCAGGAACCTTCACATTTGACTGCCCACTGGAAGGAGAGAAGAACATCTTCTTCCTAGAAAACAAAAATTGTTTCACATACAAACACCATATAACACACACATATCCACATGTGTACACTGAGACCGCACAGACAAAACACACCTGCATGAATGAATTGCATTCAGCATTATATGAAAAGCTTTATATAAAAGGTATAATAGCTTTGCCACCACGAGGCATTTCCCCATGGTGTTACTCACCCAGCTTTTTGTGGGTGACGACCTCACCTCACCCGGCGACCGCTCGGGAGAATGAGGCCCCGCTCTACAGTGTAGAAAAAAGGAAACCATGAGTATATGACTCTATGGTGTCCAAGCCAATTGCTCTACACCAAAACCCAACAGACGTGTGTTAGTGCCCCAACTGTTCAACCCTGAAAACACCCACATGTATGTCCATAAGACGCTTGGAAAATATATGAACTGAAAGGCTCTTTAATCATAGAGCACAAAACTGGTGTATAAATTACCCTCAAAGCGTGCTATTAATAGCTCATAAATGGCTTGCCTGGGATAAAAGTATATGATTAAATGTAGCAAGTCCTAGAAATATTAATTAGTACTATCCATGCTGTATGGCTGATCAAGTGCCCAACGACCTAGAACAACAGAGTCCTCGATGTCTAGTGCTCTGGGGGCCGACCTACACTCATCCAAACGAGTAAGTTAAACTAATCACTACTGCAGGAAAAAACACCATAAAACTGACCTGTCCGTCGGTGCCTCTAATGGTAAACCGAGCGGAAGTGGAGGTGTCAGGATAGTCGTCCTTTACCCTTTTTATAACTGCCGGTTGATTAACTCGGCGTTGGTAGCAGCGCAATGTGGACGGTAGCGTGAATGCAGAGACACTGCTCACATGCGCATGCGCAAAGCTATGGGCGATTGCGTGGAAGAAGAGACACTACCCTCGTGCCCATGCGCTGTAGTCATAGTGCCCGAGAGATGGCATGAGTTGTTTATTATCGCTACCTGTTTAGCGCGCAACAAAAGAACGGGAAAGTTATCCAAAACTGTCATCTCGGGGGTTGCAGGAGGAATGGTAAGGAACAGAACCTCAAAGAAATACTGCTCAGCTTGTAGGGCGTACAACAACTATAATGGTTTCTGAGGTCACAAACCAACCCTGAATACAGGTACATAGCCAGTGGGGAAACACTGTATTCATGTCAAGCACCCCTTGATTATTTACACGAATGATTTAGTGAAGGTATCTCGTCATGAGTGAACATGTTGTGGATGTACTAGGTCCCAAATCCATGGTAATTGAACCATACAGAGTCACTCTGTGATAGAATGTGACATCCAATGCAGACTGGTTATTATAAGAGAGGACTGAGCCTCTGAGTGGAAACTGATAGTTTAGATCATAAAGGGTTGCTATTTGGAAAAGCGCAATATGGCCCTTATAATTACTTTGAAAATTATTTTTGTCTCAAGTGTCAAAAGAGAATAGGTGTCAGGACTGGGTGAACAGAAGGGAAGCGCACACAATTGTGTTGGGTGAGCTTGGGGTGCAACAAGAAATGCGTTGCATCCGTTCAAAAATGACCCGCAACTGAAAAGTTGCTCTAAATATCAAAAAACAAAAAGGTTTGTGGAGGGTCGAGGGGAATATTTAGTGACCTGTCTGCCCATACCCCTAATACAAGATACAGAAAACACAACAGAGCAGACCAGGTCTGGAAAAGTGTGTAGCTGTACTGGCCGAAGTGTAACCGTGGATGCATGCATGCACATAAGGTGTTGTAGCACACTGGCTAGATAAATCCCATCAGACCACCCTTTGTGGTGGAGTTTACGTCATGTGGGATATTTATTGATCATTCCAAATCATAACCGATTTAGTAGTATCGATATAAAATGGATGTCAAAACACTAGCCGTGATGACCATCGTGAAGTGGTATTTACTAAAGTGCAGTGCTTAAAGGGCAAATAGTGTAACTAAAATTGACTACACGGGCATTGTAAAGTATTCAAAATACACAACATGTGTCAAAAATTAAAAACACGCCGAGTAGTAAGACTACCCCATGGCGTTATGTGCAAATCGGTCGACATGTTTCAGCCCGTGGGGCATTGCCCCGGCTTTCTTCAGGACCATAAACAGAGAAGCTACTGCAACTGTCAATGATTTGTTGGATCAAAAACAAAGAATGTACTAAGAAAAAGGTACATATCTACCAGGAACCTTCACATTTGACTGCCCACTGGAAGGAGAGAAGAACATCTTCTTCCTAGAAAACAAAAATTGTTTCACATACAAACACCATATAACACACACATATCCACATGTGTACACTGAGACCGCACAGACAAAACACACCTGCATGAATGAATTGCATTCAGCATTATATGAAAAGCTTTATATAAAAGGTATAATAGCTTTGCCACCACGAGGCATTTCCCCATGGTGTTACTCACCCAGCTTTTTGTGGGTGACGACCTCACCTCACCCGGCGACCGCTCGGGAGAATGAGGCCCCGCTCTACAGTGTAGAAAAAAGGAAACCATGAGTACATGACTCTATGGTGTCCAAGCCAATTGCTCTACACCAAAACCCAACGGACGTGTGTTAGTGCCCCAACTGTTCAACCCTGAAAACACCCACATGTATGTCCATAAGACGCTTGGAAAATATATGAACTGAAAGGCTCTTTAATCATAGAGCACAAAACTGGTGTATAAATTACCCTCAAAGCGTGCTATTAATAGCTCATAAATGGCTTGCCTGGGATAAAAGTATATGATTAAATGTAGCAAGTCCTAGAAATATTAATTAGTACTATCCATGCTGTATGGCTGATCAAGTGCCCAACGACCTAGAACAACAGAGTCCTCGATGTCTAGTGCTCTGGGGGCCGACCTACACTCATCCAAACGAGTAAGTTAAACTAATCACTACTGCAGGAAAAAACACCATAAAACTGACCTGTCCGTCGGTGCCTCTAATGGTAAACCGAGCGGAAGTGGAGGTGTCAGGATAGTCGTCCTTTACCCTTTTTATAACTGCCGGTTGATTAACTCGGCGTTGGTAGCAGCGCAATGTGGACGGTAGCGTGAATGCAGAGACACTGCTCACATGCGCATGCGCAAAGCTATGGGCGATTGCGTGGAAGAAGAGACACTACCCTCGTGCCCATGCGCTGTAGTCATAGTGCCCGAGAGATGGCATGAGTTGTTTATTATCGCTACCTGTTTAGCGCGCAACAAAAGAACGGGAAAGTTATCCAAAACTGTCATCTCGGGGGTTGCAGGAGGAATGGTAAGGAACAGAACCTCAAAGAAATACTGCTCAGCTTGTAGGGCGTACAACAACTATAATGGTTTCTGAGGTCACAAACCAACCCTGAATACAGGTACATAGCCAGTGGGGAAACACTGTATTCATGTCAAGCACCCCTTGATTATTTACACGAATGATTTAGTGAAGGTATCTCGTCATGAGTGAACATGTTGTGGATGTACTAGGTCCCAAATCCATGGTAATTGAACCATACAGAGTCACTCTGTGATAGAATGTGACATCCAATGCAGACTGGTTATTATAAGAGAGGACTGAGCCTCTGAGTGGAAACTGATAGTTTAGATCATAAAGGGTTGCTATTTGGAAAAGCGCAATATGGCCCTTATAATTACTTTGAAAATTATTTTTGTCTCAAGTGTCAAAAGAGAATAGGTGTCAGGACTGGGTGAACAGAAGGGAAGCGCACACAATTGTGTTGGGTGAGCTTGGGGTGCAACAAGAAATGCGTTGCATCCGTTCAAAAATGACCCGCAACTGAAAAGTTGCTCTAAATATCAAAAAACAAAAAGGTTTGTGGAGGGTCGAGGGGAATATTTAGTGACCTGTCTGCCCATACCCCTAATACAAGATACAGAAAACACAACAGAGCAGACCAGGTCTGGAAAAGTGTGTAGCTGTACTGGCCGAAGTGTAACCGTGGATGCATGCATGCACATAAGGTGTTGTAGCACACTGGCTAGATAAATCCCATCAGACCACCCTTTGTGGTGGAGTTTACGTCATGTGGGATATTTATTGATCATTCCAAATCATAACCGATTTAGTAGTATCGATATAAAATGGATGTCAAAACACTAGCCGTGATGACCATCGTGAAGTGGTATTTACTAAAGTGCAGTGCTTAAAGGGCAAATAGTGTAACTAAAATTGACTACACGGGCATTGTAAAGTATTCAAAATACACAACATGTGTCAAAAATTAAAAACACGCCGAGTAGTAAGACTACCCCATGGCGTTATGTGCAAATCGGTCGACATGTTTCAGCCCGTGGGGCATTGCCCCGGCTTTCTTCAGGACCATAAACAGAGAAGCTACTGCAACTGTCAATGATTTGTTGGATCAAAAACAAAGAATGTACTAAGAAAAAGGTACATATCTACCAGGAACCTTCACATTTGACTGCCCACTGGAAGGAGAGAAGAACATCTTCTTCCTAGAAAACAAAAATTGTTTCACATACAAACACCATATAACACACACATATCCACATGTGTACACTGAGACCGCACAGACAAAACACACCTGCATGAATGAATTGCATTCAGCATTATATGAAAAGCTTTATATAAAAGGTATAATAGCTTTGCCACCACGAGGCATTTCCCCATGGTGTTACTCACCCAGCTTTTTGTGGGTGACGACCTCACCTCACCCGGCGACCGCTCGGGAGAATGAGGCCCCGCTCTACAGTGTAGAAAAAAGGAAACCATGAGTACATGACTCTATGGTGTCCAAGCCAATTGCTCTACACCAAAACCCAACAGACGTGTGTTAGTGCCCCAACTGTTCAACCCTGAAAACACCCACATGTATGTCCATAAGACGCTTGGAAAATATATGAACTGAAAGGCTCTTTAATCATAGAGCACAAAACTGGTGTATAAATTGCCCTCAAAGCGTGCTATTAATAGCTCATAAATGGCTTGCCTGGGATAAAAGTATATGATTAAATGTAGCAAGTCCTAGAAATATTAATTAGTACTATCCATGCTGTATGGCTGATCAAGTGCCCAACGACCTAGAACAACAGAGTCCTCGATGTCTAGTGCTCTGGGGGCCGACCTACACTCATCCAAACGAGTAAGTTAAACTAATCACTACTGCAGGAAAAAACACCATAAAACTGACCTGTCCGTCGGTGCCTCTAATGGTAAACCGAGCGGAAGTGGAGGTGTCAGGATAGTCGTCCTTTACCCTTTTTATAACTGCCGGTTGATTAACTCGGCGTTGGTAGCAGCGCAATGTGGACGGTAGCGTGAATGCAGAGACACTGCTCACATGCGCATGCGCAAAGCTATGGGCGATTGCGTGGAAGAAGAGACACTACCCTCGTGCCCATGCGCTGTAGTCATAGTGCCCGAGAGATGGCATGAGTTGTTTATTATCGCTACCTGTTTAGCGCGCAACAAAAGAACGGGAAAGTTATCCAAAACTGTCATCTCGGGGGTTGCAGGAGGAATGGTAAGGAACAGAACCTCAAAGAAATACTGCTCAGCTTGTAGGGCGTACAACAACTATAATGGTTTCTGAGGTCACAAACCAACCCTGAATACAGGTACATAGCCAGTGGGGAAACACTGTATTCATGTCAAGCACCCCTTGATTATTTACACGAATGATTTAGTGAAGGTATCTCGTCATCTCGTTATAGTTGTTGTACGCCCTACAAGCTGAGCAGTATTTCTTTGAGGTTCTGTTCCTTACCATTCCTCCTGCAACCCCCGAGATGACAGTTTTGGATAACTTTCCCGTTCTTTTGTTGCGCGCTAAACAGGTAGCGATAATAAACAACTCATGCCATCTCTCGGGCACTATGACTACAGCGCATGGGCACGAGGGTAGTGTCTCTTCTTCCACGCAATCGCCCATAGCTTTGCGCATGCGCATGTGAGCAGTGTCTCTGCATTCACGCTACCGTCCACATTGCGCTGCTACCAACGCCGAGTTAATCAACCGGCAGTTATAAAAAGGGTAAAGGACGACTATCCTGACACCTCCACTTCCGCTCGGTTTACCATTAGAGGCACCGACGGACAGGTCAGTTTTATGGTGTTTTTTCCTGCAGTAGTGATTAGTTTAACTTACTCGTTTGGATGAGTGTAGGTCGGCCCCCAGAGCACTAGACATCGAGGACTCTGTTGTTCTAGGTCGTTGGGCACTTGATCAGCCATACAGCATGGATAGTACTAATTAATATTTCTAGGACTTGCTACATTTAATCATATACTTTTATCCCAGGCAAGCCATTTATGAGCTATTAATAGCACGCTTTGAGGGTAATTTATACACCAGTTTTGTGCTCTATGATTAAAGATCCTTTCAGTTCATATATTTTCCAAGCGTCTTATGGACATACATGTGGGTGTTTTCAGGGTTGAACAGTTGGGGCACTAACACACGTCTGTTGGGTTTTGGTGTAGAGCAATTGGCTTGGACACCATAGAGTCATGTACTCATGGTTTCCTTTTTTCTACACTGTAGAGCGGGGCCTCATTCTCCCGAGCGGTCGCCGGGTGAGGTGAGGTCGTCACCCACAAAAAGCTGGGTGAGTAACACCATGGGGAAATGCCTCGTGGTGGCAAAGCTATTATACCTTTTATATAAAGCTTTTCATATAATGCTGAATGCAATTCATTCATGCAGGTGTGTTTTGTCTGTGCGGTCTCAGTGTACACATGTGGATATGTGTGTGTTATATGGTGTTTGTATGTGAAACAATTTTTGTTTTCTAGGAAGAAGATGTTCTTCTCTCCTTCCAGTGGGCAGTCAAATGTGAAGGTTCCTGGTAGATATGTACCTTTTTCTTAGTACATTCTTTGTTTTTGATCCAACAAATCATTGACAGTTGCAGTAGCTTCTCTGTTTATGGTCCTGAAGAAAGCCGGGGCAATGCCCCACGGGCTGAAACATGTCGACCGATTTGCACATAACGCCATGGGGTAGTCTTACTACTCGGCGTGTTTTTAATTTTTGACACATGTTGTGTATTTTGAATACTTTACAATGCCCGTGTAGTCAATTTTAGTTACACTATTTGCCCTTTAAGCACTGCACTTTAGTAAATACCACTTCACGATGGTCATCACGGCTAGTGTTTTGACATCCATTTTATATCGATACTACTAAATCGGTTATGATTTGGAATGATCAATAAATATCCCACATGACGTAAACTCCACCACAAAGGGTGGTCTGATGGGATTTATCTAGCCAGTGTGCTACAACACCTTATGTGCATGCATGCATCCACGGTTACACTTCGGCCAGTACAGCTACACACTTTTCCAGACCTGGTCTGCTCTGTTGTGTTTTCTGTATCTTGTATTAGGGGTATGGGCAGACAGGTCACTAAATATTCCCCTCGACCCTCCACAAACCTTTTTGTTTTTTGATATTTAGAGCAACTTTTCAGTTGCGGGTCATTTTTGAACGGATGCAACGCATTTCTTGTTGCACCCCAAGCTCACCCAACACAATTGTGTGCGCTTCCCTTCTGTTCACCCAGTCCTGACACCTATTCTCTTTTGACACTTGAGACAAAAATAATTTTCAAAGTAATTATAAGGGCCATATTGCGCTTTTCCAAATAGCAACCCTTTATGATCTAAACTATCAGTTTCCACTCAGAGGCTCAGTCCTCTCTTATAATAACCAGTCTGCATTGGATGTCACATTCTATCACAGAGTGACTCTGTATGGTTCAATTACCATGGATTTGGGACCTAGTACATCCACAACATGTTCACTCATGACGAGATACCTTCACTAAATCATTCGTGTAAATAATCAAGGGGTGCTTGACATGAATACAGTGTTTCCCCACTGGCTATGTACCTGTATTCAGGGTTGGTTTGTGACCTCAGAAACCATTATAGTTGTTGTACGCCCTACAAGCTGAGCAGTATTTCTTTGAGGTTCTGTTCCTTACCATTCCTCCTGCAACCCCCGAGATGACAGTTTTGGATAACTTTCCCGTTCTTTTGTTGCGCGCTAAACAGGTAGCGATAATAAACAACTCATGCCATCTCTCGGGCACTATGACTACAGCGCATGGGCACGAGGGTAGTGTCTCTTCTTCCACGCAATCGCCCATAGCTTTGCGCATGCGCATGTGAGCAGTGTCTCTGCATTCACGCTACCGTCCACATTGCGCTGCTACCAACGCCGAGTTAATCAACCGGCAGTTATAAAAAGGGTAAAGGACGACTATCCTGACACCTCCACTTCCGCTCGGTTTACCATTAGAGGCACCGACGGACAGGTCAGTTTTATGGTGTTTTTTCCTGCAGTAGTGATTAGTTTAACTTACTCGTTTGGATGAGTGTAGGTCGGCCCCCAGAGCACTAGACATCGAGGACTCTGTTGTTCTAGGTCGTTGGGCACTTGATCAGCCATACAGCATGGATAGTACTAATTAATATTTCTAGGACTTGCTACATTTAATCATATACTTTTATCCCAGGCAAGCCATTTATGAGCTATTAATAGCACGCTTTGAGGGTAATTTATACACCAGTTTTGTGCTCTATGATTAAAGAGCCTTTCAGTTCATATATTTTCCAAGCGTCTTATGGACATACATGTGGGTGTTTTCAGGGTTGAACAGTTGGGGCACTAACACACGTCTGTTGGGTTTTGGTGTAGAGCAATTGGCTTGGACACCATAGAGTCATGTACTCATGGTTTCCTTTTTTCTACACTGTAGAGCGGGGCCTCATTCTCCCGAGCGGTCGCCGGGTGAGGTGAGGTCGTCACCCACAAAAAGCTGGGTGAGTAACACCATGGGGAAATGCCTCGTGGTGGCAAAGCTATTATACCTTTTATATAAAGCTTTTTATATAATGCTGAATGCAATTCATTCATGCAGGTGTGTTTTGTCTGTGCGGTCTCAGTGTACACATGTGGATATGTGTGTGTTATATGGTGTTTGTATGTGAAACAATTTTTGTTTTCTAGGAAGAAGATGTTCTTCTCTCCTTCCAGTGGGCAGTCAAATGTGAAGGTTCCTGGTAGATATGTACCTTTTTCTTAGTACATTCTTTGTTTTTGATCCAACAAATCATTGACAGTTGCAGTAGCTTCTCTGTTTATGGTCCTGAAGAAAGCCGGGGCAATGCCCCACGGGCTGAAACATGTCGACCGATTTGCACATAACGCCATGGGGTAGTCTTACTACTCGGCGTGTTTTTAATTTTTGACACATGTTGTGTATTTTGAATACTTTACAATGCCCGTGTAGTCAATTTTAGTTACACTATTTGCCCTTTAAGCACTGCACTTTAGTAAATACCACTTCACGATGGTCATCACGGCTAGTGTTTTGACATCCATTTTATATCGATACTACTAAATCGGTTATGATTTGGAATGATCAATAAATATCCCACATGACGTAAACTCCACCACAAAGGGTGGTCTGATGGGATTTATCTAGCCAGTGTGCTACAACACCTTATGTGCATGCATGCATCCACGGTTACACTTCGGCCAGTACAGCTACACACTTTTCCAGACCTGGTCTGCTCTGTTGTGTTTTCTGTATCTTGTATTAGGGGTATGGGCAGACAGGTCACTAAATATTCCCCTCGACCCTCCACAAACCTTTTTGTTTTTTGATATTTAGAGCAACTTTTCAGTTGCGGGTCATTTTTGAACGGATGCAACGCATTTCTTGTTGCACCCCAAGCTCACCCAACACAATTGTGTGCGCTTCCCTTCTGTTCACCCAGTCCTGACACCTATTCTCTTTTGACACTTGAGACAAAAATAATTTTCAAAGTAATTATAAGGGCCATATTGCGCTTTTCCAAATAGCAACCCTTTATGATCTAAACTATCAGTTTCCACTCAGAGGCTCAGTCCTCTCTTATAATAACCAGTCTGCATTGGATGTCACATTCTATCACAGAGTGACTCTGTATGGTTCAATTACCATGGATTTGGGACCTAGTACATCCACAACATGTTCACTCATGACGAGATACCTTCACTAAATCATTCGTGTAAATAATCAAGGGGTGCTTGACATGAATACAGTGTTTCCCCACTGGCTATGTACCTGTATTCAGGGTTGGTTTGTGACCTCAGAAACCATTATAGTTGTTGTACGCCCTACAAGCTGAGCAGTATTTCTTTGAGGTTCTGTTCCTTACCATTCCTCCTGCAACCCCCGAGATGACAGTTTTGGATAACTTTCCCGTTCTTTTGTTGCGCGCTAAACAGGTAGCGATAATAAACAACTCATGCCATCTCTCGGGCACTATGACTACAGCGCATGGGCACGAGGGTAGTGTCTCTTCTTCCACGCAATCGCCCATAGCTTTGCGCATGCGCATGTGAGCAGTGTCTCTGCATTCACGCTACCGTCCACATTGCGCTGCTACCAACGCCGAGTTAATCAACCGGCAGTTATAAAAAGGGTAAAGGACGACTATCCTGACACCTCCACTTCCGCTCGGTTTACCATTAGAGGCACCGACGGACAGGTCAGTTTTATGGTGTTTTTTCCTGCAGTAGTGATTAGTTTAACTTACTCGTTTGGATGAGTGTAGGTCGGCCCCCAGAGCACTAGACATCGAGGACTCTGTTGTTCTAGGTCGTTGGGCACTTGATCAGCCATACAGCATGGATAGTACTAATTAATATTTCTAGGACTTGCTACATTTAATCATATACTTTTATCCCAGGCAAGCCATTTATGAGCTATTAATAGCACGCTTTGAGGGTAATTTATACACCAGTTTTGTGCTCTATGATTAAAGAGCCTTTCAGTTCATATATTTTCCAAGCGTCTTATGGACATACATGTGGGTGTTTTCAGGGTTGAACAGTTGGGGCACTAACACACGTCTGTTGGGTTTTGGTGTAGAGCAATTGGCTTGGACACCATAGAGTCATGTACTCATGGTTTCCTTTTTTCTACACTGTAGAGCGAGGCCTCATTCTCCCGAGCGGTCGCCGGGTGAGGTGAGGTCGTCACCCACAAAAAGCTGGGTGAGTAACACCATGGGGAAATGCCTCGTGGTGGCAAAGCTATTATACCTTTTATATAAAGCTTTTCATATAATGCTGAATGCAATTCATTCATGCAGGTGTGTTTTGTCTGTGCGGTCTCAGTGTACACATGTGGATATGTGTGTGTTATATGGTGTTTGTATGTGAAACAATTTTTGTTTTCTAGGAAGAAGATGTTCTTCTCTCCTTCCAGTGGGCAGTCAAATGTGAAGGTTCCTGGTAGATATGTACCTTTTTCTTAGTACATTCTTTGTTTTTGATCCAACAAATCATTGACAGTTGCAGTAGCTTCTCTGTTTATGGTCCTGAAGAAAGCCGGGGCAATGCCCCACGGGCTGAAACATGTCGACCGATTTGCACATAACGCCATGGGGTAGTCTTACTACTCGGCGTGTTTTTAATTTTTGACACATGTTGTGTATTTTGAATACTTTACAATGCCCGTGTAGTCAATTTTAGTTACACTATTTGCCCTTTAAGCACTGCACTTTAGTAAATACCACTTCACGATGGTCATCACGGCTAGTGTTTTGACATCCATTTTATATCGATACTACTAAATCGGTTATGATTTGGAATGATCAATAAATATCCCACATGACGTAAACTCCACCACAAAGGGTGGTCTGATGGGATTTATCTAGCCAGTGTGCTACAACACCTTATGTGCATGCATGCATCCACGGTTACACTTCGGCCAGTACAGCTACACACTTTTCCAGACCTGGTCTGCTCTGTTGTGTTTTCTGTATCTTGTATTAGGGGTATGGGCAGACAGGTCACTAAATATTCCCCTCGACCCTCCACAAACCTTTTTGTTTTTTGATATTTAGAGCAACTTTTCAGTTGCGGGTCATTTTTGAACGGATGCAACGCATTTCTTGTTGCACCCCAAGCTCACCCAACACAATTGTGTGCGCTTCCCTTCTGTTCACCCAGTCCTGACACCTATTCTCTTTTGACACTTGAGACAAAAATAATTTTCAAAGTAATTATAAGGGCCATATTGCGCTTTTCCAAATAGCAACCCTTTATGATCTAAACTATCAGTTTCCACTCAGAGGCTCAGTCCTCTCTTATAATAACCAGTCTGCATTGGATGTCACATTCTATCACAGAGTGACTCTGTATGGTTCAATTACCATGGATTTGGGACCTAGTACATCCACAACATGTTCACTCATGACGAGATACCTTCACTAAATCATTCGTGTAAATAATCAAGGGGTGCTTGACATGAATACAGTGTTTCCCCACTGGCTATGTACCTGTATTCAGGGTTGGTTTGTGACCTCAGAAACCATTATAGTTGTTGTACGCCCTACAAGCTGAGCAGTATTTCTTTGAGGTTCTGTTCCTTACCATTCCTCCTGCAACCCCCGAGATGACAGTTTTGGATAACTTTCCCGTTCTTTTGTTGCGCGCTAAACAGGTAGCGATAATAAACAACTCATGCCATCTCTCGGGCACTATGACTATAGCGCATGGGCACGAGGGTAGTGTCTCTTCTTCCACGCAATCGCCCATAGCTTTGCGCATGCGCATGTGAGCAGTGTCTCTGCATTCACGCTACCGTCCACATTGCGCTGCTACCAACGCCGAGTTAATCAACCGGCAGTTATAAAAAGGGTAAAGGACGACTATCCTGACACCTCCACTTCCGCTCGGTTTACCATTAGAGGCACCGACGGACAGGTCAGTTTTATGGTGTTTTTTCCTGCAGTAGTGATTAGTTTAACTTACTCGTTTGGATGAGTGTAGGTCGGCCCCCAGAGCACTAGACATCGAGGACTCTGTTGTTCTAGGTCGTTGGGCACTTGATCAGCCATACAGCATGGATAGTACTAATTAATATTTCTAGGACTTGCTACATTTAATCATATACTTTTATCCCAGGCAAGCCATTTATGAGCTATTAATAGCACGCTTTGAGGGTAATTTATACACCAGTTTTGTGCTCTATGATTAAAGAGCCTTTCAGTTCATATATTTTCCAAGCGTCTTATGGACATACATGTGGGTGTTTTCAGGGTTGAACAGTTGGGGCACTAACACACGTCTGTTGGGTTTTGGTGTAGAGCAATTGGCTTGGACACCATAGAGTCATGTACTCATGGTTTCCTTTTTTCTACACTGTAGAGCGGGGCCTCATTCTCCCGAGCGGTCGCCGGGTGAGGTGAGGTCGTCACCCACAAAAAGCTGGGTGAGTAACACCATGGGGATATGCCTCGTGGTGGCAAAGCTATTATACCTTTTATATAAAGCTTTTCATATAATGCTGAATGCAATTCATTCATGCAGGTGTGTTTTGTCTGTGCGGTCTCAGTGTACACATGTGGATATGTGTGTGTTATATGGTGTTTGTATGTGAAACAATTTTTGTTTTCTAGGAAGAAGATGTTCTTCTCTCCTTCCAGTGGGCAGTCAAATGTGAAGGTTCCTGGTAGATATGTACCTTTTTCTTAGTACATTCTTTGTTTTTGATCCAACAAATCATTGACAGTTGCAGTAGCTTCTCTGTTTATGGTCCTGAAGAAAGCCGGGGCAATGCCCCACGGGCTGAAACATGTCGACCGATTTGCACATAACGCCATGGGGTAGTCTTACTACTCGGCGTGTTTTTAATTTTTGACACATGTTGTGTATTTTGAATACTTTACAATGCCCGTGTAGTCAATTTTAGTTACACTATTTGCCCTTTAAGCACTGCACTTTAGTAAATACCACTTCACGATGGTCATCACGGCTAGTGTTTTGACATCCATTTTATATCGATACTACTAAATCGGTTATGATTTGGAATGATCAATAAATATCCCACATGACGTAAACTCCACCACAAAGGGTGGTCTGATGGGATTTATCTAGCCAGTGTGCTACAACACCTTATGTGCATGCATGCATCCACGGTTACACTTCGGCCAGTACAGCTACACACTTTTCCAGACCTGGTCTGCTCTGTTGTGTTTTCTGTATCTTGTATTAGGGGTATGGGCAGACAGGTCACTAAATATTCCCCTCGACCCTCCACAAACCTTTTTGTTTTTTGATGTGAGTAATAGTTACCATTAGGGCACTGGATATAATGAATTGACACAACTATAACTGGTTAGTTTCAGTTGGTTTGCTAATTAAAAACAGTGAGTTTTAAGTAAAATGTTCACATAACCATAACATCTCTTTAACCGTTGTTTTTTTCAGTGAATTTCTAAGGTTTTGTAATGCAAAATAAAATACTATTACCATACCTAACCATAACATTACTTTAACCTTTTTTTTTGTCACCGAATTTATAAGTTTTTTTTCACGTAAAGTAATATGTTATTATAAGCCTTTCGCCATGTGCTTTGTAGGATTGGCCACAAGGCCTGGCCTGTGGCTAGGCCCTGTGCCCAACCACCCCTAGGGCAGTCAGCACTGCTGCCACTCACAGTGAGATTTGGCACCACTCCCGCAGGCAGCCAACCAAAGGATGTGTACGATGTGGGGTTTTCCTCCATGGCCTGCCTGCAGCCCACCCCTTGCAAGCAGCCAGCTCCATGCCCTGCATGGCTTTGAACACCAAAACAAAAAAAAGTGGACCTACTGTCTTTATCAGGGTGGAAAACTTCAATATATGTTAAGCAGATCTATCCTCTTTCTCCAAAAATCGGCAACATTTTTTACGAAATCTATATTTCAGTAATTCATACAATGCAATGTTTATAAATAGTAATTATCATAAAAATGCTAATACATTATTAATAAAAAATTAAATCAACAAGTCTTTCTTTTAACATTGTTTTTATGATTGCCGCAAGGCCTCTTGAAGAACCAATCCTCAACTCCTCAACTGAACTCCTCTATTCTCCCTGAAAGGAACGTTTTACCCCATAATATTGAACTGAGAACCATTCAGAATCTAGGTTTATTAATGTACTGTGACTGTTTATGTTTCTATTCAAGTACATTGATGTAAAGCATTCCGGTACCCTATTAAAAGAACAATGCAGGCATTTAATTTTTTTTTTTTAAATAAAACATCTTTCCTTTAAATATTTTAGCCCACAACATGCAGGACCTTATTCTTCAGCTGAAGAACATAGAGTGCTTTAAAAAAATATGGTAAGCTTTCCTAGGGGCATGAATTTAATGACCCAGTATACATTGTTTGAGGGCTGCACTTCCTGCAGCACCCCACAACATTACAAAATGTTTGGTGGTGCCCCTGCCTCTTTTAGGGGCAGCACAAAGATTAAGCTATGCAATTTTGAAATGCCTTGGGCCATTATGGGGCGCTCCATCCTAGAAGCAGTGAATAATAAATGAGCGGTTCCTGACGCTAATTCATTACTCATGTAGTACAATTTTATTTTGAGTGTCCATGCCCACCCGGAACAACCAGATTCTTTTTTTGGTGAGGCCACTGGAGGAAAACCCAGAGCCACTATGGCCCGCAGGCTCCCCTGCCAACACAATATTTTTACACAATTGGAAAGGGAGGCACATCCCTCTTCCCCAAGCCTCTACAGATTCCGGAGCCCCCATCCCTCAGGACCTTAGGTTTTTTAAGAGGAGAGGGTACGTGGCCCACCCAAATAAATAATGACCTCAGTGATCGCACCCTTAGGGCCTTACGAAAGTCCCCGGTGCCCACCTGAGGCTCCCACAAAACCCTATGTTGCAGGCTGCGTGAGAGTCCCTGCGGCGCCACCAGCTCCTCACCTGCATTCACCCTTGGTACTTTGTGAGCCGGCATCGCTCCTGCCCAGCAGAAGCAGATATTTTCCATTTCTCCCAGGGGGCGGGAGCAATCTGAGTTTCCCTGTCCGTGCAAGAGCATAGGCAGGGAAACTCATGTCTGTTCCCATTTGGCGGGAGAATTTTTAAAGCTCCTGACGGGTGGGAGCAGACATTTCTTTCCTCCACGTGTTCCTGCAGGCAGGTAACCTACTGTGTCCCCGTGTGGGCTCCCTAGTCCACAGTTTGTGTGCTGGCCCCTGGCGATTGGGTCACCTTCGGTCACTTCCCCCCTTCCGCATGGTATTGGGCCCTGCAAGATGGGGCCTTTTTGGACTCAGGGAGGGGGGTGTACGCCTGACTCTCTTTTGTGGTTATGTTGACCCTAACAGTTGGGGCTCCTGTGGCCTCCAAGATGCGCCTTCCCCTAAATATAAAATTTTACAACACTCCCGGGAACTGGCCCATCCTGGGAGGTATTTTGTTTCTAATTTGCCATGGGCACCCAGCAAATGCATGGTAAAGTTTTTGACATTTGTTTTGCTTCTGGATCCCCCACCAGGCTAGTGGAATAGGGGATTGCTACCCTGCCCCCTTGCATCTATTGTTAATGTTTTTTTAAGGACTGAGTCCTGAGTCCTAAGAAGGCTGCTGCCATCTGCTTGCTGGTGTGGTGGCAGCCAATCAGATCTGCTCTGGAGATCTGTCAACCCCATGGAACCTCTGTCATGTGGAATATACAAAGTTTTTGAGGCATAATTACTCAAAAACTACTGAATGAATTTGCTTCACATCACTAAAAGACACTTTCTGGACCAAGTTCAAGACTTCTACCAAATTTGGTGTAAATCCGTCCTGACATTTGGGATGTAGCTATGTCTCAATTTCGTATGTATAAGTGGAAAAAAGAGCATTTAAGACTCCCCTTTTTTTCAGCTCCTGCTTAATGGATCACTCAAAACTGAAGGATATTAGGAAAAGAAATAATGCTTTCCTATGGAAAGACAATTTATTTATTTATTTATTTATAATTGAATTTATACAGCGCAACAGCTACCCAAAGGTTTCCCGGCGCTAAGAACGAAGAATGAAAAAAAAAAAAAAAAAAAGAAGATAAAATCAACGTAAAAGGAGAATCTATTGATTAAAAAGCCAGGTTTTTAAATTTTTGCGAAAAATGTGATAATGTGGTTCCACGTGAAGGGAAAGAGGCATGGAATTCCAAAGTGCTGGAGCCAAATGTGAAAACGAACGCCCCCCCATTTTGATTCTCTTAATCCTTGGAATTTGGAAGTTATGCTGATTAGAGGATCGAAGGAGGCGTGAAGGGCAGTATTGATAAACTAAGGCCTGTAGATAGTGGGGTGCTACCCCAGCATTGATCCTATGCATATAACACAGAGCTTTAAATTTAATGCGGCTCTCAATCTTAAGCCAGTGCAAATCGCGTAACGCGACTGAGGTAGACATTCTATTTGGAAGATTGCAAAGCAATCTGGCGGCAGAGTTTTGTACCACCTGTAACCTGTGCAACACTTCCTTACCCACCCCGAAGTACAGAACGTTTCCGTAGTCCAGTCTAGATGTTATAAGAGCTTGGACTACCGTTCTTTGGGTGGGCAATGGAAGCATCCACTGGATTTTATTCAGCCATCTCAAGATGACAAAGCAAGTAGAGGCTACCTTACCAGCTTGTTGCTTCATGGTGAGTTGGTCATCAACCAGGAAACCAAGATTCCGTGCGGTTTGCACAGGAAGCGGCGTGGGTCCCATCTGTGTAGGCCAATATTGAGGGCCCCAGAGGGTTTTATTTTTGCCGAAAAGAAGAAGCTTGGTTTTACCACCGTTGAGTTTTAATTTATTGGTGTGCATCCAGTCTGCGATGTTTGTTAACCCGGATCTCAGCAAAGAGGTGTTATTATTAGATTTGGTGGAGAGCGAATAAATAAGCTGGGTGTCATCGGCGTAGGAATATACCGTGAGCCCAGCTTGCTCAGCAATAACAGCTAAGGGACTGTCGTGTCTATGAAATAATACTGACAAGTATATAGGTCTATTCATAGGAGCTTTATTAAGTACCTCCTTCAGTGTCCCTGTCCCTACTCTAACTAACCCCTTCCTCTCCACGCTCCTCCTCTTCCCTTCCACCCCAGCTAGCTCCACCCACCCAGCTACTAGACTGCTGACTACATAACATCTCCCCCTTTCTTAACAAAACGACAAAACAGTGTGCGAAATCACATTTCTTCAATGAGTCTCTTTGGCCGTTGAATATCTCAGCGGGGTTGCGTGGAAGTGGTTCCAGAAGTATCATCAATCAGGAGTCCACTGGGCTGACTCCTGCTCTCTTGGTCAATATGGTTAGACTCTTCAGGAGTGAGCATGTCAGTCACGTTCATCAAGGGTCCTTCCATGTCTCGTGGACATTTCTTAAAATGAGATACATTCCTGGTGACTCGTCGTTGATCAGATTCCGCAGTTAACATAGTGCCTTTCTGTTGGGTAACCAGCAAAGGTTCATCTCGGAACCGACAGTCAGTCTTTCTTTGTTGATCTTGTTTGACAAGAACGTGATCTCCTTCATGCAAGGATGGTGATCTCGCTCTCCTTTTTGTATCAGCATATAATTTCATTTTGTCCTTGTTGCATTTATCAGTCGCCATCATCTCTTGGTGGCTGCGTGTTGGCGACATTGCTCGCAAGGCTCCTTCCCAGGTTGGGATGCGGTTTCTCATGGGACGCCCCAGCATGAGTGTTGCAGGGCACTTTCCGGTGGTCGAGTGAGGGGTCGTCCTATATGCTCTGAGGACCTCATTGAGGGCCACTTGCAGGTCCTTCTTTTCAGCTGTGGCTTGCTGGAATGTCTTTTTGATGGTGGCCATAAATCTTTCGATGGTGCCATTCGCTTGTGGCCAGAGGGGTGTAATTTTCCTGTGGTTGAAATCCAGGTGTTTTGTAAACGCACTGAACTCGTGCCCATTGAACGGAGGCCCATTGTCTGTTTTCACCTCTCTGGGGACACCCCAGGTTGCAAACACATCATAGAGCACTTTGAGAGTGCTAGAGGCACTTGTGGATGGCACAAATTGTGCGATGGGAAATCGTGAGTATTCATCAATTATGGCTACCACGTATTTTCCGGATTGTAGCGGTCCGTAGAAGTCCATGGCGATTTCTTGCCATACTCCACTGGGTAGGGTGGTCATTTGCAGTGGGGCCGGTGGATCACCTTTGTTGGTCAGCTGGCACAGATGGCAATCCTTCAGAGTAGACTCTACCATCTGGTCGAGGAGGGGAAACCACACGCGTTCCTGGAGAGCTTGCTTTGTTGATACTACTCCTCTGTGACCTTCATGGGCAAGGTCGATGACTCCCTGCCGTAGTTGACTAGGAACCACAATCCGTTGACCTTGCAGTATTACTCCATCTGTGGTAACAGACAGTTCGTCACAGACGTGACGGAATGCTTGCATCTCCTGCTTGACAGCCGGGTCGATGTTATCTTCTTGAGAGTCATGTCTCCACCGGTTGGTCTGAATCCGACGGAGTACTTTCTGCAAGACAACATCCTGCGCTGTGACCTCTTGAATGACTTCCATGGGAATGGCAGGTGGCAGCGCCTGGTCAGCCACGAAATGGATGTACTCCTCAGCAATAGATGGTTTGGAGTCTGGCGATGCATGAGGGTTTCGGGACATGTAGTCAGCCGGGTTCTCTGCCTTCCCGGGTTTGTGAACAACGGTAAAGGTGTATTCCTGAAGTCTGAGACCCCACCTCGCAATCCTTGGGGGCATTTTGGATCTGGGGTTGCCATAGATGGTGACCAGCGCCTGATGATCGGTGATCAAAGTAAAGTGCTTGCCGTAAACAAAGACATGAAAATGTTCACATGCCCACACCACCGCAAGACTCTCTTTTTCAGGTTGCGAATACGCCTTCTCAGGATCAGACAGACTGCGACTGGCAGAGGCAAAGATGCATCTCTGGTCTGTGTCATCGTCATATTGTGCCAAAATAGCCCCCAACCCTACAGGGCTGGCATCCACAGTGATCTCAGTCTTCCGTCGAGGATTGAAGTACGAGAGGTTGTCATCAGATTCTTCTGCATGCTTGATTTCTCTGAACGCTTGTTCACACTGGGGGGTCCAGTCGAACAGTTGGCCTTGTTTAGTGAGGTTGCGAAGGGGATGACTGATGGTCGCATAGTCTCTGATGTAGCGGGATTTGACGTCCAATTCCAGCTGGTGATAGCCTTTGTTTAAATCCAGCTTCGAAAACACCTTTGCTCCGTTCAAAGCAGAGATCATGTCGCTCAGATGCGGCCCAGGGTGACGTTCCCTTTCTATCGCCGTGTTAGGGAGGCGCATGTCAACACACAGTCTCACCTTGCTGGGGGTCCTTTTCTTTGGTACGATGACCACTGGCGATACCCATGGGGTTGGACCATCCGTTCGTTCTATGATGTCTGCAGACAGGAGGTCTTGAAGTTCGTCCTCAACCGCTTTTTGAAGATGGAATGGAACACGTCGAGGGTGCTGTGCCACAGGCTTAATCTGTTCATTGATGTGTAGATGTATTTGGCATCCCTTCAATTTCCCTAGACCTTGAAACAGCTTGGGAAACTTGCTGACGCAGTCCTGGTCATCACTGACCTTAAATAGGATTTCAACAAGGCGGAGACGCTCCGCAGTGGGCAGACTAAGTAAGCAGTCAGCCTCTGGGCCTTTGATAACATGTATGACCGCTGGGATGGTGATGGTGTCGTGTTTGAGAGTTGTTGGGAATTTTCCCAAGCAAGGGAGTGGCTTCTTGGACATCCAAGTGAAAACTCGGACTGGTGCAAAAGTTAGTGGGGGCTTAGGATTCATTTTCTCATATTCTGTGACCGGGATATAGTTCAGCGAAGCCCCGCTGTCCAGTACGAATTTAGTGTCATGGTTCCCCACTTTTATGTCCAAGCGTGGATATTTTTTGAGTTGGTGGGATCCGCGATCATATTCACATATTCTACTGTGTATTCTGAATCTCTGGACGATGATCTGGAGTCCCGGGACGGGGATCTACGTTCCCATCGAGATCTGCGCGACTCTCGGCTGGAGTGTGACGAGCCTGAGGACAGTGTGGATTTTCCTTGGACAGCTCTTATGTGATGTTTGCTGGTGTCAGAGCGAGATGACCTCGTCGTTTCGCTTCGCCTCTCCTTGTGATAGTCCCCACACATCGCTTCAAAGTAGTTTGTCCGCCCACATTTCCTACATCGTTGACCCATGGCAGAGCAGGTATCAGCATGAGGATAGTCATATCCACACCTGTAGCATCTTCTCGTCCTTTCCGGTCCCCTGTTTCTCCGCCCAGGTTCTCGCCTCCTGTGGTCTGGACGTCTTTGACGAGATGACGGTCTCGGTCTCCATTGCTTTTCTCTCGAATTCCTTCGGCTGCTGCCTTTGGCTTGGACAAGACGCACTTGTACATGACTTACATTGCGGCCCGTCTCAATGGTGGTGGCATGTTCCTCCGCCTGGTCATAGGCGCGAGTCATTTCTTCAATGTCGTCTAGTTCATGGGGTTTTCGTAGCAGCCGCCTCCTGAGGGCTTCCGAGTGGCATCCGTCTATGATCTGTGACTTGATGGCGGCATCTGTTGAGAAGTTGTCAAATTCACAGTGTCTCGACAGCCGCCGCAGTCGGGTGATGAACGCGCTCATTGCCTCCTCCTTTCCTTGGTGCGCTTGATGAAACGCATGACGTTCATAATCCACGTTTCTTTTATGGAGGAATTTTTTGTTCAACGCCTCACGTACCTTGTCATAAGTTCCAGCATCTGCAGGAGGAAGATCTTTGATTATCTTGCTTATTTCTCGCCCTGCTAGGTTGCGGAGGGCAATCAATTTTTCTTTGTCTACTGTTACTTTGGATCCCTCGATGTAGTCTTCGAAGTCTTCCAGCCACTCTTGCCACTTGGGGCCCATGCTCCCACCAGTGGTCAGGGTTAAAGGTTCCAGGGCCCGCAGATGCGACACTCCTGCCACGATGGGCTTGACTTCATTTCGCTGTGGGGATGTATCTGGGGTCACCATCGTGGTATCACGTGCCACACCCCTTTTCACTGACACTGACTGGCCTGTCGCTGCTCGTTCGCACGTGCTTCGGTTGGGTAATTACAGTCGTCTTCAGTCAGTGTTATCTGACTTTGCTTGTGTTTGTTTATCTTGCTACAGCTGCTCGTGCTTGTTCAGCTTTGTTTAATCGGGTTATTTCAGGTTTGCTGTGCTTCTTTGTAGTCCGTGTGTCATTTCTCACTGGCCAACCACCATGCCTGACCTGAAAATGGCCGCCCCTACATTGCACAGGGAGTCTGTCCTTGAGGCTGCCTGACCTCAAGATGGCCGCCGTTGTTAACTTCTCACTGCACCCAAGACTTTCTCTCTGTTCATTCAGACCAGGGCTGTTTCAGTACAGACTCACCGGCCGTCGACTCCAGGAAGGGCAACACCTTTCCTGGTCTCCACACCCTGGGCCACTGCTGCTGCACTCAGGTAAGGATGGGGTGGGCTCCTGCCTTGCTTTCTTGGCGTCTCGCGCTCACTTGGCGCCACCTTGCCGAACTTCACGCATCGGGAGTGAGATTGCGAAGTCGCGCGCCACTCGAGCTCCAGGTGCACCACACTCGCTGGCACGGGTCCGCAGGCCTTCTATGAGCGACGCTTGCTGCCAAGATGATTCCGGATAACTTCAGGTGGCAGGCAGAGTCGGAGTGAGCTCCCGACTCTTGCTCTCTCAGCACGTGCCACTTGACACGCATTAGGCGTGAGTCGCGGTTTTGGCGCGAACGGGTTTCTTTTCCTCGAGCGTTTCGACACTCGTTGCTTCGGCCCCTCTTGGCCCCCTCACAGTCGCCTGACTGAGGGACAGGGTCACCTGCTGCTGGCCTCTCTCTTCAGGCGGCAGCTTCGCTTTACGCAGCAGCGTTCTCTTCTCTGGGCGCTGCTTGGGACAGGGCACTCCTGCAGGGTTCTGTGGGCTATGGACACACCGATCCCACCCTCGTCGCCAGTTGTCGTGTCTATGAAATAATACTGACAAGTATATAGGTCTATTCATAGGAGCTTTATTAAGTACCTCCTTCAGTGTCCCTGTCCCTACTCTAACTAACCCCTTCCTCTCCACGCTCCTCCTCTTCCCTTCCACCCCAGCTAGCTCCACCCACCCAGCTACTAGACTGCTGACTACATAACAGGGACTAACATAAATGTTAAAAAGCAGAGGGCTCAATATGGAGCCCTGAGGAACTCCATATTGAGACAAGTGGACTTCAGATTTGGACGTAGAAGAGAAGACCTGAAAGGTCCTGTTCGTCAAGAAACTGGATATCCACTCAAGTGCCGCACCCGTGATACCGCATAATTGAAGGGTATTCAAGAGGATAGGGTGAGAAACGGTATCAAACGCGGCACTTAAATCAAGGAGAATAAGTGCCACGGTTTACCTCTATCCAATTGAAGTCAGATGTTATCAGTGACGCCCAGTAATGTGGACTCAGTAGAAAAACCTGTGCGAAAGCCAGACTGAGAGGTATGGAGAAGATTGTGTGTCTCAATGAAGTTAGCAAGCTGGGCATTAATGTGCTTCTCCAAAACCTTTGAAAAAATTGGGAGAAGGGAGATAGGACGGAAATTAGATGGTACTTCCGGGTCCAGGTTTGCTTTCTTCAATAGAGGCACGATCATGGCGTGTTTCCATGCTGCAGGAACTCTGGCTTCCAATAGGGAGGTGTTTAATAATTGCATGATTAAGTTGAGTGTGAGGGGACTTAAAGTTTGGAGGACTGAGGGGGGAAGCAAATCATTAGGGGAACCAGACTTGATACTACTAAGGATTTTGCAAAAGGAAGTAATATCCAGTTGAGACCATTGATATAAAGTAACACCGTTGTTAAAAACAGCTGTATCACTGAGGGAAGGTTGATTAGAGAGGGAGGAAACTGCCAATGGCTGCTTCTCAAAGTCAGCATAGATGCTATTTATTTTAGTGATAAAAAAATCAGCTAAATCATCGCAATGTTTGGAATCAAGGCATGGGGGCTTAGGCTGACATGAAGCCCCTGAGAGCTCCTTAACAACTTTAAACAGTGTTTTAGGGCTATTTTGACCTTTTTGAATCGTACGATTTACATGTTCTGCCCGATCATTGTGACATAGTAGATGGTAGTTACTCAGAGCTGACTTATACAGTAGTTTAATTTTAGGGTCATAGTATTTTCGCCACTGTCTCTCCAGATTTTTACATTTCGTTTTTTCCTGTTTTAGGGCCTCAGAATACCATGGGGCAGAGGGGTAGTGCTTATTAGATTCTCTTTTCAAAAGGGGAAGGCAGGAATCGATAGATGAACTGAGCCACTGATGGATGACCGTTTCTTCTTCCAAGGTGGTAATTGAGGCTAATGGTCTAGTATTCTCAAGGAGACAATTGAGTTTGTTAATGTCCAAATTTTTCCAGTTCCTGCCTTTTATTAACCCAGATCGTAGATTTTTCGGGAATTGCTTACATTTTTTTGTTGTTTTTTTTTAAAAACCTTTATTGACGTAGAAAAGTACACCGCTATTCAGCCGAACATCCCGGGGGCACGGCAGCACGTTAAAGACACAGCAATATGGCATACAGCAATCACATTTCCGGATGAGTGAGGTTCAATTTTATTTTAAACAGGATGACATCAGGAACATAAAAAGCTGCAATATAACGTAAAGGAATGTGGGGACCAGGTGCCGAGCCGTAAAGTATAGTCATAGTATGGGCGGGCCAGACAAGAATTCTTGCAGGATTTAAGACGATCACAAATAAGGCATGGGTACTTTGTCAAAGAACAGGATATACACGCATACAATTACTGTAAATACCGATTAAACGCCCGCCCAGGTCTTACCTATAGCGCAACAACAGCTCAGACACAGGATACGGCAAATCAATGAGGACTTAGAGACCAACACAATAAACTGATCCCAGGCGCAGAAAAAGGAAAAAGGAAAGGGAAAACCAAAAGAGCGAAGAAAAAGGCCATAGAAACAAAAAGAGAAAAAATAAACCCCTCCCCCCAGCCCCCCACCCCGCACCCCTGCAGTTGGCTACGGCCTAACCCCCCAGCAGCGTGCCTGTCGCCCAGTATCTAAACCCGAAATATAGAAGAGAGAGGAAATATAGAAAGGAGGAGAAATATAAAGAAAGAGAAAAAAAACCAAAACATTGAGGGGTCCCCAGTACGGGCTCCCGGCCCCCCCCCCCACCGCCACGCAGCAATTCAAACACCTCAGCGCCGCTACCAAGATGTCAAAGGCGACAACATAAAACAGGATAGTGGTCACCACTCCAGTTTCAAAAGTCGCACAATTAAGATGAGAACCCCCCGTGCAGCAAACCAATAAACAAATAGCAACACTCAGCTCCAATCCACCCAATCATAGTTGAGACACATCTCAATCCGCCCTGCGTAGGGTCAGACAAACAAAATACCAAAAGTAATGCAGGCAGGTAAGTCCGACGGAAGGTAGGGAATCTTGCAGCACACCAGAACACGAGACTCTCGAAGGCCCTCCACAGCCCATCCGGCAGCTCCAAAGCAATCAATCAAAGTCCAATCCAAAAAGAGCACAGTCATTGTGTTGCGTAAGAATGTGTCCACGGGACGATCCACAGCGGTACAAGCGGGAGACTTCCAAAATACCGACTCTCGCTTCTCGGCCACGGCAAAAGTCACAGCGCCACTTCCACAGCAGTGTCTCTACCAATACCTGCAGGGGGGATGCCACAAGCGAAGACCCCAGAGATGATCCCGGCGTCGGGTTTCCCTTCATGTCGGATAGACCAAGAATAGAACACAGCAGCCAACCAATCCGGACCGTGAATTACTGGCAAACAATGGGGGGGGGCCTTCTGATCCCCCCTCCCCAATCTTCAGTGCGCGCCACTATCACCACAGGCTGGTACGGCTCAGTGAAGGCGAGTGCATAAGCCGGGACCCCCAGCATAAGTGCCGCATAGATGTTCACCAACGCAACCAGCTCGAGAAACAAAAAGGGGGGGGGGTTCTTAATACCAACGCCTCCATGTTGCACACAGCGTGGGTGCCATCTCCATTTCCCCGTAGAAGGTCACATATTCACCCCCAAGATCTCAAAGGCGCTGTCAAAACTGATGCGGATCCATCGGCTCCGATCCCCTAGAGTGCGGGATACAAGCAGTTGCGCGCTGGTTACACATGCCATGTTAGGGAGACAATGAGCGGCGCCAAATATTCGTGGCCCACAAAGCAGCAGTCGAGGGGGGGCCCCGACATCCATAGATGGAGGGCAGGATGCAGAGAAACATCGGGCTCAACAGAGAGGGTGCCGAGTGTATATTCAGAGGTGGGTGGGCCTCCATAGTGGTAGACCGGCAGCTTCCGGGTCCGTGTGACCGCTGTTATTCAACTCGCGGCCGGCAGCCGCATCACGCGGGGTCGCGGTTCCGGGGCTCGTGAAGGCCGCAGTGTGCAGGAGGGCATATCTTCATCCTCAGGGCTCGGAAATCAGCCCGAGTCACACCCGGAGGGGCAGCGCTCTCTCCGACGCTCGAAACCCTGGCAGCAGCGCAGAACAGATAGCGAGATCCGGCGGTAGGGGAAGAGGGCCAACGGAGCCGGGAGCCCGGGCGACCATCTTGGCCGCCGGTCTGGCTCCGCCCCCAGGGGAATTGCTTACATTTGATTAGGAATTCGACCAGAAAATGGTCGGACCAGAGAACAAGAGTAGCCAATTTACATAGGACTGTGTCCATATTAGAATTATTATTTCTGTAAGAAAGATGGCCTCGGGTTGGGAGCCCGGGAGTAAGTCATATATATCTCTCTTGTGTTTAGGAAGTGATCGACAGTTAATACTGAAGAAAGTGAGCTCTGAAGAGTTATTGTTATCAATTCTTATACGGGATGTATTGACAGTATCAGTAGCGAAGTTGTTTGTATTGGAGGTGGAGGGTATAGAGGAGAAGCCGCACATGTGGAGGTGAAACGGCTTAAAATCACAGTTTAAAGGGGTTGTAAGAGGATAGTTACTATAACGGAGAAATAGCAGGGCTTTCCGGGAGTATTTTAGAGAACCATCAGAATTTTGGACAGGGAATATGGCCCCCGGCCCCATCCGGCCGCAGACGGGTGCAGGCGGGCTTGCCTCTAGCGCGCCCGCTGCGCGCGTCTGCTGCGCGTACGCGTTTTTAGGTTCATTTTGTAGTCCCTAGGCCCGTGCAGCCCGCAAGACTAGCCCGGCAACCTCGAGTTCCCCAAAGATGGCGCCCGAGTTCCAGAGTCCCGCGTCAGAGACAGCCCTAAATCGGCCGCCTGCAATGCGAGAACCCCGGGGGGAATATGTGCAGTAGGTAAGAAGCTGAGACCAGTTTTAAATCACAGTTTTTAAAAAATAAATCTCCTTAATACAAGTTTGTTGCGGTTAAAAAAAATCGTTTCCTGATTCCCGGCTTTCGCCTCAGTTATCTATTACCAAAAAATGCTGGCGCTTAGGCCTCTATATGTAGTCCCCAGGCCCGTGTAGCCCACAAGACTAGCCCGGCAACCTCGAGTTCCCCAAAGATGGCGCCCGAGTTCCAGAGTCCCGCATCAGAGACAGCCCTAAATCGGCCGCCTGCAATGCGAGAACCCCGGGGGAATATGTGCACTAGGTAAGAAGCTGAGACCAGTTTTAAATCACAGTTTTTAAAAAATAAATCTCCTCAATACAAGTTTGTTGCGGTAAAAAAAAGCGTTCCCTGATTCCCGGCTTCCGCCTCAGGAATCTATTACACAATCCTAACCTTAACTACCCAGTGGTGATCGCTTATCTACCATAAGAAAAGCGTTTTTGGTTTCCTAATAACCTTTGATGCTGTTTGACAAAGCTTCATGAAACTTTCTAAAAATAAAAGTTCATCCACCTTCACTCATGCCTTGAAGGTTTCGGGATGATCCATCACACGGAGGCCAAGAAATAGCATGGTCCTAAAATGCAAATTCCATAGTGATTTTTGTAACAGCACTATAGCCCAAGGGGCTGAACAGAATTACACAACATTTTGCATTAACATAGTTGGTATTT
The DNA here is from genome assembly GCF_964261635.1 of Lissotriton helveticus. Lineage (NCBI taxonomy): Eukaryota > Metazoa > Chordata > Amphibia > Caudata > Salamandridae > Lissotriton > Lissotriton helveticus. The sequence goes on from NC_136072.1 coordinate 190,724,291, forward strand.
ACATTGCCCCTGCGACACATGAACACTGCCGGAGTGTCACTTTTATGACGCTCCGGAAGCACAGTGTGACTGCCGATATTTACTAGGCCACGTAAAGCCACCCTGTGTGGCTTTTCATGGCCTTGTCAAAATGGCCCCCTTTCACGCATTGCCCAGCATGAAAGGGGTATTCAATGGGTGTTGCTGTGGGTGTTTCCACACAACACCCATGAAATCTGACCCATATTTACAAGGCTTCCTAAACCTGGGAATGCATCAGATTCATATGCATCCCCAGGGGAGTCGTAAAAGTGGTGGAATGAGGAGAAATACCTTTATTTCGTCTTGCTTTTTTGCACTTTCTATGCGTGCCGCATTAGCACACATAAAAGGAGGAAAATGCCATCAATGATTGTTTATGTGCAGGAAGGTGTCCCTTCCTGCACATAAACAATCATTCCTGCAATGCAGGCACCCTTGCACCATGGCGCAACGGTGCCTGCGTTGATGCTAGGCATAAATGTGCCAGCGTAGAAGAAAGCACAGGGTTGCATTGTATTGCTGAAAGTACGATGCATCCCTGCACTTTCCTAATGAAGCAGCTCCGTGCAGCTGCACTTCGTCGTTTTCTAGTAAATAGGCCCCTAGATCTTTACCCAGAAAAAGTGTTTTTGTGCTTTGATGTAAATCAGTTCAGTAGTTTTTTGAGAAATTAGGGTTCAAAATGTATCTATACTGTTGGGTTTGCAGGACTCTCATGGGAGTTACGCGAGCATGAAACAGTAAATAATAGAGCAATGTAATTAGCTGAGAAGGCGACCTCACTTCCCATCTGCCGTCTTGATCCCATGGGAGCGAGAAGCTCCCATGAGTCCTGTGGGAGCTCGCACTTTGATTGGCAGACTGGAACACAAGGACTAAAGTTGCATCCACCATTTCAGGACATAGCGAGTCGATAATCATGACCTGAAAATGAAAACAAAAAGGTATTAAGGGCCAGGGTATGACTCCCTAGACCTGTGTGGGGTCCCAGAGGAACCCCCTTGGGGCAAAAAAAAAAAGAATATATTTTGGCTGTTACGATCCTGTGGGCCTCTCGAGGGAGCCAGTGGGACCACCTGCTCCTGCAAAAGTACCACAGGAGTGCAGGGGCTCACTGTCTCCCATGAAAGTCCTGCAGGATCCAATAACCATTTGAAAAAAAAGAACAAATCAGATGGGTTGGCCATTGACAGGCGGTTGGCCCTACGGCTAACACCCACCCCGTGCAAAGCGAAAGGCCATGCACGGTAGGGTGTTGGCTCCCCAGGGGAGGAGGTTGCGAGCAAGTTTTGGCCAAAGGCTAGGCCCCTGCGGCCACCCCCACACCGCACACGGCCAGATGCAAAATTCCCTGAAAAAATGCAAATGCTCAAGTGACATTATAGCTAGGTATGGTGACAATATTTTACTTTGCATTAAAAAATCTCAGAAATTCACAAAAAAAACCACCAAGGTTAAAATGACGTTATCGTCAGGTGAAAATATCAGTTGAAATATAAAATTTTAAACAAATAAAATCAATGAAAATCACAATCAATAGTTATTTGAAGTAACCATTACTTGTGCCCTCGCCATGCACTGCTTATGACGTCACATATTAAATCATTCGAAAGGTTCTGTGCAATTCTTGTTAACATCACTGATGACATCTGAAATGACATAATTGCTACAAAAACTTTCAATATAATTTGAAGATTACATTAAAAAAATGTTCAGGGGGGTGGGTTCCGGGGAGGGGGCGGACGCAGATTGTTAGGGATAGGGGCACCCAGAGTCTTGCTGGAGCTGCGTCGCGCTTGCGACGCAACTCCAGCAATGCGCCACATTTCTGCCGGGGATGCATCACGCATCTGCCCATCCGAGCGCCACGGTGTGCCGCATTGTAAATGCAAAAACCACAGTTGATGGACAGAATTCAGAACAATGTCATACATTCACCCCAGTACAGAGATCTGGGCCTAAATCCATCGTTTTTTTGCACTCCACACCACCCCAGTTCAGACATGGCCATATGCAAATCAGTCTGACCCTGTGCCTCATGGGAACAGTCCAGCCCGAACTGCCAAGCCATGCCTTCCCTGGACCGTAAACAAGCTTCCGAGGACCGGTTTCTGGGAGTCCAGCCGTCTTCAGCTCGGCTTGCTTGAATCCAGTGGTGTGGAGTGCATGGGACTCACGTCTGAGCATACCCATCCCTCTTGGGGTGACAAATGGAAAAACCACAGTTGATGGACAGAATGCAGAACAATGTCATACATTCACCCCAGTACAGAGATCTGGGCCTAAATCCATTGTTTTTTTGCACTCAACACCACCCCAGTTCAGACATGGCCATATGCAAATCAGTCTGACCCTGTGCCTCATGGGAACAGTCCAGCCCGAACTGCCAAGCCATGCCTTCCCTGTACCGGAAACAAGCTTCCAAAGACCGGTTTCTGGCATTCCAGCTGTCTTCAGCCCGGCTTGCTTGAATCCAGTGATGTGGAGTGCATGGGACTCACGTCTGAGCATACCCATCCCACTCGGGGTGACAAATGCAAAAACCACAGTTGATGGACAGAATGCAGAACAATGTCATACATTCACCCCAGTAAAGAGATCTGGGCCTAAATCCATCGTTTTTTGCACTCCACACCACCCCAGTTCAGACATGGCCATATACAAATCAGTCTGACCCTGTGCCTCATGGGAACAGTCCAGCCCGAACTGCCAAGCCATGCCTTCCCTGGACCGGAAACAAGCTTCAGAGGACCGGTTTCTGGCATTCCAGCCGTCTTCAGCCCGGCTTGCTTGAATCCAGTGGTGTGGAGTGCATGGGACTCACGTCTGAGCATACCCATCCCACTCGGGGTGACAAATGCAAAAACCACAGTAGATGGACAGAATTCAGAACAATGTCATACATTCACCCCAGTACAGAGATCTGGGCCTAAATCCATCGTTTTTTTGCACTCCACACCACCCCAGTTCAGACATGGCCATATGCAAATCAGTCTGACCCTGTGCCTCATGGGAACAGTCCAGCCCGAACTGCCAAGCCATGCCTTCCCTGGACCGTAAACAAGCTTCCGAGGACCGGTTTCTGGGAGTCCAGCCGTCTTCAGCTCGGCTTGCTTGAATCCAGTGGTGTGGAGTGCATGGGACTCACGTCTGAGCATACCCATCCCACTTGGGGTGACAAATGCAAAAACCACAGTTGATGGACAGAATGCAGAACAATGTCATACATTCACCCCAGTACAGAGATCTGGGCCTAAAACCATCGTTTTTTTGCACTCCACACCACCCCAGTTCAGACATGGCCATATGCAAATCAGTCTGACCCTGTGCCTCATGGGAACAGTCCAGCCCGAACTGCCAAGCCATGCCTTCCCTGGACCGGAAACAAGCTTCCAAAGACCGGTTTCTGGCATTCCAGCCGTCTTCAGCCCGGCTTGCTTGAATCCAGTGATGTGGAGTGCATGGGTCTCATGTCTGAGCATACCCATCCCACTCGGGGTGACAAATGCAAAAACCACAGTTGATGGACAGAATGCAGAACAATGTCATACATTCAACCCAGTAAAGAGATCTGGGCCTAAATCCATAGTTTTTTTGCACTCCACACCACCCCAGTTCAGACATGGCCATATACAAATCAGTCTGACCCTGTGCCTCATGGGAACAGTCCAGCCCGAACTGCCAAGCCATGCCTTCCCTGGACCGGAAACAAGCTTCAGAGGACCGGTTTCTGGCATTCCAGCCATCTTCAGCCCGGCTTGCTTGAATCCAGTGGTGTGGAGTGCATGGGACTCACGTCTGAGCATACCCATCCCACTCGGGGTGACAAATGCAAAAAACACAGTTGATGGACAGATTGTTCTACATTCTGTCCATCAACTGTGTTTTTTGCAATTTTCACCCCGAGTGGGCTGGGTATGCTCAGACGTGAGTCCCTGGCTCTCCACACCACTGGAGTCAAGCTATCCAGGCTGATGAAGGCTGATAGCCAGAAACCGGTCCTTGGATGCTTGATTCCGGTCTGGGAAAGACATGGCTTGGTAGTTCGGACTGGACTGTTCCCATGAGGCACAGGGTCAGAGCTGATTTGCATATAGCCAGTGTCTAACCCAGGGTGGTGTGGAGTGCAAAAAAACGATGGATTTAGGCCCAGATCCTTGTACTGGGGTGAATGTATGACATTGTTCTACATTCTGTCCATCAACTGTGTTTTTTGCAATTGTCACCCCGAGTGGGCTGGGTATGCTCAGACGTGAGTCCCAGGCTCTCCACACCACTGGAGTCAAGCTATCCAGGCTGATGAAGGCTGATAGTCAGAAACCGGTCCTTGGATGCTTGATTCCGGTCTGGGAGAGACATGGCTTGGTAGTTCGGACTGGACTGTTCCCATGAGGCACAGGGTCAGAGCTGATTTGCATATAGCCAGTGTCTAACCCAGGGTGGTGTGGAGTGCAAAAAAACGATGTATTTAGGCCCAGATCCTTGTACTGGGGTGAATGTATGACATTGTTCTACATTCTGTCCATCAACTGTGTTTTTTGCAATTTTCACCCCGAGTGGGCTGGGTATGCTCAGACGTGAGTCCCAGGCTCTCCACACCACTGGAGTCAAGCTATCCAGGCTGATGAAGGCTGATAGCCAGAAACCGGTCCTTGGATGCTTGATTCCGGTCTGGGAAAGACATGGCTTGGTAGTTCGGACTGGACTGTTCCCATGAGGCACAGGGTCAGAGCTGATTTGCATATAGCCAGTGTCTAACCCAGGGTGGTGTGGAGTGCAAAAAAACGATGGATTTAGGCCCAGATCCTTGTACTGGGGTGAATGTATGACATTGTTCTACATTCTGTCCATCAACCGTGTTTTTTGCATTGTAAATGCGGCGCATCAGTGGTGGCACACGGGTGGGCAGATGCGTTGCAACTCTTCTGGCTCATCTCTGCTGATTAGCAGAGATGCACCAGAAGCCGTAAATCTGCCCCTCTGTGTTTATCCTAGTATACATACAGGACTACAAGTACACGAATATATGGAAAAAACATGGGGCAAGAGCCACTCATGCATGGTCACTAACTATAGGGGGTGGAGGTAGGGACAGACGGGTTGTTGACCGCCTCATTAAAAGAAGTCTGGGCATGGTGCCCCCTCATTAATGGGACGCAGCCATTCACCAAATTGTTAATACCAGCCAGCGGCGTAGCGCAAAATGATGCAGAATGGGCTCAAAAGGGGCCCCCTAAGTGTTTGGGCACCCCCTACACTGAAGGGAAAGCTCGGTTAAGCAGAGTGGCATTCTCAAGCGTTTAACTATTTCTTATTCCAAACCATTGCACACATTCTGCAAGGCAGAAGAAGAAACCCTGGGGGCACACATGATACCGCCACAGAAGCACAGAGACCATGTGGCACAGTGCCTGTGTTTTTTGTTGTTCTTAAGTACAGCACTCACTCCATGACTAGGGCACATGGAGCATAGACTGTCTGTCAGATGCAGGCACGAAAATCAGGGGATTTTGGGACACTCAGGGGCATAATAATACAGGCTGCTGCAGCACCTGTTGCACAGGGGGTGGGGGCAACACTTTGGGGAGTCCCAGCTCTGCAGAGGGCCACCATTCAGCCTAAGGCCAATGCCTATTTTTGAGATATGGAAGACTCAGGGGCCCTTGCTAATATTCTGAAGGGAGCTCCATCATTTTGTGTTACACCACTGTGGACACTCTGTTTTCCCAGGGTTCCTGTTGATGCATAAGCTAGATCTCAGACTGCTCCTCAAGGCATAGGCAGACTGCACACTGACCTACACGTGCAGAGGAGATTCGACCCGGTCTGCTGCCGTTGTTGATGCGGACTATATTTTGCAGTGTAAATTTGATTTGCTGAGGCCTGAGCACGTCACAGGCCAGTGGTGACGTCAGATGCAGCAGAAATCTCTGGGCATTGCAGTTGAAAGACTGAATGCCAGTCTACTTCTGATGCTGCAATGAAAAAATCAAAGGTGACAAAAAGCTGAATGCCAAGGAGGGGCAGGGGTACTCCTTAGTATTGCCATTGCAAGGGAGGACTGATTTATATACCTAAGGCCAAAACAACCAATCCAATCACGGTGGTCTTTACGTTTTGTATAGAAAAGAGCCTTCTATTCTGAGAAAGCTGGCAATAAAGAGAGGGGCTTATTAATGTGCCCTTGGGTCACATTTATGCAGCATTTGCGTCACATTTTGTGACGATGCAGCAGCGTAAATAATGCACCACGAAGCGCCATTTGCGAAGTGACGCATCTAGGCAGATGTGTCACTTCATAAACCCCTGTGCTACATTATATAATGTATACAGGGTGGGCGTTCCCCCGCAACAAATAGTTGTGGGAGTGGCGCAGTGAATTCTATTTGATTTTACTGCGTCACTTCTAGGACGCCATTTTGTCAAAAGTTTACGCCTGCCTCATGGAAGGCATAAGGGTGACACAGGCCCTTTCAAATGGGGTTTGCGCCATGTGAGAAGGACACATTGCTGGAGTTGCGTTTGTTTTTAACAACACCCCAGCAATCGTTCACTTTTGCGACATATCTGTGACTCCTTGCGACATGATGCGCCGTACTGTAAATATGCCGCATCTATGGTGTCACAAGGAGGGCGCACTGAGAATTGTTACATCGCTGCTTTGTTGCAGCGATGCAAAACTTCTCATAAATAAGGCCCAGAATTGTGATTAATGGAGTGCACACCACCTGCAGGCTCCTCACAGATTGGGTCATAGGTCGTTAAGAATGTGCTGCAGCAATCTTTGTGTATCATGCAGGTCACAGGTTCCAATGCCAGCATAAGCACTGGAAGTTTGACCGTGGGTGCAGCAGCCCCCAAAAATAAACTCGCTGGAGTTCAGAAGGTGAAAGAGCATAAAGATGCCTTTAGATGTTGTTTTTAATCTTGTCACAGAGGTTAAAGGTCTGTCAATGTCTTCTGGCATATCACTGCTAATTCATTTAACATGGAGATTAGTGTCTACTTTTTTTCTCTGACTGCAAAGTGATTGGACTTTTGTAAAGTTAACTATGTGACAATCTTGCTGAGGCACAGGTAGTGGGATAGTAAAAGCTGTAGGGTGTAAAAAAAAAAAACTCGTAACGAAACTTAAATACCAGTATATGAACTGCAAACATATTTAAAAATATATCAGCAGTTAGGAAAGTACAAGTGAAGCCCTATTTTTATAATGTGTAAAGTGTGATGGAAACAATGATTTAAATAAGATCAAATCAAATCGACATGCTCTATGACGTGGTGATGCGCAATAATAAATGTTAGCTGAAACTTGATTTCCACGTATTATCCTTGGTGCGCTCAACAGTTTTGTAGTAAATCTGCATATGTGTGCAAATGTAGTGTACATATTTATGGAACTCTGCTGCCTGTAACTGACAGTGCACTACCACACCTTGCTTTGGGAATATACTTATGACGGTGTGCCTGAAAATGCATCACCTGCTACATAACACATCATTACCACTACTTTGCTGAATGGCGTGTCTAATTTGCTACACTTGTTCTTTGTGTAATGCTAAGATTTTTCACAATCATTATGACTTCAGTGATGTAACATTGATGGAGAGAGTGGGAGAGAGAGATGGTATGTGTCACCTCACTGTTATTTTGATTTTTTTAGATCCTTTTGTTAAAAATCTAGGTTGGCTTTGTCGAGAGCATTTTCATGTAAGCATAGGTATCTTGTACTTGATAGTTTAGATCAAACAGGAGTTTGAGGTTCAGTGGGACATTTAATAAACTGCACTATGCAATTGAATTTTACATTACACATAATACCATACCATAACATGTGTAGTTGTAGAACACATGGGGGTCTCTTTGTACTATTGCCAGAAAAACTGATAATTCAACGCTACCCAACTCAATGGTGCTCATTTTATGGATCTTCGATTTGAGTGATCTTTGGAGTGGATTCATTAGTCCACGGAGACACCAGACCCAGTTTCAACTGAGGCCATCAAAACTGGCTGTACAGTGATTTGCTCCCAATCACACAAAATGTGGAGCCCATTATTGGACTCTCAAACTGCAGGATCCAAGTTCAAAACAAGTGAAATTTAATCAGGTATGAAGGTCTTGAATTGGGAGGTAGCACTCTGAGCTTGTGAGTAAATAACATCTCACCTGTGTCTCTACTTCAGTCTCCAGTCATAGAAAAGTGCCATCACAGCATTCTAATGCTGCATTTGTAAAATAAAAATGTGTTGGTATCCTGGGAACTCTGGTGGGGCCCTACGCGTAAGCCTCTCATTTTCTGTCCCTCCAAGCTTCCTCTGAGCTCCCCAAAAATATCACTTTTGGTGATGTCACCTCCAGTGATGTCACAAAGTTTAAAGATCATTCCTTACAGCTCAGTCTTAGTGTCCTCCCAGCCCCTGCCCCGCCCCTCCCCCTGGGGTCTCTGGAATGTGGCTCCACCGCACTCATGGACATGGAGAAACGAGAGCCCTGCTTGAATGCTGAAAAAAATGCTACAGTGGAGCAGATGTACTCCACAATAAGTAGCAGATCAGTGAGCCCTGGTCCTGCCAATTAATAGGGATTGCCAGTAGGCTTGTTCACCCAAAAGAAATGTATACAAATTAATGGAAGCATTGGTCAGCTCCATTAAGTGTCATAGTTGGGTTATTAATGTCAATGGTGTGTGGCCATTAAGAAAAAACACACCATCCATCTGTAGAACTGCAGTTTCAATTTAGTATAACATTGTGAACATGACTGCAATCTATTTTAGGGGAATTGTGTGTTACCTTTCACAAAAGTGCCAGCAACAGCACATTAACTTCCTTGATCACCCAAATAAACAACCACATTCAGGTAGTAAGATTCACACCATCTTCTCAATTACTTTATGCCTGTGTTGATGACATCACCTAGGCCTTATTTGGCGGACGGAATACTCCCTCCGTCACAAAGGTGGTGGATGGCCCTCCACTGTATTACAAGTGCAATCTAGCCTATGACACTTGAAATAATGCTGGTGGGATATCCCCCAAGTTTTTACAGAGTAAGCCATCCATCAAATTCTAAATAAGACCACTAGTTTGAACGTGAGCACTTCATGAGCAGGTCTTCCTACAAATGTGTCTTGTCTGTGAAGGCATGTCCTGCATGAATTTGCCATGGTCAAAAATGCCTTTGCTTATTTCCTTCCTGGTTATGTTAAGGTTTACCAAAGAAGATGTCAAATTCATGAACAAGTAAAAATTACCTGTAACATGCCATCATCCGCTGATCAAGTTGTGGCATGCTGCCCAGGATCCTCATGTAATGTAATTTCCACCACACAGCTGCCCGGTGCAGACAAGCCACACATAAATGTGAGTTAGTCAATGGGTTAAAATCCCTTCCTAAAATTGGTCAGTTGTTAATGCTTGTGTCCAGTAATATTGTTATGGTAGGTAATATGAAATTAATTTCGGTGGGATTTCCATGTCTCTAGTGGTGGGCAAGAGTTGGAACCTTCTGTCCAATGTGAGCTACTAAACAGCAATGACCAATGTTTGGGAATGTACAAGAGTTTTAAAAAGACTGCAGCTACTGTTATCCAAAGCCCGCTGTTTAGAAAGTAACAAAGGTAACAACTTTTCAGCTGAAACATTTTATAAACTGCATCCTAACAGTAAGGCTAGTAAGGCCCTGTATTGTGACTGATTGCATTAACAAGTTGTTAACATCGAGGTAGCACCGCCTGCAATCTGTCTCTTTGATGTTTATTGATTATCTGTGCTGCTTACTTGTTTTTTTCCTTTTAGGTGATTTTGTCACATTTTTCTGTTGTTTTCCCCTCTGTGCCAGACACCGAACCTTACCTCTTTTTCTCTCGTTCTGCACCTGTGTGCTGTTCACATGACTGCCACCAACCCTCCAAAGCTCATATCACTGTTCTTTTCACCAGTGCTTATTTTGTAAAATATTAACAGCTGGGGCCCAAACCTTTGCTTATAAGCTGTCACCGGTGCAGCAGAAGGTCATGATATTAAATACAAAGACATGAATCTCCCTCATGCTTCTTTAGTCCATCCCCACTCACTCCCTGCCCCTCAGACTCACTCCTGCATGCTCTTTTTCGTTGATGCTTTCAGTCTTTGTCACTGTTTTTCCATCTTTCTCTACTTCCTTCTTTCCCCTTCTTGCATTTTTCTCTTCTTGTCCTGAGTCAAAGACTGATGAGGAAATATATGCCAGTGTGCCCCATCTGCAACTAGCTCATATTAAGCACTGCTCTTCACCTCTCCTTCCAGTGAACCCAGCCCAGGTGTCTAGCTAAGGGAAGGGGAGGTTTAGGATGCCTACTCTGTTCGTAGCCTTTAAGTTCAGGAAGGGCCTTGGGCCATAGCATTTGCACTCTTCACCCACTATCCCTCCTAAAGTCTTCATTTTGCCCATCACATCTACATAATCTAACTACATAAGCTACTTGTCCAATTGTTTTAAAACTTGCCCTGACATTGCTGGAGAGCTGTGTTAAAGCTGGAGGGATTGCGGCATTCCTTTGATTAACATATACACATAGGCGCAGGGTCAGCGCTCTATCTGCCAAATCCGAAGCACACCATAAAAGAAACAGCTGACGCAACCATGTCACTGGCACGCCAAAGGCAAGCCGGTCTGCACCCGTCCAAGCCCGACCTTGCCCAGGGGCCAGAATCCCTGCCCCTCCGCCCCCGAGACCATCACTGTTACACCAGCACACAGTTCAAACAATTAAACAGAACCCTAGGGCCTAAATGTGCACATTCCATTTTGATTGAGAGGTTTCAGGACAGGTATCTTCGTTGTCTGTTTGATCTATCGACTCCTGTCGTTGCCCCACCACTGTACAGAAAGTTATATCATTTTTTTCTACTCAACTACATATCTCTGCCAAAACATACGGCAGAAATCTCGATGTTCTTAAAAGACTCATACCCGAAAGTCCTGTTCCTCATAGAAACCTGGCTCAACTCTAGCTCAGAGCCGGATATCGTTCAAGCACTCCCCCCAGGATATCTAATTCAAAGGATGAACAGAGGGACAGGCAAGGGCGGTGGTATTGCTATTATTTATAAAGACCACTTGCCTGTCGCCTGCTAGGCAGTCCGTTATCTAACTGCGAGAACTCCCATTTCTCAATAGAACGTACTCCCACCCTTTCACTTTCAGGTATTCTCATCTATCACCCACCTGGAGTGACGGATCAATTCTGCAAATCCATATCGGAGACAGTTGTCAACCTTGCTAGTGCTGCTGCTAATTTTGCTCTCCTAGGAGATTTCAATTTGCATTTCGATGATCCCTCAGTGCTTACCGCATCTGAACTAGCTCGAGACCTTGTGGCCTATCAATTGCTTCAGAAGGTTCCACAAGCAACCAATGTCAAATGGCACCTCCTCAACCCCATGTTTTCTAATTTGAGAGACCTAATAGGGAAAGAGCACATTCCCCTTCCTTGGTCAGACCATTCTTTGATCGCCTTTATCTGGTCGCCATCTACCACTGTACTATATACCCAACCATCACGTACCCAAATCAACCTTGGTCCAAACTCCCATTGGAGAGGTGGACTCAAGTACTTGAAAAGACCTAACCAAACCTTGCACCTAATCCAGTGGCAGCTAACGAAAGATTTTGCAACTGGATCGAGGGATCACGCAATCTGGTGCTCACAAAGATTTCAATCTAGAAGGAAGTTCAACCTAACAAGTCGGCCTTGTTCTCCCCTAAATTATGCATCCTAAAACAATATTGTAAAATATTGGAAAGGGTCGGGAGGAGAGATTTCTTGCCTGATAAAAAAATCGGAATATAGGAAGGCCATCGGAATTTACGAGGCAGAAATAAAAAAAGCCCAAGCTGCCTATTACGAGGAAAAGATTGCGTTAACCGCTAACTCCCCCAAAGAAACCTTCCTTATGGCTAAAAAGCTACTCAAAGCCCCCGCCCCACCGCCTAGACCGGACACCTCAGGTCTTAGCTGCAATGAACATGTAGGATACATTCTTAAGCATCTTCCCCAAAAAGACAGCAAAATTCCAATCGAGCATAAGAATTCCGAAGGGCATAAAAAAATTTAATATCAATTGGAGACCTTCACCCCGTTGACTGAGAACACATTTTCAGTCCTCCGGTCATCAATAAAAAGCAACATAGCGACGGCATGGAAATGCCCTGACCCACCTTACCTTGGGAAGTGGCAAAGGGGAGTGGACTGGTGCACGACCCAAGAAAAAACCTTATATGTGGCAAGAGGATATCCCAAGAAGTACCGTGGGCGTGGGGAAAGTGGCTGGGTACTGTGGAATGACCGATTTACCATGATTAATTACTGTGCCTGTGTACACCTTATGGGGCTGGAAACTGTGGGATGTCATGCTCCTGTAAATGTCTATGATTTACTGTATCCCGTGCTTATGCTGATCTGTTTTACCTTATTCAAAACAATAAAATGGAGTGTAACATTTTTTTTAATCAAAAATGAGAATTTTATTTGATAAATATTATCATTTACATTTATTTATTTATTTATTTATTTTTTTGGGTGTAAGAAATGTTTATTGCACTCGTCAGAGACAAACAATACATGCGTGTCGCCTACAACCCCACCGGGCCGGCTGTCACCTTGTGAATCAAAAAGAAATAGAGTTGTTAGTTGTACACAGCCCATCAGCCGACATCCATCTGACCGGCGGCGTCATTGCTGAACATCTCTGGACCGTTGGTCCGTGCTACATACGTTTGCAAATACGTTATCGTTCTTACTTGTTTTTTTCTCCTCGTCAGTATGAATTAACTTAACTTTACAACATTCAACATAACTGAAAGTACCCTCAAGTCACAATTACTCTGTGTCACTGCATCCTCCCCCCTCTGCACCATTGTGTCAAACCCTGCCCCAGTACAGCTGTTAATCATGAAATCCCACTATTAACCGTTATCTGATTCCGAACCAGCCTCTCCATGTGAAAGCAAGTAGGCACGTAAGAACCCCCAGTAGTCTCTGGGCCGAGACCTTACCGGTAGTTCCTCTTCATATGTGTTTAGTGTGTCCTGACAATACGTCATGTCTTCTAGCCAATTTTTCACGTTCGGGCCTTTCCTACTATTCCAGTGTAGTGATACCCTTCGTTTTGCCAACAGTAGTGCTACAGCACAGAATTTGCGCTTCAATGCTCTCAATCGCGGCGCTATCCCCAACAGACAGAATTTTGCTTCACACATCACTGTTTCCCCAAGCATTTCAGTCAGCACTTGTGTGACCTGTTCCCAGTACCCCGCAACCTTACGACAGTGCCAGGCCAGATGTATGAAGTCTGCATTCTCTTGTCTACACCTGACACACCTGAAGTCCTCCCTCAATCCGTATCTATGTAGTCTGTGAGGGGTATAATACACCTGATGTAGGTACTTATAGTGTATGATCCTGAGGTTACCGTTTGGCGTCAACATGTTGGTAAGTGTGCAAGAGGCAGCCCACTCTTCGTCGGATAGAGGCGTTTCTAAGCTCGCGCTCCATTTATCTCTAGCCTTGTCTGTGTTGCCGCCCACAGCCTCTTGTATACTCGCGTACAATTTGGATACTAGGTGCGATGCTGTAGGTGTAGTAAGGAGTAGCTGTAGCGGTTCGAGTGTCTTTGGTTCATCTGGGTGTGTGGGATAGTGTTCCTTAAGCGCTTTTTTCAACCTGTAGTAGTTAAAAGTAAACAGCAGGGACGGGTTACTGATGTACTGTATCTCGTCCAGGGTTTTAAAACCTCCATTGGCATATATGTCGCCTAGTGTAGCTATCCCGGCCAGTTTCAACAGATCCATACCAACCTGCTCTTGTGTAACCGATAGAGCCGGGTGGTGAGCTAGTGGAAGAGCAGGTGCATATAGCGGCAGACCATTCGCCACCTTACCAATTAGTCTCCATGCCTCCGTAGTGGTGTTCACTGTATTAATGTCGTGATCGTGGAGCCTAGGACGCTTGTGTAGTAGTATACTAGTTAGTGGGATCGGGTCAGCATCCCCCGCTTCTACAGCCACGTGCGTTAAAAAAGGTATCTCATGGTACCAGAAGTGTGCGAATTGCGCCTGAGCACTTAAATAATAAAGGTAGAGATCCGGAACCTTGAACCCACCCTTAGCATACGGCAACGTCATGGTGTGCAGATCCAACCTCGCCTGTTTTCCCGCCCAAAGCAAATTAAGGACTAACGTATTTATGTTGCGAAATACTGCAGCCGGAGGCCTTATCGGGATATTGTTGAACAAATATAGGAACTTGGGTAGGAGTACCATCTTGACAATCGCTGCCCTGTCAGCCAGGGATAGGGGAAGTGCATTCCATCTTTTAATTTTCCCTTCCAGGGCCGTTACGGCTCTTCCATAATTTGTTCGGAGGACCACTTCCGGGTCCCTATGAAACCATATACCCAAATATTTGGTCGGTTCGTCTTGCCATTCCAGCGGGTAATCTAATTGTGATGGGCGCGTGCCGTCTGTCAGCGACACAACAAGCGACTTACTCCAGTTGATCTGCAACCCAGCCTGTTGACCGTATTTTATGTATTCTCTGAGAAGCGGATTTAAGTGTAGTTCTGGATTTTTAATATAGAGCACCATGTCATCCGCGTATAGCGAAATGTGTATGGGACGTGTAGGCATCTGCAGGGCCGAGCAGTGATGGTGTTGCCTGATTTTACAAGCCAGTGGTTCTAATATTAATGCAAACAGCATTGGTGAGAGCGGGCAACCCTGTCTGGTGCCTCGACTTATCTGGATAGGTTCCGATACATACTTGTTTATTTTGATGCGTGCCGTTAAGTTAGTGTACAGCATCGAAATCCAGCCTAGAAAGATAGGGGGAAAACCCATTCGGACCAATACCGCCTGAATAAAAGACCAGTTAATAGTGTTGAATGCTTTAGCAGCATCCAGCAATACTGCAACCGCCTTAGTCTCCGGCGCCAGGTAGTGCGCCAATGCAAATAGAGTGCGAGTGTTATGTGTAGTGGCCCTGTCAGGTATGAATCCGGATTGATCAGGTCTGATTAATAAGGGCATAAGCGGTTTCAGCCTATCAGCTAGCAAACTGGCTATGATCTTAGTATCTACGTTCAATAGTGATAGGGGACGATATGAGTCGCATCTATCCTCCTCTTTGCCTGGTTTTAAAAGTGCAATGAGTAGGGCTTCTCTCATAGATGCTGGCAAGGTCTGGGCTTCATGGGCTGCTCCATAGAGTCTTACTAGGTGCGGGGCAAGTATGTCTACATATGTTTTATAGAATTCCGTCACGAAGCCATCCGGCCCTGGCGCTTTGGCGTTGGGCAAACGCTTAATGGTGTCAGTGACCTCTTCTACAGTTATAGGACGCGCTAGGTATTGCCTGTGTCCGTCTGCCAGCCATGCGATTTCTACATCTTCCATGTATGCAAGTAACTCTGATTGCGGGGGCGACGGGCGCTCTTCATACAGTGCACCGTATGTCATTACAAATTCGTTCATTATCCCTTTGATGTCTCCTACCACCTCCCCTGACTGTGTGCTGATGGATTTCACATATTGTGGTGTTTTCCCTGAACATATCTTGTCTGCCAGTGACCTGCCCGGCCTGCCCCCCTCCCCATATCGCCGTGCAGTCGCTCCTTTAGAAACATACTTAAGCTCGTCCACTGCAAATTGTCTATGCTCAGCTAGGAGGGCCTGTATTTCCCCCAGTACCTTGGTGTCTCCCGTTTGGGTGTATGTTTGTTCTAATGCTTGTATGGCCTGTTCTCGTGCGTGTAGCTGCTGGCGTATATCTTTTAGGATCCCCGAGGTCGTACTAATGCACACCCCCCTGAGCGTGGCTTTAAAGGCTTCCCAAAGCAGCCCTGGGTCTTCTGTAGTCGGGCAGTTCAGATCAAAATAATCTGTTATCGCCTTGTGTATGGTGGTAACATACAAGGGGTCCCGCAACGCAGCTGCGTTGAACCGCCAAGTGAAAGGTGGTGGCTCGTAAAGCGGGATGACAACCTCCAGCATCACCGGATTGTGGTCAGACAGTGTTCGTGGCATGTGTTTAATACATTTAACCCATGTCAGTACCTCTTGTGTGCCCAGCCAGTAGTCTAATCTGGACCAACTGTTATTCGCAGCATTAATGTGTGTAGCCGCAGTTTCCCCCGGGTTACCAATCCTCCACATGTCCATCATTTGCAAGTCGTCCATGGCGTCCTGGAGCATTATCCTGGCATTCCCATGTTGTTCCAACGTATGCTTCGATCTGTCTAAGGTGTCCTGCAGTGTAACGTTAAAATCGCCTCCCCATATGATGTGGTCTGATTTCACCGCAGCTATGCGCTGCCACACCTCCCTGAAGAAACCCGGGTCATCTATGTTTGGACCATAAACGTTAACCAATATTATTCGCTGTCTTCTAACCGTACCCGCCACCACTAGACATCTTCCCTCTGTATCTCTGTGTGTGTGTGTAATCTCAAAATGCGTTCCTTTCCTTATTAGAATGTTCACCCCCCTGGAATAGGATGAGTAATTTGAGCTAACCACCGTTTCGGCCCATTTGGCGCCCAGTGTGGACGTGGTGGTGTGTGCCAAGTGCGTTTCTTGTAAGAAGACAATATCAATATGCAATCGGTCAAAGTATGCAAATATCTGCCTGGTCTTTTTCGGGTTGCCCAGGCCTCGGACATTCCATGTTAGGCGTTTCAGTGTGTTGGCGCTACGTGCCATGAGCATGTTTGGATATCGCTACCCTACTCGTGAATTTCGGACTATATATCCTAGTGGTCATAACTGCAGTAACATGTGGCGTACAAAACAACAGCGACAAAGGTTTGAAATTTCGTGATACACAATTTGCATAGTATCTCACGGCTAAGGGGTTTGCCATGCTTCTCAGACACAGAGATCGTAACCTAGATAACCCCAAATTCCCCTCCCACCCACCACCCACTTTAGCTCCCAAACTGTGCCAAAGCCATCCCTCATCAGTATTAAACTCCCCTGTAGAACTTGTTTTGGGGTGCACCCTCATGGGGGTGACACCAGGTTCACACATCTCCATCCACATAGTGGATGTGGACGGACGCATTCATGCTCAACCAAGTAGCGTGTATAGAAATCCTTCTCCCCTCCTCCATCCCGCCAAATACCATCAACGGTGCCTGGGAATGCAGCCATAGTCCACCAGGTCGACAATGGTCCAATCATCCAGTCTCGTAGGATATTGTACCTGTGGAGCACTCACATTGTGCCCTGCTAGACAGCTAGTTCAACCATGTGTTCCACCCAGGTGTCTTACAGAGGTTCACATCTTACCTCTCATGTCCTGCTGTCTGGCTTTCTCTCTCGTATCAGATCGCACACTCCGGTTACACTCAGCTTAATCGTACCATCTGCAGTTCGACGTTGTCAAAGTCAGGTCGGATATCGTGAGAGTGAGCATATTGCCATGCTCTCGTGGCGCACAGTTGCCGTGTCGTTCCATTTGGCAGTTATCGCACATTGCCATGTCCTTCGTCGATCTGGTTCCAACGTCGTCCGCTCAATACATTCGTTTGCGGCGTGACGTTCCCACAGACGATCAGTCCACGTCGCTCGTTCTCTCATCTTGATCTTGTGCCTTCCGTCGCTTCATCTGGTGCTTGATGTAGTCCTGTGCAGCCTGCACAGTTTGCAGAATAACGGGTTTCCCCACATTAGTGATTTTGAGTTTCGCCGGGTACATCATGGCGTACTCCAGGCCAAGGTCACGCAATTTCTTTTTCACTGGAGCAAATTCTTTCCGTGCCAGTTGGACCGCCATGGTGTGATCAGGATAGAACTCCAGTTTGTTTCCCTGATGAGTGACCGTGCCCATTTCCCTGGCTAGTCGTAAGATTGTGTCTCTATCTCTATAATTTAGCACGCGGGCTATAATCATGCGTGGGGGTGCTCCAGGTTTTGGCACAGGCGCCAAAGAACGATGGGCGCGTTCTATTAAGAACACCGAGGACAGTTTGTCTGAGCCAAAAATCTCCGTCAGTAGTGACTCAATGTAGGTTTCCAACCTCCCAGTATTGGTGGATTCCGGCAGGCCCGAAATTCTGACGTTGTTGCGCCTGGACCTGGCTTCCTGATCCTCCACCTTGGCTCGCAGGGTCTCAACCGTCTTCTCCAGGCCACCGCAGACTTTCGATGTGGTCTGTTGGTCGTCCTCCACCGTGGATATTCGCTGTTCCGCCTCTGCTATTCGCCCGTCGTGATTCTCGATCTTTGCCGCCATGTTGTCCACTCTCTGCATCACGTTGTCGAGCTTACCATTCATTTCCTGCAGGCTCTGTTGGATCGCACGCAACACCGATTCCATGCTGTTTCCTTCCGCCTGCGCCTGGTCGCCTTCACCCTCTGGGTCTGGTGCGTTATGTTTAACTTGTTTCCGCGCCTCGAATGGGAGCCTGGTCTGCTGCCTGTCAGGTTTCCCCATGTCCCCGCGCTGCGGAGGCGAGGTGTGTCCTCGTGTCCCCGGACTGCCCGCCGTAGAACTGCTGGTAGGTGAGGTGGCGGTGTGTGCTGAGTTTGCGGTTCCCCTCTTCACAGTGCGTTTATTCATCAGCTGAGACATGCGCTGCTTGATACCCCTGGGTGTGAAGCAGAGTGTTTTCTAACGTGTTTACAGGGCCTGGGGACCACCAGGCGCCTACGTGGGCCAAGGCGCGCTATCTCAATGCCCCCCAGTCAGCTGATAACATCCAGGGGGCCGGGCGTGTGTCTTGCTGCTGGTGGGATCCCCCGTCTAGCTTTTTCTAGCGCCTTTCGCCGTGTGAGCACCACTCCCCCCTCGAAGCGTGTACAGCGCCCCAGGCGCGCAGCTCTGATGGTCGCTACCTCGCTCTGCAAGCTCCTGCCCTGCGGCGCTCCCAATCTGCAATTATTAGCCGCTTTCACCTCGTCCGCCAGGCGCAGGCAAGGGGCTCCGCATTTACCGTGTCATTTGTCTGTCCCACGGGCAGCCGCCGCTCTAGGTCAGTTGCGGTCCAGCGTCTCCGCCATTTTGTCGTCGCTGGAACGCACGGCGATATTCTGCATGTTTACAGTCATCTGCAGGTCTCAGTTACAGCTGTCGCTCATAGCGTTGTCGATGGACCGTGTACGCTCGGGTCCCATCAGTTAAGCGATCGTACCTCTGTCCGCTCAGCTATTAACAGCGATCTTCCCAGCAGACAGGTGCCGCCATTTTGTTTGTGCTCCGGCGATTCTGGACTTTCCGACCCGAAAGTCTCGTTGCAGCCCCTGTGGAGTCCCACTTCTCATAGGAGTTCAACCGTGCCGTCTTCCGACACCGAAATCTTATGTTGGCTCGGCGATAGCGTCGGTTTGAAGGGGTTAAAGGCCGCTAGAAGCGTGCCCGTCCGGCGGAGCTGTCACATTAGCCAGCCATTCCGCAGTGCGCCCTCTAGCGCCCCCCTATTATCATTTACATTTATATTAAAAAAATGTATGTTATTTTTATGATTGTTAATTTTGGATTATGATATCATTTTTTATTAATGTTTCATCATGTAGCAATAGTAGTATATAATTTTTAAAAATACAATACATATTAATAGTGTTAAAACATTATTTTTTATATCATTTGTGAATGTGACTATATAGGTTTGTAGTTTTGGTTAGTGTTTTTTATAAGTGAATTTTAGTTTGTTATATATTCAAAATGTTGTGTTATTATGGAATATGATTGTGTGTATACAATATTTAGTTTGTATCATCTTGGTTTAGATGATGTAGATTTGTAGTGGAAATAGTACATTTCATTACTTTAGTATCCAACACTATCCACAAATGGACATAGATTGGAGTGGGAATTGTAAATGTTACCCCTTAAGTGTCCAACATTCTCCTCAAATGCTTTTAAATCGGAGTATGAAAGGTAATGTTAATCTTTTAGTGTCCAACACTTTCCCCAAATTGCTATAAAATGGAGTTGGACTAGTAAATGTCACCCCTTTAGTGTCCAACACTTTTCCCAAATTGTTTTGGATTAAAGTTTGAATAGTACATGTTAACCTTTAGTCTACTTGAAATAAAAGATAATTCCTGCTCTAAAGGAGGTGGAGGTGTAAATATCTCACTACTAACCAGTTCCTGAATATAGTAAGGATAGGGAATAACTCATAAGAATGTCATCAAATATGGAAAAATGCCGCTGACTTGAGAAGATTTTAAACACAACGGCAATTACAACAAACACAGCTGCACCCGAGGTCCCCAAACTCAGATTCCTTTGTAGCATTACTGTAATGATTGTGAAGGAAATACAGGCCACAACAACAATTCTTTAATGTAAGTTGGGGATGCACTCCCTGCCCATTGCCTCATTCCTGCAGTATAGCCCCAAGATGGAGATAGAATAAGAGTTCAGGGATCTATCAATACTTATTCCTGCCCAAAAGAGGGAGCAAAGTTAGAAAATAATTAAATGGTCACCTTAATACAAAGGTAAAGGCAAAAATAGGCTACATCCAAGGGATGTAAAATCAAGAGATCTTTTGAGAAATTGGATCTCCAGGAGATAATATCACCTATTTCAAGATATCCTTTCATGTTCTATCAATATTAAAAACCATACCTATTTCACTGCATCTTTTTCTAAAATTGGCCAGTGATTCAGATAGCAAATTAATTATTCCTTCTCGATGTATCTGATAATGCATGCTTCTTAATACCTAAGATATCTTAAAAAGCTCACAGTTCTTTTGATTTATCTTGTGCTTTATACATACGTGATACCTTTGCTGTTGCTCTGTGTTTTTCCCCTTGACTGCCCTGTCTTGCACATGTTGTTGTGTTTGCTGTGTTATGTTAAGAGTTCTGATGCTGTAGGGCCTTGTACGTGCTATCTAAAAACATTAAATAAAAAAATAAAATTATAGGATCACAAACTATGTTGAACCATAGAACATAGTGCTATTTGTAGAAGACAAAAAGGGAGGGGGAATGAAGGCCTAGCTAGCATACCATGCTAGTGATCACAGCTATGGGAAAACTTGCCACAAATTGTGGTCTAAAGTGGGAAAATTGTGACATTTCTTGAAACTAGACAGAGTAAACTAGAAATAATTTTGCACATCATGACTCCACAAGATGCAGATATAACCTGAGGGATAGTCTGTTATCAGAAGCCTGGACCTTGAGCATGTGTGTTACCTAACGGGTACCTTTACAGTATAAAGCCTGAGCTTGTGAGCTCTGTCTAACCTGAATATTAGTTGTTCTGTGTAAGACCTCAGACAAAACGTTCCCTGTAAACTTAAAAACAGATTTCCTGTCTGAATTCTGAGCAGAGAAGATCTCTGTACCCTCATGGACAGTTCTACTGTCAATGACCTTAGTCTAAAATATCTGAGCAACCTGAAGGACAGCTCTCACATCATTGCCTTCAACCTGTAAGATCTGTGTACACAGGGAAATTAGCCTCACATTGGATGACTGAACCTGTAAGAACTCTGGAATCTCAACAATAGTTTTACAATCGTAGATATCCTCCGGTAAGACTAGTCAGACGTCAGATATTATATACGGATCACTGACAGAATATCGACAGTCAAAATATCGAGATGACAAAATATCGAGGTAAAAATATCGACTGCAAGAATATCGACTTCCTATCTTCAAACAGGTAAGTACAAAAATACTGACTCAAAAATATCGAGTGTAAAAAATATAGACTGTCAAAATATCGGATTTTTTAAATGTCTTAAAAGTAATTCAAAAGTAATATAATAATAAATAAAATTAATTTTAACTTACTTAAAATACTTAAATAAACGTAAAATTAAGAAATAATTAATGTAACTTAAAAAAATTAATTTATTTTTAATACATATATATATATATATATATATATATATATATATATATATATATATATATATATATATATATATATATATATATATATATATATATATATATACATATTATTAACAAAACATATACAATATTTTTACCGTAGGATAGTGAGAGGTTTAAAATTACTATTCCCACTCCAGCGATTGCAACAGTAGGGAAAGCGTTGGATAGCATAGGGGTAAAAATTACTATTCCCACTCCAGCGAGTGCAATAGTAGGGAAAGCGTTGGATAGCGTAGGGGTAAAAATTAATATTCCCACTCCAGCGAGTGTAACAGTAGGGAAAGCGTTGGATAGCGTAGGGGTAAAAATAATATTCCCACTCCAGAGAGTGCAACAGTAGGGAAAGCGTTGGATATTGTAGGGGTTAAAAATTAATATTCCCACTCCAGAGAGTGCAACAGTAGGGAAAGCGTTGGATAGCGTAGGGGTAAAAATTACTATTCCCACTCCAGAGAGTGCACCAGTAGGGAAAGCGTTGGAAAGCGTAGGGGTAAAAATTAATATTCCCACTCCAGAGAGTGCAACAGTAGGGAAAGCGTTGGATAGCGTAGGGGTTAAAATTACTATTCCCACTCCAGCGAGTGCAACAGTAGGGAAAGAGTTGGATAGCGTTGGGGTAAAAATTACTATTCCCACTCCAGAGAGTGCAACAGTAGGAAAAGCGTTGGATAGCGTAGGGGTAAAAATTACTATTCCCACTCCAGCGAGTGCAACAGTAGGGAAAGCGTTGGATAGTGTAGGGGTAAAAATTACTATTCCCACTCCAGAGAGTGCAACAGTAGGGAAAGCGTTGGATAGCGTAGGGGTAAAAATGAATATTCCCACTCCAGAGAGTGCAACAGTAGGGAAAGCGTTGGATACCGTAGGGGTAAAAAATATCGACTGCAAGAATATCGACTTCCTATCTTCAAACAGGTAAGTACAAAAATACCGACTCAAAAATATCGAGTGTAAAAAATATAGACTGTCAAAATATCGGATTTTTTAAATGTCTTAAAAGTAATTCAAAAGTAATATAATAATAAATAAAATTAATTTTAACTTACTTAAAATACTTAAATAAACGTAAAATTAAGAAATAATTAATGTAACTTAAAAAAATTAATTTCTTTTTAATACATATATATATATATATATATATATATATATATATATATATATATATATACATATTATTAACAAAACATATACAATATTTTTACCGTAGGATAGTGAGAGGTTTAAAATTACTATTCCCACTCCAGCGATTGCAACAGTAGGGAAAGCGTTGGATAGCGTAGGGGTAAAAATTACTATTCCCACTCCAGCGAGTGCAATAGTAGGGAAAGCGTTGGATAGCGTAGGGGTAAAAATTACTATTCCCACTCCAGCGAGTGTAACAGTAGGGAAAGCGTTGGATAGTGTAGGGGTAAAAATAATATTCCCACTCCAGAGAGTGCAACAGTAGGGAAAGCGTTGGATATTGTAGGGGTAAAAAATTAATATTCCCACTCCAGCGAGTGCAACAGTAGGGAAAGCGTTGGATAGCGTAGTGGTAAAAATTACTATTCCCACTCCAGAGAGTGCACCAGTAGGGAAAGCGTTGGAAAGCGTAGGGGTAAAAATTAATATTCCCACTCCAGAGAGTGCAACAGTAGGAAAAGCGTTGGATAGCGTAGGGGTAAAAATGACTATTCCCACTCCAGAGAGTGCAACAGTAGGGGAAGCGTTGGATAGCGTAGGGTTAAAAATTACTATTCCCACTCCAGAGAGTGCAACAGTAGGGAAAGAGTTGGATAGCGTAGGGCTAAAAATTACTATTCCCACTCCCGCGAGTGCAACAGTAGGGAAAGCGTTGGATAGCGTAGGGGTAAAAATTACTATTCCCACTCCAGAGAGTGCAACAGTAGGGAAAGCGTTGATTAGCGTAGGGGTAAAAATGACTATTCCCACTCCAGAGAATGCAACAGTAGGGAAAGCGTTGGATAGCGTAGGGGTACAAATTAATATTCCCACTCCAGAGAGTGCAACAGTAGGGAAAGCATTGGATAGCGTAGGGGTAAAAATTAATATTCCCACTCCAGAGAGTGCAACAGTAGGGAAAGCGTTGGATAGCGTAGGGGTAAAAATTAATATTCCCACTCCAGAGAGTGCAACAGTAGGGAAAGCGTTGGATAGCGTAGGGGTAAAAATTACTATTCCCACTCCAGAGAGTGCAATAGTAGGGAAAGCGTTGGATAGCGTAGGGTTAAAAATTACTATTCCCACTCCAGAGAGTGCAACAGTAGGGAAAGAGTTGGATAGCGTAGGGGTTAAAATTACTATTCCCACTCCAGCGAGTGCAACAGTAGGGAAAGAGTTGGATAGCATTGGGGTAAAAATTACTATTCCCACTCCAGAGAGTGCAACAGTAGGAAAAGCGTTGGATAGCGTAGGGGTAAAAATTACTATTCCCACTCCAGCGAGTGCAACAGTAGGGAAAGCGTTGGATAGTGTAGGGGTAAAAATTACTATTCCCACTCCAGAGAGTGCAACAGTAGGGAAAGCGTTGGATAGCGTAGGGGTAAAAATGAATATTCCCACTCCAGAGAGTGCAACAGTAGGGAAAGCGTTGGATACCGTAGGGGTAAAAATTACTATTCCCACTCCAGAGAGTGCAACAATAGGGAAAGCGTGGAATAGCGTAGGGTTAAAAATTACTATTCCCACTCCAGAGAGTGCAACAGTAGGGAAAGCGTTGGATAGCGTAGGGATTAAAATTACTATTCCCACTCCAGAGAGGGCAACAGTAGGGAAAGAGTTGGACAGCGTAGGGGTAAATATTACTATTCCCACTCCAGCGAGTGCAACAGTAGGGAAAGCGTTGGATAGCATAGGGGTAAAAATTACTATTCCCACTCCAGAGAGTGCAATAGTAGGGAAAGTGTTGGATAGCGTAGGGGTA
The DNA here is from genome assembly GCF_964261635.1 of Lissotriton helveticus. Classification (NCBI taxonomy): domain Eukaryota; kingdom Metazoa; phylum Chordata; class Amphibia; order Caudata; family Salamandridae; genus Lissotriton; species Lissotriton helveticus. Next base: position 190,749,141 of record NC_136072.1, read on the forward strand.
AAAATTACTATTCCCACTCCAGAGAGTGCAACAGTAGGGAAAGCGTTGGATAGCGTAGGGGTAAAAAATACTATTCCCACTCCAGAGAGTGCAACAGTATGGAAAGCATTGGATAGAGTAGGGGTAAAAATTACTATTCCCACTCCAGAGAGTGCAACAGTAGGGAAAGCGTTGGATAGCGTAGGGGTAAAAATTAATATTCCCACTCCAGAGAGTGCAACAGTAGGGAAAGCGTTGGATAGCGTAGGGGTAAAAATTACTATTCCCACTCCAAAGAGTGCAACAGTAGGGAAAGCGTTGGATAGCGTAGAGGTAAAAATTACTATTCCCACTCCAGAGAGTGCAACAGTAGGGAAAGCGTTGGATAGCGTATGGGTAAAAATAAATATTCCCACTCCAGAGAGTGCAACAGTAGGGAAAGCGTTGGATAGCGTAGGGGTAAAAATGACTATTCCCACTCCAGAGAGTGCAACAGTAGGGAAAGCGTTGGATAGCGTAGGGTTAAAATTACTATTCCCACTCCAGAGAGTGCAACAGTAGGGAAAGCGTTGGATAGCGTAGGGGTTAAAATTACTATTCCCACTACAGAGAGTGCAACAGTAGGGAAAGAGTTGGATAGAGTAGGGGTAAAAATTACTATTCCCACTCCAGCGAGTGCAACAGTAGGGAAAGCGTTGGATAGCGTTGGGGTTAAAATTACTATTCCCACTCCAGAGAGTGCAACAGTAGGGAAAGCGTTGGATAGCGTAGGGGTAAAAATTATTATTCCCACTCCAGAGAGTGCAACAGTAGGGAAAGCGTTGGATAGCGTAGGGGTAAAAATTACTATTCCCACTCCAGAGAGTGCAACAGTAGGGAAAGCGTTGGATAGCGTAGGGGTAAAAATTATTATTCCCACTCCAGAGAGTGCAACAGTAGGGAAAGCGTTGGATAGCGTATGGGTAAAAATAAATATTCCCACTCCAGAGAGTGCAACAGTAGGGAAAGCGTTGGATAGCGTAGGGGTAAAAATGACTATTCCCACTCCAGAGAGTGCAACAGTAGGGGAAGCGTTGGATAGCGTAGGGTTAAAAATTACTATTCCCACTCCAGAGAGTGCAACAGTAGGGAAAGAGTTGGATAGCGTAGGGCTAAAAATTACTATTCCCACTCCCGCGAGTGCAACAGTAGGGAAAGCGTTGGATAGCGTAGGGGTAAAAATTACTATTCCCACTCCAGAGAGTGCAACAGTAGGGAAAGCGTTGATTAGCGTAGGGGTAAAAATGACTATTCCCACTCCAGAGAATGCAACAGTAGGGAAAGCGTTGGATAGCGTAGGGGTACAAATTAATATTCCCACTCCAGAGAGTGCAACAGTAGGGAAAGCATTGGATAGCGTAGGGGTAAAAATTAATATTCCCACTCCAGAGAGTGCAACAGTAGGGAAAGCGTTGGATAGCGTAGGGGTAAAAATTAATATTCCCACTCCAGAGAGTGCAACAGTAGGGAAAGCGTTGGATAGCGTAGGGGTAAAAATTACTATTCCCACTCCAGAGAGTGCAATAGTAGGGAAAGCGTTGGATAGCGTAGGGTTAAAAATTACTATTCCCACTCCAGAGAGTGCAACAGTAGGGAAAGAGTTGGATAGCGTAGGGGTTAAAATTACTATTCCCACTCCAGCGAGTGCAACAGTAGGGAAAGAGTTGGATAGCATTGGGGTAAAAATTACTATTCCCACTCCAGAGAGTGCAACAGTAGGAAAAGCGTTGGATAGCGTAGGGGTAAAAATTACTATTCCCACTCCAGCGAGTGCAACAGTAGGGAAAGCGTTGGATAGTGTAGGGGTAAAAATTACTATTCCCACTCCAGAGAGTGCAACAGTAGGGAAAGCGTTGGATAGCGTAGGGGTAAAAATGAATATTCCCACTCCAGAGAGTGCAACAGTAGGGAAAGCGTTGGATACCGTAGGGGTAAAAATTACTATTCCCACTCCAGAGAGTGCAACAATAGGGAAAGCGTGGAATAGCGTAGGGTTAAAAATTACTATTCCCACTCCAGAGAGTGCAACAGTAGGGAAAGCGTTGGATAGCGTAGGGATTAAAATTACTATTCCCACTCCAGAGAGGGCAACAGTAGGGAAAGAGTTGGACAGCGTAGGGGTAAATATTACTATTCCCACTCCAGCGAGTGCAACAGTAGGGAAAGCGTTGGATAGCATAGGGGTAAAAATTACTATTCCCACTCCAGAGAGTGCAATAGTAGGGAAAGTGTTGGATAGCGTAGGGGTAAAAATTACTATTCCCACTCCAGAGAGTGCAACAGTAGGGAAAGCGTTGGATAGCGTAGGGGTAAAAAATTACTATTCCCACTCCAGAGAGTGCAACAGTATGGAAAGCATTGGATAGAGTAGGGGTAAAAATTACTATTCCCACTCCAGAGAGTGCAACAGTAGGGAAAGCGTTGGATAGCGTAGGGGTAAAAATTAATATTCCCACTCCAGAGAGTGCAACAGTAGGGAAAGCGTTGGATAGCGTAGGGGTAAAAATTACTATTCCCACTCCAAAGAGTGCAACAGTAGGGAAAGCGTTGGATAGCGTAGAGGTAAAAATTACTATTCCCACTCCAGAGAGTGCAACAGTAGGGAAAGCGTTGGATAGCGTATGGGTAAAAATAAATATTCCCACTCCAGAGAGTGCAACAGTAGGGAAAGCGTTGGATAGCGTAGGGGTAAAAATGACTATTCCCACTCCAGAGAGTGCAACAGTAGGGAAAGCGTTGGATAGCGTAGGGTTAAAATTACTATTCCCACTCCAGAGAGTGCAACAGTAGGGAAAGCGTTGGATAGCGTAGGGGTTAAAATTACTATTCCCACTACAGAGAGTGCAACAGTAGGGAAAGAGTTGGATAGAGTAGGGGTAAAAATTACTATTCCCACTCCAGCGAGTGCAACAGTAGGGAAAGCGTTGGATAGCGTTGGGGTTAAAATTACTATTCCCACTCCAGAGAGTGCAACAGTAGGGAAAGCGTTGGATAGCGTAGGGGTAAAAATTATTATTCCCACTCCAGAGAGTGCAACAGTAGGGAAAGCGTTGGATAGCGTAGGGGTAAAAATTACTATTCCCACTCCAGAGAGTGCAACAGTAGGGAAAGTGTTGGATAGCGTAGGGTTAAAAATTACTATTTCCACTCCAGAGAGTGCAACAGTAGGGAAAGCGTTGGATAGCGTAGGGGTTAAAATTACTATTCCCACTCCAGAGAGTGCAACAGTAGGAAAAGAGTTGGATAGCGTAGGGGTAAAAATTTCTATTCCCACTCCAGCGAGTGCAACAGTAGGGAAAGAGTTGGATAGTGTAGGGGTAAAAATTACTATTCCCACTCCAGAGAGTGCAACAGTAGGGAAAGCGTTGGATAGCGTATGGGTAAAAATTACTATTCCCACTCCAGAGAGTGCAACAGTAGGGAAAGCGTTGGATAGCGTAGGGGTAAAAATTACTATTCCCACTCCAGAGAGTGCAACAGCATGGAAAGCGTTGGATAGCGTAGGGGTAAAAATTACTATTCCCACTACAGCGAGTGCAACAGTAGGGAAAGCGTTGGATAGCGTAGGGGTGAAAATTACTATTCCCACTCCAGCGAGTGCAACAGTATGGAAAGCATTGGATAGAGTAGGGGTAAAAATTACTATTCCCACTCCAGAGAGTGCAACAGTAGGGAAAGCGTTGGATAGCGTAGGGGTAAAAATTAATATTCCCACTCCAGAGAGTGCAACAGTAGGGAAAGCGTTGGATAGCGTAGGGGTAAAAATTACTATTCCCACTCCAAAGAGTGCAACAGTAGGGAAAGCGTTGGATAGCGTAGAGGTAAAAATTACTATTCCCACTCCAGAGAGTGCAACAGTAGGGAAAGCGTTGGATAGCGTATGGGTAAAAATAAATATTCCCACTCCAGAGAGTGCAACAGTAGGGAAAGCGTTGGATAGCGTAGGGGTAAAAATGACTATTCCCACTCCAGAGAGTGCAACAGTAGGGAAAGCGTTGGATAGCGTAGGGTTAAAATTACTATTCCCACTCCAGAGAGTGCAACAGTAGGGAAAGCGTTGGATAGCCTAGGGGTTAAAATTACTATTCCCACTACAGAGAGTGCAACAGTAGGGAAAGAGTTGGATAGAGTAGGGGTAAAAATTACTATTCCCACTCCAGCGAGTGCAACAGTAGGGAAAGCGTTGGATAGCGTTGGGGTTAAAATTACTATTCCCACTCCAGAGAGTGCAACAGTAGGGAAAGCGTTGGATAGCGTAGGGGTAAAAATTATTATTCCCACTCCAGAGAGTGCAACAGTAGGGAAAGCGTTGGATAGCGTAGGGGTAAAAATTACTATTCCCACTCCAGAGAGTGCAACAGTAGGGAAAGCGTTGGATAGCGTAGGGGTAAAAATTATTATTCCCACTCCAGAGAGTGCAACAGTAGGGAAAGCGTTGGATAGCGTATGGGTAAAAATAAATATTCCCACTCCAGAGAGTGCAACAGTAGGGAAAGCGTTGGATAGCGTAGGGGTAAAAATGACTATTCCCACTCCAGAGAGTGCAACAGTAGGGGAAGCGTTGGATAGCGTAGGGTTAAAAATTACTATTCCCACTCCAGAGAGTGCAACAGTAGGGAAAGAGTTGGATAGCGTAGGGCTAAAAATTACTATTCCCACTCCCGCGAGTGCAACAGTAGGGAAAGCGTTGGATAGCGTAGGGGTAAAAATTACTATTCCCACTCCAGAGAGTGCAACAGTAGGGAAAGCGTTGATTAGCGTAGGGGTAAAAATGACTATTCCCACTCCAGAGAATGCAACAGTAGGGAAAGCGTTGGATAGCGTAGGGGTACAAATTAATATTCCCACTCCAGAGAGTGCAACAGTAGGGAAAGCATTGGATAGCGTAGGGGTAAAAATTAATATTCCCACTCCAGAGAGTGCAACAGTAGGGAAAGCGTTGGATAGCGTAGGGGTAAAAATTAATATTCCCACTCCAGAGAGTGCAACAGTAGGGAAAGCGTTGGATAGCGTAGGGGTAAAAATTACTATTCCCACTCCAGAGAGTGCAATAGTAGGGAAAGCGTTGGATAGCGTAGGGTTAAAAATTACTATTCCCACTCCAGAGAGTGCAACAGTAGGGAAAGAGTTGGATAGCGTAGGGGTTAAAATTACTATTCCCACTCCAGCGAGTGCAACAGTAGGGAAAGAGTTGGATAGCATTGGGGTAAAAATTACTATTCCCACTCCAGAGAGTGCAACAGTAGGAAAAGCGTTGGATAGCGTAGGGGTAAAAATTACTATTCCCACTCCAGCGAGTGCAACAGTAGGGAAAGCGTTGGATAGTGTAGGGGTAAAAATTACTATTCCCACTCCAGAGAGTGCAACAGTAGGGAAAGCGTTGGATAGCGTAGGGGTAAAAATGCATATTCCCACTCCAGAGAGTGCAACAGTAGGGAAAGCGTTGGATACCGTAGGGGTAAAAATTACTATTCCCACTCCAGAGAGTGCAACAATAGGGAAAGCGTGGAATAGCGTAGGGTTAAAAATTACTATTCCCACTCCAGAGAGTGCAACAGTAGGGAAAGCGTTGGATAGCGTAGGGATTAAAATTACTATTCCCACTCCAGAGAGGGCAACAGTAGGGAAAGAGTTGGACAGCGTAGGGGTAAATATTACTATTCCCACTCCAGCGAGTGCAACAGTAGGGAAAGCGTTGGATAGCATAGGGGTAAAAATTACTATTCCCACTCCAGAGAGTGCAATAGTAGGGAAAGTGTTGGATAGCGTAGGGGTAAAAATTACTATTCCCACTCCAGAGAGTGCAACAGTAGGGAAAGCGTTGGATAGCGTAGGGGTAAAAAATACTATTCCCACTCCAGAGAGTGCAACAGTATGGAAAGCATTGGATAGAGTAGGGGTAAAAATTACTATTCCCACTCCAGAGAGTGCAACAGTAGGGAAAGCGTTGGATAGCGTAGGGGTAAAAATTAATATTCCCACTCCAGAGAGTGCAACAGTAGGGAAAGCGTTGGATAGCGTAGGGGTAAAAATTACTATTCCCACTCCAAAGAGTGCAACAGTAGGGAAAGCGTTGGATAGCGTAGAGGTAAAAATTACTATTCCCACTCCAGAGAGTGCAACAGTAGGGAAAGCGTTGGATAGCGTATGGGTAAAAATAAATATTCCCACTCCAGAGAGTGCAACAGTAGGGAAAGCGTTGGATAGCGTAGGGGTAAAAATGACTATTCCCACTCCAGAGAGTGCAACAGTAGGGAAAGCGTTGGATAGCGTAGGGTTAAAATTACTATTCCCACTCCAGAGAGTGCAACAGTAGGGAAAGCGTTGGATAGCGTAGGGGTTAAAATTACTATTCCCACTACAGAGAGTGCAACAGTAGGGAAAGAGTTGGATAGAGTAGGGGTAAAAATTACTATTCCCACTCCAGCGAGTGCAACAGTAGGGAAAGCGTTGGATAGCGTTGGGGTTAAAATTACTATTCCCACTCCAGAGAGTGCAACAGTAGGGAAAGCGTTGGATAGCGTAGGGGTAAAAATTATTATTCCCACTCCAGAGAGTGCAACAGTAGGGAAAGCGTTGGATAGCGTAGGGGTAAAAATTACTATTCCCACTCCAGAGAGTGCAACAGTAGGGAAAGTGTTGGATAGCGTAGGGTTAAAAATTACTATTTCCACTCCAGAGAGTGCAACAGTAGGGAAAGCGTTGGATAGCGTAGGGGTTAAAATTACTATTCCCACTCCAGAGAGTGCAACAGTAGGAAAAGAGTTGGATAGCGTAGGGGTAAAAATTTCTATTCCCACTCCAGCGAGTGCAACAGTAGGGAAAGAGTTGGATAGTGTAGGGGTAAAAATTACTATTCCCACTCCAGAGAGTGCAACAGTAGGGAAAGCGTTGGATAGCGTATGGGTAAAAATTACTATTCCCACTCCAGAGAGTGCAACAGTAGGGAAAGCGTTGGATAGCGTAGGGGTAAAAATTACTATTCCCACTCCAGAGAGTGCAACAGCATGGAAAGCGTTGGATAGCGTAGGGGTAAAAATTACTATTCCCACTACAGCGAGTGCAACAGTAGGGAAAGCGTTGGATAGCGTAGGGGTGAAAATTACTATTCCCACTCCAGCGAGTGCAACAGTAGGGAAAGCGTTGGATAGCGTTGGGGTAAAAATTACGATTCCCACTCCAGAGAGTGCAACAGTAGGGAAAGCGTTGGATAGCGTAGGGGTAAAAATTACTATTCCCACTCCAGAGAGTGCAACAGTAGGGAAAGCGTTGGATAGCGTAGGGGTTTAAAATTACTATTCCCACTACAGAGAGTGCAACAGTAGGGAAAGCGTTGGATAGCGTAGGGGTGAAAATTACTATTCCCACTCCAGCGAGTGCAACAGTAGGGAAAGCGTTGGATAGCGTTGGGGTAAAAATTACAATTCCCACTCCAGAGAGTGCAACAGTAGGGAAAGCGTTGGATAGCGTAGGGGTAAAAATTACTATTCCCACTCCAGAGAGTGCAACAGTAGGGAAAGCGTTGGATAGCGTAGGGGTAAAAATTACTATTCCCACTCCAGAGAGTGCAACAGTAGGGAAAGCGTTGGATAGCGTAGGGGTAAAATTTACTATTCCCACTCCAGAGAGTGCAACAGTAGGGAAAGCGTTGGATAGCGTAGGGGTAAAAATTACTATTCCCACTCCAGGGAGTGCAACAGTAGGGAAAGCGTTGGATAGCGTATGGGTAAAAATTACTATTCCCACTACAGAGAGTGCAACAGTAGAGAAAGCGTTGGATAGCGTAGGGGTTAAAAGTAGTATTCCAACTCCAGTGAGTGCAACAGTAGGGAAAGAATTGGATAGCGAAGGGGTAAAAGTTACTATTCCAACTCCAGCGAGTGCAACAGTAGGGAAAGCGTTGGATAGTGTAGGGGTAAAAATTACTATTCCCACTCCAGAGAGTGCAACAGTAGGGAAAGCGTTGGATAGCGTAGGGGTAAAAATTACTATTCCCACTCCAGAGAGTGCAACAGTAGGGAAAGCGTTGGATAGCGTAGGGGTAAAAATTACTATTCCCACTCCAGAGAGTGCAACAGCATGGAAAGCGTTGGATAGCGTAGGGGTAAAAATTACTATTTCCACTCCAGAGAGTTCAACAGTAGGGAAAGCGTTGGATAGCGTAGGGGTAAAAATTAATATTTCCACTCCGGAGAGTGCAACAGTAGGGAAAGCGTTGGATAGCGTAGGGGTGAAAATGACTATTCCCACTCCAGAGAGTGCAACAGTAGGGAAAGAGTTGGATAGCATAGGGGTAAAAATTACTATTCCCACTCCAGCGAGTGCAATAGTAGGGAAAGCGTTGGATAGCGTTGGGGTAAAAATTACTATTCCCACTCCAGAGAGTGCAACAGTAGGGAAAGCGTTGGATAGCATAGGGGTAAAAATTACTATTCCCACTCCAGAGAGTGCAACAGTAGGGAAAGCGTTGGATAGCGTAGGGGTAAAAATTACTATTACCACTCCAGAGAGTGCAACAGTAGGGAAAGCGTTGGATAGCGTATGGGTAAAAATTACTATTCCCACTCCATAGAGTGCAACAGTAGAGAAAGCGTTGGATAGCGTAGGGGTTAAAAGTAGTATTCCAACTCCAGTGAGTGCAACAGTAGGGAAAGCATTGGATAGCGAAGGGGTAAAAATTACTATTCCAACTCCAGTGAGTGCAATAGTAGCGAAAGTAAATACTTCATATATAAATATAAATAACATAAATAGTAATACCAATTGCAAATTAATTACAATATTTTACAATTGTATAAAATATATTCAATAATTAATTACAAATACAAATAAAAATTATTTAATAATAAAAATTACCTACTAATACAAATAAATTACCTATTAACAATAAATTAATTTACAATTTAAAAATTAATCAATTACATTTAATTACCAATTATATTTTAATTAATTACCAATTAATAATTAATTATCAATTAATTCTAAATAAATACCAATAAATTAAATAACATATTTAATTAATTATTATTAAATTACTTCCCACCTTATTCCCCTATAAACCCACAACCCTCAACAGAAAATAAATTAATGAAATTAACATATTTATCAATTAATCAATTAAAATTCATTACCAATTATATTTTAATTAATTACCAATTTATAATTAATTAACAAATAATTCTAAATAAATACCAATAAATTAAATAACATATTTAATTAATTATAATTAAATTACTTCCCACCCTATTCCCCTATAAACCCACAACCCGCTACAGAAAATAAATTACGAAAAATAAAATATTTATCAATTAATCAATTAAAATTAATTACCCATTATATTTTAATTAATTACCAATAATAATTAATTAACAGTTAATTCTAAATAAATAACACTAAATAAAATAACATATTTAATTAATTATAATTAAATTACTTCCCACCCTATTCCCCTATAAACCCACAACCCGCTACAGAATTATATTACACAAAAATTAAACATTAATATTAACTTACCTTAAATTCGATATTTTTGTAGTCTATATTATGTCTAGTCGATATTATGTCTATTCTATATTTTTTACTCGATATTATGTCTAGTTGAAATTAAAAACTCGATATTTTGACTATTTACCATTTATATACCTCTTTCACCTGAAAAGTAGTTATGGGGTCAAAAGGCTGAGAATGTAAGACCTATGCATCCTAAAGGAGCTCCTTAAAATCCAGACCTTGACCTGAAATGTCTATCTCACACGTGAGTAGTGTCTGCTGCCTGAAGTCTGACCATTCATAATCTCTGTAATAAAAGGTACAATTGGTCCTAGAAGATCCTGAGTTGGAATGGTTGCGTACCTATGTAAAACCTAACTACGCAGCCTGAGGTATCCATCTTCTATCTTAGATTTATGTACCCTGAGTGATAGCTTTGTTCTGTAAGATCAGAGTATATGACAGCCATTTTGACCACAAATAATTCGACTTGAAATATGATTAGAGTATTCACTAAGTTTACCTGCTGTACAGAAATAACAGAAAATGCTCATGAACTTTTGAAATACATGTCACAGCCACTTACTAAGTCTATGAGTTCTAAAAAGTGGCTACAGAATCTCTCAATGGGCCACTGACTAAAGAAGTTAAAAAATATAACTTCAGGCTTGAAAAGAGTGGACCAGGCTCCAGGATGACCTGGAAACTCACAGAGGCTTTGATGGAGGTGTTTTTTCCTGCTCCACCGAAAAATCCCTGCCTCTCCACAGCAAAGGGAACCTACGTATTCACTCACCCAAACTACTATTTGAACCATCTATAAAATAGCTTAAAAATGTAATTATTTTCCCATAATTTTCCCATTGTGGCCATGCAAACACTCTGTTAACCTCTTTTTTATTATGCTGTGCTCATGTATATGAATTAATAAACTCACAAAATATATATGTCATGTTGCCGACCATCCTGGAAAAATGCCCCTTTTCACAAATATATGAATATGATTTATTGTTGTAAATGTTTTTTACTTTTGTGCTGACACGTCAGAAGCCAACTCCGAAGAGATTTATTAGGGAATGTCAAATGGCTCTGACCTACAGCAGCCTTGCTCAAGTCGTTGAATATTCCTGAGCCATGATGTTCCTTTGCTGGTGTAAGCCAAAATTCCCAGCACAGTAATACATCATGCTCACTTTTCTTAATGGCAGTACATATGCTTTCCACATTAGCATTTTGTCATCAAAATCGCATAAGCATTTTGTCAATACAATCTATTCAGTCCAGTGGAAAATAAATGTAAGGGTTTTGACAACATTGTGATATGTTAGACAATGTGGGAAAGATTTGGCCAAATGTTATTTTTTCTTTCAAATGAAGAGAGGTGGTTTTGACAACATTAATTACAACCGCAAAATCTCAGGAGGGATTTGGCCAAGTATATTGAAAGGCAAAATTGTTATGAGTGCAAAATTGATTTTGTCAGTAGAATTGCTCTGTGTCTGTGTTTCATACTACCAACTAGCCGAAGTGTGTTAGTTTGCCTTTAAAAGTCCCTGTGACTGACCAATCACCCCTTGCTCCTTTGGAAAATATTTAATTGGACATACAATGCTGTGCTGGCAAAGATTCAGACCACTAAACTGCAAATGCAAAGATTCAAACCACAAACACATAGAGCTTCATTACCAGTTGCCAGGAGTGGTAATCAGTGGCGTAACGAAACTTGAGGGGGCCCCCCTGCAAACTACATGGACGGGGCCCCCCTCCCATCCTCCGTGCCAGTCTAGAGCTCTCAGGCCAGCGACCCGCCATACTGCAGGGGGTACGGGGCGATTGTTACACCACTGTCACCAATGCACCCGTTATAAGTAACACTGGATGGTGGAGTCAAAGGTTGGGCTTAGTCTGCCCGCAGGCTATCATAGGTGGTGGTCCATTCATTACAGGGTCCCTGCCATCGGTAGACCGGGGAAGTTTGCCCAATGTTAGGTGCGTTTCCTGATGCAGACTCCTGTCATGATATACCACATCGGGCCCACTCATTTTGACAAAAGTGCATCGACTGCTCCTTCTCGTTTTCGTTTTAAAACATTAGACAATGCGACAATGCAGTATTTCAAAAGCAGATGTAACTACAAAGAGCAAATTTTCATAATACATTTTTATTAGTAGACCATAGCAATCTTAAGAGGCATTGCATAGCTTCATACACACTTTGACCTCAATTCCATCACAGTCTCTCTCTCTCTCTCTCAGTGAGTCAGTCTCTCTCTCTCTGTCATTCAGTCTCTCTGTCAGTCAGTCTGTCAGTCAGTCAGTCAGTCTGTCAGTCTCTCTCTCTTAGTCTCACTCTTAGTCAGTCAGTCTATCTCTCTCTGTCATTCAGTCTCTCTGTCAGTCTATCAGTCAGTCTGTCAGTCAGTCTCTCTCTCAGTCAGTCAGTCTTTCTCTCTCTGTCATTTAGTCTCTCTCATTCAGTCAGTCTCTCTCAGTCAGTCAGTCTGTCAGTCAGTCAGTCTCTCTCTCTCTCTCTGTCAGTCAGTCGGTCTCTCTCGCTCTATCAGTCCCTCTCTCTGTCAGTCTCTCTCTCAGTCAGTCTCTCTCTCAGTCAGTCTCTCTCTCAGTCAGTCTCTCTCAGTCAGTCTCTCTCTGCCAGTCTCTCTCTCAGTCAGTCTCTCTCCCTGTCAGTCCCTCTGTCTGTCAGTCCCTCTGTCTGTCAGTCCCTCTGTCTGTCAGTCTCTCTATCAGTCCCTCTCTCTATCTCTCTTTTTCTGTCAGTCTCTCTATCTCTCTTTTTCTGTCAGTCTCTCTCTCTCAGTCAGTTTCTCCCAGTCAGCCAGTCTCTCTCTTTCAGTCAGTCAGTCTCTCTCTTTCAGTCAGCCAGTCTCTCTCTATCAGTCAGTCTCTCTCTCTGTCAGCCAGTCTTTCTCTCTGTCAGTCAGTCTCTCTCTCTGTCAGAGTCTCAGTCTCTCTCTGCCAGTCTCTCTCTCTCAGTCAGTCTCTCTCTCAGTCAGTCTCTCTCTCAATCAGTCTCTCTCTCTCAATCAGTCTCTCTCAGTCAGTCAGTCTCTCTCTTAGTCAGTCTCTCTCTCTTTTAGTCCCTCTCTCTGGCAGTCTCTCTCTGTCAGTCTCTCTCTAAGTAAGTCTCTCTCTCAGTCAGTCCCTCTCCCTGTCAGTCCCTCTCTCTGTCAGTCCCTCTCTCTCGCAGTCTCTCTGTCACTCTCTCGCTCTCAGCCTCTCTCTCTCAGTCTCTCTCTCTCTCTGTCAGTCAGTCTTCCAGACAGTCTCTCTCTCCCTCTGTCAGTCTCTCTCAGTCAGTCATTCTCTCTCTCTCGCAGTGAGCCAGTCTCTCTCAGTCAGTCTCTCTCTCTGTCAGTCAGTGACTCTCTCTGTCAGTCAGTCTCTCTCTCTGTCAGTCAGTCTCTCTCTCTCTCTGTCAGTCAGTCTCTCTCTCTCTCTGTTAGTCAGTCTCTCTCTGTGAGTCTCTCTCTCTCTCAGTCAGTTTCTCTCTGTCAGTCAGTCTCTCTGTCGGTCAGTCTCTCTTTCTCTGTCAGTCTCTCTCTCTCAGTCAGTCTCTCTCTCTTTGTCTCTCTCTCTCTCTGTCAGTCAGTCTCTCTATCTCTCCCAGTCAGTCTCTCTCTTTCCCAGTGAGTCAGCCTCTCTCAGTCAGTCAGTCTCTGTCTCTCTCTCTGTCAGTCTCTCTGTCAGTCAATCTCTCTCTCTGTCAGTCAGTATCTCTCAACGTCAGTCAGTCAGTCTCTGTCAGTCAGTTAGTCTCTCTCTATCTCTGTCAGTCAGTCTCACTCTCAATCAGTCACTCTCTCAGTCAGCCAGTCTCTCTTTCTCGGTCAGTTTTTCAGTCAGTCAGTCTCTTGGTCAGTCAGTATTCAGTCTCTGGGTCAGTCAGTCAGTCTCTACTTTTTCTCCACTCTCTCCATTGTCTATCTTCATTCTCTCTCTCAACTCTGTCCACTCTATCTCTACTGTCTCTCTCTCCACTCTCTATCCACTGTCTCTCTCTCTACTCTCTCTCCACTCTCTCACTATCTCTCTCACCACTCTCTCTCCACTCTCTCCCTCCACTGTCTCCCCCACTCTCTCTCCACTCTCTCTCTCTCTCTCTCTCTCTCTCTCCACTCTCTCTCTCTCTCTCTCTCTCTCTCTCTCCTCTCTCTCTCCACTGTCTCTCTCCACTGTCTCTCTCCGTCTCTCTCTCTTCACCCTCTCTCCCTTCTCTCTCTCTCTCTACTCTCTCTCCACTCTCTCCACTCTCTGTCTCTCTTCACTGTCTCTCTCCACTCTGGCTCTATTCTCTCCCCACTCTCTCTCTCTCTCCACTCTATCTCCACTCTCTCTCTCTCTCCACTCTCTCTCTCCACTCTCTCTCCAATCTCTCCACTCTCTCCCCAATCTCTCCACTATCTCTCTCCAATCTCTCTCCACTCTCTCTCCACTGTCTCTCCACTGTCTCTCTCTACTCTCTCTCCACTCTCCCACTATATCTCTCTCTCTCTCTCCACTCTCTCCCTCCACTGTCTCCCTCCACTGTCTCCCTCCACTCTCTTTCCACTCTCTCTCTCCACCCTCTCTCCCTTCTCTCTCTACTCTCTCTCCACTCTGTCTCTCTCCACTCTGTCTCTCTCCACTCTGTCTCTCTCCACTCTGTCTCTCTCCACTCTGTCTCACTCCACTCTGTCTCTCTCCACTCGGTCTCTCTCCACTCTGTCTCTACTCTCTCTCCACTGTCTCTCCACTGTCTCTCTCCACGTTCCCTCTCTACTCTCTCTCGACTCTCTCACTATCTCTCTCTCTCCCTCCACTGTCTCCCTCCACTGTCTCCCTCCACTGTCTCCCTCCACTCTCTCTCTCCACCCTCTCTCTACTCTCTCTCCACTCTCTGTCTCACTCCACTGTCTCTCTCCACTGTCTCTCTCCACTCTCTCTCTCCACTCTCTCTCTCCACTCTCTCCCTCCACTCTCTCCCTCCACTCTCTCCCTCCACTCTCTCCCTCCACTCTCTCTCTCTCTCCACTCTCTCTCTCCACTCTCTCTCTCCACTCTCTCTCTCCACTCTCTCTCTACTCTCTCTCCCTACTCTCTCTCCACTCTCTCTCCAATCTCTCCACTCTCTCTCTCCAAACTCTCTCCACTCTCTCTCTCCAAACTCTCTCCACTCTCTCTCTCCAAACTCTCTCCACTCTCTCTCTCCACTGTCTCTCTCTCTCCACTCTCTCTCTCTCGCTAACTCTCTCCACTGTCTCTCCACGCTCTCTCTCTCCACTGTCTATCTCCACTCGCTCTCTCTACTCTCTCTCCACTGTCTCTCTCCACTCTCTCACTCTCCCACTCTCTCTCTCTCTCCACTCTCTCTCCACAGTCTCTCTCCACTCTCTCTCTCTCCACTGTCTCTCTCCGCTCTCTCTCTACTCTCCCTCTCCCCACTCTCCCTCTCCCCACTCTCCCTCTCTCCACTCTCCCTCTCTCCACTCTCCCTCTCTCCACTCTCTCTCCACTCTCTCTCTCCACTCTCTCTCTCCACTCTCCCTCTCTCCACTCTCCACTCTCTCCCACTCTCCCTCACTCTCTCCCCCTCCCTACTCCACCTCCGCCTTGCATCCTTTTCTACCTTGCACCATTCTCCCCTCTGCCTTGCAGCATTCTCCCCTCTGCCTTGTACCCTTCACCCCTTTGCCTTGCACCCTTCTCCCCTCTGCCTTGCACCCTTCTCCTCCCTGCCTTGCACCCTTCTCCTCTCTGCCTTGCACCCTTCTCCTCTCTGCCTTGCACCCTACTCCACCTCCGCCTTGCACCCTTTTCTACCTTGCACCAGTCTCCCCTCTGCCTTGCACCATTCTCCCCTCCCCCTTGCACCCTTCTCCTCTCCCCCTGGAACCCTATTCCACCTCCGCCTTGCACCCTTTTCTACCTTGCACCATTCTCCCCTCTGCCTTGCACCATTCTCCCCTCTGCCTTGTACCCTTCTCCCCTCTGCCTTGCACCCTTCTCCTCTCTGCCTTGCACCCTTCTCCACCTCCACCTTGCACCTTTTCTATCGTGCACCATTCTCCCCTCTGCCTTGCACCATTCTCCCCTCTGCCTTGCACCCTTCTCCCCTCTGCCTTGCACCCTTCTCCCCTCTGCCTTGTAATGTAATGTATGTATACTTGTAAAGCGCACTGTTACCTCGTTACGTGGCGTCCTGGCGCTGTATACCGCTGGGGAACCCGTCCCGGCTTTCCATGTGAGAGGGTACCCCATGGTGAAGCCAGGCATCCCCGGCGTTGCTGGGGCCCTTGTGGAGATTAAGCAAGCTATTGCCCAGAGTTGCAGAGTGGGACCCATGGTTAGCGTAGGCACCTAAGCGAGAATTATCGAGTCCGCGGACATTGACCCAAGACCCTGCCGCGTCGGGAATTGAACCCTGGTCCCGGGCCGACCTCAGCTTCAGGGTCTGCCGCTTCTAACCAGTGAGCCACACTTCTCCACTCTGCCTTGCACCCTTCTCCCCTCTGCCTTGCACCCTTCTCCCCTCTGCCTTGCACCCTTCTCCCCCTCCGCCTTGCACCCTTCTCCCCCTTGCACCCTTCTCCCCTCAGCCTTGCACCCTTCTCCTCTCTGCCTTGCACCCTACTCCACCTCCGCCTTGCACCCTTTTCTACCTTGCACCATTCTCCCCTCTGCCTTGTACCTTTATCCCCTCCGCCTTTAATCCTTCCCTACCTTGCACCTTTCTCCCCTCCACCTTGCACCCTTCTCCTCTCTGCCTTGCACCCTTCTCCTCTCTGCCTTGCGCCCTTCTCCGCTCTGCCTTGTACCCTTCGTCCCTCTGCCTTGCACCTTTCTCTTCTCTGCCTTGCACCCTTCTCCCCTATACCTTGCACCCTTCTCCTCTCTGCCTTGCACCCTTCTCCTCTCTGCCTTGCGCCCTTCTCCTCTCTGCCTTGAACCCTTCTCCTCTCTGCCTTGAACCCTTCTCCTCTCTGCCTTGCACCCTTCTCCTCTCTGCCTTGCACCCTTCTCCGCTCTGCCTTGTACCCTTCGCCCCTCTGCCTTGCACCTTTCTCTTCTCTGCCATGCACCCTTCTCTTCTCTGCCTTGCACCCTTCTCCCCTCTGCCTTTCACCCTTCTCCCCTCTGCCTTTCACCCTTCTCCCCTCTGCCTTGCACCCTTCTCCCCTCTGCCTTGCAGCCTTCTCCCCCTCCGCCTTGCACCCTTCTCCCCCTTGCACCCTTCTCCCCTCAGCCTTGCACCCTTCTCCTCTCTGCCTTGCACCCTACTCCACCTCCGCCTTGCACCCTTTTCTACCTTGCACCATTCTCCCCTCTGCCTTGTACCTTTATCCCCTCCGCCCTTCATCCTTCCCTACCTTGCACCTTTCTCCCCTCCGCCTTGCACCCTTCTCCTCTCTGCCTTGCACCCTTCTCCTCTCTGCCTTGTGCCCTTCTCCGCTCTGCCTTGTACCCTTCGTCCCTCTGCCTTGCACCTTTCTCTTCTCTGCCTTGCACCCTTCTCCCCTATACCTTGCACCCTTCTCCTCTCTGCCTTGCACCCTTCTCTTCTCTGCCTTGCACCCTTCTCCTCTCTGCCTTGCACCCTTCTCCTCTCTGCCTTGCGCCCTTCTCCTCTCTGCCTTGAACCCTTCTCCTCTCTGCCTTGAACCCTTCTCCTCTCTGCCTTGCACTCTTCTCCTCTCTACCTTGCACCCTTCTCCCTTCTGCCTTGCCCCCCCTCCCCCTCCCCGCGGACGACCATAGTGCTTCTAACAAGAGTGCTTACCTGAGGGCCCCATATTGCTGCCTCATCCCTTCTCATTTGAGCTTTGCCTTGAGAATGCTCTCTCTGGGGGCCCCCACCCCCACCCTTATCAGGGTCCTGACTCTGAGCAGTGCTCTGTGCTGCCTCCTACTCTCTGGGGTCCCCACCCCATGCGTGTTCCCGTTTCTTCTCTTCTCTTGTGGGGTGGGCTTGCTTTGCTTATGGGGAGGAGAGAGTGGCGGCCGGGCTCTGAGCTGCCTCAGAGGAGCAGTGGAGACTGCTGTCTCTGGGGCCCCACCCCATCTTTGTCCCTGTCTTCTCTTGTGGGGTGGGGCCCCCACCCCACCTTTGTCCCTGTCTTCTCTTGTGGGGTGGGGGCCCCACCCCATCTTTGTCCCTGTCTTCTCTTGTGGGGTGGGGCCCCCACCCCACCTTTGTCCCTGTCTTCTCTTGTGGGATGGGCTTGCTTTGCTTGTGGAGATGAGAGAGTGGGGGCCGGGCTTTCTGCTTCCTCAGAGGAGCAGTGGAGACTGCTATCTCTGGGCCCCCTCCCCGTCCTTGTCCCGGGCCTGCCTCCGGCTCTGACTGAAGAGAAACAATGTTGATACTTTGTTTCTCTTTAGTCAGAGGGAGGGGCGAGGGTCTCGGAGCAGGCAGCAGGCTGCACCTGCTTCAGTCACAGAGGGAGAGAGGCTTTGCATTAGTGCAAGCCTCTCACAGCTTTCAGAAGAGCTGAGGGGGCCGGGGCCCCCTTAATTAACTGAACAGAGTGTGGCCCCCCCGCACCGCGGGGGCTGCGGGGGCGTTTGTTACGCCCCTGGTGGTAATCCCTGGGAACACGCTGTACCGCGCAGTAGCGTAATGAAATATGAGTTTCTGCAAAGTACATGGAGGAGGCACCCATGCTCCGGAACCAGTCATGAGCTCTTAGGCCCGCCCAGACACAGTGCAGGAGTGGGCCCCCTGGAGCTCAGGCACCCCGCTCTGCAGGGGTTGTGGGGGTTATTGGTACTCCACTGGCTCCTGGCAACAAATAGTAATCCCGTCTTTCAGAACCCTGTAATTCCGGGTCTCGGAATACCAGACTCTGGGGAATATTATCAAGAACGGCGTTAAAATTATAGCCGCTTTAGCGTCATGAAATTGCCGCTAAAGCAGCGATAATGGGCTTGATAATATGCTCTTGAGAATTCCAATGGAAGCCAATGTTCACACAAGAATATAGGCTTCTATGGGAATTCACAAGGGCACATTATCAAGCCCATTATTGCTGCTTTAGCAGCAGTTTCCTTCCGCTAAAGCGGAGATAATTTTAACGCTGTTTCTTGATAATATGCCCCTCTGTTTTACTGAATGCAAAACATCACTCAGTGAACACTGGTCAGGGACTGCAGGCAGTGGCAGAGTCCATCCCAGCTTCCGTCCAGCAACTCCTACACCTGGGTGAGGAGGTATGGCTACCCGCAGCCTTGAAAGCCCAGCTGTTGTGGTTAATATCACTTTAATAAAAAACTGCAGTCATATGCGGGCTAGAAACATTTTATACTCTTTCGAATCAAAAGACCTTATATTCCCTAAATAAATTAATTGAAATTGGTTTCTAGGGGGATATCCTGGAAAATTGTACTGCAAAATATGCTGTTTAGTGTTAATTGTTCAACTAATAACTGGGCCACAAAACCCCCAAACACCACTGGGAAGAGTTTGGATCACTCTATGGTCCATGAAGAATTGGAATATCTAATGAGTGCCCCTCAAAATATAATCTAGAGGGAAACACCACCCCACCTTTTAACTCTCCCAGACCCCTCCTCCTTGACAGCCTTGAAAGGACTTAGCTTGCTTGCTATTCTTGTTGACGTAGTATTTATGCTCTTGTGTTTCAAAATTCACCAGTCACCACCCTGGAGAGAATTGCTGTGTTTTGTGTTTGTTTTCTGTTCTTAGTTGATAACTTTTATTGTGTGTTTCAATTTGTTTTGGGGAATCCGCATGGGATCTCTTAGCTTGATAGTGCGCGGTCTCTCTTTGGACTAGATTAACATCTTCTGATATGACTGATATAACACTAATAAGTGCAAATAATGTCACTGAAGTGTAATGTATTTTGCTAGCTTTCAGTGGTTGTGGATTATCCCCTAAGTTGAAACTTAAAAAGGCCAGTTAGAGGTGGTCTGACGTCCACCCAGCCGCCTAGCCAGTGGAGGCATTGGACTCTGCTTCCCTTTAGAACAGGTGACATGATTTTTGGGCCTCGCAACAAAGTGTTTGGTTTTTGAAAAACCCAAAGCAGGAGATTGTTTTGAGAAAACAAAATCACAATAGACCAAATTTTGTAGGAGTAAGCTCCTTGTGCATCAGCATAATGATTTCCCTAGCCAGAGTAGCCAGGCCTCACCTGGTGGTCTCAGGCAGAGAACCCTAAGTAGGCCTTGGTGACCTCACAATGACCTGACCGTCCTCTGGCATATAGGCCATCAGGTCAATGGTTCCTTCTGGCAGAGCCGGAAATTGCTCTGCCAGTGGTAAGCTTGCAGTAACCTGGAACTGCTGGTTTAGCAGAGCAGGAGAGTTCTAATTTATAGCTGTTTTCGGTGTCCATTCATCTCACAGAGTAGGCTAGAAAAAGGGCTGTTGGTACCACACAGGTGCTTTCTGGTACAAGAGCAAACCATCGAGCGACCACATATCTGAGGAGCTTCAGCCAACAAAATTACTTAAGATTCCATCTCACTCAGTTCTACATATTACGAGCAACATTCAATACAACCCTGCACATAGAGGTAAATCACAGCACAGTTCTGCTCTGCCAAACTTTAAAGGCCCCCTAAATATATAGGGCCAAATGTATCAAAGACTTGCAACATCCTTGCACCACTCAGTGGGGTGCAAGAGCGTCGCAGTTCTTAAGATAGATTTTTCAAGCCACGCAGGTCCACCTAGCGTGGCTTGAAAAATCTAGCGTAATGCATTGCAGGTCCCCACATTGCGTTACTTTGCCCCAGGGCGTTGTTCCATGAGTGGAGCATGGGTCAGTGATGACTTGTGATTGAATGATGTTGGCGAGTGGTGTCATGATTATGTTGCAAAGGGTAGGGTTGAGGGACGATCCTGGGGCGACTCCGCATATCAGTTTCTTGGCCTCTGATCTGAAAGATGGCAGTCTGATCCTTTGGGTTCTTACCCTGTGGAAGGAACATATCCATTTGAGAGCAGAATCTTCTATGCCAATCTCATGTTTTTATTTTATTTTAAAGACCTTTATTGCACATTCATGTAAAAACACAGCACAAGGCCTACAACCTCTGGGGCCGGCCGCAACATTAGTGGTTGTTCTGCAATGTTTTACGTAATAAGACACAGCCTTGTAGCCCACAACCCTGGGGTCCGGCGGCACAACACTTGGCAACGTTCGCGGAAACAACTATGTAGCAAGCCCGGTAAGTCATAGGTCTAGTCTTTTACAATTTTTGATGCTGTAATAAACAACTAGTAACAGCGGCGCTGGATATCAAGCAGTACATCCGGTGGCTACATGTCCATACCCTGTCAAGTGGAACATTGTTATCTGTAGTTACAGTCGTACATCATAAGCGTATCCACTGCTGGAGCGACTATGGAGTAATGCAGGATATACGTCACATTGCTCTATAGGTTAACACTTACGGAAATGGACTCGACAATAAGGAGCAATCCGAGAAGCAAACCACTCCCGGCATCCACACAGGGTTAGGAGCTACAGACATGGTACAAATAACACAGAAAAACAGCTGTGACAAGACACAGGCGTGGCCAACCATGTCTCGGCAGTTTATCAGTAAGATGCCCAATGCGGGGCACCCCTCATGGTGCATCCCCAGTTCGAGTCTAATCTAGCATTGCAACAATGCAATGCACATTCAGCCCTGTCCATTAAAACAAGAACATAAACAGTAACAACCGAAACAATACAGAAAATTAAAAGACTGGATGCTGATATGCGGTGTGTGTGTGTGCGACGTGCGCTGGCCAAGGGGCAGGTAGGGGGGTGGCCACACGTGGTGCTGTGTCAGTAGAGGGGTAGCTTGTCTCCTTTCTGGTGAAGAATTGGCTTTGTAGTTTGGTCTGCCCTGTTCCCATGATGCACTGGGCCAGGGACAGACTAATTTGCATATAGCCAGGTTCTGAGCTGGGATGGGGCAGTGAGATAAATAACGGTGATGGATCAAGCCCTGATCTTTGGACTGGGTAAGAGTGGTCTGCTTAATTCAGACACTCTGTTCATCACCACCCCCTTTTCTGTATCGTTTTTGGCCACTATAGGTGTGGCAGGGTATACTCAGACATGAGTCCCTTTCTCACTGCTCCATCAGGATTCAAGCAAGCCGGGCCGAAGAGGCTGAAATGCCAGAAACCGGTCCCCGGTAGCTTGTCTCCTTTCTGGTGAAGAATTGGCTTTGTAGTTTGGTCTGCCCTGTTCCCATGATGCACTGGGCCAGGGACAGACTAATTTGCATATAGCCAGGTTCTGAGCTGGGATGGGGCAGTGAGATAAATAACGGTGATGGATCAAGCCCTGATCTTTGGACTGGGTAAGAGTGGTCTGCTTAATTCAGACACTCTGTTCATCACCACCCCCTTTTCTGTATCGTTTTTGGCCACTATAGGTGTGGCAGGGTATACTCAGACATGAGTCCCTTTCTCACTGCTCCATCAGGATTCAAGCAAGCCGGGCCGAAGAGGCTGAAATGCCAGAAACCGGTCCCCGGTAGCTTGTCTCCTTTCTGGTGAAGAATTGGCTTTGTAGTTTGGTCTGCCCTGTTCCCATGAT
Organism: Lissotriton helveticus; assembly: GCF_964261635.1. Classification (NCBI taxonomy): domain Eukaryota; kingdom Metazoa; phylum Chordata; class Amphibia; order Caudata; family Salamandridae; genus Lissotriton; species Lissotriton helveticus. The sequence continues at coordinate 190,771,214 of NC_136072.1, forward strand.
ACACTGGGCCAGGGACAGACTAATTTGCATATAGCCAGGTTCTGAGCTGGGATGGGGCAGTGAGATAAATAACGGTGATGGATCAAGCCCTGATCTTTGGACTGGGTAAGAGTGGTCTGCTTAATTCAGACACTCTGTTCATAACCACCCCCTTTTCTGTATCGTTTTTGGCCACTATAGGTGTGGCAGGGTATACTCAGACATGAGTCCCTTTCTCACTGCTCCATCAGGATTCAAGCAAGCCGGGCCGAAGAGGCTGAAATGCCAGAAACCGGCCCCCGGTAGCTTGTCTCCTTTCTGGTGAAGAATTGGCTTTGTAGTTTGGTCTGCCCTGTTCCCATGATGCACTGGGCCAGGGACAGACTAATTTGCATATAGCCAGGTTCTGAGCTGGGATGGGGCAGTGAGATAAATAACGGTGATGGATCAAGCCCTGATCTTTGGACTGGGTAAGAGTGGTCTGCTTAATTCAGACACTCTGTTCATCACCACCCCCTTTTCTGTATCGTTTTTGGCCACTATAGGTGTGGCAGGGTATACTCAGACATGAGTCCCTTTCTCACTGCTCCATCAGGATTCAAGCAAGCCGGGCCGAAGAGGCTGAAATGCCAGAAACCGGTCCCCGGTAGCTTGTCTCCTTTCTGGTGAAGAATTGGCTTTGTAGTTTGGTCTGCCCTGTTCCCATGATGCACTGGGCCAGGGACAGACTAATTTGCATATAGCCAGGTTCTGAGCTGGGATGGGGCAGTGAGATAAATAACGGTGATGGATCAAGCCCTGATCTTTGGACTGGGTAAGAGTGGTCTGCTTAATTCAGACACTCTGTTCATCACCACCCCCTTTTCTGTATCGTTTTTGGCCACTATAGGTGTGGCAGGGTATACTCAGACATGAGTCCCTTTCTCACTGCTCCATCAGGATTCAAGCAAGCCGGGCCGAAGAGGCTGAAATGCCAGAAACCGGTCCCCGGTAGCTTGTCTCCTTTCTGGTGAAGAATTGGCTTTGTAGTTTGGTCTGCCCTGTTCCCATGATGCACTGGGCCAGGGAGAGACTAATTTGCATATAGCCAGGTTCTGAGCTGGGATGGGGCAGTGAGATAAATAACGGTGATGGATCAAGCCCTGATCTTTGGACTGGGTAAGAGTGGTCTGCTTAATTCAGACACTCTGTTCATCACCACCCCCTTTTCTGTATCGTTTTTGGCCACTATAGGTGTGGCAGGGTATACTCAGACATGAGTCCCTTTCTCACTGCTCCATCAGGATTCAAGCAAGCCGGGCCGAAGAGGCTGAAATGCCAGAAACCGGTCCCCGGTAGCTTGTCTCCTTTCTGGTGAAGAATTGGCTTTGTAGTTTGGTCTGCCCTGTTCCCATGATGCACTGGGCCAGGGACAGACTACTTTGCATATAGCCAGGTTCTGAGCTGGGATGGGGCAGTGAGATAAATAACGGTGATGGATCAAGCCCTGATCTTTGGACTGGGTAAGAGTGGTCTGCTTAATTCAGACACTCTGTTCATCACCACCCCCTTTTCTGTATCGTTTTTGGCCACTATAGGTGTGGCAGGGTATACTCAGACATGAGTCCCTTTCTCACTGCTCCATCAGGATTCAAGCAAGCCGGGCCGAAGAGGCTGAAATGCCAGAAACCGGTCCCCGGTAGCTTGTCTCCTTTCTGGTGAAGAATTGGCTTTGTAGTTTGGTCTGCCCTGTTCCCATGATGCACTGGGCCAGGGACAGACTAATTTGCATATAGCCAGGTTCTGAGCTGGGATGGGGCAGTGAGATAAATAACGGTGATGGATCAAGCCCTGATCTTTGGACTGGGTAAGAGTGGTCTGCTTAATTCAGACACTCTGTTCATCACCACCCCCTTTTCTGTATCGTTTTTGGCCACTATAGGTGTGGCAGGGTATACTCAGACATGAGTCCCTTTCTCACTGCTCCATCAGGATTCAAGCAAGCCGGGCCGAAGAGGCTGAAATGCCAGAAACCGGCCCCCGGTAGCTTGTCTCCTTTCTGGTGAAGAATTGGCTTTGTAGTTTGGTCTGCCCTGTTCCCATGATGCACTGGGCCAGGGACAGACTAATTTGCATATAGCCAGGTTCTGAGCTGGGATGGGGCAGTGAGATAAATAACGGTGATGGATCAAGCCCTGATCTTTGGACTGGGTAAGAGTGGTCTGCTTAATTCAGACACTCTGTTCATCACCACCCCCTTTTCTGTATCGTTTTTGGCCACTATAGGTGTGGCAGGGTATACTCAGACATGAGTCCCTTTCTCACTGCTCCATCAGGATTCAAGCAAGCCGGGCCGAAGAGGCTGAAATGCCAGAAACCGGTCCCCGGTAGCTTGTCTCCTTTCTGGTGAAGAATTGGCTTTGTAGTTTGGTCTGCCCTGTTCCCATGATGCACTGGGCCAGGGACAGACTAATTTGCATATAGCCAGGTTCTGAGCTGGGATGGGGCAGTGAGATAAATAACGGTGATGGATCAAGCCCTGATCTTTGGACTGGGTAAGAGTGGTCTGCTTAATTCAGACACTCTGTTCATCACCACCCCCTTTTCTGTATCGTTTTTGGCCACTATAGGTGTGGCAGGGTATACTCAGACATGAGTCCCTTTCTCACTGCTCCATCAGGATTCAAGCAAGCCGGGCCGAAGAGGCTGAAATGCCAGAAACCGGTCCCCAGTAGCTTGTCTCCTTTCTGGTGAAGAATTGGCTTTGTAGTTTGGTCTGCCCTGTTCCCATGATGCACTGGGCCAGGGACAGACTAATTTGCATATAGCCAGGTTCTGAGCTGGGATGGGGCAGTGAGATAAATAACGGTGATGGATCAAGCCCTGATCTTTGGACTGGGTAAGAGTGGTCTGCTTAATTCAGACACTCTGTTCATCACCACCCCCTTTTCTGTATCGTTTTTGGCCACTATAGGTGTGGCAGGGTATACTCAGACATGAGTCCCTTTCTCACTGCTCCATCAGGATTCAAGCAAGCCGGGCCGAAGAGGCTGAAATGCCAGAAACCGGTCCCCGGTAGCTTGTCTCCTTTCTGGTGAAGAATTGGCTTTGTAGTTTGGTCTGCCCTGTTCCCATGATGCACTGGGCCAGGGACAGACTAATTTGCATATAGCCAGGTTCTGAGCTGGGATGGGGCAGTGAGATAAATAACGGTGATGGATCAAGCCCTGATCTTTGGACTGGGTAAGAGTGGTCTGCTTAATTCAGACACTCTGTTCATCACCACCCCCTTTTCTGTATCGTTTTTGGCCACTATAGGTGTGGCAGGGTATACTCAGACATGAGTCCCTTTCTCACTGCTCCATCAGGATTCAAGCAAGCCGGGCCGAAGAGGCTGAAATGCCAGAAACCGGTCCCCGGTAGCTTGTCTCCTTTCTGGTGAAGAATTGGCTTTGTAGTTTGGTCTGCCCTGTTCCCATGATGCACTGGGCCAGGGACAGACTAATTTGCATATAGCCAGGTTCTGAGCTGGGATGGGGCAGTGAGATAAATAACGGTGATGGATCAAGCCCTGATCTTTGGACTGGGTAAGAGTGGTCTGCTTAATTCAGACACTCTGTTCATCACCACCCTCTTTTCTGTATCGTTTTTGGCCACTATAGGTGTGGCAGGGTATACTCAGACATGAGTCCCTTTCTCACTGCTCCATCAGGATTCAAGCAAGCCGGGCCGAAGAGGCTGAAATGCCAGAAACCGGTCCCCGGTAGCTTGTCTCCTTTCTGGTGAAGAATTGGCTTTGTAGTTTGGTCTGCCCTGTTCCCATGATGCACTGGGCCAGGGACAGACTAATTTGCATATAGCCAGGTTCTGAGCTGGGATGGGGCAGTGAGATAAATAACGGTGATGGATCAAGCCCTGATCTTTGGACTGGGTAAGAGTGGTCTGCTTAATTCAGACACTCTGTTCATCACCACCCCCTTTTCTGTATCGTGTCAGTAGAGGGGGACGCTCGGCGCGGCCGGTCAGGTACGTAACATGGGCGGCAGGGGGAGGAGGGGGAGGGGGGAAGGAAAGGGGTGAGACATGGATGGGGGGAGAAGGGGGGAAGCAATCCACAAGGCACTCAGTATGTGTCAGGGATCTATACCATGTCTTGCTGAAGGCACACCTGATGCTTCTATGCCAATCTCATGAAGTCTTTTGATGAGGATGTTGTGGGAGACAGGAAGCAGAATGAGGACCGCTGTTTCTCCTCAGTACAGGATGATTTGTATGTCATCGATGGCCACAATGATTACTGTTTTAGTGCTGCGGTTCTTTCTGAATCCTGAGTCTAGAAGAGGGTGAAATTCTAGGTGAATTGTGAGTTGATTGTTGATGGCTTTCTCAATCAATATGGTTGGCTAAGGGAGCAGGGAGATTGGTCAGAAGTTTGTCAGTTGATTCTGGTCAGCCGGGGGGCTTCTTGAGGAGAGCATTGATTTCTGCAAGTTTCCATTCCTCCTGTAAAGTGGCGGACATGACGGCGATAATGATGATGTGGATCAGGATGATGCTGATTGGTGAAGTTACCAGTTTTCAGATATGATTGGGGCATAGATCCGTTGGGGTCCCTGAGTAGATGGTCTGCATGATTGCTGCTGTGTCATTTCTGGTGAAGGCTGTCCCTTCAGTCAGGTGACTATTTTCGTTGGTGCTGGGTAGGTTAGTGATGAGTTCTCTGAGGTTGGGTTGGTGTGCAAATTTGCTGTAGATGTTTGCGATTGTGCTGTGGAAGTAGTTGGATAGGTTGTGGCAGAGTTGTTGCAAGGCAGCAATGTTGTTGGTAGTGGTTGAGGGTGAGGCGAAATCCTTGGCGATTGAGAAGTTCTCCTTGCAGCTGCGGTCCACTAGTACTTTTATTTTGATGTCTCTTATTTGCTGGTAATAGTGTCTGAGTGCAGCTCAGGAAGTTCCGTTGGTGGTGTTGTGTCTGGCTCTCCATTTTCTTTCTACTGTTTACAGTGTCGTTTGGTGTCTCTGAGGTCTTCTGTGTACCAGCTGGCCTGCTTGTTTGATCTACTATGCTTGTTGGCTTTGAAGGGTGCGAAGGAGTCAGTGCAGGTCTTGATCCTGTTGTTGAAGTTGTAGATGTCCTTATCAAGGTTGTCTGTGGGACTAGATTGATCTGTGCTGAGGGTTCTGAGCCAGTTGGGATGCTGAACCTGGTTGACTTAAGGTGTGTTGATTTGGAAGTGGATGACGGAGTGGTCAGTCCGTGTGAGTGGTGTGGTGGAGTTGTATTTGATGCTACCGCTTGTGGTGAAGATGAGGGTTCAATGTGTGCCCTGTGGTGTTTGAAAGGAGCTGGGTGAGTCCGCTGTTGCTCAAGCTTTTGAGGATCACTGTGGAGCAGGGATCATTTCAGTCTTCCGGGTGAAAATTTAGATCACCAAGGAGAATGTTAGGCTCTTGAGTTGATAGTGAGTAGTGAGACGAAGTCCTTAATGAGGTTGGTAAAGGTGGCACATGGTCCAGGTGGTCGATAGATGAGGATTCCGTTTAGGATTACATTTTTGGAGAGTTGCAGCTTGAAGTGCCAGTGTTCCATGAATAGGATGGTGTTATCTGTAGATGTTGTACATTTGATGGATTTTTTGCAGACTGCCCACTGGTGCTCTTCTCAGTGCGGTATAACAGTGGTAGGGAGGGTGGGAGACACAGGTGAAGAAACACATCAAGGGCTTCATCAAGGTGGCCGTCTGACACTTGACTGACACTGATGAGCTTCATGATGGGGCTCAGCACTCACTAGACATTTTCAGGAAGCCTGGGCTCATTCATCACTCCTGCCCGCCCCGGTCCGACGCGGTAGCCAGTACCGTTGCGCGGAGGGCGGGTCAGGGAGAGCCAGGCACTTCTGCCCTTCCACTGGAGCCGTTAGCGCTCTAGTTGTTGGATCTTTAGGGCTATTTAGCCTTCGCCTGCCTTCGAGCGTGCAGCGGTCGCACGCAGGGTAGTGCCGAAGATACGCCGAAGAGTAGCCAAAGAGTAGCCCGTCTGCGCCCGTCCATGACTGGACGGGACCAGGGGCTATGAATTCTGCACAGGTTAGTACAGACTCTGTTGTTGAAAGACGAATTAGCTACTCAGTACAGGAATTACTGAATTTTCAGTCAGCCCCCTTATTAGGGTGTGTACGCGACTCCTGGCCAAGTTTAGAGGGTCCCTTCTCATGCAGACACTGCCGTTTCCAGGCTTCCCACCTGTTTACTTCGGTAGGGCATCAGAGGGGGAATACTCATCAGGTGAGGGCTTGGAAGAGCTTGCTATGTAATGTCCGCTCCCTACCCAAACAACATGCGGAAATCTGGGATCTTATTGCCACAGCTCAGCCTGAAATAGGCTTCCTGACTGAAACCTGGCTGAAACCCCACACAGTACCTGCCATCACTATGGGTATCCCGGTGGGATATAAAATGTTAAGGTTGGATCGCCCCATCAAAGTTGGTGGTGGCATTGCCATCATTTATAGAGGGGGGATTAATGTCTCAATAATTGAACAAAGAAGTAACCCCTTGATGGAAATTATGATCTTTCGGATCAATATTGGATCTAAGAACCATTGGAGGGAGCTCTGGTCTACCGTCCACCAGGACTGAGTGCCAAGTTTGCACTCTCCCTAGTGGAGGTACTGGCTCCGCACTTTAAAGCCGGGAGTGATTTTCTTCTCCTAGGGGATTTTATGTGCATGGGGAGCTCTTAGAAAACTCAGAGACAGCCTCTTTTCTTGCTGATCTACTTTTATTAGGGCTTATACAACACAACAAGGGCCCTACCCACTCAGCAGGTCACACATTGGATATGATCTTTTTTAACACCTCTAAGATCGTATGCCGCCCATCTACCCAGGTGAACTGGTCAGACCATTTTGTTATTGATTTTTCTTTACTAGGGCTGGATAAGCCCTGTAAAAGGTCTCTCCGTTCTTCATTCTGGCATAGACAATGGCATAAAGTGACACCAGAGAACTTCCAGAAAGTAATAGTTGAGCCCTCTACTACTGCCTCTGATAACATCGAATCAGCCCTAGCTAAATTGAATTCAGTTATTACATCTGCAGTTAACTCTCTGGACCCTATGAAATTATGTCAGCAGCGCCCCTCTGCTCATCAAGAAGTGTGGTATAATGACCAACTGCGATCAGATAAGCAGGCCTGCAGGAAATTAGAAAAAGCCTGGAGGAAAACTCACCGGGAACAAGATAAAAAGGGCTATTACACTGCCTTGGCTACATACCATAAAAACATCAGATCAGCCAGGAAAAATCACATTGCCTCGTAATTAGTGGAGGCGGGTAACTCTTCGAAGGCCCTTTATCAGTTCTTACAGACCTTTACTAAACCTTCGGCCTGTGAAAGTCTGGACGTTTCCTCACAGTCATTATGTGATGATATTTCTCTCTTTTTTAAAGATAAGATAGAGCTGATATATGAGAAAATCACTAAGACAATTAATCCTATGGAATCCCCTCCCATAGCCCCCTTTCATCTTCAAGTCAGTAGTATGGATATACTCACTGTCTTCCCAGTTGCCAGTCAAAGTGATATTGAGACTCTTATTGGTAACGTTAAGACAGGGTCCCCGTCTGATCTCGTCCCGGCTAGAATTGTTTCCTCTCTGGGCAACTGCCTTTGCCCCATGATCCAGACTCTGGTGAATCGCTCTATCACTGAGGGCCAGGTGCCTCGAGAATGGAAAAAGGCTATTGTAAACCCAATCCGGAAGAACTCCGCTCTCCCTTGGACGGATCTATCCAACCTCCGCCCTATATCTCTCCTTCCCTACCTGAGTAAGATAACAGAAAAGCACATTAACACCCACCTGTCGAGTTTCATCGAGCTGACTGGAGGTTTAGATCGTTCCCAGTCCGGATTTAGGCCCAATTACAGCACGGAATCGGCACACCTTTCTGTGACAGATACCATCAGAATGTCACAGGATAATGGGAGTTCTATGGTTCTAGTGCTGTTGGACCTATCTGCGGCTTTCGACATGGTATTGCATGAAATCTTGCTCCGTCGATTGCAGGAGATAGGAGTTAGGGGCTTGGCCCTGTCCTGGCTGAAGAGCTTTTTATCTGGCCGCTCACAGAGTGTCAATCTGGGTTCCTTCCGTTCGGCACCAACAGAGCTCACTAAGGGGGTACCACGGGGCTCATGCCCAAGCCCCACACTCTTTAATGTGTATGTGGCCCCCCTAGCGGATCTGATGAGATCATATGGTTTTATTCCTGTGTCGTACGCAGATGATACCCAGTTGCTCTTTCCCTTTAAAACCCTGACAGCTGCAGTTAAACACTCATTTTCTGAGGGGATGAGGGCTGTATCCCAGTGGATGGCCGCAAATTTCCTACAATGTAATGTGGGTAAGACTGAGGTCATGCTATTTGGAGAAGCGCCATTGCTGTGGTCACCGGATTGGTGGCCATTAGACTTGGGCCCCGTCCCCATTCCCAAACAGATCGTAAAGAATCTGGGTGTTCGACTAGATCAGGGCTTATCAATGAAGGATCACGTTAATCAAGTAGCGGGCTCCTGTCTTCATGTAATTGGACTCCTGAGACGAGTGTTTCCTCTACTCCCAGATACATCTAGAAAGACCCTTGTCCAGGCCCTAGTGCTTATTCACCTGGACTACTGCAATGGGTTACTGATATCAGCCACTGATAGCACCTTAAGCAGGTTCCAGGTGGTTCAAAACACCGCGGCAAGGTTGGTTCTTAATGCCCCTCCTAGAACTCACTCCCGTCCTCTTCTGGATAAGTTACACTGGTTACCGATTCGTGAACGGGTAAAATTTAAAACCTGCTGCATAATCCATAAAATTATTTATGGTTCTTGCCCTGTGTATCTGGCGGAGAAATTTGTTCTCTACAACCCAGCACGCACTCTCCGCTCCAGCAACCAACTTCTTCTCCAGATCCCCTCTGTGAGAAGGTCAAGACTGGGTGGAAGAGCCCTTTCTTTTCTGGGCCCCACCTTATGGAACAAATTGCCCCTCACTCTCAGACTGTGTACCAATCACCTAGCCTTTAGAAAAATGCTGAAGACCTTTTTGTTTTAATCTATCCCCTGTCTCTGATTTGGTGAGCACTATGCCTACTACCTGCTGGGTGAGCAAAGCGCAGAGATACTCCTTCGGGAGTCGAGTCTAGCGCTATACAAGCCTATAAATAAATAAATAAATAAATAAATAAATTCAAGTGATAGATTGGGACATGAGAGATGAAGTGAGTCAGGGGAGAAAAGTAATGAGAATGAGTGTGCTTTGATAACCAACACTTGAACTCACATGGAATGCTAAACAAGTACGGTGTTACGCTGTACCGCAGGGCTTACATCGCTAGGCGCACATGGGCGGCCCCCTCTCTCCTTCTGAAACCGTGAGTGCTTTCTTCGTGGTGTGCCCGGATTACCGGCCGTCAGGAGGAGGAGGGATGCTCTAGTAGAGACTGCACCAAGGAGGGCCACACAAAGTTGCGTAGCGCACAGGCCAATTATGGGTCATTACCAGGACAGCGCTGGGCTTCCCTGAACTTTGGTGAGTGCAACAGTGTGGCGCAGGTGCCTACAGTGGCTTCGGCTGATGTGTTTCTGAGAGATGAGTCCGATGGGCTGCAGCCCTGCCCAGATGGTGAAAGCCCCCAGTGGGTGTGTGGGCTAGTGCTCGTGAAATCCCCTTGCCTCTTCTCTAGGCTTAGGCGAAGATTAGGACACACCAGAGACCTCAGGGCCCCTTTCCCTTACTTTAAAATAGTAGGCAGCGTGTTCACAACCCACAGCCCCAACCAGTAAAGAGCTCTGCAGGCCCTCAAATTATTAACCCTGTCTGCCTGGGGGGACTCCCTGGATTCGTGATGTGGCCTTCCAGCATGTTTTTGGCATTCTCCAAAAAGAAATATAATGCTGGCAATAGGACCGATTGTTGTGATGCCTGACCCTAAAATGGTGGCTGGGAGGAACCACGTTTAAAAGGGAACCCACCATGTATAAACCCCTCAAGATTTTAAACCCACTGATTTACCTACCAAACTTGGACTATGTCTCTCATTACTAACTTGCGTTCATGATGTTAAATACTGTTTTAGTGAGCACCATTGTCTCGATATTTGGAGAACTCACCGTGCAGACAACAAATGCCCCTGAAACAAATTTAAAATAAAACAGGGCAGCTAAGGACATTGTAAGTCTGCAAGAGAGCACAATAGCCCTCCTTATGAAGCAATAGCACCGGGGAGCGTAACCTCACTTTGAAAATCCACTGCTATAGAAAGAGGACTTCATGCCTTCACAAAACATCTGCCATCTTAAAATCGTTATGATCGTTCCTCTCATAATATATAAACTGCAGGGACCACCCTGACATGCTTGTCCTTCAATGTCTGCTGTGTCTGGTCCCTCAGACCCAACAAAACCAGCCCAACCAACTACCGAAAACGATATAAGCCCATCTGATCAACATACCAATGACATCGAGAAGGTGTCCCTCGACCTCTAAGAATGTAGTGCGCTTCACATGGCTGAGGACGACCGTGCAACGCCCATCTTTACCCTACAAATGGTTGTTTAAATCATACCTTTTGCCTCTCGTCTCTTATCAGCCTCCAACATGATGGAGACACCCATTACCTCCAGCTCCTCACCATCTTGCCTTTCCATGTCTGGCACCAATGCATTCAAGATCAAAAACCAGGAAACCTTCTTTGCAGACCAATACCATTGAGAACACAAACGCACCCTCAAAACCGACCTCTTCCTCTTAACACACAACACTGACCTATGGATGAAGTCCATACGCCAATTTTTTCCCATCCTCCTCTCTCTAACATACCATTTGGGAGCAAACTCAAATGCTATTCTCCCCTTTGGCCTCTTGGGTAACCTTTCTATCTCCATCTACAACAATGGAAAATCCTGTTCCAAGCCAACAACACAATCCTGGCCACGATTGACCTCATTCATCTCCCCCTCAAGCCCTCCGATTATCCTCTATGCTCCCCATCTCTGCTCATCCCTAATACCCCTCACCCACCCCCACCCCTTATGGTCCACCCAGACAACCCTTCTCTCCCTGGACTCTACTGCAATCCGATATGACCTCCTAAACTCATTACCCGCCGCCAACACCAAACCGTGAACACCACCCCACAGACCATCTCCACATCGTCCATCTCCAACCTCCCACAATCCAATATCTCCCCCTCCAGTCACCCCTCCACCCTCTTCTCTGCCCAACAGTCGACCCATATGCGTACCCCATCCTCCCCTCCTTCATCGCCCACTGCCCCAACTGCCTCGACACCAGATACCAACAACCCACATTTCCTACAATCATAATTGGCCTCTGCTCAAAAACTCCTTTCCTTGTTGTCACACCTCTCTAGAGAAATCGACGTCCTCTCATCGGCTCTATCCCATCTAAGCGTCCCTCTATTATCTACTTGCTTTCCCTCCATCACCCCCCATCGTCCCTCCACCCCAGACAGGCCAACTCACCATGAGGTAGGCATCTACCCAGACCCAAATGGACACAATCTCCCCTCGACTACTCAGATCCATCCATTCTCCTAGAGAGTTATGCACCTTCAAGTTTCGCTCCACCATCCTCTATTTCTGCAGTGTGCTTCCCTATTTCCACCATTATCTCAGACTGCAATCAAACGCACAAGCACCATCCCGGTGTACGATCATCCCCTCGTGACTTGATACAAATTCTAACCTTCCTCCCTGAACAGCCAAATCAAAAAGTCAACAGCTTCTCCCTGAACTGCAAGCTACGCAATTGCCGGTCTGCAGTCAAACATTGTCTAGAGATATTGGTCTCAATCCTGGCCCATAATCTTGATATCCTGATCCTCATCAAAACATGGCTCTATGACTCATCTAAACATGCTCTCGACCTACTTCCTCCGAATTCATCCATTTTATGTCAAGAGCGAGAAGATAGATAAGGGGGAGGTCTCGCTTTAATTCACAGAAACTCACTGAAATGCAGGATCCTCCAAATGACTCAGTTTCAGTCTTTCGAATGTATGTCAGTGGAAATGCTCACATCCACTAACTTTAACATCAGACTGAATGTGATTTACCATCCACCGAGACAAAACAGCACCTTCATCGAGGAATGTATGGATCTCTTCACCTCTCAACTTCTCAGCTCAGACAACACAATCTTCCACAGAGACTTCAACATCCATTGGGGAAATGAGGGTAACAGCCTTATGGACACTCTTGCCTCCTTTTTCAAAGACAATGATCTCCAGCAACACTGCCATAAGCCCACACATCACAAAGGCACCATTCTGAACATGATAATCTCCAAACCCCCAATCTACAGTCAAACGACCCCATTCCAGTCGACTGGTCGGACCACATGCAGATTCCATTCACCCTCTCCGGTTCTTACACCAAAACACTCGAGCAACTCAAGAAAGAGAAAACATGGTTCAGGGATGCATCCAACCATCATACAGATGGCATGGCCAGTTTTGCCCTTCTGACCCTAATTTCAAATGAGGCCACTGAAAAATACAACTCCTGCATGGAATCCCTTAATGACTAATGTGCACTCTTGAAGTGCACATTATACAGACTTACACCCTCTAGTCCTTGGTTCTCAAAAGATCTCTTTGAAGAAAGAACGCTTATCAGAAAGCGTGAAAAAGAATGGAGACTAGCACCCTCTCACCTGAGTGTAGATAAGCTTCGCACAACAAGAACAAATCCTCAGAGCCAAATCCTCTCATATATCACCAGCTATCCCCCCAGAAACGGATATTCTATTATTCAAGGCACTGCATCTATGGTCATCTTTCTCCCCAATCTCCAAAGGAGATCTGTACTGGCAGGGAGGCAAGATGGCGGCCGTGACACAGGCTGTGTAAGCAGCTTAACCTCTCGCTCCGAGCGTCTCTGGAGGAAAACCTATCTCCGGTCCGTTTTTCAGCGGCTACATTGCCGATTTCGCCTTGGAATAGCAAGCGATCATGTCGGAGCTTTCACTAGTTATCTGGGCTGTTCTTTTGAGACGCTGATCTAGGCGCTAATCTGCGGTGACATTAATTTCCGTGCTGGATCATACAGGTCAGAAGAGTACCGGCTGATTAAAGGCATACGAACCTGCTGAAAACATCTCTCTCTGGTGCACCTGGTTTGAATGCTGAATGCTGATTGACCTGCTTTGTGCTCGGCGGTGCGCTCCCTTCTGGCGTTTTCCACTGTTTCTGCTGCCGTTACGGAATACTATGGTCCGAGGTCGTGGAGGCTCTCGCACAAAGAAAATGCCGCCAAAGAACCAAACCCAGACCACCACTACCCGAAGTAATAAAGCTAAAGCGGATGCGTGTGAAAATGCTGAGGTTATTGATAACTCCAGTGGGCACACTGATGGTGAGAGCTCCGCTATTAACGCTAAGTTAAATTTAGCGAGGGAAGTAAATGATGGTCAGAAGGGGGGCGCATCTGCATTAAATGCTACTACATCGTTATCTGCACCAGCCTCTGTAAGCTCCTCGAAGTAACCCTCTGTCTCTCTTACGCTTCAGTGGAAAAAAGAACTGAAGCTATGCCTCTTGAAGGGGTTGTAATAAATCCCGGGCTCCGAGCATTGGATTCTGAGCGTACGAGCAGAGGTATTATGGGAGATAGAGTCTCCGGACAAATACAGCAGGCTCAAGCTCTTCAAGACTCTGATGCTGCCATAGCGACTGGTACTATTCCTGAATCCGTACTCTTAGGTTCCCAGGAAGCTCTTGAAAACTTTTATTCTTTATCAGACCTTTCCTCTGATGAAAGCACAAACATTAGTAAAGACTGGGCTGAATACTGCAATAAAAGTAGTTCCATCGAAGTTGAAATCGAAGGGGAACTTAATTCTAATTTGAATATCAATTCACCAAACTCAAGTGTATCTACGGTCAAGAAACGTAAAAAAAAAAGGGGATCTCAGCGTCTTGCTGGCACAGACTCTGAATCTCGTGTAGAAGGCACTGCTGGTTTGTCGCAAGAGGGGTATGCTCCTAGAACGTTGAAAGAAGCAGACAAGATGGCTGTCAGCTCAGTACCCGTAACCCAAGGGCACAATATCACTAACAACAACGAGATTACTTTAACCACCATTTATAACACTATGATGAGCCACCGCGCCGAAAGCAAGGCAGAAAATTCACGCTCTCAGGCAACCTGTGCTAAAGTGAAGAACATAGTTCGGCGAGCTATCAAACTTTGTGCTGAAACAGCAGACAGAGTGACAGAAACGGAGGCAAGAATCTCAGCCCTGGAGGATTTGACCGTAGCACAGAAACAAGAATTTCAGAATGTTAAAGCCCAGAAAGATAATTTTATGTATAAACTGGCAGGTCTGGAAAACCAGTCCCGTAGACATAATTTACGATTTCTCGGTATACCTGAGAAAAAGGAGGGGTCAGATGCAAGAATGTTTATCGTTGAGCTACTAAATGAGGCCTTTCCTGACATGGTATCCTGGGACTGGTCTAAAGAAGTGCAGAGAGCACACAGATTTCCGTTTGTCATAAAGAAACAACGTCAAGCGACGGCAGAATATCCTAGGGCGATACTCGTTTCCTTTAATAACTTTCTTGCTAGGGAACAAATTTATGCGCAAGCCAGACCTGACAAAAAAGTTGAAGCTAAGAACTGTGACTTTTTCGTGAGACCAGACTTTTGTCAAGCTACGGTATCCCAGCGTTGGCACTTGCGTCAACTTATTCCAGACTTTCAGAAAAAAGGGCCTACAGTCTTCTTACAAAACCCAGCCAAATTGAAAATATTGTTTCAAGGGCAGACAAAATGTTTTCAATCTGAATTGAAAGCTAAGGAATATCTAGAGTCTTTATAAATCTATCATCAGAACAGGATAAGTTACACGAATATTAAGAAAATGGAGATGATGTGCTTTCTTTTTCTTTTCTTTTTCTAGCTTAGATGTTTCAGTTTTTCCGTCCTCTTCTTTTCTCTTTTTTCTTTTGTTTGGTTTGGTTTTTCTTCTAGGATACTTGAGGGCGAGAGGACACGGCACTCCATACTCATCAGGAACTGGTTGTTCCCGAGCCTCATATAGTGGGGAGGATGGGGTGAGGGCTCCAGGTGGGGTGGGGGTGGGCGGCACAAGGGTGGAGGAGGGGGTGTAAGGCAGAGGTAGTTGCTAGAACATATACAGCGCACACAGCTTATCGTATGATTTTTCTGTACGAATCTCGAGAAAAGAGTATAATTTTGTTAAACTTAGATCCGAATTTGGACTTGGGTTTATTTCAAAATAGATAGGAAAATCAAAATATGCACAATGAATGTTAATGGCCTGAACGATGTAAAAAAAGTAGGGGTTTTATCCAGATTAATTCAGTTGCTCTGCCTCGACATCTTATGTATACAAGAAACCCATATCTCTTGGGATAAACGAAATATATTAAAGAATTTGGGTCTCGAACTTTTAGTGTGCTCGAAACAAACCGGGATCAAAAGAGGAGTCGCAATTTGTATGAAACCAGGGGTTGGTAAATGCCTTAAAACATTTGCTGATAAATGGGGCAGATGGGCGCTGGCTGAAATTATCGTTAAAGGTCATAATTCACTGTCTGTTGTTTATACGGTCCTAATTTGGACGACAATGAGGTATTCAATACAGTTAACTCGGAGCTGGCGGTTTTTTGTCAACCCATTATATTATGCAGGGATTTGAATGTTCATGTTGATTCTAATTGTAATATTAGGACCACTAGGAAAGGTAAGCGCTAGTGTAGGCGAAGCATCTCTGACTCCCTGCTGCTGCTCCTGCTATTTTACTAACTGATTTGTAATTCCACTCGTGGAGTTTGCAATTGCATTTTAAATGGTAACACATGCTTAGCGCTTCTAGCGCGGTCTGTGCGTTTTATCTGCAGCGCATTTTTAAATTGGAAATTTGCACTTTGGCTAGGCGGCTATTAGGGGGTTTCTTAGGACATACCTGCACCTAAAATTGGGTTGTGATTTACACCGCTGTTTGGCGGCCCGTTAGTTGGACTGGGGCTAGGTGACATCTTGGGAGGGGAAGTGCCGGCAGGAGACGCCATCTTTGTTCGCGCTCTAGCTGCTGCTGCACACATAGCACGATTGGGTGCTATTTAAACGCCCTATAATGACGCGCAGCGGTGACGCGCAGCGGGCGCGCCATAGTCGCGCCGGAGGCTCGCCAGAGGCGAGCCCATCTTTGCCCATCCGTGACCATCCGGGGCTCGGGGCCAGTACCCCTGGTCAAAACTTGCCCTACTCCAGAGGCGAACTATTGGAGCTCAATCGGGGCAAGTCTTCGCTCGAGCGGGATACTATACATCGGTTAGACCGGGAGGGCTTGTTGATTCCATCAAAGGGTACAAGAGCGCGCCAGTGCGATTCTAACATCTCTACTCTGAACTATGGCCTGCTGAATACTCGTTCACTGCAGAGCCATAAGTTGGAGGTTTTCGCCCTTCTGGAGGACGGGGAGCTAGATGCCCTTGCTCTCACCGAAACATGGCTGGGGGATTGTTCGGCGCCGGATCTTGTGGCGGCCCTTCCCGCCAATTATCTGGCACTCCATTTCAACAGGGAGGGAGCCAAGAGAGGAGGGGGAGTGGCCCTTCTTTATCAGGCACGTTTTCGTGCCGAAAAGTTTCTTTCTGAAACCCTAGGGGGAGCTGAGGTTATGGGGGTTAAGCTCAGGTGGGGAGTGGTATGTGTGGTGTTTTTGGTGGTATATCGGCCGCCTTGGGCGTCGCCAGAATTTCCGACTCTCTTCACAAGATTGGTCCAGGATTTATGTACGAGATACGATAAAATGGTAGTTGTTGGGGACTTCAACTATCACTGGGAAAAAATCCCCAAGGAGGGACAAGCACTACAGATCGAGGAGGCTATTTCCTCCTTAGGTCTTACTCAACAGGTGAAGGGACCAACACATGAGAAAGGACATGTGCTAGACTTAGTCTGGACTACCATGCCTGCTCAGGGCGCTACGGAAATCCTGCCTTGTGCATGGTCTGACCACTCTTTAATAAAGGGCAGACTCATACTGAAGGACCACTCGTCCAAGCCTGGAGATGGCTGGAAAATGGCCCGGAAATGGAGAAACCTCGATGGGGAGAAAATGGTTTACCTCTTGGAACACTCCCCTTCAGTGAAGGAGCAGGATGTCAACATTGATGTCCTTTGTGGTCACCTTCAGCACAAAATGAGGAGCGCCATTGATGCGGTGGCACCCCTTTGTAGGGTGAAGAAGGTGGCGAGAGGAGCTGGGGCCCCTTGGTACACTGATTCCCTAAGGGAGATGAAACGTGGGGTGAGGAAAAAAGAACGGGCATGGCGCAAACAATATGACGCCGTAGCCAAAAAAGAGTATATCTCATCCTTGGCTAACTATAAATTAGCCATACAAACCAGGAAGGCTGTGTTCTTCGAGGAAAGAATAGCCGCAGCAAGAAACCCGCAGAAGGAAATCTTTCGGGTCCTGGCAGAGCTCAGGATAAACAAAGAGCAAAGTGCTGAGTTCACCTAGGAGGATTGCCAGAGGTTTCAGGACTTCTTTATAAATAAGATCTCCGAGATTCTGGGCGAAATTGCTGCGACTATACCTCTCGAATGTCCCTGTCCACCGGACCTCACTGCTCCGCGAGATATTCCACCATTAGTGGAGTTTTCCCCAATTTCTACACAGGAACTATCTAAAATCATGGACCGAGTTAAATCAGGTTCCTGGGCGGATCCATGCCCTCCTGATGTATTTAAGCTGGCAGTACCAGGAATTGAAGAAGAGGTTTTGCACTTATTGAACACCTCCCTTCGCACAGGACAGGTCCCTTTAGCTTTTAAAGAGGCCCGCCTGATCCCCCTACTAAAGAAGCCTGGATCAGACACGAAGTGTCTGAAAAATTTTCGGCCTATCTCCCAGTTGCCTTTCCTGGCCAAAGTGATTGAGCAGCATGTGTTAACATCACTCTCGGGTCATCTAGAGAGTAACAACCTGCTGGAGACCAATCAGGCAGGGTTCCGTGCTAATCATAGCACGGAACTTGTTATGTTGTCCATCCTGGATGAGCTGAGAACTCGGGCTGATGTAAAAACACCGAGCGCCCTGATACTACTGGATCTCTCCGCGGCTTTTGATACCGTGTGTCATGAACAACTTTTGTCGCGGTTGAGATCCTTTGGTGTCAGGGGTACAGCACATGCTTGGCTTACTTCATTTTTGCAGGGCAGGATGCAAAGAGTACAGTTGGGAGATTTACTTTCCACCTCTGCTCCGATCACCTGTGGGGTTCCACAGGGATCTGCCCTGTCACCCCTACTTTTTAATATCTACCTGCAGCCATTAATCGCTCTCCTGAACAAGATGGATTGCCTTGTGTATAATTACGCCGACGATACTCAAATAATCGTTCGGCTGGACGATGGTTTGGGAGCGTCCACCAGGTTGCAGGACATACTAAAAGCTACGGTCAACTGGATGTCCGAGAACCATCTAAAAGTCAACCCGGACAAGACGGAAGTGTTGCCCATTTCCATCTCGGGCAACCCCTGGAGCGAGAAATTTTGGCCTGTGGAGCTGGGTGTGCCACCGAAACCGGCGTCCGCAGTTAAAAGTTTAGGCCTCTACGTGGATGACAAACTATCCATGAACAAACAAGTCACCTCGGTAGTGGGCACCTGCATTGGCCTGCTACGACAACTAAGGAAGATCTCTGCCTTACTTTCATTTTCCACTTTGAGGCACGTGGTCTCAGCCACAATTTTGGCTAGACTGGACTACGGGAACTCCTTATACATAGGCCTACCCCAGCGGCTGCTGGACAAATTACAGGGGGTTATGAACGATGCAGCCAGGTTGATCTATAAAAAACCCAGATCTGCCCGTTCTTCCCCCCTGATGCAGGAGTTACACTGGCTCCCGTTTCGCCAGAGGGTTGTCTTCAAAGGAATGTGTATCGTACACAAGGCGCTGTATGGCAAAGCTCCAAGCTATGTGAAATCCCGTCTATTCCCTTACACACCTGGAAGGACTTTGCGCTCGTCGGATGCTACCCTTCTGTCCCAATCCCGCTTTAAATTGACCACGGTGGGGGGTCGTGCTTTTTCTAACACACTCCCAGCCCTGTGGAACAAATTGGCTCCAGAGCTTAGGAAGGAAAGTAATCTACTATCCTTTAGGAGAAAATTAAAAACTGTACTCTTTAAACAAGCATGGAGCAGTCCCTAAGTGCAGAAATGGGATCAAGTGAATGCTATACCTCATCATGTAAATCTGGACAAACAGCGCTTAGAGACCCCGGTGGTTATAACGCGCTATATAAGTTAAATAAATAAATAAATAAATAAATAAATATAGGTCGCAAGTATAGGACAGATAGTGCGCTAAGAGAACTGGTATTAGCAAATGGGCTGATTGAAGTATGGTATAATTTACAACCTACTTATCCTGGCCATACCTTTTTCTCGATCCCGCACAAGAAGTTAGTTCGCTTAGATTAATTTTTCATTTCATCATGTTTGTTGGAAAATGCGAATATCGAGCTGTTACCTCAATTAGTTTCAGATCATAACCCTCTTATACTTGAACTATCACTCTCCTTCAAACGTGTCAACCTGAATAGTCAGTGGTCTTTTCAAAGGAGTCTGCTGCTCGATGAAAACTATCTTCGTTATATGGCTGAAATTATCAAAGATTTTTTTGATGGTAATATTGAGACAGCCTCAGTTCAAGCTGTTTGGGATACCTTTAAATCTATAGTCAGAGGTGAAACTATCAGCTAGTCTAATTTTCAGCGCAAAAAGATACAAGCTGAATTTAAGAATAAAATTGCTAAAGTTAAGAACGTAGAGGTAAAATTAGCTATTAGTCTTCAGCATGGCCAAGGTGCTGAGGAGGCGCAACGACTCTTGACTATTGAACGAGCCGCGGTATACTCTCATTTAGCTGATCAGGCTGCGCTCAAATATAAACAAAATAAGGCGGAGCGCTACGAATTAAGCGAACAAACAGAAAAAATACTGGCACAAAGGTTAAGACAGAAAGCCACTTCGAATGATATTTTGAAAATTAAAGATATGGAGGGAATATTGCAAGAATCTAAAACAAACATATTGAAGGCATTTAATGACTTCTATAAAGTCTTATACAATAAAACCACTAATGAAATTAATGATGATAAAAACCCCATGGATTATCTGAATAATATTGACAATGTTCAGCTAACGGAAACTGAAAATAATTTGTTAGCCGCTCCCATAACCTGGGAAGAGATTGAATTAGCCATACTTAGTCGGGCTCCAGGTAAAGCTAAGGGGCCAGATCAAATTCCTTTAGAATTTTATCGTACTTTCAGGAACATGCTTAAATCAGAATTGCTCAAGTTATTCCATCAAGCTTTCCTAGGACATCCACCTGACTCAT
Source organism: Lissotriton helveticus (assembly GCF_964261635.1). Taxonomy (NCBI): domain Eukaryota; kingdom Metazoa; phylum Chordata; class Amphibia; order Caudata; family Salamandridae; genus Lissotriton; species Lissotriton helveticus. The sequence goes on from NC_136072.1 coordinate 190,791,638, forward strand.
GGTCCCTGGCTACCATTGTAGTATTTAAAAAGAAAGGGAAAAATGTTGACGAACTAGGGTCTTATCGGCCTATATCTCTCATAACAGCAGATAGCAAAATCTTCTCTAAAATAATGGCCAATAGACTGAATGACTTAGGGCCATATGTATCAAGCTAATTAGCATTCGCAAAGGCCGAAATTCTGCGAATTTCGGCCTTTGCGAATGCTAATGAGACAAATGGTATGTATCAAACATGTTTGATGCAAAATAAGGAATAGCAAAATTTTCTATTCCTTATTTTGCGATTGCACTTAAGGAATCGCAAATTTTGCGATTCCTTAAATGCAATGTATCAAACAAAAAATATTCAAAAAATGCCATTAAGGATTCGCAAATTACCACCAACTTCTAGTTGGTGGTAATTTGCGAATTCTTTTCAAAAAGCTTTTTTCCAAAAAACAAAAGGTGCCATATGACGCCCCTACATGCCCTTAGGCATGTATGTGCGCCATATGCCCCCAAATGTCTTTTTCAGGGGTGCAGCAGGGTGTTCTTGAGACACCCCTGCACCCTTGGAAAAATTCCTAATTTGCGATTAGCAAATTGCTAATCGCAAATTGCCCCTTCATTCCTATGGGCCTCCTGGCCCAAAGAAATGAATGGGTAAATTGCGATTAGCAATTAACTAATTGCAAATTAGGAATGGTAAGGAATCGCTATTATATAGCGATTTTGTACATACATACCGTTTTGCGAATTCCAAATAGCCATTCCTTAAAATTCGCTATTTGGAATTCGCAAAACGGAAGTAAGATACATATGGCCCCTAATGCCAGTTTTAGTCTCAAAGATCCAACATGGCTTTATAAAGAAAAGGGATACTACGGATCATATTAGATATATAATTACACTATTGGATTGGGCGCAGCCCACAGGATCCCCAGTCGGTGTCATATTGCTGGACACTGAAAAAGCTTTTGACAGGGTCGACTGGGGATTCCAGTGGTCTGTTCTCACATGGAGGGGGTTCCCCCTAGAATACATTACGGCCGTTCAGGCGTTATACACCAATCCTAAGGCAGTTATTCGAATAGGAACCGATACATCTACACCTTTTCCAATAACTAGGGGAACAAGGCAGGGATGTCCCTGCTCACCTCTTTTATTTGCGCTGTACATCGAACCATATCTGAATACTCTAATAAAATAAACTGGAATTCCCCCTGTCGTGTTACATCAGGTAGAACATAAAATCCTTGCATACGCTGATGACGTGGCTATTGTCACTACTGATGTCGCTTTATCTTTACCCAAAATTACAGAATTAGCCAATGAATTTGGCGAATTATCAGGTTATAAATTAAATATCGCCAAAACACAGATAATCCATGCGTCTACAGGTAGACGACCAGAAGGTGTTACACTGGCTCCTTCTGCCACATATCTCGGCATTACAATTTCTGCCAAGGTAGACAATATTGTAGGGCTTAATATAGATCCTTTATTATTGACTACGAATAGCACACTTGAAACATTGAATAATTTGCATCCATCTTTGTGGGGACGTACCAAAGTAGTTAAAATGATTATTTTTCCCAAATTCCTCTATGTCTTTCGCACTATTCCTCTCCTTTTTTCTTCGGCTTTTTTCAGCAAATTAGACCGAATTATTTCTAGATTTTTATGGGGATACCGGAGAACTAGGAGGTCCCTTAAGTGGTGTACTCTTCCGAAATTAAGAGGAAGTCTGGGGGTTCCGAATTTCCGTCTATATTATTGGGCAATCACTCTAAAACTAATCGGCATCCTATTACTTCAGGATTTCAGTTTAGATATAGCCACGTCACCATCAATCTACGAAATGCTTCTGGGAGCAGAAGCCCGACAATGTCTTGTCAGATTTTCAGAACCAAGTTACCACAAAAAAACGAAATTTAAAATTATGATTGCAGCACAACAGGTATTGAAACATATTAACAAGAGATTTCATTTTCTGTCCACCCTTAATTTTTATACACCCCTTTTGAAGAATCCGCTATTACTCAAAATTGTCAATGATTCGGTGATGATTAGATGGAATAACCTCAAAATCTGCTCTTTTGGATCGATGTAACAGGACGATCAATTTCTATCATTTTTTGAGCTTCAGAAAAAATATAGTATTAATAAAGCTGATTTCTTCAAATTCCTACAGATTCGTAGCTTCTTGGAGTCAAAAAACTTGTTATACACCGAATCTATGAATAAAATAGATGTGTTAGAAAGTATTAAGAAAAAAGAACGAATTGGGGTTTTGTATCAACTGATGCTAGACAAATGTCCGGATGATCTTGAAACACTTAGAGATAAATGGCAAAGAAGTCTAGGGATCAATAGAATTGATATATCAAGATCTTTAGAGGTTGGTTGTAAAGTGCTATTTAACGGATCACTTAAGAGCCAGCACTATATGTCTATTTTTGATCTGTACTATACACCCTCTAAATTACTGAAATGGACAGCTTTGAAAGGTACTAATTGCAGTCGCTGTGGTTCTTCAGCTGCTAATTTAACCCATATGTTTTTTTCCTGTCCGAAATTAATCCAATTTGTGACTAAAGTGCAAGAATTTTTAAATATTATTATGGAATCAACTGTCGTTTTATCACCTGATCTGGTAATATTTGGAATTCAAACTGATCATTTAGAAAGGACGATTGACAAAGAAGGTTTTATATTTATCGCTATGTCTGCATTTCGTTTTTGTATAACCTCACGATGGTTAGATGCCGATTCACCAATGTTTCATGACTGGCAATCCAAATTACTAAGTATCTATCGTTTAGAATATGCAGTTTACAAACTTAAGGGCCAAAAAAAAAAGATTTTCGGTCAAAAATGATGGTTACCTATAACAAATTGAATATAATTAGGTTAGATATCAATTATTGTTTACCTTTTTCTCTTGATTGTGACTTAATGATGAACTGCCGTTTGACAATATACGCATTACTTTTGTTTGTATTTTTTTATTGTGCAATTTTCCTCTGCCATAAAATCAATAAAAAAAAATTTAAAAAAACAATCTCCAAAGGAGATCTACAGCGAACAATCTCCAAAGTGAAACCCTCAAACCACCTTCGGGATGCCAGGTTCTCTTAGAAAATCTCTTGCTGCAAACCTACTCCCCCTTTCGATGGTCAATGCCTCTCTTCAACAGGGCTTATTTTCGAAACGACTAAATGTGGTTCAAGTCTCTCTGCTCTTGGAAAAACAATCTATTGACCCAGAGAATGTGAACAACAATCTCCCAGTCTCGACACTTCAATTTTTCAGCAAAGTTATTGAAAGTTGCGTAGCGTCCCAACTCACTTCACACGCTTTAACAAACAACCTCCTAGAAACACTTCAATCAGGTTTCCACCAGGGCCACAGTTCAGAAATTGTGATCTTCCAAATAGTCGATGACTCTCTTAGAATCCTTGACTCCAGTAACTCCTGCCTCCTGGTCCTCCAGGACTTGTCTGCTGCATTTGAGAATGTCAACCATCAGGACCTCCTCCTACCTCTTAGACATCACATGGAATGGGGAGGCACAGTCCTTACCTAACCAACCATTCTCAAATTGTGAAAATAGGCAACTCTTTCTCAAGACCAGTTAATGTACATCAAGAGGTCCCTCAAGGCTCGATCCTCTCCCCAATCCTCTTTAACCTCTACCTTGACCCACTATGTGTGATTCTTAGAAACTCTGGGATTATTTTCCACCTTTATGCCAACGACATTCAAATATACATCAAGATCTCTTTCCCTGAAGACCTTTCCCTCCTTTCAACCATGCTCCCAAAGATTAAAAACTGGATGTATGACCATCATCTAAAACTCAATCCAACAAAAACAGAATTTCTTTTGTTCTCACCTCCGAAAGCAAAAACCCCAGTACAGGAGTGGATGGCCAACTTTCCCACCCTGGAAGGCTGCCCTGCCATTTTACAGAGTGTCAGATCACTTGGCATCACTCTTGACACTCACTTAAACCTTCGCAGTCACATCACAGCCATGGCCAAAAGTGCACAGCACCAACTTAGTCAACTTTGGGGCATCAGGCAATTGATTTCAGAACAAGACCTCAAAAGAGTGGTGCAGTCTCTCATTCTTTCTAGACTAGATTAGGGAATTGTCCTTCTAGCAGACATTCCCAAAGTTCACGTAGGCCAACTGAGAGCAACACTACATGCATCAGCGTGGTTTGTTTTAGGTCTCAAGACACTTGACCACATTTGCTCTACCCTTCTAACTGTCCAATGACTTCCCACTGAAGCGGGGGCTCAATTCAAAACTGCCTGCACTACCCACAGAGCACTGCACTCCTCTTCACCCTCCTATCTAAGCGAAAAACTGAAAATCTCTGGAGCAAAAAGAGGTTCCAGAAATTCCCAATCCCTGCTCCTTGATCCCCCCAGCCTCAGACGAGAATGGTACATGAGCCAGTCATTGTCTGGTAGTGCCACAAGAATCTGGAACTCCTTATCTTCCTACCTTCACCGAACAGCCTGCATAGCCACCTTCAAAAATGATCTCAAGCGCCTCCTATTTGACAGACACCTTGGTTAATCACCCTTGACCATACTTAAGCACTCTCTCCACCTAGATACTATCTACCCTCATAATGTGACACCACCATCTTAATTGTTGCTTGAACTGTGTTCGACCATTACTAATCTGCTGCATCTGTCCTGGTCACAGCTACCGATGCTAATGTATTAATTTAATTATTGTAACTGTAACTTGGTTTAACCTGTATCATGCTACGGTTGTAAAGCGCTCTGATGCCTTCGGGTCATGTGTAAAATTGCAAATAATTTAAAACAAAGTAAAAAAGTAGTACCATGATTTCAGTAGTGGAGAGTTACACCTTAACCAAAAAGGAGCAAGGGTAAAAAAGCCATGCTCTAAGAATAGACAGGAAACACAGCATAAAAAGCAGAGAACATACATTGATGCGAAAGCCATCAATTCATGAATGAGCACTGACTCTCTGCAGTATTATAAACAATGCTCTCTGAGACTGACAGTTGAAGCTGCCTGTAGAAAGACCGCAAAAAAAGGAAAAGGGCAAATGAAATGAGACAGATATGTGAAATATTATTGACTGCATATGAGTCTTGCTTTGAAGGCATCTGAAAATGATGAACCAAGCCCGTCTTTAAAAGAAAATATAGCAAGAGTCTCTGCCTCCAGACAATGCATATGAGTGGGGTGTACACAACTAAGATGCCTTTTTGTAAAGTTTTTGCTAAATTCAATGAGAGAGGACCTCCTGTTCGGTGTCTATGTACATTATCAATCAATAAATCAGAATCTTATAATGTGCAACTACTCACCCGTGAGGGTCTCAAGGCGCTGGGGTGTGGGGGCTGGGTCTGTGGTTTCGTCGAAGAGCCTGGTCTTGAGATCCTTCTTGAATTGCATTATAGCTGACACTACTTCAAGCGCTCTATAAAACCCCCTAAATAGAAAATAGAAATGCACCAGGGTTGTGCATTACTGTCCTCATGACATAAAACTCTGAGCCTGAATGCATTGTAAATTAGGCTCATGAATCAAAGTTCTGTAGGGAATTTCCATGCGAATGATTCCAGGATGCTTAGTGCCTGAAAATCATTTCCTTGTACCCAAAGAAAGACGGGTAATCGCAGCGTCACAAGTGTACGTTATATTAGGGACAAAGTGATCATCTCAAAATTAAATTTTCTCGCACCCCATTACTTTTTTTTTTACTAACTTCACCGGTGAACATCATGGATTTGTTTCCTGGCCACTCCTGAATGTCAATTCACTGGCACTGCTGTACGGTTCCTGGTATCAATATCTATCAAATATTTATACACTTAGTACATTATGTCAAATAGAGTTTACACTGGCTGAAAAGGAAATGTCATAGAAGACTCAAAAAGAAAATTTCTGGGTACTAGTGTTGTGAGGTTTCTTTGTGTCCTAGTTTTAGCAAGTAACACATTTTCCAATAGTTAAGCAACACAATCATTTTTAGAATTTTGTTAATTGCAATGAATGGCATTACAATCCTGATGGTGCATTAAACAGCCCAAACAAAACTTGCATTTAAAGTATTAATGTTACAATAAATGCAAGGTTGAGTTGCTTGAGAGGATGGAAAATATCACTCCCTTCATATTTAGTTTTTCTCTGTTGCAACTTTTATGAAGAGAGACTTAAAGTGTGGTTTTAATGTTTGTCACAGGGGTGCTTCATGCAGAGAAGCAGGAATTATAAATCATCCCAAATCACTGTAAAGAAAATGTAATTATTCCTGGACAATCTTGTTTTCTGATTAACATGCACTGTAGTATGAAATAAGGCCCTAGATATACAAAGCAATCTGGTCGCAAACAATCAGAGTGTTTTTTTAATGCATTAATCACAATTTGGGAATCTATAAACATTTGGCAACTCCTAAATGGGACTGCAGCCCCATTCTGATTCAATATTTGGAAGGGGTGTTTTGTTTGTGTCCCTTCCAAATATCGAATTGGTATTGTGAAAAACTGGGTTGATGGTTGACTGGGATGTGGGCCATGGCCAAGCAGCAACCACAATCCTTGTCAGGGTGAGGCACAAACCAACCCTAAATTAACCTGTGCTCAACCCTCTGGTAGTTTACCATGGAGCAGTCAGGCTTAATTGAGAGGCAATGGGTCAGTATTTGTGAAACACTTCAAAGAGTAATAAAGTGAAAAACATCTCACACAAAAGATCCTACACCAGATTTAAAGAAATTGTTATTTTAAATATATAAAATAAGATCAAAACGATAAGAATCCATTTAGTAGATTCAGAGATATGCAATTTTAAAGATTTCAGTTAAGATAGTGCTAAAAAGTCCCAAGAGCCGACTGTGGGTAACTGGTCGTGCCGGACCGGAACTAAGTCACAAGTTCAGGCCAACCACAATGGATTGAGGGCTGGCTACATGGACCCAGTAACACCCACTGAACAAAGTACCTTAAAACCTGGTCTGCGGAGCATTTCAAGGGTCCGAGTCGAAGGTGCGTCGCAGTGTCAAAGTGATGTGTTGGTTCCGAGATGCAGCAAGGCTGCGATATGAGGCCCTCTGTCAGCATCAAGGATCCCACCGATGAGGGCTTGCGATACAAAGTCAAGCATCGAGGATGCTGCACGCTGTTGGGCGATGCATTAGTTCTGAGGAGCTGTGAGGCTGCGATGCAGAGTCCCTGGTCGTGGCTGCCATCGACATGTGATGCAAGGGCTTGCGCCAGGGATGCGTTGTGCAGCGGTGGTTCCAATGAGGCGGTGGCTGTGGTGAAAAGCAGGTTTTTGCAACGGGGAAGATCCATGCCGTGGTGATGATGCATCAGTTCTGCTCAGGGTTGCGCCACACATCAGATGAGATGCATCACTACCACTGGAGCCACAGAGGTTGGCAGAGTACCTTAGGCCCACTTCCAAGGGTCCAAGGGTCCATGACTGGGGTGGCATCACTTGACAGGTTAGACTCACCGATGGCAGAGCCCAGGTGCTGGGGCGAGGTTGTTGGAGCCTTCTCTCCCTGAGGCTCAAGTCAAGAGACCAGCCAACTAGCCCTTGGCGTCACTCTGGGGTCCTGTATTTAACAGATGCAGTTCCAGTCCTTCTCACCCAGGCAAGAAGGTAGACAGCATCAGGTCAGCACAGCACAGCACAGCACAGCATAGCACCAGTCCTTCAGAGCAGCAGTCTATAAGAGTGGTAGTCCATTTAGCAGGACAGCATTCCTTCATTCTGGCAGGGTATCCACAGATCCAGAAGTGTACTGAAGAGGTGGTGTCTGAGGTCCAATATTTATACCTGGTGCCCTTCCTCTGGAAGGTGGGAGAAGCTTCAAGAAATTCTCTTTGGAGTGCACAGGCTCCTGCCTTCCCTGCCTCGCTCCAGACTAACTACAGGTAGTATGCAGTCCTTTATATTTAGGCAGGACACAGCCTATTCAAGTGTAAGTAGGGCTGTGTCCAGCTTTGCCCTCCCATCCTGCCAGTAATAGTCCATCCAAGCACACCTAATCTCTCTATTGTGTGTGGAGGTCTAGGAGGAATGCACAAAGCCCAATTGTCAGCTACACCTATTCATGTGGCCAGGAGACAGGCTGCAGGCACTAAATGGTTAAGGCAAGAAAATGCCAACTTGGTACATTTTCAAAATTGCTATTTAAAATCCTACTAGGGAGGATGTTTCCTTACAATTCCAAAGAACTTTACTAGAGACTTGCAAGTAAAGTAAATATGCCAATTGGGTATACGTTATGTTATGTTATATTAAGTTTATATAGCGCACGGCTACTCTAGAAGAGTGTCCCGGCGCTTTCCACAGGCAGCTCGATGTAGAATAACACAACAAGAAATAACAGATACAAAGAGGAAAAGAAAAAAAAAAACACCAGAAAAAGCCTAGAGATTAAAAAGTCAAGTCTTCAGGCTCTTCCTGAACTGAAGCAGATTGGAGGTGCTGCGAAGCGCCAGCGGAAGCGAGTTCCACAGCTGGGGGGCCTTGAAGCTGAAAGAACGCCCCCCAGTGCGGGCCTTCCTCACACGCGGAACCACAGCATTAAAGAGAGATTCGGACCGCAATGAGCGGGCTGGGCGATAGAAGGCCAATCTTCGCCGCAGGTATCCAGCACCTACACCAAACAATGCTTTGTGCATCAGCGTCAGGGATTTAAACATGATCCGCTTCCGGATAGGCAGCCAGTAAAGCGTGTGCAGCAACCCAGAAGCTCGTGCTCACCTGTGCAGGCCAAAAATGGCACGGGCAGCAGAGTTTTGTGCCACCTGCAGGCGCTGGACCAAATAATCCGGAAGGCCAAGGAAAAGGGCGTTGGCATAATCCAACCTGGATCCAATGAGCGCTTGCACAGTAATCCGCCTATGTTCCACAGACAGCAGTGGTAAAAACTTGCGAAGCATCTTCAGAATAACGAAACAGGTGCCGGCCAACCCCAGGACATGAGCTCTGAGTGAGAGCCTGTTATCCAGCTTGATACCAAGGTTTTTGGCAACCTGTGATGACTGTGCAGGAGGACACATATCAGAGGGCCACCATTGCCGCCAATCAGGGTCAGTGGCACAACCAAAGAATAAGACCTCCGACTTGCTGGAGTAGGCCTTTAAACTATTCCGCTGGAACCAGTCGAAGACCATTCCCAGACAGCCCCGAATACTCTCTCCATCAAATACCTGGTCTTTACCGCAAGTGAAGAGGAGTTGCGTGTCGTCGGCGTAGGACACGATCTGGGCCCTATAGGCCTCCACCGCCGCCGCCAAAGGGGACATGAAGATGTTAAACAATGACGGGCTCAACACCGAACCCTGTGGAACCCCGACTCCCAATGGCGGCATCTCGGCGGAGCTCTGGGAGACCCAGATCGTCTGACGGCGGCCTTCAAGAAAAGATGTAAACCATTTGAACACCGTCCCCCTAATGCCGATGTCATAAAGCCTGGCGAGGAGCGCCTCATGGGGGACGGTGTCAAAGGCCGCCGACAGGTCCAACATGACTAACATGGCCTTGCCGCCCGCATCCAAAGTCTCCCTGATGATCTCCGAAACCTCCAACAACGCCGTTTCCTTGCTGAAATTAGGGCGGAATCCGGATTGGGATGGATGGAGCAGATTGTTGGCTTCTAAAAAGCTCGACAAGACGCCATGGACATGTTTCTCTGTGATCTTAGCCAGAGCCGGGAGAAGTGAAATTGGCCTATAATTGGCCAGAACCGTAGCATCAAGACCAGGCTTTTTCAGGAGGGGGATTACCATCGCCCTTTTCCAGGTGCGTGGGACACTCCCCTCCCTCAAGGAGGCCAATTCAACCATGTTTTAAGGAGAAAGCACAAGCACTTTAGCACTGATTAGCAGTGGTAAAGGGGACAGATTCCTAAAGCCAGCAAAAACATGATCAGCAAAATAGGAGGGTTGAAGGGAAGAAACTAGGGGGAAAACCACACCAAGGATGTCTGGTATAAGAGGTATGCATACAAAATCTAGTCCCAAAACATTGAAATATTACTGACTCCGGAGTTGGGGTGAAAATGCATCCACACTGGGAAGTATTAACCTTCGGATCCCTTTCTCTTTGCGAATGTAAAGCAAAGTTTTTTTAGGAGAAGACAGTGGTCTAGCGGACACTGTTACCTTCCAAATCAACTAAAAACAGTCTTTTTAAATGCATCTTCATTTCCCTCAAGGAAAACAGGCTGCTTTAGGAAAATGTTTACTTTAATGAAAGGTGATCAAAGACATGGTGGTCTGTTGACCCTAGAATGCCACCATCCCTGTGATGGCCACTAATAAGGGTGAGTCACAATTTTCCACCGACGTTATTAATGTTAATAAGCTAGGTCGGATTCTGACCCACTCCAAATCAGAATTTAAGGAAAGACCTATTAGTACATAGGGCAATTCATCAAATTAATTACTGATTGCAAAAACGCTAGTCGCAAATTGCAACTGGGATTTTGCAATGAGATCTTGTCTGGCCCACAGTATTTTGATCTCCTGGTGTATGACCCAATAACATCTTCTACTCAGCATCAAAAGTGTGCAACTTGAGAGTAAAGATAGAGTTCAATTTGATTTGGATCTCACCCTAGTTCAACAGATCAAGGCAGTGTCCAACTCATGCTTTTTAGGCTGCAGATCTTGAAACAAATACTTTTTTAATTGCCAGCCTCCAACAACAGTAAAATAACCTCCTTACTCATTTCATCCTGACTAGGCTACTCTAATTGAATTTCCAGGAGTAAGACACACTTACTATTGGGAAGGCAGCTTCCTGAATTGGGGCCATAGCATCTATCTATCTATCTATCTATCTATCTATCTATCTATCTATCTATCTATCTATCTATCTATCTATCTATCTATCTATCTATCTATCTATCTGTCTGTCTGTCTGTCTGTCTGTCTGTCTGTCTGTCTGTCTGTCTGTCTGTCTGTCTGTCTGTCTGTCTGTCTGTCTGTCTGTCTGTCTGTCTATCTATCTATCCATCCATCCATCCATCCATCCATCCATCCATCCATCCATCCATCCATCCATCCATCCATCCATCTATCTATCTATCTATCTATCTATCTATCTATCTATCTATCTATCTATCTATCTATCTATCTTGTCTACACAGAAATATTTCTATATTAAGTATTCAGTAAACATTAATGAACCTTCAGACGAACATGCGCTTTACAGTGATGACAAACACACAACAGAGTAGATCTAAAAGAAGGAAGTTAAAGATAATTTTATAAATATTCTATTTTGGTTTGTACATATTTCTATACTGTGTATTAACAAGAGCTACCAAATTCTTTTTTCAAATATAGGTCTTCTATTTATACAACAATGCAGTTATACTGATCTCTGCTGATTGCCAAAGAAGTTAATGAGAGTGAATTCTGTGTGCAAGAAAAGGAAAATGAGTGAGGGTTGATATAAGGAGGGCCATAGTAAGAGACTTCGGGCATCAACCCATCTCATTCACTTTCGAAGACAATCAAGCTTGGAAGAATTACTGGATACTTAACAAAGGGCTCGCCTAGAGCCTTCTCTAGCATTTGTTCCCTCTAGCTCAATATGGTTATCCTCAACCACAATATCACTTAGCTAATAAAGCCAAGAACATCCCAGCCACTCTGCACCCCACCCTCCCCTTCGAGGCACACATCCTTTCAGTAAACTCCAATGGCAAACTTATTCTGAAATGCATCAACAACCCCTTCTTCATCAGAACCATCAATCACATATCACTCACAGCAATCTCCTTCTTGATTTCTCAAACTCTTCCTTAATCAAAAATTTCAAGTATTTAAAAAGTTGATGGCTTGACTCCTCTTCATTTAAGGCCAGCAGCGGTAAAAGGGACCCAGTCAGATGGCTCTTTAATGACTACTCGTCTGTGAAGACGGCCAATTCAAAATCCTGTTTGTCTTATGGACTGCTATTCATACCAAGTTCTCCATGTAAATTTCATACCTACCCGAATACCTTCACTCATCAATCATGAACTTATTCAACCATCCTCCATTGAAATCCTTCTCCATCGGCGGTAGAAGATTCAGTATCAAAGCCCCGGAATGCAAATCTTCAGCACCTCAGGGATATCCCCAAACTCTTTTTTTTTTAAGTTACCTAAAAACTTGGCTTTTCAATAAAGCCTTTCACTAGCTCTCCAAAATTACCCAAGCCACCCCTTTGCCATCCAGCTTTCTTTCCCTCCAATCTTCTTGAGGTGCCTTGAGGATACAACCGCATTTTTATAACTTATGACTGTCAAAAATCAATAAATGAATCAATCAACGTTTGGCCACGATTCTTAGCAATGATGGCAATTTATCATTTTGCTTCATGAAGCAGGGCTGACATTCTGAGCTAAAAAAGCAATTTTTCCAACCATTGGCAAATGGATGCTGGGTCCTATCCCTGATTAGAATCCCTGTGGCTCAACAGCTTCTGTTTCATCCTTGGTACTGGACTTTTGTGATTTCATGTACTTAATGTCAACAATTGTATGTATCACTTTGATGTACTCATCATGCAACTGTTGGGTGTAGAATCTTTTCTTCCCCCTCGTCATTTCCTCTGTATTGCTTTTCAATATCAAAAAAACTAATAAAGTTTATTGAACAAAATATAATCCCTCTGGCTCATTTTCAACACGGAGGGGCCGCACTACTGTGAATTTAGGATTTACAGAGTCATATAACAGATTTGCTGCAGTGCTTAGCTCTTAAAATCTGCAGTTCCCACTGGTGAATCAGGGACCCTAAATTGCCTGGCATTAAAGCGCCTTCAGTACCAGGCAGCACAGATTCCTCTCTTTTGCCTGGAGGAAATGCATGCAGTTCACAAGTCTCTACACATTACTGATCAGAAAAGTGAAATAGGACTGCATAGTAAGTGGTGTAGGATTGCTGAATCATGAAGTATAGAAAGCTTCCTTGGAAAGTCTTGTTCCCTTATAAATAGCTCCACTTACAGTGACATGTCACAGTCAGAGCATAGACTAACTGCACTGCAAAGCCATCGCAGATTGTGTGGGGAATGTGAAAGATGAAATCATCAGGGCCAGACAGGGCATTTATTCATTCCATGCGCATTTCCCCGGTAGGCTGGAGCCCGGTTTTAAAGCCTTGGACCGCTCCAGGTGCCTCTGACACTTTCCCTTTCTCCAGCTCCTCGAGGTTAATTGAAGCAGGCACAGGGAAGCTTCAAGAGGGAGAGACGATGGAGAGGAGAGGAGAGGAGAGGAAAGAAAGGAAAGGAAAGGAAAGGAAAGGAAAGGAAAGGAAAGGAAAGGAAAAGGAAAAGGAAAAGGGAAAGGGAAAGGGAAAGGGAAAGGGAAAGGGAAAGGGAAAGGGAAAGGGAAAGGGAAAGTAAAGGAAAAGGTGGGCTGGTGAGCATTTTTAGCAGGGCTGCTTTTGGTTCCCACCATGCACTGCATTAAGTGCACATAAAGAGTTCTCTATTTTGTTTCCAGTCTCTTTGAGCAAAAATACGTTTGCTCAAAACCTTTAAAACATTCTGAGAACAGAATTTTTTTTAAAATGTAACTTCTAAATAGCAAACTTTCAATCAAGTTGTGTGTAAACTTTACCAAACTGTATTTAGGATTTGTTTTTGTTTTTTTACAGTTTTACTGTTTTTTCACGGATGTTGGGTGAGCTGAAATTGAAAAGTGGGAGCAGGAATAGCACAAGAGAGAATATAGTGCTATATAATTAAGAGACATTTTCCTTTACCTCGAAGCACACGAAAATATGACATCAAACAAAGCAACATAAAAGGAGCGGGGAATAAACAGTCTTTTCTTGTTCTTTTTATTACAGTGTATTACTCACACTGAAGCTAATTCCAATCCTGAACTGAAATTCTTTCTGGGAAGTTTGCTTCTGCTGGCATCGCCGCAGTGCGAGCCACAGGCAACCTTTTCAATTTTTTGAAAAGAAACTAAATTTACCACGAAGTGGGCAGTGCTACATATGTTCACCTGGTGAGCCCTAATACTCGCTCAACAGAAAAAGCATTGTTAGTCCCACGCTGCAATTTAATAGCCCTGTCAGGAGGTGCAACACGACAAACGCGACATTTTTTTTTTTTTTTCAAGACTTGTCTTGTTAAAATCAGTTTTCAGTTCCCATTTCAAAAAGTGCTAATTGTGGCATTATTGCTTACAGGAACAAAAGCAGCAAAGTGGAGCTCGCATTCCCATTTGTGGGTTGGTGCCTAACAGGCTTCACCATCTTGATGGGGGTATTTTTTTGCTCATCGAAGCTCTCCTGCCACTTGTAGGGGTGTTTGCGCAAGTGTGTGTGTGTGTGTGTGTGTGTGTCCATATGCAAAAGAAACAATTGCTGGACGGAATGCTGGACAATGCAAGCATTCATCCCCAGTCACAGGGATCTAGGTTGAATCCATCATTCTTTTGCTCACCACACCACCCCAGTTTGAACCCAGTCATATGCAAATCAATCTTGACCCTGTTCCTTGTGGGAACAGTCCAGTCGGAACTGCCAAGCCAGGTCCTCCCTGGACCGGAAACAAGCACCTTGGGACTGGTTTCAGGGCATCACCCTTCATCAGCCAGTGGTGTAGTGAGCATAGGACCGACGTCTGGGCATGCCCTTCCCACTTAAGGCGACATATGCAAAAGAAACCGTTGATGGACGGAATGCTGGATAATGCAAGCATTCACCCACAGTAACAGGGAGCAAATAAACGATGGATTTTAGGCCCAGATCTCTGTACTGGGGTGAATGTATGACATTGTTCTGCATTCTGTCCATCAATTGTTCTTTTTGCATTTGAGCAAAAAAACAATGTATTTAGGTCCAGATCTCTGTACTGGGGTGAATGTAGGACATTGTTCTGCATTCTGTTCATCAATTGTTCTTTGTGTGTGTGTCCACACATCCATGTATGTATGCGTGTGTAAGTGTGTGTGTGTATGTATGACTCAGTCCTCACAGCATGGGTTTACCTTGCCAGAACCTAATAAACACTATCTGTGTGAGGACCCATGGATTGTGAGGATCGGTCGCAGTAGTGTGTTTAGGAACCTAAAAGCTCAGTTAGATTTGCCTTGGTTCGCTTTATAACCTTCCCTACCATGGAGTTAGAATAATAATTACACACTTCATTACAGTCAATGACCGGTCCTCATAATAATAGATATATCATGGTGGGTTTGTGTGTGTGCGTGCACATGGGTGTGTGCTCGAGTGATATGGTTTTCAACCATCCATTCCCCTGTCCTTCCAATTAATGAACATTTAAAACACATTTCATCAAAGTGGTGGCACGAAAGACAGTGGATATTGGTTTTGGGGTGATCCAAGGGGATCTGTGAAAGATGTATTATGTTTAAGGAGGGTGTATGATCCTTACTGATGTGTTAGGGGTAGGAGTATGATCATGATGAGCTGCACTGGGGATTAACTGCTTCACATATTTGAGATGTTTTGTATGACATTTCAATCCACTCATTGTTGACTCTTCATCCTCTTCCAGATGTACAAGGTGGATGTGCGCTACGTCATGATCACTATGCAGTTACAACTTATTCTAATACGGTGTGGGTATCTGTTGCACGATAGCAATATTCTGGAGCATCGATCCTATTACTACAAATTTATATTAACACAGTCCTTCACACCATATGAAGGTTTCATCTTTCTTCAACATCTTAGAGTCCTTTTGATGATATTTTATGTCTTAGTGAGTGCCGTAGTGGGTGCCACCTCCAGCACATTTGAAGATTGTTGTCAGGGGATGGGCAACCCCTGCAGCGGAGGATATTTAACACCTCTTGAAGAAGATAGGGATTGGTAATACTGGACATCATTGCAGATTTGGAATGTAGGTATTATTGAATGGGTTATAAATTGTAGCACATACACATAGTTTTTTGATACATTTGCTCGAAGGTACCTGAACACACTATTGCGACCAGTCTTCAGAGCGCACCGGTACTCACAAAGATAGAGTTTATCAGGTTCTTACAAGGTTAACCCACACTGAGTCGGTCCCCACAGCATGGGTTATATATATATATACACACACACACACGCACACACGCACACACACAAACACCAAATACAAATACACACATCCACTAATGTAGGAACTTATATACCATTCATTGCTTCCTAAACACTTGGGAGATATGTCTTCCAGAACACACTGCCTCTACTCTAACAATGAATCAACACCAATATGCTGCAGTTTTCTCATTTGTTGGCTGGTGCCATTTTAGTCTTCTCACAAACTGACCACGATTCATTAAGCTGTACATCGGAGGGACTTTGGTGATTTTGTATCACAGTTCTGAAAATCATATATAAGAAATGTCGGAAGCAAAGTCATCCAACAGACATTGTGAAGCGAAAGTCGGTAAAGCTATCGTAAAATGGCTGAAACAAAAAAAATAGATAAAATCAAAATAAGGAAATAAAGTTAACGTTATAAGTATCAAACGTCAATGTATAGCGTATTAGTAAATATGCCAGAATAGTCTTCAGTGAAAATACTGCCTCTGTGAGCCATTACCACCATGTTTAACTGTTCACCAATAACGATAATAAATAAACGGTAGTATACATTTTGCATCTTTACAGGGACAAATATTGTGGATAACTATCATGACGTCTGAGTATAATAGTACCAGTGTTCTAATTCAGTGGAGTGGTAAAAATGTCTAGCAGTCCAATTAATGACCACTTAGCCAAGTTCCAAATGGCCTTAATAGGATGGTAGTTTGATTTCAGTCTTCCCAGAATGGGAGTTCACAGGCCTTACTCTCATCATACACTGAGACATTCAGTCACATACGCAGTAGAATTTCCAAACCCCCCTAAACCCTGGGTCCTCATGCATGTCATACTGAAATTCAAGGAAGGTCACACATGAAGAATGTTACTACTCACACACTTTTATACAAATGTATAGAGCCATGAGCATGGTCAATAGGACAATGAGCATTTCACAAAGAACATAGGCCACTCCCATTAATAGTCTGATTCCATTCATAAAGGGGTTGCACCAGTGGCGGCTCCTCCGCTAAGGCGGAGGAGCATCGCCCCAATGCTCGTTGAGCAGTGGAAAATAAAAATAAAATAATAATAACAAGAAGTTATCATTTTATTTCTCTTTGTGACTTTGGAAGGTCGGAGGGGGTGGGGCTGGCTCACCGCAGAGGGAGCAGGAGTGGTTTGCACTCCCTCCCAACGTGCGCATGACTCTTTGACCGGCCCTCTAGGGCCGGCCAAATTGTCATGCGCACATGGCATGTTCTTCATTGGGCTGTGTTGCACAGCCCCTTGAAGGACATGCCCAGCCTCACCAGGCACTGCCTATGCAGCCAAACAGGCCGTCCAGGCCAATCACAATGCTGTTCCTGCAGCGACGTGATTGGCCGGCAGTGTCTGGAAGCCTGGGTGCTTCCGGTGTTTCTTCCAGCACAGAAGAAGACGGAGGAAAGGCGAGAGAGGGGCGTGCACCGAGACGGCGGTAGCAAAGAATGTAAGTTAATTTTGTTCTGTTTTTCATCTCTCCCCCTGCTCTACCACCCCTGTTCACAGGCAGCTGGCACTGTGTTGCACTTCAAAATACAGATCATAATTTTCACAAAGAACCGTAGCTCTTGTAGGGACTGAAAACACAGTTAAAAGATTTTCAGTTTAAATCTGAAAAAAGGAGTCACACATTCGCATAAAAATTATGGGCAACTTAGAGTGTACCTGTTGAAATGTTGAAGAAATTTTGCCAGAAAACAGATTACATTGATGCAAATCCGCACAGAATCTTTTAAATGGCCAACAAGTTTTGAATGTCTTTTTTTTTTGCATTGTCCATTTAGTGCAAATTTTTGTGGTTGAATTGTTATTATGCTGTGATAAAACCAGGAGGCAGGTATTTTGTTACAGGGAATCTCGTACATTACCTTAGTAGGCCAGGGTTTTGGTGTTGGTGACCTACCAAAAAAAACATGGGGATAGACAATTTGCACTATGGTAAGCCTGGTGAGGCTCTATTGAGTTTTTTTATTGTTTTGACAACTAAATTCTGTACATATTTGCAATTTTATTATGGTATACATGATGGTAGCCTTATGGGATGAATTATGATTAACAGAGTAGTTCTGAGTTGGCTATGGTGACAAGCCATTAATAACAACTAGAGGCCTGATTGGTTCAGAATGAAAACATATTTCTGATGTCATAGATCTAATCTGTTTGTTATGAAAATGTATCTTAAATGCAGTAGACCAGCCATATTAAGTGGATTATTATTTCTCTGTATTAAAGACTATAGATGGGTATTTTGTTACATGAAATATCACAAATGACCATTCTAGCGAAGGATTTTAGTGTTGGTTATCGCATCTGACATACCCCGGGAGAGAAGATTTGCACTGTAATAATTCTTGCTAAAATCTCTTCTTAGCTGACTGACAGGATCTTGTATCAAAGCAAATAATTAAATAATACATACAGCCATATCAGTCACGGCAGCTGCCAATGTATAGTGGTGGGCAGCAGGGTACCAGCAGCAGGGGGGCAGGGGGTGAAGGGGGAAATTAATTATAATAATAAAAAAATGACCTGATGCCGACCTGCTGGCCAACTCCCGCCTTGGCTCTTCTGCTCTTCCTGCTCGCAGCAGTCCCTGGGACACCATTTACGGACTTCCTATCCAATCCAGATGCTGGTCTCATGCTATGAGAGCAGCGTGTGGATTGGCCTGAGCGGGCTGGTTTGGTGCTTGCTCAGGCACAGAGAGTCTGTGCAATTTCTCTACCCAGCTGTGGAACACAGCTGGGTTGGAGAAACCTTAATGTGCATGTCTGTTTGGACGGCCTAAGACGGCCGGCCAAACTGACATGCGCATTACAAGTGACCACCACTCCACCTCCCCTTCCCTGCCCTGTCAACAGAGGATTGCCTGGCCCTGCCCTGTCCTAAACTATGCAGCATCTACTGACAGTGAAAAATAAAACGATAATAACATTGTTTTATTTCCGTTTTACTTCTAATTCTACACTAAATGGGGCAACACTCCTCCGCCATTATGGAGGAGCCGTCGCTGATCCATATATAAATATAATAAGGGATTCCTTGTGCAAACGCCGCGCTCAGCGCTCATCACTCACCCACCTCGGACCCAGCCTCCTGTGAGCCGCCACGCCTCGCCGGACCCGCTCCGCGGGTCCCGCTTCGTGGTTTGCAGCGGCTGCTGATTCCAGGGGCAACTTCCATACTAGTAGACCGGCAGGGCTGCGAGGGTAGAGCGGAGGACTCCACGGACCAGGAGTCCCCGCGCGCCCGTTTCCAGCTGGGCTCCTCTCCCTGCCGGCCCCGCCCCCATCACCGCAAGTCTTAAGGGGTTGAGAAGTGCACCTTCGGCGGATTCCTTGTGCAAACGCCGCGCTCAGCGCTCATCACTCACCCACCTCGGACCCAGCCTCCTGTGAGCCGCTTCGTGGTTTGCAGCGGCTGCTGATTCCAGGGGCAACTTCCATACTAGTAGACCGGCAGGGCTGCGAGGGTAGAGCGGAGGACTCCACGGACCAGGAGTCCCCGCGCGCCCGTTTCCAGCTGGGCTCCTCTCCCTGCCGGCCCCGCCCCCATCACCGCAAGTCTTAAGGGGTTGAGAAGTGCACCTTCGGCGGATTCCTTGTGCAAACGCCGTGCTCAGCGCTCATCACTCACCCACCTCGGACCCAGCCTCCTGTGAGCCGCCACGCCTCGCCGGACCCGCTCCGCGGGTCCCGCTTCGTGGTTTGCAGCGGCTGCTGATTCCAGGGGCAACTTCCATACTAGTAGACCGGCAGGGCTGCGAGGGTAGAGCGGAGGACTCCACGGACCAGGAGTCCCCGCGCGCCCTCTCCCTGCCGGCCACGCCCCCCCGGTGCATCTTTTAAAAAGGAGGCAGTAGGCCCGCTGCGCGGGAGCGCGCGGGAGGGCGCCGGGAGAAGCCCGGGACAAGGGCGGGACCGTCTGTGGCCGTCCGGGGCCGATAGAGGCCGGGCCGGGCCCATTCCCTTAATCCCTGTCACATTTACGAACTAAGTAATGCCCTCGCCATCACCATGTGAAACCCCATCAAGGGAGGGGGCTTCCAGTATGGGGACGTTGGACAACTATTTTAAATCTGCCAAGGGAGAGGCGGGCAAAGATACCTCACTAGAGAAACGTAGGGCGGAGCGTAGGCGCTCCATAGAATCTATGAAAAACAGATCTTTGACTGATATTATCCCCTACCCTATCTCTCAAGAGGAAGGTACGCTTCCTGACACCCCAAATCCCCTGACCCTTGAGGATTTTCCCCTCTTACTCAGGGAAATTCCATGTACCTCAGGGACGGCACCTGGAAAGCAATCAGACCCAGTTGTCCTAACACAATCTGTTATCCCAGTCAACCTGGTAACCCAATCCCCTCCTATGCAAATGGCCAAGAAGAGTAAGTCAAAACCTATTGTTGTGGTCGAGGTGCATAGGCCTCCGCCTAGTAAACGCATTAGGAAATCAATAGGGGGAGGGGGGAAACCCAAACTATCTCATCTTGATTTTGGCAAGAAATATACTAACCCACTCCTACCTGGGAAGGCGGTCGAGAAAGTGCCTACTATTCCTCTTACAAAGGTTCAAAGCCCCATTATAGTTGCTACCAACAAGGATCTAGAGGCCAATGCATCGAACAAAATCCCCCCATTAACATCTGTAGGGAGCATTGAAACTCTATTCCGCTCCCTCTTGCAGCCCATTAGCGATAGTTTGAAAAAAGTGGAGATTAGGCTCACTTCATTAGAAACATCCCTTACTACCCTGAACACCTTAGTAAGTAAGCAAACTAAGCTAGTGGGAACCCATCTCTCTGTAGGGGATTCTTTAGAAGCAGGAGTTCTAACATCTGCCAACAAAGCCCCACCCCAGAGTGTGCCATCTGCCCCCCCCCCCCCTCAGCCACTTATGGCTATTAAATTCCAGGCACAGCACAACAACCAAGCTAATGGACTACCACAATTATTAGACTACCCCCCTCAAAGATCCCAGGAAGAGTCTAAGGAAAGAGGCCAGGAAAACGGTAAAGCCACGCCATATTCTCCGGTCGGGCCAGCCCCAAGAGCACGGAGACCAGATCTCCCGCCAGAAGCCAATAGCCTAACAGTAGTCTTAGCAGGCGCCCCCCATTTAAGATCAGGGGAAAAGGAAGATTATTTATCCCTTAAGAAAAAGGTTATCAAATGGCTTAATTGGAACCGACCCTTACCATCTCATTTTAATAATGAGATTATTATGGTTAGAAGGGTCCCGTGGTTAGGGAAGACCAGAAAATCAATAATAGGGGACTGTATTCTGGTAACTTTTAAAGATCCGGGCACTGTGCTGCACATTTGTGAAGGAGTAAATAGATCACTGGATTCCACCATTCAGACCCTTCCAGTTTCCTTCTTCTTCCCTCCTATTCGCATGCATAAGGTCCCACTGCATGATGAATGGACAAGGGTGGATCATAGACGCAGTCACAAGGACCATATACAACGCCCGCATTCCCAACTGCCAGACACACCGTATTTCCATTTTAGTCGTTTCAATTGCTTGAGTGGCCTGGACGGGGTCGACTGACTTGCTGTACATAAGCCAGTTACCCGGGATAATGGCACCTGCGGACTTTCGGTACCTTCTATCGTGGCTACTAGTATAATCTCTGGCTTATCGGATGATCTAGTGGCTCCTGATAATGACATCTGTGGCCCTTTCTATCTACCCGTGGATAACGAAGATACAGCTGAGGGAAGTGAACGGGACCTTCTGCTTGTGGATAACGGTTTGCTCAGTCACTCTGAGCCATCTGTCCCTATTGCTGCCCCTCTCTCAGGCCTCCCGACGGAAGTGGCGCCTGGAACTCCCCTCCCCAACCCCCATGGCTTGGCCACCGATACCCCTGAACATTTGAAGTTAATTTGTTGGAACATTGCGGGTCTGGCCAACAAACTGGGCGAGCCAGATTGGGTAAATTACATTGAGACGGGTGACGTTTGTATGTTCCAGGAAACTTGGGCCAGAGAGGACTACGGGCACCAAGGTTATACATCATTCTCCATTCCAGCAAGGTGGGAAGGTAAAGGTCGCCCGTCTGGGGGGCTTACGACGTGGGTGGCTTCTCATTTGGGCTGTGTGGCCACACGCTGGCCGTTTAATTCCGAAGACATCCTTGTGGTCTCACTACTATGGCCAAACAAAGCTAAACTTGTGCTGGTTAATATCTATTCCAGGCCGACGGGAATGGCAAAGGAATCACCGACCATTGATGAACTTTCGAACTTTTTATCTGAACTGTCGAATGATTCATATTATGTGGTGGGTGGGGACTTTAATTCCCATTTTGAGCCATTACCCGGCCTTTTGGAAGGGCTTTCATTGGAAGAAGATGCCAGGTGGGCAGTTCCCGCGGTGGAAGCATCTCCCGCGAAAGCTTGGACTCCACTAGCACTACAAATTACTGCTCTCACCCTAAGGTTCGGAATCAGAGCCTGTAATGGGCGAATGAAATCCGATATACCTAGTAAAACCACCTATAATAGGCGGGGGAGAGAGTCTCGCTTGGACTATGTCCTGGTCCAACTAGTGAGGTGGACTACAATCCGGGATTTTAGGGTGATGGAAAGGATCGAGAGTGACCATAACGCCCTTGAGCTTGACCTGGTGCATCCAGGCCCCCAAGCCCTAGGGCCTATAGTGGAAGGGAATAAACCCGCGCTTCTCCTGGATAACAGCAGGAGAAGAATCAGGTGGGAGCACATGGTTACAACTAAGGATAAACTCCCCCTACTATATGCTGAGATTGTCCCTATTTTGGAAACCGCGGGGAGCTCTCACATTGAGGAAAATAATATAGACTCCCAGATTAGATTGTTCAATGCCCATGAGGACCTTACAAAAATTGCGGCACTCCATTTTACCAGTAGCTCATGAAAGCCAAGGGAGAGGCCCCGAGGCAAAGCATGGTGGTACAATCTAGCATGCAGACGGGCTAAAACTGAACTTCTCGGAGTAATTAAGGAGGGTACAGGAGGGGAACGCCTGAAACAAAGCAGGCGAGCCTACAAAAAGCTTCTTGCCCAGGCTAAATCAGAATGGGAGGAAAATCAGTGGGAAGAACTCACAAAGGCTTTAGCGCTCCAAAACCAACGTTTGTTTTGGAGGATAGTGAACGGGGGGGTCAGGGAATCTACAATCGGCACTAGAGCCTAATATAGCACCTGGGGTCTGGCAGGCTCATTTTCAGTCCCTTTATAGCTCTGACCCGGGAGAACTTCCTGCAGCTACTGAGGTGGATGGGCCGGGCTATCAAGGGGAGCCAATAACGCTGGGCGAGGTCACTGCTGCTATCTCAGGCCTGGCTTCTGGGAAGGCGCCGGGACTGGACAGCTTACCGGGGGACCTGTTCAAACAGGAGCCCACTGTCTGGGCACCTTACCTTGCTGCCCTTTTTAACAGTGTTCTCGGTGGGATGGAAATCCCTAGTACTTGGCTGGGGGCAGAGGTGGTCCCTATCTTTAAAAAGGGCTCCCCTCTCCTCCCAGCCAACTACAGACCGATCAGTCTGATCGATGTACCGCAGAAGCTGTTCGGTAGGGTCTTGCTGAACAGGCTTCAGGATTGGATAGAGGAGGTGGGAGCCCTCAGTCCCTATCAGGCGGGGTTCAGGAAGGGGGTATCCACAGTGGACCAGGTTTTTAGATTGAATCTAATCTATTGGAAGACAGCAAAGTTCGACGGCGGCAGTTTGTACACAATTTTTGTGGACCTACGGGCCGCCTTCGACCTGGTCCCCAGGGGGAAACTTTGGAGCGTCTTGACAGAGATGGGCGTCCCCCCAGACATCCTGTCAATCTTACAGAGGCTCCATCATGGTAACTACGCCCGAGTGAGGTGTGGGAGGTCGGGGGAACTGACTGATAGATTCCCCGTTGGCCGAGGGGTAAGACAGGGCTGTGTGTTGGCGCCGACCCTGTTTTGCCTTTTTGTCAACGGGGTAATCGCCCATCTCAATGCCACCGATTACACCGACGCCCCCAAACTAAATGGCTGCAGGGTGCCCGCAATCATGTTTGCGGATGACACCCTGCTGCTTTCAAAAACCCCTATGGGTATACAAAGGATACTTGATTCCTTCATGGCATTCTGCCTTGACAGAGGGCTAGAAATTAATGCCACAAAAACCAAATTCATGGTTTTGAACCCAAACCAGAAACTGCGCCAGAACCCACAACTGGGAGCCGTGCGGCTTGAGAGAGTAGCCACCTTTGAATATCTTGGTGTGACCCTGAACGAAACCATGACTTGGGGATCCCACCAGAGTAGGGCAAATCTCAAACTCATACAAACCACTGGGGGCATTGCCCGAATAATGACTGGCTCGACGTACCGTCCATTGGGGTCTCTAATCCAGATATATAAGGCCCAGGCGAGGGGAGCGATTATGTACGGGGCTGAACTGTGGGGTCATATGCCCTGCCGCACCCTGTCAGTAACAGAAAATAAGTTCATAAGACAGGTAGCCGCACTCCCCCCGAGTACACCGCTTCTTCCCCTGAGGCTTGACTTAGGGTTACGACCACTAGCTGACGAGATAGGCCTGAGACCCATAGCCTTTTGGCGTAGGCTATGGAGTAGCAACGATCTCGTAGATTATAGGGCAGAACTGGTCGAACTACTGAATCACCCCAAGGTGCTTACTGTCCCTTGGGTCAAAAATATTCAAGCCACCTGTATGGAATTGGGGCTCCCTGATCTATGGACAGACCCGGCAACGGCAGCATCCAACATCTCTAAGAGGTCTCTGTCGAATTTGTACCATGAACGCAAATTGGCAGGGGCCAAAGCTGCCCAGCCAGATGGGTCTCTATCAGCTGTGTTCTTGCAAAGTAAGGACCTTTATAGGTTTGAAAAGGCACTGGACCCTATCTACCCCATACTTGCCAGGAAACTGTTCCTCCAGTGGAGGTATGGCACACTGCCCCTCCGATCTTTTACAAGCTTGTGGTCATCGGCTTCCCCTGTAAAGCACTGTCCTGTATGTGTGGACAAGGAGGAAAATGACCTGCATGTGGTCTTTTTCTGTCCAGCCTATAAGGCAGCTAGAAAGTACTGGCTCCTTCCGCTGATAAGGAATATGGGTGGCAGGGAATATGCACCAATGTACAGGATTTTAAAATCTGATGTTACTGGCCCAACTGTTTTTGCACTTTCAAAGTTTTTTATCAATGTCTGGTATACGCGTAATCGCTTTTTAAAGATGTTGGGTAGCGTCTAGGCATTTTTATCTTCTCTAAAGATGTTTAATCCTGTATAGGAGCCTTTTAATATATGTAGCCAATGTTTTATCTGTTATGATGTGCTTACACGTGCTTTTTCTTTCTGTATCGTGCATCTTTTATGACCTAATGGTCGAAATAAAGATTGGTGTCTGATCTATTCAAAAAAATATATATTGATATAGGTCCATTGTGTCAGCTCTCTTCTGCCATTAGTCTCTCTGAGTGTCATTTACACTTTGCTTCCATCCATGACAGTTCTGCATGGGGTAATGGTTCAGTGTACACCAGTCACTAGCTCTCTTACCCTGTGAATGTCGGATATTGTTCTGATCATGTGTACATCCAACTGAAAATTAGTGTACTTCAGTGTCTGGGCTGGTTGGCCAGTCATTTTGTTTTTAATTTACTCCTTTTATAGAACCCCTTTCATTTCTTTGTTTCTCTCGATTTTAATTTATTATTTTATTATTTCTTCAGATGATGCTACAGTTCTCGAGGCATTGCTAAGGGGTCACTTGGTTGTGCTCATTTCAACTACAGTGTACCGTGTACCACGTGGCGACTACCTCTAGACCAGGAGACCATGATGGAATGATGTTGTCAATAGTGTATCATTGTTTAACCATTCTAAGATGGCAAACACATTGGTTCTAAATTTGACAGATATGGTGGAATTTTAAATCAATGATAGACTATTTACAATACCTCTCCAAGATAGACATCCATTGCTAGGTTTAGTTTCGTTGTTGCAAGCATATGTCCACCATTTTAGACAGTAGCAGTTTTTCTTTTTTCTACCTGTATTCTTTTAATTTACTGTGGATATGTTGTTGAATGAGTCAGTGGATGAATGTATGGATGCAAGAGTCTAAAGGTGAGTGACGAGATTGGAGTGAGTACCTGTACGATGAACTATTAAGTGCCTAAACCCAC
The DNA here is from genome assembly GCF_964261635.1 of Lissotriton helveticus. Lineage (NCBI taxonomy): Eukaryota > Metazoa > Chordata > Amphibia > Caudata > Salamandridae > Lissotriton > Lissotriton helveticus. The sequence continues at coordinate 190,817,919 of NC_136072.1, forward strand.
TATTGGGACAAGAGGCACTTTCATTCAAATTCCAGACCTATTTGCATGGCCAATGCTTATTACACTTTGCAGACGGTGTGTATGTCGGACAGCATTGCACCTGGACCAGTGCAGGTTATGCAATCAAAATTAGTTGGTGCAAAAATGTGCAGGTGCAGTTTATATTAATAATCAATTGCTCTGCCAAAAAGTGGCCTTTTTTCCTACCAAGATTTTTCTGTACACGTTCAGAGTGCCCTTTGGGCTAGCAAAAGTAATTAATATTTTCCAGAAGTATATAGCTCACTAGTGTTAATGCAACTCAAGGGTGGTCTTTTCTCTGATGATATTCTAGTGCAGAGATGCCGCAATAGCAATATAACCCGGGCGTGGAGTTAGAATTACACTGCTGTGCCTCAGAGGTGCTCACATTAAACACAAATAAATGTGCAATCAGTGTGCCAGAGATGGTGTTTCTGATGAATAATGCATGGTTAGCAAGATTGCAACCCAGGCAGGGTAGGGCACTTGCCACTGAAGAGGCAGTGAATCCCTGGCCTCTAATAGAAATTAAATCACTTCAGATTTTTTTGTCAAATTATAATCAGAGCATACTTGTTCTGGTACAGTTGCTGGCTCCCTAGAGGTATGCTGCGGATAGTTAAACTTTCACAAAAATGTTTATGACATTTTAACTGCCGCGGTCCGTGCAGGTAAGAGCAGTGGGGCGGCAGGGCCGGCGGGGGGTGGGGGGTGGGGTTCGACAGACGATGATGAGGGAATATTGATTATTTTTAAAAACGTTCCTCTTCATCGTCCGTTGAAATCCCCCCACCCGGCCCCATCGCTCTTACCTGCACGAGCTGCAGCTGTATTTTAATTTGAAATTCCTAACTGGGAACCTGCAAGCTTTGGCTAATGATTGGCTATTTTTTGGGGGAAACTATTACTAAGTGTTTTTGTGCTTATCTAATTTATGTTTCTACCATTAAGAAATACCTGATAAATGTATGACTTAATAAAACTGTTTCGTTATGACAGTCAACACTTCTTTTTTTTTTGTAAAACTTTTTATTGATAAACAGACATCAGCATTTCAATCACATTTCAGAGGAAATAATACATCAGACTTCATGGGAACAGTAGGTAATACACATTATACAGAATATACTTTGGAAGGTCTGGGGTGAAGGGGGATCTTCGTTACTGAAGGCAAGTGGAGCTTGACATATATCTCCTTGGGAGGAATTCCACAAGCCCCATACACGGGTCCATTTCTTGGGACATCCACGGGCCACATACACTGTCTTTTCCCCGAAACATTGCCCATTCCAAGTCTTTTTCCCAGTCCCCCACCGTAGGAGGAAGCGGCGCTTCCCATCGCTGGGCAATGTTTCTCTTGGCGAGCATTAGTCCCAAAGTAACCCACTGTGTCAAGCAGACATTCAAATTTGTTGGCTCCCAGATATTTAATAAACACCTTTGGGCTTCCATATGGAGATGTGTGGATAAAAACAGTATTAATAATATTGTGGATGTTACGGCAATATGGTTGGATCAGTGCACATTCCCAAACTATGTGGATAAAAGTACCCAACTGGCCACATCCTCATCTACAATCCCCCCCTGTCAGCCCTCCTCATCCGCACCAATTGGGTCCCCGTTACATACACCCTTAGTAGGACTTTTAGTTGGAAAAGTCGGAGATGAGCTGGTATTGCCACTACTTTGAGCGAGGAGATCGTCCAGCTCAATGCCGTCCCTGGACCTCTTTTCTCGAAGGGCCCGGAGAGGATCCGACAAGTTGCTAACCCCTTTTTTTGTATATCAATGAAATGGTGGTGGCAGGGATATGGCCGTCCAATACTCTATTCTCTAGCGGGAAGGATTCAGGTGGTGTGACCCCGGGTTGCAAATGAGTGCGTAATGCTTGTCTGACCTGTGTATAGTGGAAGAGTTCCGAGTCGGCCAATTTGAATTGTTGCTGCAATAGGGCAAATGACTTAATGTCTGACTTTTCCCACAGATCACCTATACGCGAAAGGCCTATAAGATCCCATTTGTTAAACCCCTTACTCCTCAACAAATTACCCAGCTGTTCAGAGTCCCATAATGGTGTTGTAAGTGTAAGCTTCCGCCCCCAACCAAGGCATTTAGTGGTAGTGTGCCAGACATGTACAGCATGTTTGGTGTGACCTGTAAGTGTATAGCGCCGGGGCTTAGAGTAGAGGGCTCTGTTGAAGTTCCCCCCAGAAAGGAGCCATCTATCCACGCTGTAGCCCAGGTTTCCTGGTTGAGCGCAAGTGCAGTGGTTGATGGAGGACAGGTGGGCCGCCCAGTAGTACAGTTTGATATTGGGAAGGCTGATGCCTCCGTCATACCAGTTCAAGGAAAGCTTACTGAGTGCGAAATACGACTTGCCATTCCATAGTGGATCTCGCTGGAGGCATTCCACTTCTCTAAAGTAGGACGCAGGTATCGGGTCTAAAGAGTACTGCAGGGCCTACAAAAACCGGGGTGGAGACAACATTTTAAAAAGGGAAAGGGGGAGCGATTTCCATCTGTCAACATTTTTACGCAGCCTGAGCAAGGGGGGTGCAGGTTATGGGTATAGCGGAGGGAATGGTCTAGGGAGAGAAAAATTCCCAGATATGTAAAGCCATCTGAACATATTTGTATAGGACACTCCCGCAGTGGGATCAGCGGCTCTACCGCCACTACAAACAAGAGGGACTTGCTCCAGTTTATGGAGTAACCGGAGTATCTACCAAAGATCGTGATGATATCTAAGACCACAATCAGGGATCTCCTCGGATAGGTAAAATAAAGGAGAATATCGTCAGCGTAAAGGGAGATAACGTCCTCCCATTCCGGTGACCAGCGCATGCCCCGAATCATGGGGTCTCTGCGGACCCAAGCTGCCAATGGTTCCAATGCCAAGGCAAATAAAAGAGGGGAAAGGGGGCATCCCTGCCGGGTCCCCCTTCCCAGCTCAAAGGTGGCCCATTTTTTATTGTTGACCACAACCTGGGCCAGAGGTTTAGAATATAATAGTTGCATCAATTGTATATATTTCAGGCCAAGTCCCATTTTCTCCAACACTGCCCACAGATATGGCCATTCTATGGTGTCAAACACCGTGGCAGCATCTAAGGAGACTATGATTGCCAGCTTCAGGATAGTGGCTGCCCTGGCCAACACACCATGCACACTGCGCAAGTTAAGTGCAGCGTTGCGGTGCGGAATAAAACCGGACTGATCCGGATGAACTAGGGTCTCAACCACTGTTAAAAGCCGGTTGGCCAAGAGTTTAGCCAGAATCTTTGGTTCTGCGTTTAATAGGGAAATCGGTCTATATGATCTGCAATCAGTTTTAGGTTTCCCCTCCTTATGAATTGTCACAATGGTGGCCGCCCTTTGGTCTAGGACAGGAGCCCTGAGTCTCTAGAGTCCTCATACATTGCCTTTAGGTATGGGGCCAATCTGTCTGGTTTGAGTTTGTAAAGTCCAATTGGCAACCCATTTGGGCCAGAGGCCTTGCCCGATATAAGGGACCTTATTGCTGCTGCTATTTCATCATTGGATATGTTACTCTCCATGAAATCGTGGTTATCTGACGACAATCTGGGCAGTACTATGTCAGCAAGCATTTGGTGGGAATCTTATTTAGAATAAGGAGCAACCGAAGAGTAGACTGTATCAAAATGGGCAGCAAACAGCTCAACTATGTCTTGTGGGTCCGTAATGGGTCTACCTCCCTGCCCATGGAGCTCCAGCACTAGTCTGCTTGCCCAATCCTTTTTATCCAACCATGCCAGTAGTTTCCCAGCTTTGCCACCCATCTCATACAACAGCCCCTGCGCTGCTCTCCCCAGGGCCTTTGCCTGGTCAGTCGCCAGTGCACGATAGTCCTGCTGTTTGAGTTTGAGAAGGTGGAGTTTATCGGGTGTGACATCTGATTCTGGGTCCAGTTCTAACTGCCTGACATCTGCCTCCATGGCCTCCATCTCACTCTGGCACTCTTTCTTCTTCCCCGAAATCAAACAGAAGCCTTGGCACCGAATTACCTTCTTGAAGGCCTCCCAAAGCGTCTGTGGGGATTACACAGAGCTCTCATTCTCAATGAAGTAGTTGTCTATGGCTACAAGGAGTTCCCTACGGATGTGAGGATCCCGTAGATACCACGAGTTAATGGGGGCCACCCGTCCCACCTGTTTGTAATTAAAAGCCTGTGAAGCCAGACCGGTGAATGATCAGAGATGCCTCTAGCGAGATGTTTAATTTCCAGAACATGGGCAATTTGAGATGCGGGAATCAAAAAATAATCAATCCGGGATAGGCTCCTGTGTGCCCCGGAATGGAAGGTGTACTGCAGAGTTTCCGAGTGAAAGGCCCGCCAACCGTCCACCAGCCCCATAGTCTCGAGGAAATCGGGTAGCAAGCCAGATGAGCGAGCAATCTCACACGGAGGATGACGATTGAGTGTGCTGGAGACCAATGAGTTACAGTTTCAGTAACAGACCCTCTGGGATGTTCAATAGTGGTGTTCCCAGGTCCTTAAAGGTGATGGCTTGGAGCCCCGGAGGCACGTAAACTGATAAAAATGTGATTGAGTGTCCCTCCCAGGCGCCAGAGACCCCAACATATCGCCCCCTGCCGTCTGTTCAGGTTTCCTGCACTACAAGGGGAAGGACTACTTCATCAGTATGCCTACCCCTTGGGAGCCTGTGGTGAATCCTGCGTGGGCCAATATTACGTAACCCCCTCTGTGCAGTGCTTTACATTCATTACCAATTAGATGAGTTTCCTGAAGTAGGATAACGTCAGGGGCCTGGCGCTTTATATATTGAAGGACCACACTACGTTTTATCTTGTCCCCCAATCCATTGACATTCCAACTTAACAGTTTAATCCCTATGTCCCAACATGTTGCCATAGTAAATTAGAAAATTCTCCGTATCTGTTGCGGAGCATGCAGTACATGTTTCTACTTCCCCAACTAAATTTGCAATAGAAGTCGCTGATGTAATAAATGCCACAAAAACATAACAACACTCCCCCTCCCAACAACCCCCCCACCCTGCTGCCCTTCACTCTGGGCCTATAACTGCCCATCGAAAACTTGCAGAGTGCCTGTTGCCCCAGGAAAGGTTCAAGATAGAAAAGAGAAGAGAAAGGGGAGAAGTTAAATCACTCCATTTCCTGACCCGAGCAGGTCAAATGTACACCCACATGAAAGCAAATACCTCAGGTCCAATTGAGTCCAGGAACCCCAACAATACAAAACTAGAAATCCCCCTCCCAGGCCCACCCTGTTACTGGTTCCATATCCTCAGTTCAAACTCCGCTGCCAAACAGGTCACCGTCTCAGGCTGGTTGACTGTCCGTACTCCCACCGCCGCCATGATCGATTGGATTCCTTCCTCCGTGGTGTTCGATCCATTCGGCCGCGGCTTCAGGATGTTCGAAAAACCACGCTGTCCCCTCCGCCTCAATCTGAAGACGTGCCGGGAACAACATAGAATATTTCAGACCCCGCTCTCTGACGTTACGTTTGACCGACAGGAACGACCTCCTCTGCCGTTGTACCCTCTGAGTGGAATACGGAAAAAAGGAAATATCTGCGTTCTCATACCGGAGGGGTACGTCTCTGTCACGATAGTCCAAGACCCTAGCCAGCATGGGCCACGGGGGGACGCCCGGTTTGTGATGGCCGCCCGGAACCCTGTTGGCACGTTCGACAACAAAGAACTTACTGAGGCCTATGGGCTGTAAATGTTTCAGAATAGGGTCCTCGATAAAGAGGTCAGGGGATTGCCCGCTGATTTCTCCAGAACACCCAGGATGCGGAGGTTGTTGCATCTCAGGCGGCCCTCGTAGTCGTCCAGCTTGAGGTCAGTAAGCTTGCGAAAGTCCTGGAGGTCGCGAATCTCCCCCTGAAGCTGGGCAACATCACCAATGAGACTAGTGGTGGTAAGTTCTACTTGCTTGACCTCCTCGTTCAGTTTCGCTATATCAGCCCTGATGAGGTTAACATCGATCGCCATTGTGTCCAGAGTGGTCTTAACACCGGTGATGGCTTCCATTACGTCCTTTAGTGAGATTTCCTGTTCATCTTCACCCAAGCCCCCTGATATTGCGTCTCTGGACAACCGGGGCTGTTGCAGTTCTTTATACTGTATACTGGTCCAGTTTGCTAGTTTGTGTGGTCTTCAACCCACGGGCCCCTGCGGCCTTATTGCGCTCCATTGCTTCGCCCTCTGTCCACTACCAGCACATCCGAGGGCACCCAGGCCTTTCGGCTACGCTGTCACCGATAGCAAGCTGAGATCTAGCTGAATGATGAGAGCGCTGATGCGCCCCTGCAGGTGTTCAATGGGCCCACTCCAGGTCTACTGTCCGCTGGGGAGAGATCCACCCCGCGCCGGTTGTAAGGGTGATGTCAGCGCCAGGGACTGCCCCGATCGTTCAAGGTCTCTGTGTTGGCAATGTTTCATGTGCCATATTGTGGGCCTCTTCCCCTCTGTTGTGGCAGGCCCTTCCCAAAGTGGGAGGTCTACAGCCCCGCACCCTCAGAAATATCGGGGCACCGCAGGGCGCTACGCCAGTGCAGCCGAGGGTCCCCAGGAGACTGCGTTAATCTATTGCAGCCTCTGATTACCACCTGCAACGCGGGGGAGGGCAGGGCACGGCAGAACTGAGCGGCGCGATGTGTCCTATTGTTGTAACCCAGATGCCAATCCGGCGTTTGCCACAGATCTCCTCGCACCATCTGGGGCACTTTTATGCAGGCAATATCCATAGTTGGGCCGGGCGAGCCCCAGTCCCTGATGTGAAGATTAGGCTGCCTCTTTCATCATGTTCAAAGTTCAGGTAGCGCTCCTCAGTGGGTCCTATTACCTGATCAAAATGGCTGCGGAGAACGAAAAAAATGCCTCAATTCAAAAGGACTCTCGGTGAAAAGTCATTATTTACTATGAGCCTCATACCATTAAGTCTAAATCGTGAAAGAGACTGTCAGGTTATGGCTTCAGGAAGGCACACCAGTGATCCTTCTCTCTCGGCGGCGGTGCTCTCCAGACGCAGAGCCACCAGGTGGACACGCTAGTTCATCTGGATCTCCGCTCTGGCTCCTTGCCGCATTGTGGGACCCAGCATGAGCTCCGAGGGCAGGCCCCACCTTCGCAGCGGCTGTATCTTCAGTCTCCGGTGTCGGAGACAGACCGGGGTTGGTGGGTTGATAACTGCTGTTATTCCGACGTGCAGGACTGCTGTCGGACGGGCCGGATCTGTTCCAGGATAGACGTGTGAACGGGGCCGGTCACGGAGCTACGCTTTACGCGGCCATCTTGCCTCAATATCTGGCCACGCCCCCCAGTGAACACTTCTTGTACTATATTTGAAAATATTAATAAGAAGATATCCTTAATAAGTGGGTATTTCTTCTAATAAAATCAGTACGTTTTTTATAGACATAGCACATCTTTATAAGGAATTTAAAAAGACATGGTCATGATCTTTACACCACCGACCTAAATATATCTATGGCATAATAAAAAAAATATTCTTCTGTGAGTGCATAGCTGCCAAGGTTTCAGATTGCAAAGTGTGACATTTTCATAATTTCAGTGTCATTATGAGTGACATTTCAATGACTATGAGTGACACTTTCTCGCACGCAAAATCAAGCAATGAAGACCAGAAAAACATAGAAATATCAAGAATTGTATCCATTTGAGCAACGAGGCGCTCTAAGAAGATGTTACAACTGCTGGAGAACACCAGAAACTGAAGCACCGAGTGCCCTGCTAAGCTGATTGATAAACAAAACGAGGACTCACTGTGATCTGCACCACTCTCATTGAGAGTGTGCACCACGCCACTGCGAACAAAAGAATGCTTCTGTGGATTTCAGCAAAGTCAGTTATTGTTTTAAGGTCAGGTTATCTGTTGAGAAACCGACGAAGTGTGCCTGCCACTACCGAAATTTTGAGCAGGTGTAACGCTTTAATTTCTTCCGCTCTGACAAACCTAAAAAGAAAGCATTACCTTTCTTGATACTCGGCTGCTGTAAATCTAAAAAGCAAAGCGACATCACTTTTATTAAGAGTACCGATTGTCTAACGATGTCAGAGGTTATAAGTTATGTTTTATTTTACACTTACTTCTTGAGGCAGGTGACGAGTGGAGACGGTCCGGCTGCAACAGGCGCCTTCCCCCCAGGCTGCTACACACTGTCACAGCTACAGGCAGCAGCCCGGCTCGAGTCGGTTAACTCCTAGGCCACGGGACCATAATTATAACACTATGCTTATAGCACCTAGCAGGCCGAAAGTGGCGAGCTCCTGGGTCAGGACGGCGAGGCCACTAACGCTGGTAGGCCCGGGTGAGCTTCACAGAAGCTGAGGCACGCCTGCGGTGGTCCGAGCGGCGGGGTACTCCTCACCTCAGCTGAGCCGGACCTTTTGTAATAATCATCCGATCCTGTATCTCTGCCTCTGCTATGGCTGTGCGTGCGGTCCGTCCACTGAAAGCCGGTGTTTGCTCCCATGATCGAGGAGGCACCAAAAAAGAATTATTGCGTGGCGGGCTTTGGCAAACTAATAAAACGGAACTACTGCTTGCCCTGCTGCGCGCCCAGAGACAAAGTCAAAGTCAAAAGTAACTTTATTTCGATTGAATTTACAATCATAAAAAGTACATTTAAAACCAAATATTTGCAACAGTTTTTAAAAATTTTCATTTTACACAATAAATACTAAGGGAAGCATAACACTGTAAATCAGGACGTTTAAAAGATCATTCAGATTCAACTAAGCACTGACACTCTGTACAGAAATATAATAGCCTAGTAGTCGATTGAACAGATATGGAGTCTTAAGGTGCGGTAGCCAATATTTGGGAATGAATTTTCAAACAGGCTTTGAGGTAGCAGGCTACTGATTTGGCAATGAACGGAGTATCTAAGTGCTGAAGTGCCAAAAGCGCCGGTCTACATCTACTCAAACCTAACTGTCGAAGAAGTGTAACCAGCCAGCGCTTACGCGGGGTCTCATAAAGACTGCAGAAAAAAGTTACATGCAGAGTAGACTGGCGAGAATGTCCATCACACAGACAGCTAGGTAATTCACGTGACCAGTCAGAGGGCACAGGCAGTGAGACAAGACGATAAAACAAATCAAACCGAAATCTAGTTAAAACATATCTCTCGTAATTAGACAGAAAAAAAGACAAATAAGGTTGAATACCAAAGGAGGATTGAATCATCGTTAAATGAACATTTGACTTTTTACCAAGTTCTGAGCACGAGCGTAAATCGCATAAATGGGCGACACATAGTTTTTTCAAAGTTTTTCTTGATATGGCCAGTAGTGATGCAGGGTCTGTGAAGAATGCAGGGCAGTTCAGATCGTTCAAGAATTTAAAAACATATAACAACCAGGGAATCTTTTTCCAATAGGTCAGTGTAAGACAATCAGATATTAGTGACCTAGTGAGATGGCATTGCTCCTGGGTCCATATGCGATGCCAAAGAAGGATCGGCTGGTATTTAATGATGTCAGATAAATACTCCCAGCCGAGCTCTGTATGGATGCCATAAGTAGAAGCGCTTCGGGGGAGGGCTAGTATGTACTTCAGAAAATCATTTTCAGTAGTTTGGAGCTCACTAACGGGTATATAGCCCCATACACCAGCTCCATAAGTAGCCTCGCTCATACATTTGGCTTGGTAAATCTTCAGGATTACGGCAGGAGCGGGCTTGCCTAGTTTCCTTGAAAATGAAGTCAGCGCCGATGTTGTGCGTTGAAACTGCAGTTTCTTGCTGGAAGTGGCAGGTTTCCAGGACAAATCTTTATCGATAAGAATCCCTAGATATGGATAGGTGTTAGCAGTTTCTAGCCTTGTCTTCCCAATCAAAAGAGATTTACATTTTTGGGCTTTCTTACCAATGTTCATAACAAAAGTCTTGGACTTATTTACTTTAAGTCCAAGAGAGAGCATGAATTGGCAGTATTTGTTTAGTTGGATCTGGAGTTGATTGGGTGTCCTTGCTAAAATGACAGAATCGTCTGCATATAATAATGCAGGGATTGGGCGGGTGTTTATGCGGGGGAGATCTTTGCTGTCAACTAGCATCGCTTGCTCCAGCCCATTTGTGTAGATGTTGAATAGGAATGGAGCAAGGACGCACCCCTGCCTAACGCCTTTAGAAATGTCAAATGATTCCGAAAGCTCCCCTTTGATGCCATATCTCACGCAAGCTTTTGCGTCCGAGTATAGCTCTCGGAGAAAATTCAGAAGTGCAGGATCTATGCCCAGATTACTCAAGATCTCCCAGAGCTTAGAATGAATTACGCAGTCGAATGCGGAACTCAAGTCCACATAGACTAGGTAGAGATTTCCGCCTTTGGCCCAGGCATATTTACCCATCAGCAGGGTCAGATTTAAGGCCTGTTCAACGGTGCCCAGTCCCTCCTGGAATCCAAACTGTAAGTCGGTTAGGATCTTATTCTCCGAGGCCCAGTCCCGGAGACGCTCCAAAATTAGTCTACCGGCGACCTTGCCCAGGGAATCCAAGAGGGAAATGGGCCTGTAGCAGGCTGGGTTGTCACGTTCTCCTTTTTTAAATATGGGTAGGAGCACAGAAGTGGACCAGGATTCTAAAAGGCCAATCTGAGTCACTGCGGACATGACCTGCGTAACAATTGGGGACCAGAGGTCTATATTGCTCACAAAGATGTCTAATGGGACCCCGTCAGGGCCGGTCGCTTTACCGGTCTTTGAGGAGGTCAGCGCAGCAGTCACCTCCTCTAGATCAAAGTGGAGGTCGATAGGATAGATATTGTTGCTTGTGGGAGCTGCCCCCTCTGATCTTGAGGCCTCGGTTGTTAAGGTGGGGTCCCCAAAGATCTGTGAGTAGTGCGCTACCCATTTGTCAGCGGATACTGCCACATCAAGATGCCATACAGCAGTTGCATCAGCTAAAAAGGGGGCCTTAACTGTTCTCCAAAACAGGGTACAGTCCTTACTTAATGTGCTCTGATGTAGTTGGGCCCAAAGGTTGTTTTTTATTTCCCGTTTACGGGATTTTTGTGCCATCTTATAGTTTTTTCTTAGGGAGGCAATTAGGGGCATGTCCCTGACTTGTTTGTGTAGAGCACTTTTTAGTGCACGCAGGGCTTTACGGCAGTGAGAGTCAAACCACCCTCTGGAGTCCCTATCGAGAGTCTTATGTTGGCGTGTAAGCTCTTGTCGTATAGCTTCTAGGATTTTGACAAAGCTTGAGAGGATCAACTGGGGAGGTGAAGACTTCTCCAAGCAATGATAGATTAAGGGAAGGGTTTTATGGATAATCTTGCTAGTGACCTCAGAGGGATTGATCTTTGACCATTTAACAGTATAGCCATTGATTTTACTCATCTCCAGAGATTGCTGTGTTAAAAGGCTTGTTTTCGAACAGGCTGGGGATGGGGAATTTAATACTATAGTGATGCTGTTGGAGTAGTGGTCACTTAAGGGATCAGTACCAGTTATAAAATGTTTTAATCGATTATTTAAGGATTGAGAACATAAGATAAAATCAATAATAGTAGAAAACCCTCTACCATGAAAAGTCGGCTTAAACTCAACAGCAGGACTCACTAGTTCGTTCGCATATTCAAGTTCTAAAGCAAAAACACAATTGTTTAAGGCGTCTCCAATACTACTGTGGGCAAAGTGGGCCAGGGGGACGTTGTGCTCATCTTGAAGCCCACATGTACCTTTTTTATAGGTATTGCACAAATAAACATTAAAATCTCCACCCCACACAACATGACATTGTAGCTTCTGGTTCCTTGTTTTCTGATCTTGCAAATATGAAGTAGTTTCCGACAGGGATTTTACACAGTCACCTGATGTGGCATTGTTATACATATTAATGAAATAATAACAGGAACTGTTGTCTGGGACTAATTTGAGGATTTGGAGGATTGGAGATACTAACGGGTCTGCCGTGATCGTGAATGGAATTAAATTGGAAATGTAGATAGCTAAGCCACCCTTGGGTCTTCCATGAGCAGACGGTGAGGCCGGAAGATGAAATGTTTTGAAGCCCTGGATGTGAATAGGGACAGTTGCCCAGGTTTCCTGAAGGCAAATTATTTTATAATTATTGATCACATCTAGCCAGGACTGCAGATGAATTTTGGTTCTAAGGCCAGCTACATTCCAATATAGGACTGGAAGATCCTGGGTTGATGTCAAAATAAGGTTTGAAATCTGTGGTTCAACAGTGGAATGTGGAGGTCGGAGAAGGGACTGGGAAGTTGGGACGGGGGGAAGGAGGTACGTTTTGGATCACAAAGTTGAGGAGTAGTGAGTTGTTGACTCAAAAGTGAATCAACTAAGGTAGTTGACTGGGTAAAACACGGATCCTGATAGATAGAAAATGACGACTGTGAGGTCAAGGTTTGCTGGGGGATACAGGACTCGGGATAGATATCAGACAGGGATGGCAGAATGAAACCAACCGCCCGGGTGCTCTTGTAGATAGATTTGGGGTTGAGCGGAGCATTGTTAGGGCCGTTGACTAGGGTAGATGACTAAACTAAAAAAAAATCCGCTATGAGTGAGTTTTTTGCCTCGCAAATTAAAGATGCAGACAACTCGGCAAAAACATTGTTCAAAATTGTCAAAGATTTTGTCAAACCGCCGGCCATGACTCCTAATAATTTAGCCAACCAGTCTCTTTGTAATGGACTATCAGACTTCTTTCAGGAAAAAATAGAGAAAATCTCTGCTTCTTTTCCTCCAGTCGCAACATCCGAGCATTCCCTTTCCCCAGTCTCAACCAGCCTTAACACTGTTCCTGCCCTACTGGCATTTAAGGACCTCACTCCAGACCTTGCACTTAAACTACTTACTCAGTGCAAATCAGGCTCTCCTCTTGATCCGGTCCCCCCTAAGATTATGAGTGACTTAGCTACCGTACTTATAGAGCCACTTACTTCTATATGGAATGCCTCTTTACATCTAGGCCAATTCCCCACTGCCTGGAAGGAAGCTATGCTTGTGCCTATTCTGAAGAAAACAGACGCGGACCCCACGCAATTTTGTAATTATCGGCCCATCTCTCTCCTTCCTAAACCAGCGAAGGTTTTGGAAAAGGCCGTCCAGCTACAACTCGCAGAATATCTGGAGACTAATTTTTTACTCCATGACTCCCAGTCCGGTTTCCGCACGGGTTTTAGTACAGAAACTGCACTGCTAGAAGTATCGGAGACCGTTCGAGAATGTGTGGATAAGGGCGAGGAGGCCATGTTGGTCCTCCTCGACCTGTCCGCCGCTTTCGATACGGTGTCCCACAAAATACTTTTAGATCGACTGGAGCAGACTGGACTACGTGGCACCGCCCTGTCATGGATCAGTTCTTTTCTCCAAGGACGATCACAGAGGGTCCTTCTTAGACCGTTTACATCGGGGTGCAAACCTCTTGTGTGTGGAGTTCCGCAGGGCTCTGCTCTGAGCCCACTGTTTTTTAATGTCTACCTGGCCCCTTTGGCCAAGGTAGTGGAATCTTGTGGGGTCAGAGTGATCTCTTATGCTGATGATACACAGCTGATATTCTCCTTTAGAGATCACTCTGACTCCAGCCTCTCTAGCTTTCGCCATTGTCTGGGCGAAATTTGCTTTTGGATGTCGGCTAACCATCTCCGACTTAACACTGATAAGACGGAGGTCTTGTTTTTTAATCAAAAAATGACCATACCTCCCTCATTGTGGTGGCCAACAGTACTTAACCCCCCTCCCATCCCGGTGCATGCCGCCCGCAATTTGGGGTTTCAATTTGATGATATGCTTTCCTGTGGCCCTCAAATTAATAAGGTCACTGCTGCCTGTTTTGGAAAATTAAAGATGATGAGAAAGATATTCCCATTTCTGCCGATGGACGCGCACAGAACGGTTACTCAGGCCTTAATAACCTCTCACTTGGATTATGCCAACAGTCTTTATGCTGGGGCCCCTTTGTATCAAATTGAACGCCTTCAAGTAGTTCAAAATGCTGCAGCAAGACTGATTGGCAATATCCCTTTCCGACACCCGATCTCTGCGTTTCGCAAAAAACTTCACTGGCTTCCTATAGCCAGCCGCATTAAGTTTAAATCGCTCATTCTTGCTTTCCGAGCCCTGAACGGAACTGGACCAGAATATCTAAGAAAGAGATTGGTACTTTCCCACTCAGTCAGAGACTTACGTTCTAACAACTTTCGTCTCATGATCGTTCCACGCTTCCGCCGCACTAGAATGGGTGGCAGAGCCTTCGCAGTCCTTGCTGCCAAACATTGGAACAGCTTACCTTTAGACCTCAGATTTACCCCTTCCGAAGCTCTGTTCCGTGGCCGGCTGAAAACTTGGCTATTTTCATCTATCTAGATAGATCCTCCTCTTCTGCCTACAGCCTTAGCGCCGGGACACCCCCGATGGGGGTAGCCGTGCGCTCTACAAAATTCATAAATAAATAAATAAATAATAGATGGAGTTGGTGGTCAGTCAACCAAATCCAAGCAGTCATATCTATTGGATAATGGCGGTCCTCTCCAGTTGTTAACGTGGCCGGGTGGTGGGTTGCTAAAACCATAGCCTGACCACTGGTCTCGGTCTCGGTCTCTGTTTCCACCCCAGTTCCCTACCCTCGTCCAGGACCATGGAGGACCAGCGTTACGTCGTGTGGTCGGGGGATAGAAATACGACAAATTATGGGTAGCTATCCCTTCAGTAGATGTATGATCACCCCAGGAGCAGATATGCTCAACTGTATTAGGATCTGCAAAGTTTACTATGACGCAGTCGCCCAAGATGTTTTTCGGTTCGTTTCCTAACCAGGGCACTCTGCGCACAGTAGTGACTCTGTTGTCCATGAAGGTTGGAAGAGGTCTGTTGTTGGACAACCAGTATATTACTTTATTTTTTAGTGACCAGACCGGTTCGTCCTGGTTAGGGGAGAGTTCCGGGACACCTGTCAATATAACTACATAAGGGGATGCCTCGGGTGGGAGGTGGATAGGGGGCCTACTTCTCTTTCGAGTTTTCGGAATGGTGTTAAATCCAGTAGAGTTATTAGGATGGGTGGGAGCAGGGGTAGGAACAACGGGGGTGGGAATGGAAGAAAGAGGGTTTGGTTGGGTAGGTGGTGTTGGCTTAGGGTTGGTTACGGGGTGAGGCGGTAAAGGATTAGAGGATTTGAGGAGTGGTTGCGGCTTGGTTGTAGGTGCTGATGGTTGTTTTTGATTAGGCTTCTCTGGGGCTTTTTGTTTATTGGTATTGGGATTCTGCGCAGAAGTTGCAGGCTTTGGTGTGTTTGTGGTATGAGTTGTAAGTCTATCTTGCGTCAAGTTGGAATCCTTCTTATTTCCCTTACTTGGATTTAGGCCTAAAGACAGTTGAGTTAGTTGGGACTGAACCGTATGCAGAGCCTTTTCTATTGGTTCTAAATAAGATTTAAATAAATCTCCAATTCTGCTAAGCAGTAGGCTGTCATTTCTGCATGTGTTAGTTGTAAGGTTACCGTTTCCCATGTCTCCTTCACTGTCATAGCTACTAGAGCTGGTACAACTAATATTCGGGTTGACCAAGATAGGGTCCAATGTATGTACACTTGATAGGGGAGGAAGTTGGTAGGGGGTTGTGGGGTTAAGGGTTTGTAGGGAAGGATGAAGAACGGAAGGAGTAGCAGGGATAGTTGCAGGGGGGGGGAGTGGTGGTATGATGAGACTTAGTAGTTGCCTTCTTCTTTGATTTTTTGGGGATTGCTCCTTCTCGTACACCCCTATCTATAGAGAAGGAGGGGGTATCATCTGTTTGGGTAACAAAAATAGCTGGAGATTTTTCAAGAGAAAGATTGGATTCGGAAAGATCTAGGGACGCTGATAGGTCCACTGTACGAGGGACAGTGTGCATCTCTGCATATGCTGTCACAGGAAGGGGTAATTCAACAGGTCGCTGGTTTTTTTTTGCAGTGGCCAGTAAGCCCATTGAAGAGCGTCTGGCAATCATTAGGTCCTGAGAGACCCTCCGTTCCAGTAGAATGATACCCTGCTCGATGGCGTCGTTTGCTTTAGTTATGAACTGGTCTATAGGGCCAATAACCTCGGCAGCAGTTTGAGCCTGCTTCTTAACGGTGTTTCTGGTAGTTCTCGGAGGCATGGTACAATAGAAATCGTATCAAGTGCAAAAGTACAGTGAGTCTAATAAAACTAATAACAAGATTATCGGGACCTGGATAAAGGTATAATCAGTGACAGAATGTAAAAACAAAACTGAAATAGGATGGCCCAGTCCAGTCCTGCCCGGTCATGAACGGGCTTAAACGGGCCCGCCCTTGGCCCGGGCTTCGCCCGCGCTTCTCCCCGCGCGCGTCGCGCGTTGCGTTTAGGTCCGTACAGTTTATGGTGAGCGAGATAGGGGGCGTGGCCACCGGGGGAAGAGGCACCAGCTGTTAGGTGTAGAGGCTGCTGGTCCTCGCAGTCCCCCGGTGAAGCCAACAGGTAGCCTCGAGGTCTAGTGCATGCTGGGAGCGTGCAGGCTGTCCGCCGATTGCGGAGAAGCTCCCACCAGCGGCACGACCTTTCCTGTGCAGGATTGAAGTTGTAAAACGCCCTCCGTGTTCAGCGCTAAAGTTTCCTCCTTAGTGGCAGAGAAAGTATGAGCAAATGAGCGGCACCCGCGAAGCGGGTGTCGCGAAAAGTAAATAGGGCAGATGGGGGGCGTGGCCGCCGGGGGAAGAGGCACCAGCTGTTAGGTGTAGAGGCTGCTGGTCCTCGCAGTCCCCCGGTGAAGCCAACAGGTAGCCTCGAGGTCTAGTGCACGCTGGGAGCGTGCAGGCTGTCCGCCGATTGCGGAGAAGCTCCCACCAGCGGCACGACCTTTCCTGTGCAGGATTGAAGTTGTAAAACGCCCTCCGTGTTCAGCGCTAAAGTTTCCTCCTTAGTGGCAGAGAGAGTATGAGCAAATGAGCGGCACCCGCGAAGCGGGTGTCGCGAAAAGTAAATAGGGCAGATGGGGGGCGTGGCCGTCGGGGGAAGAGGCACCAGCTGTTAGGTGTAGAGGCTGCTGGTCCTCGCAGTCCCCCGGTGAAGCCAACAGGTAGCCTCGAGGTCTAGTGCACGCTGGGAGCGTGCAGGCTGTCCGCCGATTGCGGAGAAGCTCCCACCAGCGGCACAACCTTTCCTGCGCAGGATTGAAGTTGTAAAACGCCCTCCGTGTTCAGCGCTAAAGTTTCCTCCTTAGTGGCAGAGAGAGTATGAGCAAATGAGCGGCCCAGAGACAGTTATGATACATTGTTATTTGCAATCACGTGACCTCACCATGGCACGTGAATGCCAACCCCGGCCGGTTAATAATGAATGCTGCAGCAATGAGCCACCAGGTCAGCGCATATTCCTGAGCTGCCATTCATCAATAGACTCACTTTGCACACTACTGCAATCGCAAAGTCTGCCAGAGAAGCATGCGATCCATCCGCGGTGCTGCTTGCTCAACGTGTTTGGCCAGGGCGTTACTTCCTTGCACCGGCGATGGTGTCAAGGAAGCACTACAAATGCGTGACTTTACGGTTTAGTGCGGTAATGCGGACCACCCAAAAAAAATGCGTTAGGATCACGCCCACTGCGTGACACTTGGCAGGGCTGTAGAGTGGGTGTCTTATTCCTGAATCTCCAGGAGTACGTCACACTTATTTGCGATCTAAATACTGGTAAAAATGTGTAATTCGAATACAAGTAACCTAGAACATTCGCCAAATCAGAGTCTTTTAGAGTATGTAATACAGATTTAGACATAGCACTAAACATGGGGAAAGGGAGTTTCTGTGCATTTAACGTGATTTAGAGAAAAGTGCGATGATCGCATCAAATATACACTATTACCACCTCTCTGCATGGACTCGCCATCAATATAAGCAACAGGAAGCAGCTGGTGCTATATTCACACCAATGAATGTGGTGAAGTGAGTGGAAACACCTCACAATTTCATGATTACTGGTTTTAGTAACGCATTTACCGAAACCGTTGAATTGCCACAAACTGCCCAACATTCTCTGTATGTGACCTCTATGGAAGCAATGAGTTTCTTGAAGAATAAAAGTTAAATATTTTTGTTGCTGATTCAGCATGTGGATCGCCTTCAGATATTATGAGGGTGTGGGGTAATAAGTGAGTGAAAATAAGCACTTGAATTCCCGGAGATTTAATATAAAAAGTAAACATAAGCAATCACAAAGAGAAAGAATCTATTAGATTACCCTACAGTAAACGGGGTCAGCTTTAGCCCTGGTAGCAAGCACCTCGTGCGACAATGTTTTTTGCCCCCCCCCAGTGATCTCCTCCACAGATTCCCTCACTACCACCCTCCAAGTGTGCCCCTCATCTCTATATAGTCCCTCCCTCACTTGTATTTAATTTGCTTTATAGCGCTCCTTATACCAGTGTAGAGTGTCAGAGCACTTTACAGCACACACAAATTATACTGAGACAATGAATCAGACATATATAAATCAGTCTATAGGAAATGTGACTTAAAACAATGAGGATTACAAGATGTAGGAATCACGTCATCAATGCTAGTAGGCCGTATATTTAAAGAGTGGTCTGGAGAACCACAAACTCAGGATGTAAAATGTAGCACAGTGGTTGGGGTTGGCTTTACAATGGACGTCATTTAGGGGTCGCAGCTGCTCCCTTAACTTGCCTCTTGTGACCCCTGGCACTGCCTTTGCAACTCCTGGCCTCTGATGTGACAAAATCAGTTCCAGGAATACAGTGACAGCTCATCCTTACGAATGCTGGTTGGGGCTCCACTCGCTTTGTTTTCCGTCATTTTTTTATCACATTAATAGTGAATAATATTACACTAGTTATTACTGGTGTAAAAAACATGGAGCACAATTAAGTGGAACATGACCTTCCCTGGGAGCTGAGGTGAGCAAGAAAATGCTTTTAAATGTCTATTGCGAGTGTGCTCGCGGCGAGAGTGGGTTTACGTGAAAAAGAATGTATGTAAATGTGAGTGCGAATGAAAGTGAAGGTCAAAGGGTGTGTGATTTCACTACCGCTACCCCTGGCATTTTTTAAATTGACGTCCATGGGCTTTACTGATAAGAATGTACTTCTACTCAAATGAACCCTTCTTAGCAACATTTGGATAAGAAAAACTGGGGAAAAACATAGCGTTCTAACCTATACCATGCAGTTTGCATGCTGCACTTTGATGACAGTTCATAGATAACTGTGGTGTAGTAGTATTGTAACTTGTAACTTCTGAACTGCAACTAGCAAAAGGATGTGACAAAAGCGGCAATCTACTGAGATATCCACATAAAAATAGTTTTGTGATCTTCATGGAACACGTTCTTTGTAGCAGGCATATTAACCCCTTCCGTGCGTTGGTTGATGGGAGCACTCCCTCCCTGGTGCTGCGCACGACCATTGGCCATCACAGCCCCGCCCACCTATTAGAACGCCCGCACCGTGGCGGAATTGCCGCTGCGGTTAAGGCGTTAACCCTCTGCTCTACTTCATGTTGAATTAAACTATCAAGAGACAAAACTCAAATCTTCCTCCAGCAGGAACATTATTAATCACAAGAATTGCCTTGACATTTTTATTGTTGCCTAAAAACTGTTGGACACACAAGGAACTCTACAGCAGGTGATTTTGAACCCAAAAGTTAATTCTAAACATAGTTCACCACTAACCTCCCCAAGCTCAGCACCGGGCGTGGCTGCATTGTTTACATCACAAAAAAACATGAACTAACTCTTAACACTTAAATTAGTCACTATGTGAATAGACGAAGAGGGGAGAGGGCTAAACACCACGAGCACACCATACAGCAGAGGGTGGGATTGAAAATGTTCAGGAAAATAACTAATTGGTAATAGACCACTTTTTAGAATGTAAATTGATGACCCAACCACTTTTTAGAATGTAAATTGAGGACCTGCTTGTGTTTCTGCTGAAATACTACCTTGGACGTATATTTTCATTAAGTTCACCATGACCCATGCCCCACCCAGGTTGTCTGTAAAAGCACAGCAACAAGGTTATTTTTGCCTGGACACAGCTGAAGAGTAGGCTTTCAGGGTTATTTTTGCTTTGTTTTATCCTGTACATTTGTAATATTGCATGAAAGCAGAAGCATTGACTTTATGATGCTAGTGGAAGGACCATCTGATGCGCTCACTCAGCTGACATCTGAGGCAGTAGGTGCACGAAGAATGAGGGGCTTATTCATTAAAGCCCTCCATCACTTTTGCACCATGTAAAGTGGCCCATGTGTGACCCAGGGCTCTCATGAAGCCATGCAAAACTACCCAGTGTGGCTTTGAGTGGCCTCATAAATCACGGGTAAGGTGACACCACGCAAATCACTGTGTCATCTTACTCTGTGCCCGGGAGGCATTCCATGGGTGTTGCATGGATTTTCCCATTCAAGAGTGACTACATTGGCGGTAGGCTGCCAAAACGGCACCAGCACAGGCAGAAAGGACAGGAATGCACTGCATTGCTTAAATACAGTGCATTCCTGCCCTTTCGTCGTGGCGTAGGGCAGTGCAACAAGGTTCCTTGCTGCGCTGCCCTGTGCCAAAATGCCATAAATGAGGCCGGAAGTTCTCCTGGAGACCTATAAATCCCTAGGCTATTACAGAGAACTAAACAACTGAGGGTTAGATGTAGGTAATTTAAATTTACCGATTCTAAAATACCGAATTTTACAGATTCTGTATTTTAGAATCGGTAAATGGGATGTAGGTAAAAAATCGGTATTTATTACCGATTCGGTAAAATTCGGTATATGCCATGCGGAATTTACCGATTCGGTAATATTTTAATCGGTATTTACCGATTCGGTATTTACCGAATCGGTACTTCCCATTCAATTCTATGGGCCTTTTGGCCCATAGGAATGAATGGGAAATACCGATTCGGTAAATACCGAATTGGTACATACCGAATCGGTAAATATCGAATCGGAAAGGAAAAAAAAGTGAAACTTAGTAGTCAGCCAATCAGGTGCTAACACCCACCCCCTTCCAACCAGGAAGTGGCTACACCAGGCAGCTGGAAGTAATTAGAACCTCTGGAGAGGCTGTGCAAGCAGAGCTGAGTCCCTGAGCCACAGGAAAACTTTTGTGCTTTTAAAGTTTGAAAATGGCAAGCAGCATTGAAAAGGAACTTCCAGAGAGGAAGAGAAATATAAAATTTAGCACCATGGAGCTGCAGGTCCTCGTGGAGGAGGTGGTTAAAGAACACCAGAAATTGTTTGGAAAGCAGTCCTTGACTTTGGCTAAATCTGCCAAAAGAAAGATTTGGCTGGAAATACAGTCGAAGGTGAATTCTGTAGGAGTGACTCCAAGGGACATAGATGACCTGAAAAAGAGGTGGTATGACCTCAGGAGCATGACTAAAAAGAAAATTGCAGAGCTCCACAAAGAGGCAAACAAAACTGGAGGAGGGAAGAACCGTGCTTCTCCCCTGACTGAGCTGGAGGAGCTGGTGGGGTGCACCATTGAACCAGATAGAGCGTCTGTGAACTGGGAGATGCAGACAGCTCAGCCAGAGCTGCCACCAGAAAAGGTAAGATGCATGCACAGCAATCACCCCCACCCCATCACCTTCCCTTTTCCCCTATGTGGCAAAGTTTACCCCACTCCAGCAGAGGCAGCACTATACAGGAGCAAAGCATTATGGGACATGTAGTCATTGAAAGACCTACCATGTCATACAGCACAGCAAGCAACAAGTTAGGCAAAACATATCAGTCATAATCAAGCTGAGGCAATATGTACAGTGTTTGAGTGTAATTAATTTAATTGTAGAAGCAGTGAAGCAGGAGCACAGAGCTAATGTACGCTTTTATGTCCACAGGTGAGACATCTCACAGGCGTACCAGGGAGAAGGAAGGCACTTCACCACAGAGGGATGACAGCCAGGAGGCAGGCACAAGTGCAGAGAATGTCGCAGAGGACACTGGTGCATCAACACCACTGCCACCATCCCAAGACCTTGAAATGTCTCCACATTTGCAGGCGTCCCCAGAACGTTCAGGATCCCCTCTACTACTGTCCTCACCTGAACTGCCTGCGTCACTGCCGCAAACAACACCTGTACCTCAAAAGAGCAGGAGGCATGCAGTAGCTCCACTGGTTGAAATGGAAACTTCAGCAGGTGAAATGGAGGGGGGTGACAATCAAACCTTGGCTGGGGAAGGAAGCACTGCCACACAGCAGTCCAGTGCAGAGGGTGCCTGTACAGTTACCAGACGCCGCAGGCCCAGAGATAGCTGTGCTGCACAACATGTGGAGGGTCCCAGTGTCTTCCTTGGGCTGTAGGGTAGCATGGTAAAGATCCAAAGAATGCAGGGGAAGGCCATCCAGTCTGTGCAACGCCAGATGAGGCACCTGAATACAAATATGGAAAACATAGGGAAGGGCATCAGTGCACTGGTTGAGGAGAACAAAGAGATGGGATCTGGTATGAGGGAGATTGCTGCAGGGATGCGGGAGATGGGCCTCAGGTGTGCGGAACATGACACAATCGGTGCAGCTTCTGTGCACTAAACTGGACCAGGACAGGGTATCAAGGCGCAAGGACAGGCAGCATGCGCAGCAACAAACTAAGGGAATGAACCGCCTGGCCACAGCCACTTCCCTTCTAGGCAGACGATGCATCAACATGCAAGAGGGACTAACACACAGCAGCAATGAGGTGTCTAGGGGCCTTGCAAGGGTGACACGTGCTGTAGAGGTGCTGATTAATGCACAGACAGCACAAACTGCTGCTCTGGATGTACCAGAAAGTGAGGAAAGCACGAGTAGGAGCAGCATGACAAGCCCCCTTGTTGTTGAGACATGGAGGAGCAGCAGGCACCATACTGAGCCAACATCCCAAACACCCAGTGAAGACAGCCAGCCACTTTCATCTGGCACTGGTAGGCATGGCCGGAAATGACTTGTACAGCCCACACTCCATGATCTTAAATGTGGAAGTGAGCCAGGACTACCATTATTAAATGGATGACATTTGTGTTGCACATTTGTCCTTTAGAGTACCTGCGTAGTGCCAAATATTAAACTAATTTGGGTGCATACTCCACCTGTCTGTGTCTCTTTACTTACTCAAAAAAAGTTCCTTGTGATCTCTGCCCGTCTCTGTCTGCCATATGTTGGTGTCGCAACCCCTGCTGTGTTTGGTTCAGGCAGTGCATGTTCATCATCGTGGTCCTCATAGTCGCTCAATTCCACCTCTGTGCCCTTCTTTGTAGCAAGGTTGTGCAACATTGCTCAAGTTGCAATTATCTTACTTTTGTGGAGGCAGCGGAACCTTCTTTCTAACAGCCCAAAGGTGCGCTCCACAACGTTTCTAGTGGATTTATGTGCCACTTTGTATCATCTCTGGCTGGCGGTTGAAGGATTGAGGTAGGGTGTCAGGATGAATGAGCGGACAGCATATGCACTATCCCCTATTTGTAAATGAGAAAGCCATTACTCATATGCACACATACACATACATCTGCAATATCTATCAGGGTGTGTCACCGTGTTTTACCTAGCAGGTGTCCTTCGCCAAATTCCCCCCGCTGTCAGGCGTGTGTAGATCCCACTGTTCTGAAAAATGTAGGAGTCGTGGGTACTTCCTGGGAACGTGGCCACAATGTCTGTGATTATGTTGTTGGCATCACAGACTACCTGTACATTGATAGAGTGGGTTGACTTCCTGTTTCTGTATATTTACTCTGTCGCAGCAGGTGGGCATATAGGGATGTGGGTGCCATCAATACAGCCGATGACGTGTGGGAACTGTGCAATTGGATAAAAGTCAGTCTTGGTCTTCAGCAGTTCCGTGTGTGGGTTAGGGAAGCAGATGTAATGATGCATCCTCTGCATCATAGCATCTAGGAACTTCCTGAAAAAATGGGACAGCCAGCTCTGTGACACACCACCTACCACAGCAATCACCCCCTGGTAACTCCCAGATGCAGGCAGGTGTAGGCTACAGAGCACCTGCACATGGGGTAGGATGGCATGCGCCCTTCGGGTTGGGTGCTCCAAAAGTGGGTGGAGGTCCCTGATCAAGTCCAGGATGGTTTGGGGGTTTAGCCTGTACCTTTGCAGTATCTCTGGCTCAGTGAGTTGAAAGAGCATTATCCTCTGTCTGTACACTTGCTCCTCCCTTCTCCAGACCCTCTCTCCTGCTGCCTGTAGCCGTAGCCGCCTTGCTATCACGTAGAATGCCGCCATTCTGGTCACACTGATGCATTTTGGGGCCTTTTTTATAGCCTGCACCTGGTTACCACCTGCTTTCAATCCATGGTAAATACCGACTCTTAAATACCGAATTACATGAAATTCGGTATTTTAGAGGGTTTCCTACATCTCAAAACTCATTTTTTACCATTTCATATTTACCGACTCGGTAAAAAAGAATTAGGTAATTTCCGAATCGGTAAATTTTGAATCAGTAAATTCCTATTCAGTAAATTACCGACTCGTATTTACCGAATCGGTCTTTTTGGTCACCCTCATCTCAAAAGCCAAATACTGGTCGGTAACGGCCGAAATTCGGTATTTTCGGCCGTTACCGACTGGTATTTGGCTACCTACATCTGGCCCTGAATCCTTTGGAAAGTGAATAAGGCCTTAGCAAGTTATTCCCTTTACATTCTGACACTTCCTTATTCTTTTTAAATTCTGTTCAGTTTCCTGAGTGAAAAGTATTTGAAAAATAAACCATGCTTTATAAAGATTAAAACCGTTGAATTCAATGTACAGTTTTCAGAGATCAAAAGATAAGTTTGATTTATATCTGGTGTTATGATTTTTTTTGCTAAACAACCCTTTCCAAACATTGGCAAAGCTAACAGTTTGCCACTCACATTACATAGGTGAGACCTATTGGCTTTGCCAATGCTTGCTTCGTATATTTATTAGAGAAATAGCATTGGGTCACAATGTCTAAGGCAGCGCTAGGCAGACCGGATTAGTGTTATCAGAAATCAAGAAAACCTCACTAGCTACTGTATATACTGTATATATACACACACAAGCTTGCGCATACATGCACACTCGCACACAGACAAACACACACTCTCACACTGACACACTCTCACTCTCACTCACTCTCTCTCATATAATGACAACATCTGCAGGGATTCACCATTGCCAATTGTTTAATCAGTAACCTATTCATGATAGCTAAAGCAGAACTAGAATATTCAAATCATAATCAGGACCCACTGTTAGCGTAACCTTTGAACATGGCTAGCGCAAAATAAGCGTAGGCTCTGGCCTTCTGGATTTTCCAGATTATTGCTGCAAAATAGGGGACACTTCTGAGAAACTTGTTTCACCTATTTTGAGGTAAAAACCTTGCAAAGTGACGTTCTGAGGGAATTCCCCCCCCCCCCCACCAAAAGCTATAACTAAATTTAAAAATACAGAACTTCCAAGAACCTTCACCAATTACCCTAGTTTCAATGGTGAACAGAATTGGAGAGAAATGACGCCCTTTCACGTGACGCCATTGCACCCAAAATCTTTTGCAGGCTTGCAGCTCGAATTTAGAGTTACATTTCAACTTGATCTTAAGCCGGTTTTATATTTGGTTGACACGTTTCATTCAAAATATGAAGTAACTGTGTAATAGTAATGGTGGTGCATATACTACAATAAAGTCTGACTGGTGACTGTATCGTCTTCGTCTGTTATTGACCAACAAATGTAGTACTTTGGACCCAAAGAAAGTGCATCTGATTAATACAAGTAATCTTTTCTGCAGTTCCCAATTTCTAAATAACAATCTTACGGCCAGATGCATCAATGTTCCCGTTTGCGAATTCTTAATTGCGAAAATTAAGGAATCGCAATTGAGAATTCGCACACAAATTGCGATTTCTTAAATTGTGAAAAAAGCAAAAACCTGAATGCATCCCAAAAAAGGGATTTGCATTCGCAAACGGCCGAATTTTGCGATTCACACCGTTTGCGAATGCAAAACGCTTGATGCATGTGGGCATTACTGTTACAATCATATAGGAAATAGCGTATAACTTCCATTATTCACCTTTGACATGCAAATTATACAATTTTGAAAAATACACAGAACTGAAGTATAAATGTGTGTGTCTAGAAAATGTTGAAGCTGAAGTTTGAAACTCTTGCAGCCTGATTATCATTCAGTCTATAAAATAAGTCTGGGCACGTATACTCTGTTATCTCCACAGTGTTAATCGCGTTCCTTTGTTGTTGAATTATGGCTTTCTAGATTTGCGATGTTTCTGAGCAGGGCTTTCTTTTCTTTTAAACACTGGCGTGAGTCATCTCCAATTGTAGTCTGAATAAAACGAGACGTCTCAGACGTCTCCTCTAAACACCATGCCCCATTGTACAGCATGAGTCCACTTGTGAAAGAAATTCATCCCTGTAGGCAGAACATTTACAAAAGCAAGGGAAATGGATTGTGGCTGCTGGTGTGCGTTTTTGATCCAACTATATCTTTGCTATTATGTTTAGAAAGTGCCACTAGTAAGGAAAATAGCCATCAAATGCCCCCAGCAAGTGTGCTTCGACAAAAATATTGTCCAAAATGTAGGAATTTTGTGACTAGCATCCTCAATGCATCCATGTATAGCACACAAATAGAAAGGGCTTAACAACTGTTGTATACATGATAATCTGTGACTCAATAAAAATGATTTATGGGCAAATATTGGTCACTGCTGGGCAGGATGTGCCCCATAATGGCCATGTGCATTTTTTGGAGATTGAACTGTTACAAGCCCACAGAAAACACATTTGATTTATGATTTTTAAAGCGCGCGAAAGCCCATGGGCGTCTTGGCGCTAAGTAGACATAGGAGACCAGCTAGCTTCAGAAATGTTTACAATCCTGCAGTAAACAGCCAGGTTTTTATCTCCTTTCTAAATGAGAGTAGCGAAGGGCTGCTTTTGATTGTCGTTGGGAGCATGTTCCATAACCTAGCTGCGTGTAGCAGAAAACTCCTCCCTCCCCATCGGACCTGTTTAAATCCAGGCACCTGAATCAATTTTTGATAACTGGATCTCAAGGTCCTGGTTGGCTCATACCATTTCAGATGATTTTTCAGGCACTGACATCCCATTCTATGGAGGGCTTTATATGTCAGACACGAGGATTTGAATTTTACTCTTTTTCCAATTGGGAGCCACTGGAGAGCTCTCAGTCTGTGCACCATTGGTTCATACTTGGGAATGTCCAACACCAACCTAGCTGCTGCATTTTTTAAACGTTGTAGCGTTGCCAGCTGCTTGACCTGGATCCCAGCATATAGCGAGTTTCCGAAGTCCAGCCTAGACAGGGTAAATCAGCGGTAGAAATCGATTAAAGGCAGACACGGACACTTTCCTCGAATAATCCAAAGGATATCTTTCTGTTTCTCCCTGTGTCATTTCCAGCATTGTTCTTATAGAGGGTGTAAAGTCATCGGCGGCTCCTCCACTAGGGCGGAGGAGCATCACCCCGCTGCTTTCTCGCATTGCGGGAAGCTGAAATATAAGATGGTAATAACTACCATTTTATGTTCCTGCTTCTCACACTGTGATAAAGTGTGCATGACTGGTTTGGTTGGGCCTCTGGGGCTGACCAAACCACACATGCGCACTCTGCCCTTCTCCATGATGGCTGCAATGCAGCCTTCATGGAGAACATGGCGGGCCATTAGCACTTGGCTGGGCGGCGTCCCGACCAATCACAACGCTACTTGCAGCATTGTGATTGGCTTAGAGGTGGGACTGGGAGTCTGGCTGCCTGTATCCTGTTCCTGCCTCTGAAGGAGAGGAGCAGAGACGACAGATGCCCCGGCCGGTGGAAGGGTAATTTATATATTTTTTATTTTTAAATTAAACCCTGCCCCTCGCGCAACCTCCCTCCCTGCACGACCTCCTGCCCCCCACCCGCCTGTCATGCCGGCCGCGACTGTGTAAAGTTCTGATAATATATCTGGCAAAATGATGTCCCATCTGCACTGTAATAGGTCCAGTTTGCTCACGGAGAGGGTAATTAATGACAGTGGGGTATAATGCTGGGACCACTAATGTGAACAATGAAGAGGAAGCGGGTGAATTAGGGGTGGGAATTCAGACAAAATAGTGGATTTAAAATATCGTCAGACATACATATTGAATTTTCAATATTGTCATGGCGAAATATCATGTGTAAGAATATCGTTGTCAAGAAAATTGATTTAAGGTTAGTAATATTGATGTTAGCAATATTGAAATCATTATTATCATTTACAAAAATAGTGTTGTTAATAATATCGTTTTAAAATTATTTGATGTATTTTAGTATATATTTTAATTGTATATGTTATACATTGATTCTATAATTATTGTTAATGTTTTTGAATATAGTTTTTAAATGTTTAGTAGTTTTGAAACTTAAGATAATACTTTTTTGTGATTTTTAGTACTGTAGCAGGTTGCGAGATTTATAGGGGTATAGGGTGGGAAGTAAATTAATTGTAATTAATTCATTGGTAATTAGTTATCTTGAATGTATAACAGAAAACATTTTAAGTTACCTTTCAGGTGCGGATTGTGGATTCTGTGGGGGTATGGGGTTGGAAGTAAATTATTTATAATGATCCAAATAATGAATTTCTAATTAATATCAAATAGTTAATTGATAAATATTTATGTTAGTTGTATAATACATTTTTTAAAGTTACATTTTGGGTGCAGGTTGTGGGTTTTTGTAGGGGTATAGGGTGGGAAGTAAATTAATTATAATTAATTAATAATTAATATATAATTAATATTAATAACTTAATCGGTTATGTAAATTGTGTAATTTTTTTGTTTGGTGTGTTGTTGTTTTTGTATGGTTAAAGGGTGTATTGGAAATTAAATATAAGAATGAATAAATAATGTTAATTTAGAATAATTATTTTAATGATTATTAATCATATAACATTTGTAAATAAGATATTGTTTAACCCCTTCGACGCTCATGACGAGCTCAGCTCGTCATGGAGTTTCCATTGATTTCAATGGAAATTGTTAATAAATCTTTCCAGGGCCTTAGCATCCAAGTGGTTAAGGTATATATTAGGTGTGAGTTGTTGCATTTCTAGGGGTAAAGGGTGGGAAATTAATTAAATAAAAGTAATTTATTATCAATTACTTATTCATATTAATTGTTTAATTGATAATTAATTAAGTAAACTATGCAATTAAGATCTTTTAAATGTATATCGTAAGTGTGGCTTGTTTATTTTGTATGGATAAAGGGTGGAAAGGTACTTAAGTATAATAATATTATTATTAGGTAATTATTATGATTATTTTGATAGGTATTCGATTATGTAAAATCTGTTAATATTATAACTTTAATAATTGATTTTAGATGTGTGTTGTGTTGTTTCTAGAGGTATAGGGTAGACATGTATTTAAGTAATAACATATATGAAAATAGGTAATTATTTGTTTCAAATTAATTTATTATTGTATATGTTAATTGTGTTGTGCTTTTTAATTGTAAATAACATTGTGTGTATTGGTTGTTATTATTTTGAGAATAAAGTTTGGTATTTTAATTAAAATAATATATGTATCAGTTTATGATATGTACTAAACATTGTAATGAAAATGTAATTTGTTTATTCGAAAAATATATATGTATATATATTATATTTAAATATTTATATATGTTTTGTTATTTAGTATAGGAATGATTTTTTTTAATTTTCGTGTAAGTGAATTAGTCTGTTTGTAATGTTGCACAGAGTGCAGTGGGAGTAGTACATTTCACCCCTCCCTAATCCAAAACTTTGCCTACTATTGCACTGACTGGGGTGGGACTAATAAATATTACCCCTCCGCGATTCAACACTTTCCCTACTGTTGAACTGACTGGCGGGAGAATAGTAAACTTTACCCCTCCGCAATCCTTCACTTTCCCTACTGTTGCACTAACAGGAGTGGTAATAGTAAACTTTACCCGTTCACAATTGAACACTTACCCTACTGTTGCACTGACTGAAGTGGTAATAGTACATTTTACCACTCCGCAACCAACACTTTCCCTACTGTTGCACTGACTGGAGTGGGAATAGTAAACTCTACCCCTCTGAATCCTTCACTTTCCCCACTGTTGCACTGACTGGAGTTGGCATAGTAAACTTTACACCTCCGCAATCCAACACTTTTCTTACTGTTGCAGTGACTGGAGTAGGAATAGCAATTTTACCCCCCTGCAATCCAACACTTTTCCTACTGTTGTATTATTTGAATGGAATAGTAAACTTTACCCCTCCATAATCGAACTCTTTCCCTACTGGTCTACTGGATGGAGTGGGCATTGTGAATTGTACCCCTCCGCAATCCAATAGTTTCCCTACTGTTCAATTGACTGGAGTTGGAATAGTAAATTTTACCCCTCTGCAATTCAACACTTTCCATACTGTTGCACTGCGTGGAGTGGTAATAGTAAATGTTACAAGTCCAACACTTTCCCTACTGTTTGGTATACTTGGAGTGGGAATAGTGTACGAGTTATCTGTAGAATTTTATACTTTAGTTTTTATTGTTTAAAGTTATATTATTATGTTTTTGTGTATTTAAAATAATAATAAGTATGATTATTGTTTTTAATATCTTATATATGTAATATATTTTTAGCAAATCGTAATTTTTTATGTTTACTTTTTCATTTGTCATTAAATTGGTATGTTTTTAAAAATGTTTATGTTATAAGGTATGTACATATATATATATATATATATGTATTACCTACTGGCGGTCGCCAGTAGGTATATATAGTTAGGATTTTTTCTCTATGGGATTTTTGAAAATTCTATGTCTAATAACTTTGGCGTTTGTGGACGGAATTGGCTGAAATTTTCAGGAAAATGGCACATTTTGTTTCTGAGCAGCCCCTGAAAATTTTGGGGGGGTTCGTCAAGGGGGGGCCGAGAAAAAAGGGGGGTCCCAAAACGCGTTTTTCCCATGTTAATTTCCATAGGGCGGTTGGCCTCACTTTTAGCCCGAACGGCTGAATGGATTTGCACGAAACTTGGCAAAATTGTAGGGACTGGTAGCCCGATGTGCCTTTTGTAGGTCTCAATATATGTGCTCCAGTGGATTTTGAGAAATTAACGTTTAAAAAAAGATATATATCTGTAACAGCGGACCGGGCAGCGTCCTAGGACGCGTACTTTTCGCGCAACGGAGCTTTGTGAAGCGAAGCTGATTGGTTCTCCGGCGTCTGTCAACATTCCAAACAGTCCGTAGCGGCCGCCATCTTGTCTCTCGGTAGGATCGAGAGACAAGAGGAGGCCAAAGCGAAGGGGCAAATGACCATAAGGGGGAATAGTAGATCCTCGCTGACCCCCTAGGTTTGATGTGGAGGTTTTAAAAGGGCCACGCGGGGCAAAAAAAAAAAAAATAATAATAATCGAACAGCTGAATGGATTTGCACGAAACTTGGCAAAATTGTAGGGACTGGTAGCCCGATGTGCCTTTGCTAGGTCTCAATATATGTGCTCCAGTGGATTTTGGGAAATTAACGTTCAAAAAAAGATATATATCTGTAACAGCGCTCCGCTTCGCGTACTTTTCGCGTTACGGAGGTTTGCGAAGCTGATTGGTTTTTCGGCGTCTGTAAACATTCTAAACAGTCCGTAGCGGCCGCCATCTTGTCTCTCGGTAGGATCGAGAGACAAGAGGAGGCCAAAGCGAAGGGGCAAATGACCATAAGGGGGCATAGTAGATCGTCCCTGACCCCCTAGGTTTGATGTGGAGGGAAGCGTTCTGGGGAGCGTACTTTCTTGAAAATTAGTGAAAAAAGTTAGAGTAAAATAATAATTGTGAGTGATCAGATGTAGGGTAGCTCTGAGAAGAGCTTTTGGGTTTATGGTACATTTAGGTACTTATAAGTAGGTACCAATGCACATTCTTAAATTCAGAGTGAAAACTCTGTTGCCCTCATCTGAGAAGTGAACTCCATCTCCTCTGTAGATATCTTGCATGTAGTAACGCAAGTTATTGTTGTACAGGGAGCCCATTCCATGGTCTCTCATGTAAGCTGAAACAGATTTGTTTACATGCTTCCTCGACTTCTCAATTTGTGGACAAAATTGGTTCGACCACCTCCATTTCTGTCTTTGGCATATATTTGAATATACCAAGGCAGTCTGAGGAAAAAGTGCCATCAATTGCTCAAAGGTGTCCTTTAAAAGCATTTCCAGACCTACCCCAGTCAAAGTGCCCAAATCATTACCTCCACAGTGCACAATTAACAGGTCAGGTTTTGGCAAATGCATAAAGGTTTTCACCAATGGTATCAATTGGTGACATTTTAATCCTCTGTGGCCAAACCACTTAATTTCCACATCTTGTAAATTGAGGTTAGGTAAATTCCTGTTTTCAGCGTACCTTTGAGCCCAATATATGTAACTATGTCCAACAATCCAGACAGAAAACATGGTGAGAGAAGGTTCTGCTGCAGTCAGATGAAGTGTGGCAATGAAATGGCAGTTGAAAAAATGAGAGTGTAAAATGAAAAAAACTGAGGAGTTTCTGTGTTAATGAAGCAGTAAGAGTGATTGGTGGATTTTGATTGCTGAAAACAGAAAGTTAGTGTGCATGGATGAGTTCGTTGAAAGATGTATTTTGAGTGGCGAAGAAAAAATCATTAAATGAAAGAATGCTCTGGATATGCAGGTGCACTGAGAGTTCAGAGTTCAATTGCAACATTGTTGTGTGAGAGGTCTTGCAAGAGGTGGTTGCTATGCAGAAAAAGCAGAGAGGGGGCAGAGGGGGGAAGGGTTTTGCTTTGAAAAAAAGTGAGGGAAGGGTTTTGATTGGGTGACATGAGAGATATGTGTGAGGAATTACAGCATTTCTGTGCTTTTGATAGCTGCAGACTCTGGAGTGCATACCTTTTGCTCTGCTGAAGACAAATTGGTGTGTTTCTGAGACTGTTTTGAAACTCAAAGTATTTGCTAAGGTGAGAAAAGTTTCTTTAATTTAGATAGAAAATAGTGTGCTTTAAGGAGAAAATTATGAAGAAAGTTGTGTTTTTCAAATGTTGCTTTGTCTCAAGTGTTTCACAAATAGATTTTGTTTCTTTGAGAAATTGTAATTGGAGAAAATGTGAAGTATTAGTACTGACAGGGCTTTTATGTGCATAGGAGCTGTGGAGTGTTTTCAAATTATGACTTGTAAATCGTTTTTGAGAAAAAGCAATGGTTTTAATATTGATGAGAAGGACATAATGGTGTCTGCTTCTTTATAAGGTAATTGAGAGTCTCTGATGTTATTTTTCCCATTTCAATGTAAGAAGTTTGTCTGTGGAGCAAATTGCTTGTAAATATGCTCCCACCTGTGCATGGCAAATTTAGATTTTGAATGTTTCCGTTACATAGGCATGTTAAAGGTGACTGAAACATGCTGCAAAGGCAATCAAAAAATGCTTTTATGTGTCTTAAGGACATTTTAAGTCATTTCCCCATGTGCAGTGTTTTCAAATTATGAGTTGAAAATCGTTTTTGAGGTAAAGGAATGTTTTCAAAATTTATGTGCGCCATATGACCCCAAATTTCTTTTTCAGGGGTGCAGCAGGGTGTTCTTGAGACACCCCTGCACCGTCGGAAAAATTCGTAATTTGCGATGAGGTAATTGCTAATCGCAAATTGCACCTTCATTCCTATGGGCCTCCTGCTGCATGGAAATGAATGGGTAATTTGTAATTAGCAAATAGGTCATCGCAAACTAGGAATGGTAAAGAATCGCTATTTATTCCTTAAAGTTTGCTATTTAGGAAATGCAAAAAACTTTGATGATACATATGGCGGTTTATCTCTAACAAGATAAGAAGCATAGGGATAGATTTATGATGACTGGCGCATCACCAGGGATGTGTTAGTCATTCTGTGCCGCTGTTCCGTCACCTATGGTGTGCTGCATTTACAATGCGGCGCATCATGGGGCAAAAACAGCACAGATGCGTGACGTATTTGTGCCGTAAAGTTGGCGCATTGCTGGAGTTGTATCGCAAGTGTGATGAAGCTCCAGTAAGGTTGAGGGGTGCCCCTGTCGCAGGGTTTCTGTTCTGACACAGAACTGTGGACAGAGGATTGGAACCTCGGCGAATTAGGGTGTCCCAAAACTCACCTTAGTAATCAAAACCCCTTAGCAAGCTAGGTACAGTGTCACATTGGATATAACAAACTCTCAATGTTTAGACAATCCAGAATATGAACTTATAGTACCTCAGGATACGTGGAACTCATGAACAGTCGGTCGTTATATATTTCTTAGAAACGAGAACATGGAGTTAAGAAGAACACATGTGTATTTGAAATGTTTATTTACTAATGCCGTCTTCTCAGGCGTAGTATCTTAGATTATACAAAAGTACACATATTATCAGTAGCAAAATTACCAGCATAGTCAATAGTACATAAAAAGCGAATGGTGACAGTATGTTAACATGCTGTAAATGAATAAGAGTTAGCAACACTTATAAGCAGCCGCGGGCCGTGGAGGGAGTTACGGTGGGCAGGGAGGCGGGGAGGGGGAGGGGCAGGGTGGAGAGGGCTCCACCCTGCCCCTCCCCCTCCCCGCATCCCTGCCCCACCGTAACTCCCTCCACGGCCCGCGGCTGCTTATATCTCACCCTCCCTAATACACATAATATATTATTTGCTAAGAAGGTCTCTTTGTGTTGGTTTAGGGCGTGCCGATACTTTAGTGTCTTAGATTTGAAGGAATCACATCAGCATAGAAAAGATAATCCATATGCCGTGCTTAATATCGCCAACGGCATTGTGCCATAATATTCTAGCATGCGATTGCGGAACAGTGTCAGGAGCTGCAGGGCGGGAGCTTGCACAGGAGGGACATCCATATTTAAAAATGTAAAAAAGCACAAGAGCGTCCGCTGGTAATGGAAGTAAAAATGGGAATCCACGAAGCAGAGTGGAAAAAATAGAATGTAAGAAAGCAGGGATGACTCCAAAGATTTTCTCAAATGAAGTCACGAGACCACTGGTAACAATTTTAAAAAAGTGCGCCAGGCCCTTTGTGGAGGACGCGTTAGAGATAGTCCGAACCATCTTGCTGAAATGGAAAGGCGAATCTGTATTTAAAAGGGTCTGCACCTCTGTACGGGTGTTCGCTGTGTGAAGCACGAAAGTTTCACGGGCCGAACTCAAGGCCACCTCTCTCTGAGACAAAATAGCTCTTATTCTTGCCATGCCGTTGAAATGTGCTGCCAAGGTTGGTATTTGTGGCCAGATTGAAAACTCCCTATGTTCATGTGTGGGAGGAAATAGAACATTTCTGCAGCAAATAACCCGTTCATTTACTGTTACGATAAAATGAATACTTTTAATTAACCCAGAACAATCTTCATTATTGAGCATCAAATAACTACCATTTTCCAAGAACTTGAACGTGGGGATGATAGCAGGAACTGGTGTGCCTTGCAACACGCAAGCCATATTTGGTCGGTGTTTGTTGCATGAACCGTGTAACTGTATGTGCCTACACATTAGTGAATGATCTGGCGTCTCAGTGCATTCCTCTCCATTCAGATAAAGTTCTTGATCATCTTTGAAAATCTGTATGTGTATGGAAGCGACCAGACTTCATGAAGAAAACCACTACCTAAAGGTTAATAACGACCTATTGGTATATATTTCATACAATTTGAAAACTTATATAAAGCAAAAGGCAGCGTTATTAAACCGTGGATAAGGCACGTTGCCAAAGCAGTCAACCTTTTGGATTTATACTGGAAATGTTAAAGGAAGAATTACGGAGTAGGGCCTGTAAATCTTTAATAGACAACGAGTAAAATTACTCCAACCATCATATTCCTCTAACTCCGGGATAGTAGGGGTGTTTAATTTTTTAGAAGTAGCCAATCCAAAGCATTTGGTCTGGGAAATTGTTTCATTCACAAACCACATATGTTTTGGGATGAGACATGCACGGTGGAAAGCCTCAGTGCCTTGTACCTGCCAGGTTCGTGAACCCCAAACTGATGTAGATCCTGGATATTTTTACTCTGTATTACGTTAGCATGGTCTCATTACTGGTTTAAACGCCATTTTTCCTTTTTTGTAACTTCTGCACACGACACTTAGTTGTTGCTTTAGCTTTCAGCCTACCTGCGTCAAGATCTATGCCTGCTTCAAGCAGGCGCAGGGTTTTGATGTAGCTTTGTCCTATCTGATTGTAAATGCGGCACACCGTGGGTGGCAGAGCAGCGGTGCACGTTAACTGGTGCATCCCTGGGGATGTGCTAGTTAATATAAATCTGCCCCTTTACATTTAATTATGTGCAGGGTACACAGAGTAGGTGAGGTTTATCCAAGGTTAAGAAGAGATGAGTCCTGTTCAGTGAAAAATTGGAGATAGGCTTCAGTATATTATATACTTAAGTAGTGTGTTAAGTTTTTGATGACTGTTATTAATTTACTGTTGGGTAATAGTGGTTAATAACATTTTTTATTATATTTTACCACAGATTCAACTGCAGATTATTTCAAGATTTTAGGATGCCTAGCAAAGAAAGAGTAAGAAAGGCTGCAAAACGTCAAAGACAGCAGGACCATGGAATAATGCAGCAGTCCTCTAACAAAAAGATTTGTCAAGTCACCAAGAAAGCACCGGGTAAGAGTCGAAAAACAGTCATAAGAAATATGTGTAGTAAAAAAAATATTACTACAGAAAATGTTTCAGTCCAGAAAAGGAGAAATAATTCAAATGGTAAGGAAAGGCCAATGAGAAATGTTACTGCTAGAGTAAGAGATAACTCTATGCATGAAAGTAGAAGGAAACAACAGTTTAGGGATATTCGTAAACGAATGTTCCGCAACAGGATAATTGGGAATTTGTTAAAAAATATTAAGAAAGGTCAGCAGAAAGTGGTTTTTTATAAGAGAAAAAAAATAGTTGAGAAAGTTATTGATCAGGCATTTGAAATTAAACGTAAGTTATTTATTTTGACAATCAATAGAATTAGGAAGCTAAACAAGGTAATTTATGATTTCAAAAGAAATAGTAGATGGAAGAGAATAGTTAATCGTAGTAATTTTTGTGAAGTTTTTTCTGGAGAATGGATGCATAGTTCAAGCTCTGAGGCATTTTTTAATGAGGAGAGTTATTTCCAGGATAATGATTTGGTGCATGCAGTTGACACCAGTGGTCGAGCTTATGAAGTGAAAGATGGTTGTCCAGTTGAAAAAGAAAAACTTGTGAGAACAGAGATAGAAGAGGTGTTAGGTAATGAGGTTTTAGGGAGACGTCCTAAGGGTCCTGTGTACACCTGGAAGTGTAGTAGTATTTGCAGTGTACGACAGGATTCCATCAATTTGCTTTGTGATTTTATACGGTCATTTAGTAAGAAAAGTTTGAAGCAGAAAATGAAGTTGTTGCAAGAATTAGATCCTTGCAGAGTGAGAGAAGTGATAGGTTTGCATGGTCATTCACTGGCTTGTCTTTCCAGGAGAGTATGCCAGAGTGTTTTTCATCATTTCAGGATGCTAGCAGTGCATCATAATAAAGTGAGGAAATTAGTTAGAATGTTGTATTATGCTAAGAGTCCAGCAATTATGCTTAAACAATTATGCGCTGCTCTTTTGCATGGTTCTGAAATAGATGTGAAGAATATATGTGAAGAAATTGAGTTTTGTTACTTTGGAAGTAAAGAGGAGAATGTTGAAATTGACCAAGAAGAAGAGAGTAATGTGGAAGATAGTGTACAGGTTTCCAGTACAGATAATTTCCAGAGGGAAATTGCGACGTTTGAGGTGAAATCAAGTGAGAGGCCAAATTTCACTTGTGTGTGTTGTCGACGCACTTATTATAAGAATCAGACTAAGTTAGTGGATTTATATGGAAAAAGTGAAAGGGAAAATAATAGTGAATGGAAGGATTTTACAACATACTTGATGGTAGAAAATTGTTTTGATTTGGGATTGGATCAACGTGTGTGTACTTATTGTTGTAACAAATTAAATCAAAACCAGATGCCTGCTAGAGCAGTTCATAATAATCTGGAATTGGTTGAGATTCCTTCTGAATTGAAGGATTTAAATACTTATGAATCTATTTTGATTCAAAGTATCCATCCCTTTCAGGCTATTGTAAGAATGGAGCCAAAGACAGGGAAATTGCCTCCATCAGATTTACAGAGAGGATTAAAGGGAAGAGTTGTTTATTTGCCTCTAGATTTGAAGAAAAACATTAACACAATTGGAGTAGAAAAAGTGGAAGAGGAACCTCTTGTTATCTTAGTTAATGGGGTTCCGACAAAGAATAAGAAAATATGGCAAGATTTAGTAGATGTTAGGAAAGTCAAAAGGGCAACATTGTATTTGAAAAAATATAATAAATACTATAAAAATGTATATGTTGCAGAAGAGGAAGTAAGTGAGGAAGAGGATAGCGATTTGTGTGCTGGTCAAATTGAGAAAGTAGAACCCTGTACTAGTGAAGAAATATATGAACATTATAGTGTTCATCCTTTGCATTCCAAGGAAGTCATGGGGAATGCTATTGAGTTGTTTCAAATGAAACAAGCGAAAGGGAGTCCCATTAGTGTTTGGGAGGAAAGTTTGGAAGCTCGGTGTTTCCCACAGCTTTTTCCAACAGGTCAGGGAGGAAGATATGATGAGCGACCTCATCAAATTCCTGCTTCTGAATACCGGACTTTGCGATTGTATGCAGGAGATCCTAGGTTTCGACAATGCATTCCTTATTTGTTTCATCTCCTGTTTGAAAGCGATCTGTCTGGACTGTCATATGCAGTGAACCACATCTTGAAAAGTGGTATACACATGCAAAACATCTCGGCAAGTGACTTTATGGATAAAGTCAATGTCCAAGACAGTATTTTGGATTCTCACCTGATTAATCTCATGGCGTGTCAGCGTGGTACTAATGAGTACTGGTACCGTCGTCATGGTGATTTAAAATGTATGCTGAGGAACTTAGGAACTCCCACATGGTTCCTCACTTTGAGCTGTGCTGAGTATGGCTGGGAAGACTTACTTGAATTTCTACGAGAGGCAAATGCTAACGTAGAAAACATCGAATTCAAGACACCCGGAGAACTGTGCTCTTTGGATCCAGTCAATGTATGTAGGTACTTCAATCATAGATTTGAAGGTATGATGTCTTTCATCATGAATAAGAAGAATCCACCTCTTGGAGAGGTGTTGGATTTCTTCTGGAGGAAGGAGTACCAAGCAAGAGGTGCTCCTCATATACATATGTTGCTGTGGATCAAGGATGCACCTAAATTTGGAACGGATGCAGACGACTCAGTGATGAGTTTCATAGAACAGTATTCTACGTGTGCTGTTCCAAACGCAAAGGAGAAAAAAAGCCTAAGAGAAAAAGTTCTACGTTTCCAAAGCCATCGATGTGGAAAGTACTGTCGTCGTAAATTCCGGAACAAAGACAAGTTCTACACCAAATGTCGTTTCGGCTTTCCACGATCGGTGATTTCTAAAGGAAGAGTGAACAGTTTGATGTCTTCGCTGCGACATAATGTGATGAAGAA
Source organism: Lissotriton helveticus (assembly GCF_964261635.1). Lineage (NCBI taxonomy): Eukaryota > Metazoa > Chordata > Amphibia > Caudata > Salamandridae > Lissotriton > Lissotriton helveticus. The sequence continues at coordinate 190,857,492 of NC_136072.1, forward strand.
ATCACCTAAAAACACATACAATTTGAAGAGGAACGAAGAGTCTAAGTACATCAACGACTACAACCCGGTGATTTTGTCCATGTGGAATGCTAACATGGATATACAGTTTGTGGCTGATAACTGTATGGCTGTGGCTCGGTATGTGACATCTTACATCACCAAAAAAGAGAAGACAGAATTGAAGGATATGTGGGAGGACATTTCCCATGAAAAGAGCCTCAGCAAGAAGTTGTACAGTTTCAGTCTGAAGATGTTGTCGCATCGAGAAATCGGAGCTTACGAATGTTCTGACCGGTTGTCTTCAGCAAGTCTCTATGCCAAGTCCAGGAGTATCGTTTGGGCGAGTGTTGGTCTTGCTGCAACGCGTAATCGAGTTCTGAAACCTGTGCGGGAAATTGAGTATTTGGCGGAAAAGGAGCCAAACAGTACCGACATTTTGAAGAGCAACATGTTGGATACATATTATCCAAATCGAAGCAGTCACCTCGAGAATGTTTGTCTGTATGAGGTTCTGCAAAATTACATATTCAAGAGGAACATCAAAGAAGATACTGAGAAAGGAGTGTATGCTGTAATAGGAAGTGAGGGATGTCTGGTCAAGCAAAGAAAATGCCACTTGACAAACCATCGAAAATTGAGTGGCGAATCTCCTGAAAAAAAGGAGTTTTTCTATTTAGCACTTTTGCAACTTTTTAAGCCTTGGCGTGCAGAAGAGGAACTGCTTGGAGATTTCCTTTGTTACGAAGACTCATTCAATGCTGCCAAGGAGACCATAGAATGTCCTGCTTTTCCCAAATATGTAGAAATGTTGAATGTGGAAATTGAGCAGGAAGCAACGATTGCAGCCGAGATTGCCAGAGACAGTTCTCAGGACAGTCAGAGTTCTGCTTCATTGAGTCAGGATCCACTAGGAGGACCTCTTATCGAAAATGAAGCTGCCACTGCTATGAATGAAGTGGAAAGAGCCATGGCACATGCTCAGGAGGATGTGGTTAACTTAGAAGAGTTGGAAAGACAACTCAACGTTGAGCAGAGGAAAATATATGACGAACTTACCATGCAAATTGATCATGGATTAAGTCATGACAAGAAAGAGTGCTCATGTACGTCGTTGAAGCCTGTCCGACTGTACGTGAGTGGAGAAGCGGGAACTGGAAAAAGTTTCCTTATTAAAGCAATTTCATGTTATTTGCAGGAAAGGACAGAGTCATCGCTGTCTTGTGTTGTCACCGCTCCAACTGGACTGGCAGCACATAACATTAAAGGGATTACTTTACATCGTTTACTGATGCTGCCAGTGGAGCATGACAACAAATTAGAATATCACAAGCTATCTGGAGATGCTTGTTTTGAAGTTTCAAGAGTCTTGAGGAAAATGAAACTTCTTATCATTGACGAAGTAAGCATGGTTTCCAATGTCATGCTTGCCTTTGTGCATTTGAGAATGCAAGAAGTTCTCAAAACAGAGTATGATGTGTTATTTGGTGGCAAACACATCATTGTTTTCGGAGATCTTCTGCAGCTGACACCAGTGAAAGGGCAACCTGTGTTCAAAATGCTCACGCATGAAGATACCAGGAAGTGCTTAGGGAGTATTGGCAACGTCAATATATGGTTAAACTTCAATTATGCTGAACTGCATGAAAATATGCGTCAGGCAAAGGATGAAGTTTACAAGACTATTCTACAAGATGTTAGAATTGGAAAAGTGACCGAGCATGGGAAAGAAGCTTTACATGCACGATTACTGACAAATTTATATCCAGACGAAGATGTTGTGCCTGAGAATATTTTTCAGAAAGTTACTGAGAAAAAATCTGGAATATGTTTGATGCCAACTCTTGCAGAATGTGCCAAATTCAACAACAAAATGTTGCATTTAGAAAAGCAAGAGATTGTGAAATTGGAACCTATTGACAGAGTAGAGCATATGGGATCAACAATTATTTTGTCTGAGAATCTGAAAACAAAATTGGATTCATTAGAGAAGAGTATATCTAAAACTGCGGGTTTTGAAAAGACTCTGAATGTGTGCTTGAACTGCCGTATAATTTTAAGAAGGAATTTACATGTTGAAAGATGTCTGGTAAATGGATCAATGGGTAATGTTGTTGATTTTGTGAAATACAGAAATAGAGATGGAATTGAATTTTTAAAAATTAAATTTGATGGCATTGAGGAAGTACAGCTAATTGCTCGTTGTTCTGCTAGATTTTTGCTTGTAAAAGACTTATATGTTCGTCGTAAGCAGTTTCCTGTTTGCTTGGCATATGCGGTGACAATCCATAAATCGCAAGGTTTAAGTGTAGACTGTGCATTGGTGAATATTGGCAGTTCTGTGTTCAAGGAGGGTATGGCATATGTGGCATTGTCACGAGTTAGGACTTTATCGGGATTGTACTTGATTGAGTGTGATGTCACAAACATTTGTGCGGATCTAGATTGTGTTAAGGAATACAATAGGTTGAGAAGAGAGTATGCGCCACATTTGCCTCAGTATCCTTTGTTTGAGAAACGTGTGGTAGGCCGGAAACGAAGAAATGTGACCAATACTGGGGAGGTTGTAGCAAAAAGACGAAAAGTCGATGAACCTGAAATTATAAGCAGAAACAAAAAGGATTCTGTTGAAGATGTTGTTGGTTTTCAATTTGAAAACAGTTCTGGTGTCAACTGCTATGCTAATGTAGTGGTTAATGTTTTGTTTTCTCTACAAAATGTAAAAGAAGAGATTGTGGTCAATTCTGATCAAAGATTTTGCAGTTTGTTAAATTCTGTGTTAGAGAAATGTAGCACTGATAGAACAAACATAGAAAGTGTGTCTGAAATTCGAAATCTGTTAGACAGATGTTCAGGCCAAACACAATTCTCTCAAAATAGTCAGCAAGATTGTCAGGAGTTTTTAATGTATATGCTTGATGTATTGTATGCTGAAGGTGTAGATGTAGATCATCTGTTTGGGCTTTCTTATCAATGGCAGCATGACTGCGAGAACTGTAGGGTATCAAGTAGTACTAGTGTAGACTCAGAAAGATTTATATATTTAACTTTGCCAGACAGTAAATCAGTCTCTTTTAATAAGCTAGTAAAAGCAGCTGATCACAATATGGAGTGTAGGCAATGTAAATCTGAAATGATGTCCACATTATTTATACGAACATATGGCCAGTATGTCATTTTAATGTTCCAACGATGTAGGCCTGATGGAACAAAATTGACAACTTTAATTAAAAATTTTGTGGCTTCACAGTTGTCAATATCAGGAAGGACTTTTGTAACTGTAGCAATTATATATCATGATGGTTCTTCAATAACATCAGGACATTATACAGCTTATTTAAAGTGTAGAAATGGCTGGTCATTCTGCAATGATTCTGTTTTAATTTTCAAAAAAAAATTGCCATATGACCTTAAAAACTCTTACCTGGTGTTTTTAAAACCAAAATTTTAGGGAAAGAATCTCGGGATGTGCTCTGAGGAATTTCAAGAAGTTCTCATGGCTCCTACACTATTTGGCCTTGAAGATAAGTGTAGTACAGAGACATAACTTTTTACCATAACACTGGACGTTATTGAGAAATACGTGCACTTTGAATGAGTTCAGAAAAACTATTTCTTTTTATAAGCTAATTGAAGCAGCGAATCAAAACATGGAGTAGAGGGAATGTAAGTCTGCAATGCTGTCTACTGTTTTACATTGCTTTGTGATTAAAAGTGATGTAGAGAATTAAATAATTGTACTAGTCATAAAGGTAGTGTAAGTCTGCTTCATAGTAAGCAGTATCAGTGTGATAGGAAATGTAGAACATGATTGAGCAAGAAGGGGAAGATATTACTAGTCCAGGATTGTGTAAATGATCTTCAACATTTTAATTCTGAAAGTTGCGGAAATGCGAAAAGACGGGATTGGCTAACAAGAAATCCAAGAGTTATACATGGCTCTGACAAGATTTGGCCTTGTGGAATCTTGTGGTAGAGAGCAAGAAGTCATTTATTGTATGTAACATGTTTTTGAAAACGATGGAGGTTTTCTTTCAGAAAGTGGCGGGTTGAAAGTAATAACAGCACAACAGAGTGTAAGCTGTTCATAGGACATCCTTGGCCGTCATGGAAAGTAAGTTAACTTTAAGGAGTTCTGAATTCTGATTTGTAATGTATGGGTTTTTTAAACACAATCATTTTGATTGTGTTTTTTTTTCCCCGCTGTTATATGATGAATACCTTCAAGTCACTGTTTTAGTGAAATTTGATACATTCTGAGAACAGCAAAAATAAACCATTTAACATGTATAATTAATTCTGTTCTGTTTGCATTTATGATGTATATGTAGAACTGTGTAGGAGGCATGGAGAAGGTGAGGCTTCTGTAAGTGTCAAAGTTGTTGCATACAGTGCTCATATTCTACGTAGTCTTTTATATTTCATTACTTTCACTGTTTCTGACTGATCTAAAAATTTTTTTTTAAAAAGAACAGTAAGTATAAGGGAAGGAAACAGACAGTTATGTTAAAAGAAACACAGCTATAGGGAATAAACTAGGGATACTGTTACCCGCAATCCTCTGCTGATGATGTCACTGAGCATGTCATGAATGATGTAATATGTGACATCATCAGCAGTGGATTACGGGTAATAGTATCTCTAGTTTACTCCCCTATAGCTGTCTTTCTTTTAACATAACTGTCTGTTTCCTTCCCTTATACTTACTGTTCTTTTTAAAAAAAAAAATTTTTGGTTCGCTTCCGGTTCGCGTACCGGGGAGCGAACTGGGAAGCGAACTAAGAGAAATAGAGGTTGGCACAGTTGCAAATATTGTACCAATTTTTTAATAACGGGGAGGTAGTTCTGAAAAGAACTTTTTTTTTTATTGTTTTTGCTGTTTTATATTTTTTTTATTATTTTTCGGAACATTTTTTTACTTTTTTTGAATTTTTCTGAACAGTTTTATATTTTTTTGGGTTTTTCTTGGAGGGGGCAATGAAAACGATTCATTGTAAAGGGCTCAACAGGAGCAAGAAAACTAAAAAAAAGAATTTATTGTTTGGGGAGTTTCGGACAAACATGAGCATGATTGTCAATAGCTCTGTTGATCAGAGTGATGCTACTTTCTCCGTAGCAAATGAATCCACTGCAATGTACGCAGACTTGTTTTACTTCACGAAATCTCGTTTGTATATTTGGCACCATCTCCCTGCCCTCTGGTCCCGTTACTTCCGGTACAACAGATCTTCTGGCCATAATAGGGAGATTATCTAGGTCGTCCTGTTCCTCTTCTTCCTCTTCTTGCTGAATTATAACTTTAGCAGGTGGTCCACTCTTCCTTGGATGTGGTGGAGGTGGTGGGGAAGCACCAGCTGAAGCTAGTAAAGAAGCCATTGCTCACTGGTAACAAAGGGTCTTTCTCTCACAATGATGAAAGTCAGAGTGAGGAAAGAAGGAGGGATTTTCACCATTTGGGAAAAAAAATAGTTCTCAACCAATGAAAAGTGTTCATTTTAGATCATATGACCTAGTCTTACATCATTAGGAAACCGAAAGTGAAATGAACCAATGAAAAGTGTTATTACCAAGTCACATGACCTGCTGTGTTTACGTTACGCGCTTTGCAGGGCCTCCCGGTTTGCTTCCAGAAACCTGTGCTTTGCGACTCGGTAAGCGTACGAGTTCGCTAACGTAGCACGTCATATGACGTATCACGCGACAACGCGAAACGTCATGCGGACGGGAGGCGTCACGATGTTGTTTTCTAACGCGGCAGTTGCGGTAAAGAAACGTTTACCGGCTCGCGGTCTATTTCGCGGCATCAAGGTCAGCTAACGGGAAGCTTCCCGATTCGCGAAGCGGGAACGAAGAAAAAAAAATATTTTAAAAAAAAGTTATTAATAAACATATAAAATATATTTTTGGATTTAAAGAAGAATACATTTTACAGCTACAGATATTAGCTGTTAAAAAACCAATGAAATTCACTGAAAAAACCATAGGTTATAGACCATATATAGTTAGGAATTAGCATTTACAAAACCTTGAAAATTCACTGAAAAAACCATAGGTTATAGACCATATATAGTTAGGAATTAGCATTTAAAAAACCTTATTTTACTCACACAAAACCATTGAAATTCCATATATAGTTAGTTGCACTAACTATATATCGCGCACCCGCAATCCACTGCTGATGATGTCACATATTACATCATTCATGACATGGTCAGTGACATCACTGATGACATCACTGATGACAACATCCAGTGATTATGTGTTTCTGTAAAGTTTAAATATGTTTTACATATTGAAGAATGAGTGGATGTATAAGTGTCTGAATGAAGGTTTTAGTAGGTGCGTGATTGACTGTATGAGTGAGTGATTAAATGCGTCTTACTGAATGCACGGGTTAGTGACTAAACTGTCTAAAAGTGTGCATCAGTATGTCTGTTGTTGTGCAAGCTGCTGCATGTGTTGATCAGTAGCTATATAAGTAGCTATATGGGTTATTGATTGGTTGCACAAGTATTTGTATGGGAGACTGAGTGTGTGTATGGCTGGCTGGGAGGTGTGTGACTCTGTGCAGATCAATGTGTACTTGTATCAGTGATTCTATAAGAGAGTAACTATGTGTTAGTATATGTTTCAAAAATGTAAGGTGTTCTGTGTTTAACTGTATAGATGAGAAAATGGAAGTGTGATTGATTCTTTTCAGGACTGACTAGGTGTGTGAGTAACTCCATGGATGAGTGGCAGAGTGTGAGTGTCTGTATAGGTGTATGAGTGCATATGATAGTGTTGTAAAGATGAGTGATTGTATGTATGAATGATTGTATGAGTGAATGTGTGTGTAGACATAGGAATCAGTGAGTGCGTATGTAGTAACTAGTATTGGTGTGTCAATGGTTTCAAAAATGATACTCTCTATTTAACACTGGGTGTAACGGAGGTTATATTAGAGTGTGAGGAGATGCATTGTATTATCATATGAATGATATCATCAGTGATGTGATCATTGATGTCAAGTGAGATGTCATCAGTGATGTCATCAGTGATGTCACTGACCATGTCATGAATGATGTAATATGTGACATCATCAGCAGTGGATTGCGGGTGCGCGATATATAGTTAGTGCAACTAACTATATATGGAATTTCAATGGTTTTGTGTGAGTAAAATAAGGTTTTTTAAATGCTAATTCCTAACTATATATGGTCTATAACCTATGGTTTTTTCAGTGAATATATATATATATATATATATATATATATATATATATGTATATGTATATATCGTTATATTATTACTTTTAACATACATTATTAGATTATAATAGAATTTGTTAAATAATATTTTAATTAGATATATGTAAATAAATAATATGAATTAATAAATGTGTGTTTTATTTTCAGAATTAAATATAATAGTTATATTTATTTTAAAATTAATTGAATATATTTCATTAGTATTATTTACCTGTTTCTTTTTAATATATTTAATGTTTAATATTTATATATATATATATATTGTTTTACCCCAGTATTAGTAACAATGATATTTTAAATCCTATATCTTTGTCATTTACATTATAAGGATAGGACAAGGATATTTTTGACATCGATATTTCTGTCACAATAATTTTGTAGGATGATATTTTCAGTTTTGATATTTTGTCACTGAACTATAGACGAGGTGTAAAAACCCCATAGGTGATGAAATCATCAGTATGTTGGACCTGTAAAATACCTGAGTTCTTTTTCTTGAGAGTGGCATCTAGAGGTTCTAGGTAGAGATTAAACAAGAGTCAGTGGTAGAATGGAAACCTCGTGGCACTTTGTGCTGTAAGCTGATTGGACTGGAAAAGCAAATGCCATTTTTGATCTGTTGAGATCAATTCAAACATTATGCAAACCAATTCAGCACATCACGTTTAATGTCCATATGTCCTGTAAGGATGTTGATAAGAGTGAAATAGGAATGGGTGATGATGTTGGAACAGTAGTTAGGTTAAGGAAAACATGTACATGTGATTTTCCAGTGTCAAGCATGTTTAATACAGCTTTAGAAACTTAGAGTAAGACAATCTCAGTGATATAACTTGGACTGAAGCCCAATTAGAAAACATGTAATAGGTCATTGTCAAAAATGTGCTTTTAGATTTTGAGTCTTTGGATCTGTGAATGAACTTTGCAAGGAAAGGAAGCCCATGGACATGACTGCAGATAAAAAGATCTCCATCATAAGGTAAGGATTTCTTTAGCAGGCGAGAGACAATTCTAAGGCAATCTGGAAACAATGCACCACAATGCACCACAGATGGTTCACTAGATTGGCCCAATAAAGTGGAAGCTCCGCCACAGATTTTTAGCAATGTCAATAGAAATGGGTCTGTGAAGTGTTTTGATCTTTCACCTTACTTATAGATTTCAATAAATCCATATGGGAAATTTCTTTGAATAGCAGCCAAGCACCCATGGATCTTCTGTTGACATTGGGGGGATCTTCATAGATTGTGGAAGTTGAGGTAATGAGAACTTCAGTGGATTTAACTTTCCAAATTGAAGAATGAGAAATGTGTTAGTTTTAGCATCAGAATATTTGGTTGTGAAGGAATGTAAGAGATTATTGTCCAATTTTATGAACTCGGAGCGTTAACTGGATCTATTAATTAGCAGTGTGGATTAGTGATTTAATGGAGTCACCTTAAAAATGCTCTCTTATATAGTCTCTTTGTTCTCTAGTGTCATCCACTTTGGAGAAAGAAGGCAAGCGTCTTCTTATTTTCTCTAGCATTCTTAAAGATTTGATCTCTTTATTGTGTTCTGTAGAGTGTAACCAAGTGGGGGTTTGGATCTTTCTCTTTTTAATTTTAGAAGTGTTAACTAATCCAAAAAGTTAATCTATGCACTTATTGAATTGATTAATGGTGTATTACTATTTTGACGGGACAGGATGGAAGGACAGATATTCAAGGCCATCAAAGGCAGAGCATTGAAGTCCATACTCCTAGGGCCTCATTATAATGTCGGGCAGAAAGCCACCTCCTGACAGTCGGATTCCCCTAGGCCGTGTCAGAACCTTTCTGATTAACTTGGTCGGTTTACAATCTGCTGAACCAATTACAATGTCTGCAAACCGCACGGTCTTTCTGAATTGGTTCCAACCGGCTCACAGAAAATTTGTGTTGGTCGGAATCGCATCATACAGCTCTACGGACAGTGTTTCCAACCGAGCTATTACTATGCCGCTTTTCAACCTCCTTTCCGAGTTGGCCTGTCTGACATGAAAAGGCTGTCGCAAACTGAATTTGGGGGCCCCTGGCAGGCCCTCCTTCATCCTGAGGCTTCCGGTTTGGGGCCGAGGGGGTACGTAAGGGACCCTCCTGTAAAACCTTGAACTGTGTGACAGGCACAATGGGGTGCCTGCGACAGGGTGCAGGGTTTTCCGCACACACCCCATTTCCCGATAGGAACCTGTGTTGTTCGGCGGAACATGGGCTCCCATAGAAGTCAATGGGACTCCGACTGAACAGTTGCATTGTATTCGGTCGGGCGGAGCCGCAGACCGCAAGTTGGTCGGTTCTGATTCCGGGACGGAGTCAGGCAGAAATGTTCTGCCTGACATCATAATGAAGCCCATAGTCTCACATACCCAGGTTATCGCCTTCTTTGGTTGGCCAACATTTTCCATATAACAATACCAAAGAGAAAAGTACCAGGAAAGAAACTGACAGGGGTTAGATTTTCAAGTGAGAAAATCATTTTAGAGATTATTAAAATAATGGTGGATGCTTAGATATGGCTAGGCTTACAGCAGTGTTGAATTAGATATGTGTCTACTAAGTAAGAGGGAAATATACTGACAGCAGTGTCTTTCTGCAGGCTCTTCCCTCAGCAGAATGTCAATCAATCAATCAATCAGTCCATTTATAGAGCACACTACTCACCCGTAGGGTCTCAAGGCGCTAGGAGGGGGGGGTGCCTTTACTGCTCGAACAGCCAGGTCTTGAGCTTCTTCCTGAAGGAGAGGTGGTCTTGGGTCAGGCGCAGGTCGGTCGGAAGGGAGTTCCAGGTCTTGGCGGCCAGGTAGGAGAAGGACCTTCCTCCTGTTGTCGCTCTTCGGATGCGGGGGACGGCGGCGAGGGCGTGGCTGGTTGATCTGAGGTGGCGCTTGGGAGCGTAGAAGTTGATCCGGTTGTTGAGGTAGCTCGGGCCTTGGTCGTGTAGGGCTTTGTGTGCGTGGGTGAGGAGGCGGAAGGTGATTCTTTTGTTGACGGGGAGCCAGTGCAGGTCTCTCAGGTGTCCGGAGATGTGGCTGTTTCGTGGGATGTCGAGGATGAGTCTGGCTGAGGCGTTCTGGATCCGCTGGAGTCTCTTCTGGAGTTTGGCAGTGGTTCCGGCGTAGAGGGCGTTGCCGTAGTCCAGTCGGCTGGTGACGAGGGCCTGGGTGACAGTCTTCCTGGTCTCGGTGGGGATCCACCAGAAGATCTTCCGTAACATGCGCAGGATGTTGAAGCATGACGAGGAGACGGCGTTGACTTGTCTGGTCATGGAGAGGGAGGAGTCCAGGATGAAGCCCAGGTTGCGTGCGTGGTCCGTCGGTTTGGGTGCGGTGCCCAGGGCGGGGGGCCACCAGGAGTCGTCCCAGGCGGAGGGCGAGGAGCCCAGGATGAGGACCTCCGTCTTGTCTGAGTTCAGTTTCAGGCGGCTGGTCGTCATCCACTCGGCTACCTCTCTCATCCCTTCGTGCAGGTTGGCTCTGGCGGCGGTGGGGTCGTTGGTCAGGGAGAGGATCAGTTGGGTGTCGTCGGCGTAGGAGATTATGTTGAGGTTGTGTTGGCGTGCGATGGCCGCGAGGGGGCTCATGTAGACGTTGAAGAGGGTGGGACTCAACGAGGATCCTTGAGGGACGCCGCAGATGACTTCGGTGGCCTCTGACTTGTACGGTGGTAGGCGGACTCTCTGTGTTCTTCCGTGGAGGAAGGAGGTGATCCATTCCAGTGCCTTCTCCTGGATTCCTATGTTGCCAAGGCGCTGCACTAGGGTGCGGTGGCAGACAGTGTCGAATGCCGCGGAGAGGTCCAGGAGGATGAGGGCCGCTGTTTCTCCGTTGTCCATCAGGGTTCGGATGTCATCGGTGGCAGCGATGAGGGCGGTCTCGGTGCTGTGGTTGGCTCGGAAGCCAGACTGTGAGGGGTCGAGGGATCCATTTGTCTCGAGGAAGGCGGCCAGCTGTTTGTTGACGGTCTTTTCGATGACTTTGGCCGGGAACGGGAGGAGCGAGATGGGACGGTAATTCTTGAGCTCGGTGGGGTCCGCTGTAGGTTTCTTGAGTAGAGCGCTGAGTTCGGCGTGCTTCCAGCTCTCAGGGAAGGTGGCGGTGTCGAAGGAGGTGTTGATGATGTCCCGCAGGTGGGGTGCGATGACAACGTCGGCTTTGTTGAAGACGTGGTGAGGGCAGGGGTCGGTTGGGGATCCGGAGTGGATGGAGTTCATCGTGCGGATGGTGTCTTCGGTGCTGATCGGGGTCCAGGCGCGGAGGGTGGTGATGGGTGGCATTGCTGCGGTTGTGGCGTGCGTTGGTTGGATGCTGAAGCTGTTGTGTATGTCCGCGATCTTGTTGTGGAAGTAGGAGGCGAGGGAGTTGCAGAGGTCTTGCGATGGGGTGATGTCGTTGTTTCCGGCGTTGGGGTTGGAGAGCTCCTTCACGATGTTGAAGAGTTCCTTGCAGTTGTGTGCGTTGTTGTCCAGACGGTCCTTGTATGCAGTTTTCTTGGTGGCGCGGATCAGTTGGTGGTGTTTCCGGGTGGCGAGCTTGAGGGTGGACATGTTGTTCATTGTTGGTTCCCTTCTCCATACTTTCTCGAGGGCTCGGCAGTTCTTCTTGGAGCTCTTGAGTTCGTCGGTGAACCATGGGGTTTTTCTGCTGCCGGGTCTGCTGGGCGGGGTCCTCAGGGGGGCGAGTTCGTCCGCGCAGTCGCTGATCCACTTCGTGAGGTTGTCGGCGGCCTGGCTGGGGTTCGTTGAGCCGGCAGGAGGGTGCTGGCTCAGGGAGGCGGTGAGCTGGTTGGCTGTGATCTTGTTCCAGCTTCTTCGGGCAACCTGTTGCTGGTGGTGGTGGATCGTCGTTCTTTTGAAGGTGAAGTGGACACAGCTGTGGTCCGTCCAGTGGAGTCCTGTTGCGTGGCTGAAGGTGATGTCTTTGCTGGATGAGAAGACGGCGTCGAGTGTGTGTCCGGCGAGGTGGGTGGGGGTGGACACCAGCTGTTTGAGTCCGAGGTTGGCGAGGTTGTCGAGCAGGGTGATGGTGTTACGGTCGTTGTTGTTCTCCAGGTGGAAGTTGAGGTCCCCCAGGAGGATGAAGTCGGCGGAGGGGAGGGCATGTGGGCTGATGAAGTCGGCGATGTCCTCGCTGAATCGTGTGCGTGGTCCCGGGGGTCGGTAGATCAGGGTGCCTCTGAGGGTGGTCTTCGGGTCGGTGTGGATCTGGAAGTGCAGGTGTTCGGCGGTGGTTAGGGTGTCGTCGGTGTTGGTCGTGATGCGGATGGTGTCCCTGTGGATGATGGCGATGCCTCCTCCCGTCTGGTTGGCGGTGCGGTCCCTCCGGGTGATCTTGTAGCCCTCTGGGATGGCGATGGCGATGTCGGGTGCTGAGGAGGCGTTCATCCAGGTTTCCGTGAGGAAGGCGACGTCTGGGTCTGCGGTGTCGAGCAGGTTCCAGAGCTCGACGGCGTGTCTGTGGACGGAGCGGGTGTTGAGCAGGATGCACTTGAGGTGGTTGCTGCTGGTGTTCGGCTTGGCGGGTGCTGGTGCAGGGTAGGTCCGGACGCAGGAGAACTTGCAGGCGTGGCAGCTGAAGGGTCCGTGGGTGTGCTTCGGGGTGGCTCGGTAGCATCCCGGGATGGCTCCGGTGTTGAGTGCGATGAGTTCGGCGGCGTTGTAGGTTCGTCGGGTCGGCTTCCGTCGGTGGGGGCCAGGGGTCCTGGCACTGGGCGCGGTCCAGGCGCGGACGGGCGCAGACGGGCTTACCTTTGGCGCGCCTTCGGCGCACAATCGGTGCGCCCGCTGCGCGTGACCGCTGCGCGTTCGCACGGTCGCCATATATGGCGAAGTGCGCGGGTGGGCGGAGCAGCTGGGAGGCGGGAGCGGGGAGGGTACAGAAAGAAAAGGGGCGGGGTTAGCGGTGATGGCGGGAAGCGGGGAGCGGGGAGGGATGCGACGAGGGCGGCACAAGGAGGCAAACAACGGCACAAATGGGGCGAAATTACAATACAACAGGAAAAACTTACAAAGCAAAATCACAAAAACAGAGACAGGGCAGGAAGCTAGCACAGACCACGCCGCTCGATGGCAGGGGGCGTGGTCACGCGGCGGAGCCGGAGCAGCGAGGCACAAGGAGAGGGGGCACACGCAGCAGCTGGTGGCCGTGCGGCGCGGGGGTGTCCTAGAACTAGGTCACCTAATGTACATTGTCCAAGCCACATGATTGATGACCTAGTTGTGGTTCTTCATTATCATATGAATACTTTTTAATTTCTTTGTCTGGTAATCCAATGCACTTTGCTATGTTACGAAATAAAATTGTTTGTTGCCATCATTTTACCACAAGCCGAAGCAGAGTATTATAGTGCTTCACCACATTTGTTCAATCGTTTCAATAACTCCTCTTGTAAACTTGTGTGGTGCACTTTAGTGACGTTGACTCCAAGTTTGAAGATTAAGGTGTGAAGTGGGAATTCATGGCTAAATGACATTTGCACTGTCAATTGTAACATATAAACATATGGATATATGCAATGTTTAAACATTTCTCATACCTGACATCACACAATGCATTTTCACACTCACCAATTAATACTTAGGCAGTTTTGATTTCAGTGTTTTTGTGTATTTCAGTTCTGTTTTTTAAGTGTTTTCAAAACATTTTGAAATGAGTGCACATCAGTGTTTATTCGGCAGTGTAACCCCCAAAATAGACAAAACTGTGTTTTCCAGTGTTCATAAAGTAGGTTGTATTTTTGCAGTGATTGTTATAAAGCACATAATTAATTTAATGGAGAAGTAATGCAGTGTATGTAGTGTCTTCCCATTGGCAGTGTGTCTAATGGACTTATGTTACATAGTTTATGCATGGAAATTATGTATTGCATTATCACTCACATCTCATTACTGTCTTTCACATCTCATTACCACTTACCCTCACTCTGTCAGGACACTGTCTGGTTTAAATGACTATTAATCAATTAAATTCCTTAACTAAGTTGGGGGTCTTTCGCCTACCCCTGTAGGGGTGGTCAGCCCTGCCAAAAGCATAGTACTCAGTGAAACCTTTACAATTTTGAACACCAGATTAATTTATAGCCCTACATTCCAAGGCACCTGAAACTTGATGTTTTAAGCATGCTCACCCCCATCTTTTGCACGTTCTTTTCCTGACTACATTAAGGTGATTCTACTGTTGTGTGAACATTCATAGCTGCCATGTGTCCCCATGGCAAATATCTCACTATAAGTAAGTCCTGACCTTTTAACAGACATCACATTGTATTCTGAGACATGATATTTTGTGATTAAGTTGTAATAAAGGGCTAAAAAAAACCAGCAGTAAAGCGTATTTGGTTTAAAAGGCCAGGTTTAGCTGATGGTATTACACATAACAGTGGGACACCTAGTAAGCTATCAATTTTGTTGGCATGTGGAAAGTCATATGTCATGTTTTCATCGCTATCACAATAGCATGATGACAACACTCTTTTCACAACACACAGCCTTGAATGTTTAAAACCTGAATTATTTGGCAGTTGACACTCTGACAATACTGACTTTTTAGAAAATGATGCTGATGTATCAATGTGTTTTACCCACTTTGTGACTGAGGGTAAATATAATAGTACATATTGGCCACAATTCTTATGAGCCAACCATTTTACCAGTTAGTGAAGTAATTCAACAATGTCAAAAGATCATGTATGATTTTAATATTCTGATTCTCTACTGTGCATAATGTAACACATCAACTCTAAAACATGCTTTTAAACCCGTACATTTAATCCAAGCACACAAAACTGGAACAAAAAGAAGAAACAGCAATGTTTTAGTGAATTCCTAAACAACAAAATTCAAGCAGAAAATAGAATCATGTTAGATCAGTGTTTTCTTGCTACTTCCTAGTATAACAAAGTTACATTGAGTTGTCCCTTTCAAGACAAAATACAAATTACTCATTCACTCTCATTTTCCTTTCTTTGCCTTTTATATTGTGCTTGTTTAGGTATGTATTAGTGTTTACACATTCACACTGATGAGGACTGTTCCCTTTTAGTGGAGTTTTATCAGTTATTATAGATTTAAACCTAAATAAGGGTAGACTAGTAATACTCTGTCTTCCATGTCTTCCTTTGCCAGATGTCTGTAAAATACACAGTCGGGAGAAATGTGTCTTGAGCACTCCCTGGGTAACATGTGACAAAGACTATAACAATATTTTCAGCATTACAGACAACCTGGATGTTAAGTGAATGCTTGCTTTTTTGTTTCTAAATATAAACTCAGCAGAGGGAGTACATGTCATTGTGTGTGCCCCGTGTACACACTAGGAAAGGCTGGAATTTTATAAGATTTCATTTTTGTATGTTGTAATACAGCAGGGGTATTTGGAACTTTTATATGTTAATTTAAATATGTTACACTCTATCTCAGAATGTTCTAAATACCTTCGAAACAGCACTCCGTAAGATGCCTTTTGCTACTGCAGCACTACTTTGATAACTCTCTGATACCAGGAGATGTAAACCTCCCCTCTGCCAGAATGGTGTGGCTGTTCTTAGTGTGTCTTTGTAGCATACCTTAGCTCATCTATTAAATCAATCACAACAGCCTTACTAGTCTGTATCTGGCATAAACATCCTCCTTGTCTGATCAAACAGGGTGTCTTTGTCTAAAGTTGCTCTGTCGTCTTCTATTTCTGAGATTTAGCTTTCCCAGGGCATACCCTCCTTACCACCATCACACTGCGTGCAGCCACTGTGAAAGTTTGTGGCACCTTTTAGTTGTCCTTTTATACCTTCCACCAGGTAGCGCCTGCTTTCATGTTTGCAACTTGTATGTGAAATTTGGCTGTTTTGCAAATATAAGTAGTTTGTGAATCTTTGCTACATTGGAATACTGAATAGGAAATAACAAATCACATTTAGGAAACTGTAAAATATCTCACTTTCTAAGATTTCTGAATAATGTGGTTCACTATAAGTTTTTTTATGATTCCATTTATTATTCACTTCAGTACATTGCCCACCCTTAAAATACCTTTTGCAAACTGGTTTGCGACTAGTTAAGGAATCTATATTTTTCGTACATTAGGACCCAAATCTGCAAATTTAACCAAGAGCAGGTCACCAGCTGTAAATTAGAACCTTTCGGGCCTCATTTATGAGTCAGTTTTGCGCTTCCGATGCGTCACTTTTTGTGACACATCGGCGGTGTAAAACATGGCTCCTGTTGTGCACTATTTACAAAGTGATGCATCTAAGCAGATGCATCTCTTTGTAAACCCCTGTGCTACATTATACCTGCGTCAGGTATAATGTATGCAGTGGGGGGAGTTCCCCCGCAAAAAGCCTTGTAGAAGTGACGCAGTGAAATCTATGAGATTTCACTGCATCACTTCTAGGACACCGTTGCGTCAAAATCTTGCGCCTGCCTCACTTTAGGTATACGGAGGTTTCTTCCCCGTTTCCCGGCGGATTGTTTTGAAATGTTGTGACCCACCCGCCGGTGCCTGTTTCTGCGACCCGAACACATGTTTGGCTCGGGTGATCGACTAAGACTGTATGTGACAGGGTTAAGCCCAATTAATATGTTATATTCCATTGTTCAACTTGGAAACGATTATTTTTGACACGGTGGCGGGTGTGTGTGTTTTATTTCAGCCATCACACCTGATATTTTGCTGAATGGAAAATAAGCCGTTTTTCATCACCTTAAGACAACGAGATAGAATGGCCTTTCCTGAGTTATGAATTGCTGCATTGGGCACGTTGAGAATTATACTGGCATTTTATAATACTGATGGTTTCAAAATACACATAACCATAACGTATATTTTTTAACAGTGACTAGTTTCGAAGCTGAATGATCTCCAGTACTACATCATAATTGCACAGACAACCAGTGGATCGGTCCTTTTGTAGTGAATGTAAGTCATTCGTGCAACTAACGACCACAATGCGTATGTTTGTTGCCCTTTACTGGGAATGTTTAGTAATACTGTTACATCTTATTTCTTAGTTGGTGCGCTGTAGGAGCCGCTAGTTGTAGTTGGAACAGTACCCGCCTGGACGCTCCATATCACTTCAGAGCTTTGAATGTATTAGGCTGAAGTAAGTTTGTTTTGAGTTGAAGTTGGTTTTTTTGACCTCTTTTAGGTATGATTTACATCAGTGAGTTTAAGCCTGACTTATTGCTTGCTTTCTCTCATTTTTCCACGTCCTAGAGGCTGTCCTGTGGCGCGGACACCATAGTTAAAATTTAGAGAAATTAAAGTGTTTTGCTTGAGTTAACGATGAGCTCATATGAGTGCACTAATTTGACTTGGTTTTTTGAATTTCGCAGATAAGACTGCCCCACCTCACTTCCTTTCCCCTGTACCCGTCCTGATGAAGACCCCGATAAAGGACCTAATGTAGCCTACGAATAGGGGTCGAAACGTCGACGACCTTTCTTCTTTTATTTGGGGCCTCCGGCACAATTCCCTGATTATTTCAAGCTATGGTTGTGTCCGTTGAAATGTCCCTAGGTTATTAGTGACATAATATATGCCGCAATTGTGTAGGCCTTTTGTTAACTAGGACTGATTTTAAGTGTGATTCATAAAATTTATTGTCACTGTCTTGATTCTATGTACTTTTTCCTATTCTGCACCGCCTTTTGAGCACTTCCTCCTCCTCTCCCCCTCCCCTCCCCCCGCCTTGGGGCTATTTACTTATTCATTAAGTCGATTGACATGTTTGATTGATTCAAGTGCAGTATTGTTGAATAAATAACAATATCTGACTATCTTTGAGTAATTTTTCTCAAATTGTTTAATTTTTGATTGTGTGTGGTTCTCACAACACTTTCTCCTTGCGGGGATCCATTTACACGTATCACAGTACACCCAGGTCCCCGCGACTATATGGGTTCAACCCCCTTTTGGTAATGTCCTCTGAGCAGGTGCCGACCTGCGAGGTTTTCAGTATTTTAGATTTACATCTAAGCAACTATGGTGGAATCTGAACTATTGTCCTATACAGAGGAATATATTAACCAACTCACTAAAGACTTATCTACCACCTTTCTCTCAACAACTGCTCCTATAATTGATATCTCCCTTAACGATAAAATATCTCATCTAGAGAGATTAGAAAAGAAGCTCATTAGAACCAGGTTGCATGGGCATCTGTTTACTAGATATTTACAAGAAAATATAATTCCAGTGGGACTACAGATTAAAATCGAGCCAGCCATTTTCGTGGACGTCCCGAAGTTTAAAGAGGGATTCAGTTACGTAGCCAACAATTGCTCCCGGCACTGGATGGTGCTGGGGGTTGAGACGGCGGCGGAACAGGTAGTTACACTGAGTAAGGAAATTGCGGACCTCAAAGCCGAGATTTTGGGTGACAGTACACTCACCAAAAGCAAGGAAGCTTTAGAAAGTTTGGAAGCAACAATTAAAGACTTTGACGTAACAGCACAGACCAAGAAATTGGAAAAACTAGCCAGAGACCTGAGACTATTCGACAAAAAATCTGTCTATCCCTATTTACAACCCGATTATTACAAACAGGATAACCAGGGACGATTTTCCAACCGCGGTCGCGGAGGATATAGAGGAAGACGAAATTTTACTACCTTTTCGGATTCTTCCTACAGTTCAGGGAGTGAGAGCGAAGCTGGTCCAAGCACCTCTTACAATTATCCACCTGTGGATCCCAACTATCAACAATATCCACAACAATTCCATTCGCATTTTTTAGATCAGGGCCGGGGCCAATGGCGGCCCCCACGAGGTCGTGGAAACAACTGGGCCAGAGGACAGGGGAGAGGCCAGCAACAGAACTCCAGATGGAACGGCAACAGGGGCAAACAACAGAAACAGGTGACATTCCGCCCCGAGGAACACGGAGAGATCTCAACTCGCAGGAACACTTACAGATGGTGAATGTAAGAGTCCCAATCGATTCACACACAGTGGGAACTAGCAGGCCCAGTGTGAACCCTGTGATCAATATTTCCAAATATCACCTCAAGGATGAGGAGATTCAGGTTTTAAGTAAAGGCTTGTCTTACGTGCCAACTGCCCCAGCCAACAAATTCCTACTTAAAACGGAACTATACCGTTTCTTCAGAAAGGTGAGACTGAGATACTTTTTTCGTAATCAAACCACTAGGCAACAAAAGTCCATCACTGGCCTGAGGGAACCATCAACCTTTTTCCCACCCACATATGCCATGAGCCCTCGGATTCTGGCCTTTGAGGAAATTATTACGAAATCAGTAGACCAGGCCTTAGATCAGAGAAAGTTTGCCAGATTAAATCTCAGCAAGAATGAACAAAGAGCATTGACTGATCTGTGTACCAACAAGGAAGTGGTCATCAAACCCGCAGACAAGGGTGGTGCCATAGTCGTGCAAGACCTTTCAAAATACAAGGAGGAAATTTACAGACAACTGGCTGATGGGGTCAGTTATCAAGAACTACCAAGTGATCCCACAAAAGAATTAGCCTTGAAAATGTTATCTATCACACAGAAGGGTATGGACGAAGGGTTCTTAGGTGAACAAGAATTCAAGTTTTTAAACCAAAGGTTCCCGAGACTGGCCACAATCTACACATTGCCTAAGGTACATAAGAATTTGGAAAGTCCCCCTGGTCGTCCCATAGTGTCCGGCTGCGGATCCATTCTTGAACCGCTATGTAAATACATTGACTTTTTTCTAAAGCCCATTGCCCTTAGTACTAGGGCCTACTTACGCGACACCACCCAAATCATCAAACTGATAGATGAAAGACCTTTTGACCCCAAAACCACATTATTGGTGACGTGTGACATCATATCGCTGTACACCAGTATCCCTCAACAGGATGCTTTGGATGTGATGAGGGATGCTTTAGATAGAAGAACAGCTCCGGTCCAAGTCCCTACAGACTTCATAATTGAACTGCTAAACATCGCCATGAGACAGAATTTCTTCATTTTCCAGGAGAAATTCTATGTGCAGACGAAAGGCGTCGCCATGGGGGCCACCTTTGCTCCAAACTTGGCCATTATTTTTATGGACCATTTTGAGAAAGAATTTATCTTCTCGGTAAATAACCCATTCGCGCCAAGGCTGGCCCTATGGGTCAGGTATATTGATGATGTGCTGTGCATCTGGGAAGGCAGTCAGGACCAACTTAAACAATTCCATGAGTGGCTCAACTTATGTAACCCCCATATTCAATTCACATTGGAAGCAAGCAATACAACCATACCGTTTTTGGATATTTCAATCTATGTGGATAGTGATCGCCTGCAGACTACTCTGTTCAGAAAACCAACAGAGCGTAACTCCCTGCTGCAGTATGGGAGTCATCATCCCAGAGGCCTCAAAGACAATTTACCCATCGGACAATTTCTCAGAGTCAGAAGAAATTGTTCTACTCGAGCTAACTATCTGCTGGAATCAGAAATCCTCTATGAACGCCTTACATCCCGTGGGTATCCTGCACGAATGGTGAAACGCGCCAGGAAACGAGCGTGGTACAATCCACGGGACAGTCTGCTTAATCCTGGATGTCGTGACTCAGCTGAGTCAAACCGCATGATCTGTGTCACCACCTTCACTACAAAAAGTAATGAAGTGAAAAAAATCATCAATAAGAACTGGCCACTAATAGCAGAAGAAATTGGACAACCGCATCTCCCCCTTCATTCCTTCAGAAGGGCCAAGAATATTCGTGATAGGGTGGTACACTCGTATCTGGAACCATTGAGCCCTCCCACGCTCACAACCTTGTGGAATTTGCCACCAGTGGTAGGGCATTTTAGATGTGGTACATGCACCGCTTGTGACACTACAATACAGACGAAAACGTTTGTACATGGTGACAAGACCTACACCTTAAAACATCACACTAATTGCAACACAAGTAGTGTAATTTACATTATTGTATGCCCTTGCAACCAAGTATATGTAGGACAAACACAACAGAAGATTAAATCTCGCATTTCATCACATTGCAGTAGACTGAGATGTAAGGTACTGGGTGCCCCTTTGGTAGACCACTGGAACACTGCGGGACACATTGTGTCTGACTTGAAATGGTTGTCCATCGAAAAGGTTTCTTTGGGAAGTAGAGGGGGGAATTTACAAGCTGTCCTTAACACACGTGAATCCAAATGGATGTCTCTCTTAGACTCCATAAAGAATGGGCTGAACGAAATTGATAGCAGTCTAGCACAATTGGCTGCATTACGATGAGTTTCTAACTGTACTCGCTTACACCACCATGTTTGGTAAGTGCACGAGTTAAGGTCTCTTTATTATTGATGCTAGACCATTGAATTTGTGTTTAGTTTCGTCTACACCCCCATGCTTGGGAGGTGCACGAATCCACCTTTCTTGAAATTGACAGTATTTTAGGACAATCGGCTGCATTACTATGAGTTGTCAACTGTACTCGTTTACACCACCATGTTTGGTAAGTGCACGAGCTGAGGCTTCTTTATTATTGATGCTATACCTGGCAGTCGTGTTTGTATCCGTCTACACCCCCATGCTTGGGAGGTGCACGAATCTAACGTTATTGAAAAAACTGGTCGTTTTATTTACACCCTCATGCTAGAGGGGTGCACGGCTGTAACATCTGTACTGTTGAATGTACACTGCATTTCACAAATATTATGTGTATCATATGAACGAAAGGTAATACTATGTTCAAGATAAAACTCTTTTGCGAATGAATCTCGGATTCGAGGCTGCCCCCGTCACGTTGCTACCATTACATCTAAATTAACATTTAAATTAATATCCCAAGGTCCAATATTCCTGAATTTCTGGTGTGACATAGCCCAAAATAGTTTCACGTGCTATCACCAACTTTTAAAACATTTTCAGGCCTCGCACTCTCGAATTTCTGTTTTGACATAGCCCAATGAGTGGCGCTTTTTGAGTAACTCTTCCATTTCGACTATTTTAGTCTTAGAACGGCACCTCCCCCTCCTGCCTCGCGTAGCTGCCAGCGGAGTTTTGCGGAGTTCGACTGTGGCGTTTTTTCCTTGGGACTCAGTAAGTTACTTTTCTGGTCCCCGTCTGTAAATAACCAAATAGTGTGCGATTCCGTCCGATTTTTGGTCCTTATCTGATTTGGGATTTGTGTATGGTTTAGGACCCTTTAGGTATACGGAGGTTTCTTCCCCGTTTCCCGGCGGATTGTTTTGAAATGTTGTGACCCACCCGCCGGTGCCTGTTTCTGCGACCCGAACACATCTTTGGCTCGGGTGATCGACTAAGACGGTATGTGACAGGGTTAAGCCCAATTAATATGTTATATTCCATTGTTCAACTTGGAAACGATTATTTTTGACACGGTGGCGGGTGTGTGTGTTTTATTTCAGCCATCACACCTGATATTTTGCTGAATGGAAAATAAGCCGTTTTTCATCACCTTAAGACAACGAGATAGAATGGCCTTTCCTGAGGTATGAATTGCTGCATTGGGCACGTTGAGAATTATACTGGCATTTTATAATACTGATGGTTTCAAAATACACATAACCATAACGTATATTTTTTAACAGTGACTAGTTTTGAAGCTGAATGATCTCCAGTACTACATCATAATTGCACAGACAACCAGTGGATCGGTCCTTTTGTAGTGAATGTAAGTCATTCGTGCAACTAACGACCACAATGCGTATGTTTGTTGCCCTTTACTGGGAATGTTTAGTAATACTGTTACATCTTATTTCATAGTTGGTGCGCTGTAGGAGCCGCTAGTTGTAGTTGGAACAGTACCCGCCTGGACGCTCCATATCACTTCAGAGCTTTGAATGTATTAGGCTGAAGTAAGTTTGTTTTGAGTTGAAGTTGGTTTTTTTTACCTCTTTTACGTATGATTTACATCAGTGAGTTTAAGCCTGACTTATTGCTTGCTTTCTCTCATTTTTCCACGTCCTAGAGGCTGTCCTGTGGCCCGTACACCATAGTTAAAATTTAGAGAAATTAAAGTGTTTTGCTTGAGTTAACGATGAGCTCATATGAGTGCACTAATTTGACTTGGTTTTTTGAATTTCGCAGATAAGACTGCCCCACCTCACTTCCTTTCCCCTGTACCCGTCCTGATGAAGACCCCGATAAAGGACCTAATGTAGCCTACGAATAGGGGTCGAAACGTCGACGACCTTTCTTCTTTTATTTGGGGCCTCCGGCACAATTCCCTGATTATTTCAAGCTATGGTTGTGTCCGTTGAAATGTCCCTAGGTTATTATTGACATAATATATGCCGCAATTGTGTAGGCCTTTTGTTAACTAGGACTGATTTTAAGTGTGATTCATAAAATTTATTGTCACTGTCTTGATTCTATGAACTTTTTCCTATTCTGCACCGCCTTTTGAGCACTTCCTCCTCCTCTCCCCCTCCCCTACCCCCGCCTTGGGGCTATTTACTTATTCATTAAGTCGATTGACATGTTTGATTGATTCAAGTGCAGTATTGTTGAATAAATAACAATATCTGACTATCTTTGAGTAATTTTTCTCAAATTGTTTAATTTTTGATTGTGTGTGGTTCTCACAACACTTTCTCCTTGCGGGGATCCATTTACACGTATCACAGTACACCCAGGTCCCCGCGACTATATGGGTTCAACCCCCTTTTGGTAATGCCTCACAGCAGGCGTAAGACTGATGCAGGCCCTTTCACACGTGGCTTGCCCCATGTGAAAGGATGCATTGCTGGAGTTGCGTCACTTTTGTGACACACTCCAGCAATGCGTCTCTTTTGCTCTTACAGATACATCAGAAATACTGATGTATCTGTAACTCCTTGTGATATGATGCGCCACACATTAAATATGACGCATCAGGTATGTCACAAGTAGTGCGCACTGAGAAGTGACGCATCGCTGCTTTCATGCAGCGATGCGTCATTTCTCATAAATGAGGCCCTTCATTCTTAAGTTGCAGACTACAGTAAAGTCCTTATTATAAGTGTAGGGAAAGACCCCAAGCAAGACACCTGGTGCAATTTGCCAATACCCTAGGTTCCACAAAAAGTCACTCATTGCAGCATGTAGAGATGCAATCCACAGTAATATTCCATGATATCGTAACATTTTATGTCAGGGTGACAGTGCTGGACGGAACTTTTAGGACCTTGTCATCCTTTTATTAGGAGCGCCCTAGAATTCCTGACGAGGCCAGCAAATTGTGGGAGAGAATGAGAAATTACTGAGTGAATCAGACCATAATTGCTGATTTCCAAGGTACTTTCTCATTTCTCGGAGAGGGTTTTCAGGGTTCAACCCATTAATTCCACATCCCTGAGGATAACAGGCCCACCAATATTCTAAGGTTTTGAAATGAACACCCTTCGTAATAACGAGCCCTCTGAAGGAATTCTTGCAAATAAAATCAGACAGCTATGTCACTCTACTGGTCAATAAATCCTTTCTCCAGTTGCAGACCCTCAACTGTGACTCGGACCGAAAACTCTTAAAACTGGTAATTAGAAGCTGCAATGGTCATTAACTCTGGGATATAATGTTATTTCTGATAATTTAAATGCTCATCACTTATGAAAACAGTGACCTACCACCATTATTATATGACCGCAGCTAGGTCATGAATATTCTGCTGCCTCACCCTCTTGCGGGAACAGTGAGAGGTGGAAAGTCAGGTATAAGATTCTGGGCATTTTACACCCATTGTGGATCCTCAAAATTAGATTCTTTATTAGGGTATTCTGCCCTGATCAAATTTAAAAACTAACATTGCCGTCTGCAGCAGGTTATGAGCCCACATCACAACATTGGATTCTTAGTAGTAATCTGCAAGAAAATAATGTATAAAGAAATTATAAATGGTGTATGAACTTTGTCTCTCCATGTTCACAAGTGCATTCGGTCACTGGGTGGTGTTCTCTAATTTATAGCCTTTCCTCTGAGGGATAAGCCAGATGTCACATGCCTTCCTCTTTCGAAAGGTTATGCCATCGTCAGGCATATAGCTTGGGGGAATGGCATATAAAAGCCATCTAGGTGAGATGATGTTTGTAAAGCTGTATTTTAGCTCCTTCAGTTGCTGAATTATACCTTCAAATAAGGTCTACAAATATGCACTTGGATCAAAATAGACAGTGCTGTTCAGTACAATCCCAGCAGGGTCACAATATCTGAATCAATGCTCAAGCATATTTTAAAGTCTTCTGTTTAATGGCTTGCTTACTTCTAAGTAATCAATGTTTGTTTTTAGTCTTTTCTTTTAGGATCAATATTTACACCTCAGGGATCAAGGTAAAGCTATTGAACTTTTTAAATCCGTTAATGTAAAGCACTCATAATGTCATTGTAGTTTGTAAAAGACATTTATCTGCTGCAAGTTCATTTGCAACTCATTTGATACCAACCCTGCTAGGTGCTGTGTGTTTTTTTGAAGCTTAGAATTATTCATTTATGAAGACCCACAGGGCTCATATTTAGGGCACCATTTTCTACCAGCTTCTCTATGTATAATGTTCACTTATACAATGAAAACCCAGAGGATTTGCATGTCAATAAATAGTGTGTTAAATTTAGATGTGATGCATATTGTAAACATACCATACCATACATCTCCTGATCTTGAATGCAGAATGTTACCTGTGTAGCTTTTGCCTTGTAACATGTTCAGAGAGCAGAAAGGGAAATGACTGCAACTGATGTCTCCCTGGACCACATGTGAGGGGAGTTTCCCCTGATAAATAATCTTTTAATATCTTACTTGGGAGAGGACTTGCTTTTTTTCAGGGGAGTTGATGATGGAAATAATTTATTAAAATTGATAAAACAAGCACTTAGGATTGTTATCAACTAGCTCCCTGCAGCAGTACTCTCAGGGCCTGGATGCCTTCACGGGTGATTACAGTGCTTAATTTGTAAATTGATAAGTGCCAGGGCTCTCATCAGGCCACTACAGCTTCTTCCACACATTGCCCCTACTCTGGTGCCAATGATAGTAACAATACAACTACCAACCATTACACTCCTACAAATGTGACAATCTAGATGGTTTTAGGGCCCCCAAAGCTATAAGAATGGCTTGGGCAGCAGGTAATACTCATTTTAATGTACATTGTATTAATTACTAACTGTTGTTGTGGTCATCTGTATATTTGCCAGAAAGCGCCACCTTGTGACAATTAAGTGCTGGTGCTGAGCACCCGAAACCACCGGCTCAAATTAAGCACTGGGTGATTAGCTGTGATTAACACATTCAGTTTGATTATATTCTCGAGAGTACTCTCACCTGAAGTTTGCATTATGATAAAACTCTTTAGAAGAATGAGCGCTGATGGTGATTGAACCTAATTGCATAGTGAAGGATGGCATATTTAAAGAGAGTACTCTTGGGCAGATAAAGTTTGAGAGCTGGTGGCATAGATGTCAACAAGGGGGATCCGGGAGTTGCCACTGAGAAAGTAAGTAAACTTTATTTCTATCCGTTAATAAAGACACTTGCAATGAATATGTGCATAACATTTAAGTTAAAAAATTACAATTTAAAAGAATGAACAAAATAGTAAGAAATATCAAAGTATCTCTGTGTACAGCCAGCTGAGTAGTGCTAGTGAGCAAATACATACCAAGTGAAAAGGAAATGTCAAACAGATGTGCCAAAATAAATATATATATACATATATATATATATATATATATATATATATATATATATATATGTATGAGCAAATGTCCCAAATAGCGAGAGGAGCTCTGTAGCTGGTGCCGGCGGCGAGGTTCAGGACACCCTCGCAGGATACTTTTCAGCAAAAATTGTTTCAATCAAGAAACACGCCGCACACTACTCCATAGGTTCAAATCTTAAGTTTATTTTCTGTAGGATCCCCACCTACGCGTTTCGGACAACAATCTGTCCCTGGTCACGGTACAAAACCATTGAAATTCCATATATAGTTAGTTGCACTAACTATATATTGCGCACCCGCAATCCACTGCTGATGATGTCACATATTACATCATTCATGACATGGTCAGTGACATCACTGATGACATCACTGATGACATCTCAAATGACATCACTGATGACATCTCACTTGACATCAATGATCACATCACTGATGATATCATTCATGTGACAATACAATGCATCTCCTCACATTTTAATATAACCTCTGTTTCACCCAGTGTTAAAAACAGAGTATAATTTTTGAAACCATTGACACACCAATACTAGTTACTACATACGTACTCACTGATTCCTACGTCTACACACACATTCACTCATTCACCCATACAATCATTCATACATACAATCACTCATCTTTACAACACTATCATATGCACTCATACACCTATACAGACACTCACACTCTGCCACTCATCCATGGAGTTACTCACACACCTAGTCAGTCCTGTAAAGAATCAATCACACTTCCATTTTCTACTCTATACAGTTAAACATAGAGCACCTTACGTTTTCAACCATATACTAACACATACTTACTCTCTTATACAATCATTGATACAAGTACACATTGATCTGTACAGAGTCACACACCTCCCATCCAGCCACACACACACTCAGTCTCCCATGCAAATACTTGGGCAATCAATCAATAACCCATATAGTTACTCATATAGCTACTGATCAACACATGCAGCAGTTTACAGAACAACAGACATAATGATGCACAAATTAAGACAGTTTAGTCACTAACCCATGCACTCAGTGAGACACATTTAATCACTCACTCATACATTCAGTCATGCACCTACTAAATCCTTCGTCCAGACACTTATACATCCACTCATTCTTCAATATGTAAGACATATTTTAACTTTACAGAAACATAGTCACTGGATGTTGTCATCAGTGATGTCATCAGTGATGTCATTTGAGATGTCATCAGTGATGTCATCAGTGATGTCACTGACCATGTCATGAATGATGTAATATGTGACATCATCAGCAGTGGATTGCGGGTGCGCAATATATAGTTAGTGCAACTAACTATATATGGAATTTCAATGGTTTTGTGTGAGTAAAATAAGGTTTTTTAAATGCTAATTCCTAACTATATATGGTCTATAACCTATGGTTTTTTCAGTGAATTTTCAAGGTTTTGTAAATGCTAATTCCTAACTATATATGGTCTATAACCTATGGTTTTTTCAGTGAATTTCAATGGTTTTTTAATAGCAAATATCATAAGCTGTCGAATGTCAAGTACGTGGTAAGATTTTTTTTTTCTCGTGTTTATGCACACTGATCTGCTTTGATTGCTGCCCCCCACCCCTCATTTCTATTAGGAGTACTCTCTCTTTGCAGATAGTGAAGGGTAGTTAACGCAGCCCTTTCCCCCTTTGTAATCCGTCGTGCCTGCTTCTCTCTCCATTTGATTGATTGTTCTCTTTGGTTCATTCTCTATTTACAAACAAGCACCGAGTCGCAATACTCTGTTTAGTCTTTGCAGATAGCGAAAAATCGTGTAAAAAAACAAAAGGAATCGAGCAAAATCAGTAGGCCACTAATGGGATCTCTTTTGACCTCGCTAAAATAGAAACATTAGGAACAACCTGTTGAAAATAGCAATGCGTATGTATATAAGCGGCGTTCATTTGTGTTCACAGTACCCCTTGTTGATTGTTTCAATCGAGCATTGAATTGTTCGAAGTTAATTCTCTTAACGATCTTCTCTACCTGCAAACGAGGAAGAATAGGAATATTCTATCTCCCTTTGCAGATAGTGAAGGGTAGGTAACGCAAGCCTTTAACACGTCGTACCTATTTCATTCCTCATTGATTGATTGATTGTCCGAACATTGACTGTTTGGGAATTAGTTCTTTTTGGAGGTATTCCCTGTTTGCAAATAAACGTAGGAAAATCTTTGCAAGTAGTGAAAGGGTACGTAATGCGGACCGTTCTCCCCCGTTGTAATCTGTCATGCCTATCTACTCCCCACTGATTGATGCACCTTTTTCACCCGGACCATTTACTAGAGATACGTCATCTGGCCCGACCAGAGAGCACCCCTAGTGAAAAGGACATATGCAATAATAACGAAGTGATCACTGTATCCTGTTAACAGAAACTTTACCATGAAACAACCTGGAAAGAAAAAAATAGGAAAACGAAAATCAGTAGGCCACTGATGAACATGAACTTTTATTAAACAACGAACAAAGAAACGATAACATAACGTAATGATAAAACCTATTAATGTCCTAGAAACAAGAAAACGTTAAAATATGCCAGTGGTGAGAGACCAGAAAAACAGTAAGAGAAACCAAATCACCCCTCGCTGTCCCACCGCCTGCCACGCCAAAAAAATCGATAGACTAGGGAAAATGCAAGTCAGTAGAACATCCACCCCCACTCTGGAAACTTCCAAGGTGGGGCAGGGTTCCGGCTACGCCCAGCCGGGAGCAGCCCATATAAGGCAGGTCCTGCTGCCACGCCTCGGCCAGGAGATCCTAACGTAGGGTGTAGCCGGAGGAGAGGCCGAGACCAGCGGGACCCGGCCAGGGGATTGCCTTTACAACGCTGAACAGTTGCAGGGGGGGGGAATGTCTCCTCGACCCTCCCCTCTCTCTCCCAGTCCGGCCGCGGTGGCCCTTGAGAGTTGCAGGTAGTCCCGCCACATGCTCTTCCGGTCCGACCACCAACGGTCGGGGGGCCGAGGCCGACGGGATCCGGCTGCAGCCGATAAACCAAGAAACCCGTTCATGGGGCCAGAGCCAGGGGCGTCCGGCCGACATCCACCGGAAGCCCGGCCCGAAGACGGACGGGACACTTCTTTCTTTTATAATGGCTGCGACAACACTGGAGGGGGATGTCTTGCACATGCCTCCGACCCCCCCCTCGTCCTCATCGCCTGGTCCGGCCATAACAAATCTCAAGCGAGACGCCGTGGGGTGCACTGGGAGGGAGAGACGGTGCGAACAGGCCTCTCCCGCCTCCCCAGGTGGAGGCTTCCCAGCTGCACCCTCAGCGCTCCAGGCGGTGGCATCCTAACAACTACAGTGCTGCACAGTTTCGGAACGACCTAGATAACGGTTCTTCCACTGTGGCCATGCTGCAACGTCTCGCCCGGCAGGGTGGAGCCCGTCCGCTCATGTGACCCCGCGATCGCCGGTAGCTGCCGAACTCTCAAAATGGCGGTCGACCTGGCAAGAGCGGGCCCAACATAAAGAAATGGCCCGGTCACTGGTTGACTCCACCACCGTAGTCCTCCACGACCTTGAAGATTCTAGAGGAGCCGCGGGAGTCTCCGACCCCCGATGGGGAATGACTGCCATGATCGCCCGTGGAGTGACGAAACTGTATCCGCGGGACGTCGGCGCTCCCATGCTGGCGCCAGCCTCACTTTGAATTACTACAATCCTGCAGACCTTACTTCCGGTGAAAGCACAGTGTGACCCGGTAGGAAAAATTATTGCACCCCCTCCCCTTTTTGACTGATAGTTCAAACCACCGATCCTTTCCTTTGCCCTTTTAACGGAACTTTGGACTGCCTCCCCCTCTTTTACATTTTCTAGAGAAAACAAAACATTAACCACTACATTAGCATAGCAGTTGACACCAGAACTGTTTTCAAATTGAAAACCAACAACATCTTCAACAGAATCCTTTTTGTTTCTGCTGTGACCCTGCTACAGCACAGGCATTGTCCCCAGCAGTAATTCTGCAATGCCGGTAAGAATAGCTGTGGTGCCTACTGGACTCACTCACCCCCGCGGCGCCCCACGCCGTTTTTTGCTGGGCGGCAACTTACTAGACATCACTTTCGTGCCATCTAGATTTCAGCGCGTTCTGCTGCCTTGGAACTATTCGCACAACAGACCGCTACTGACAAGAATATTTCATTATTAGTGCTGTCAATTTCAATAAATCTATTGGATAATTAAAAAGAAATTGCCACGGTCTCTTCGTTGTTTAAATGTTTTTACTGTTTTTGTTTTGTTGTATATATTTATATGTTATTAAAGTTTTATATTCCTACTATTTTGTTGGAGTGCTATATATTTTTAATGTGACACATAATTGTAAAAACTTTGATGTACAAAGAGTCATTCCTGGAATCTTCCGCTTCAGGCTCGGTCCCCTCCCCAATCACAATACAGGATGGTTTTCAGATAGTAGGAACGCGTGTGCTGTGACGGATCACATCGGGTGTGGGCCTTGATCTACTATAACTCCTTTGAAGAGGGGTGATTCTTTACAGCTGGGGCCATAAACTACATCTGCAGGGCTAGCTGATAGCCTAGGACCGGCCTGGACATTCGGACACAGAGGAAGAGGAGTGTCAGAGGGTGCGGTAGTGAATAGGGCGAAAGGGAGGTGTCGGGCGGGCACAGAGTGTGATTCTCAGGGAAGAGCAGCGCAGATGGGGGAAGGTTTATTGCCCATGCATAAGACAGAGAGCGGTGGTGACCAGTGCCTGGGGGAGATGCTTACGAGGGTGAGGAGCCATGCTACGAATCGACAGCGTGCAGAGAGTGGGTCTGGTCAAGACATCTAAAATGGCTGCCGTGCACGACAAAAGTGTGGCATTTCAAAAAAGGCAAGATGGCGCAAACAATGTTTTTCAACACTTCCTCATTTCCTTCGAATCGAACGTTAACAGACGTTGGGGCATATTACCAAAGTTAAGCGATATTTATCGCTAACGATGCTTACCAACCAATTTTTTACCACTAAGCATCGTCAGAAATTATCGAAGATAAACCTTACTATTATCAAGGTTTATCGCAAATGCGATAATAAACGGCCGCAATGCATGAATATCGCTAAAAAGTCAGCGATATTCATGCATTACCGAGCTAATACTCTTAGCCATGTTATCCACCTCCCATTGGATAACATGGCTAAGAACTGCTCAGGGCAGGTGTTACTTTTTGGAGATATTCGCGCTTAGCGCGAATATCTCCAAAAGTTGGTAATAGGAGATAGATATCTTGCATGTTGTAATGCAAGTTATTGTGGTATATGGAACTCATACCATAATCTCTCAGGAAAGCAGAAACTGATCCTTTTGGGACCGCCTAAAAAGGCCTAGGGGGTGAGGAGTACTCTACTTTGCCCCCTTTTCACGTTCCGAACTATTTTATTTTACTCTCTTCTGTAATTACACAAAATACCAGCGATAAGATGCATCGGAGACACACAGTGAGAGAAAGGAGGCCGGAGATGAAGAAGACATGTCAAATACACATTGGAGATAATATAGTGGCAGAAGGGAAGTAAATATGAGTAAACTTACCATGTAACATAAAAATGTTGCACTCTATACTATAAGTCTCATTTTATACTACAATCACTTCGCTACAACCTCATAAATTAAAAATAAAAATAAATAATGTCTCAAACAATTTTTGATTTCTAAATATAAATTTATTCTTCAGAATTTTCTAAATTTGAAACAACTAGTAACATGTCCTCATCAGTAATTTCCTCTTCAATCATCTCATCTGGAATCTCCTCATTAAAAGTCTGCAATGATGATTCTTGTAACTCTATGGTCTCCAAACACTCGATAAATTCGCCATCAAGAGATTGATCAAAAAAATCATTCAAGTCATCTCCTCCTTCTGACAATATTTCATTATTGGTGCTGTCCATTTCAATCAATGTAGTGGAATCATTCAAGTCATCTCCTCGTGACAATATTTCATTATTGGTGCTCTCAATTTCAATCAATGTAGTGGAATCATTCAAGTCATCTCCTCCTTGTGACAATATTTCATTATTGGTGCTGTCCATTTCAATCAATCTAATGGAATCATACAAGCCATCTCCTCCTTGTGACAATATTTCATTATTGGTGCTCTCAATTTCAATCAATGTAGTGGAATCATTCAAGTCATCTCCTTGTGACAATATTTCATTCTTGGTGCTGTCCATTTCAATCAATCTAATGGAATCATACAAGTCATGTCCTCCTTGTGACAATATTTCATTATTGGTGCTCTCAATTTCAATCAATGTAGTGGACAATTCAAAAGAAATTGCCACGGTCTCTTCATTGTGAGCCATTTTATTTTGAAATTGCTTGCTGTAAATTGCAGAAAAAAATAATCACTTTCATTTATCGTTTTTAGTAATACATAATATAAAACTAACTTCATCAAGTATTTAGTATAACAGAAGGACTGCAAATAAATAACAGAAAACATTTTTCAAATTATCTTCAAGTGTACAACATAGTTCCCCTTACAAATTAACAACTCACCTTTTTAAAAGTAGCAGAAGTGTTAGTACTGTGTAAATCAAACACCAGAAATTCACCACCAAAAATTCCTCACAAATGTACCTCAGACAGTAGTATCACAAAATGGCTGTGGTTTCCTCTCATTTGACATATATACATAACCAATTAACTTTCATCACACACAAATACAAAACCAAAGTAACATTTTAATTGGTTCTAAATTTCAACACTTTCAAATGTGTTTTCCCCATGCAATTTTCCATAGGACATTTACATACGTCTACAGCCTGAATGGCTGAACGGAATTACACCAAACTTGGCAAAATGGTACATCAAACCTAAGAGGTCAGGAAGGATCTACTATGCCCCCTTATGGTCATTTCCCCCTTCGCTTTGGCCTCCTCTTGTCTCTCAATCCTACCGAGGGACAAGATGGCGGCCGCTACGGACTGTTTGGAATGTTGACAGACGCCGGAGAACCAATCAGCTTCGCAAAGCTCCGTAACGCGAAAAGTACGCGAAGCGGAGCGCTGTTACAGATATATATCTTTTTTTCAACGTTAATTTCTCAAAATCCACTGGAGCACATATATTGAGACCTAGCAAAGGCACATCGGGCTACCAGTCCCTAATATTTTGCCAAGTTTCGTGCAAATCCATTCAGCCGTTCGATTATTATTATTTTGTTTTTTTTTTGCCCCGCGGGGCCCTTTTAAAACCTCCACATCAAACCTAGGGGGTCAGCGAGGATCTACTATGCCCCCTTATAGTTATTTCCCCCTTTGTTTTGACCTCCTCTTGTCTCTCGATCCTACCGAGAGACAAGATGGCGGCCGCTACGGACTGTTTGGAATGTTGACAGACGCCGGAGAACCAATCAGCTTCGCTTCACAAAGCTCCGTTGCGCGAAAAGTCCGCGAACCAGAGCGCTAACCGGTCCGCTGTTACAGATATATATCTTTTTTTAAACGTTAATTTCTCAAAATCCACTGGAGCACATATATTGAGACCTACAAAAGGCACATCGGGCTACCAGTCCCTACAATTTTGCCAAGTTTCGTGCAAATCCATTCAGCCGTTCGGGCTAAAAGTGAGGCCAACCGCCCTATGGAAAACTCAATGTTAAAAACACGTTTTGGGACCCCCCTTTTTTCTCGGCCCCCACTGGACGAACCCCCCCCAAATTTTCAAGGGCTGCTCAGAAACAAAATGTGCCATTTTCCTGAAAATTTCAGCCGATTCCGTCCACAAACGCCAAAGTTATTAGACATAGAATTTTCAAAAAACCCATAGAGAAAAAATCCTAACTATATATACCTACTGGCGACCGCCAGTAGGTAATATATATATATATATATATATTCATAAAGCGCTGTTATAATGTTACATGGGGCCAGGGTAGCCTGAGGGGGTAAAGTGAGTCCTCTCCCTGGCTAGCAGCCTGGTCTCTGGAGCAGAAATGGGGGTTTATTCTCAAATTATCTGTAGTAAACTACTTCTCTACTATTTCTCTACTATTTCCCACTGTACTGCTTTGTTGGAATGTACCGTGACATCATAGAATGCCTGCACTGAGCCATGCTCCTTGCTTTTCCTAGATTGCTTACTTTTTGTTCGAATTTGATTAAGTATTTCGCAAAACCGCAAGTCAGTGTGGGGTCATCAGGTTGTAGGCAGGCTATGACCGACTGCCTGCATGTGCAAATCACGTTGTTTTTTAGCGAACTTTTGAGAAGGCGAATCCTGTCGGTTGCCATTTTAGGACAGATGCTTATAAGGAAAGAAAGATCATCCCTGCTTGAACCACACAAACAACAGCTTCTATAACCAGTGTGCTGCCATGGAAAAGTGGGGGTAGAACCCAAGCACTGTAGCAGCTTTAGTTTTCGAAATAATGAATATGTGTAAGCCAGTTATTTTGCCCCCTTCAGCTGGGCATGACTGTTGATCACCATCCAAGCGTGCTATCTTTTCACAAGCTCATCTTTATCCTTCAATATGGAGAGTTTAGCCATTGCGGTATTAACTGTGGGCCTCATTTATTAAAAGTGTTGCTTTGCAGCGATAGGACAGCGATGCAACATTTTTCAAAGCGCCCTCCTTGCGATGCCATGGATGCGCTGTATTCACTGTATGGTGCTCCATGTCGCAAGTATTGACAGATGCGCCAGGAATCCTGACGTATATGTTGGCGCAAAACTCACGCATTGCTGGAGTTGTGTCATAAGCATGATGCAACTCCAACAATGCATGGGGAGGCCTATACCTATTGCACTGCCTCGCCCTTATGCCTGTTATGAGGCAGGCGTAAGGTTTTGACGCAGTGATGTCCTAGAAGTGGAGCAGTAAAATGTAATAGATTTTCCCTGCGCCACTTCTACAAGGCTTTCTTGCAGAGGAACGCCGACCCTGCATACATTATACCTGACAAAGGTATATTGTGGCACAGGGGTTAACAAGGTGAACTATCTGCCTAGATGCACCACTTTGTAAATATGGTGCAACGTGGCGCATTATTTATGCTGCTGCTGTGTCTCAAAAAGGGATGAAACGGTTGTGTAAAAGTGTCGCAAGGGACTTATAAATGAGCCACTGTGTGTTTTAAATATGGCGTATGTAACTGGCAGCTCCCATAAAATACCAAGTTGTAAAATTTGCTAGAGATTGATCTAAATACTCTTTGAATCTACTGATGTTAATACTGTCAGTGTTGTAAGTCTAAGGCCCTGATTCACAAAGGTAAACTGAGACGAAAGTCTAACTTTATAACTTTTTATATTCACATAGGACATTTACGAGTAGGAAAGTTAGACCTTTGTCTCAGTTAAACGTAAGATTTGGTCTTAAGTTTTACTGAGACCAAAACGTTAAACTTAAGACCAAAACTTAAGTTTAACTGAGACAAAAGTCTAACTTTACTACTCGTAAAGGCCCTCTGTGAATATCCAAAGTCGTAAAGTTAGGCTTTCGTCTCAGTTTACCTTTGTAAATCAGGCCCTAAATGTTTTAGCTTAAAGTAACACTTTACTGTTGCACCATGCCTACTGATTAAATTCCTCAAAAGACCAAACTCCAAGTGTTCCTGGCTAGGGAGGAGCTCTAGGTTAGGCTAAAGACTTGCCTACATACCTTCAACTGGAGTTTATCCAATAGGGCGGTATCACAACCATAAAGAGCCTCACTGCTATAAGTTAAAGTTGGCAAAACCTTTGTTGCCATTACCTTCAGTAATGGATCGAGTGTTGGGTCCTTTACTCTTTTGTATAGGGCGTTGGAGGCTGTAATTAAGGCACAACTTTTGTTGGTTATTGCTTGCAGCTGTTGCTTGACAGTTTCCTTATCATCCAGAAGAACTCCTGAGTATTTATATTCTTTTACTATACCTAGGGTATGCTTACCTGCCTTGCTAACTGTCATCACCTTCAATTTATTTTTGTTGATAACTAAATCATTTTGTGTGGCTTACAATTGCAGGGTGTTTATCAGCACAGAACGATGTCATCTGTGTAGAGTAAATGAATCAATGCAAACGTTGCTTGGGGCATGAACGTTAGTTGCGTCAAGGCTGGAGAGAGATTGGCCATAAAAAGATTGAAGAGGTAAGGTGCCAGCATGAATTCCTGTTTTAAACCTTGATGTGTGTAAATTTTTCTTGCCAGAAGAGAGCGATTTCCAACTTTGATCTGCACCCAGGTACAGCTGTGGAGTTTTTTTATAATGAGTGGAGGAGGGATGGCCCAGGCCCTCAGCTTCCTTCAGAGATTTGCTCGGTTTACACATTCAAAGGCCGCTTTATAATAGACAAAGCAGAGATAAGTCGTGCAATGCTGCTTTTCTATTTGGTTAAGTAAAATTGACAAGGCCAATATATTTGTGAGAGTACCGGAACTCTTCTAAAACGAGTTTGAGGTGATGTAATTGTCTGTTTTGACTCTACCCATGCGGTCAAATTCTGTAGTACAAATGTTGCAAAGATTTTGCTTCATTATCTAATAGAGTGATAAGACAATAATTCTCTGATTAGGTGTTATCACCCCCTTTGTAGATTGGAGAGAAGACTGTGCCTCGCCATGAGCTAGGTATATTTCCATTGAGTTTTACATTAGAATAGAATTTGCGACCCAGTACTGAGGGTCAATTTTGTACATAGCCTTGAGTGGGCCACTGAGCCCAAGGCCGCTGTTTCTCGTTCCTATTTCAGTTACCCTTGAAATTTCTTGTTCAAAGGTACATGCTTGTTTTGGGTTGGGAGCAGTGAAAAAGACTAAGCCTACAGGAGGTTCATCTTGTGATGAAAAGACTTTATAAGGGGATAGGGAGGGCTGTGGGCCCTGGATAGCCCAGATTCTTCAGCTGAATTTATAGCTTTGAAATAGTCCTTAACTGGTTGGAAGGGGCATTCTGTTCTGGGCCTCTACTATGAGGAGCTGAACGCGCTGACAGTATGAGGTAAACCTCCTTGGACTTTATAGTTGGTAGATCTTTTGGTGGCGAGAAATGTTTTTGAAGGAAAGCCGCTCAGCTCACTTCCCTGATCGGGATGTTACTCACGGCCTACCGTTGTTGGTTTAAGTTATTTATAGTTGTCTAAAAATTTCTGGAACTTGGTTGTTGGCTGTCATAGTACAGCTATGCCCAAAACTTGTCAATTGCCTTTTTGTTATCAGCCAAGATCCACTTCCTATATTCTTTTTTAGTGATACTTAATATCTCCAGGCTATTTCTTGTTTTAATATGTTCCATTCGAAAAACCCTCAGTGCCTGGTTTAACTTCTTCTATGCTAAGCTGCAGACTAGTGATTTTGGTTTACATTTTTGGCTATTTCCTAGGGGCTTTATCCTGGAGACACCCCCTGTCTTGCAGTTGAAAGTTGCAAGTAGGTCAATTGTGAATTATTGCCACTTTAGTATCTGGTCCAGATGTAGCCCCTCACACTCTTCTATTACACCCTGGGCACTATCAGCAATCTTCTTTATCGATGTTTCTGACCATCTCAGTTTCTAAAATGTTATAGTGCATTCGGTGCTGAACGTGGTGGGTCTGCTCTCAATGGGCTCTCTTCCCAGTTCTAGAGCCAGTAATTGTGGATGGTGGTCCCTGTCTTAGCGTTCTGTAATTCAGAATGAGAGAATGGCA
This sequence comes from Lissotriton helveticus, assembly GCF_964261635.1. Taxonomy (NCBI): domain Eukaryota; kingdom Metazoa; phylum Chordata; class Amphibia; order Caudata; family Salamandridae; genus Lissotriton; species Lissotriton helveticus. The sequence continues at coordinate 190,896,060 of NC_136072.1, forward strand.
GTCTAAAAGGTAAGGGATTCAAAATTATAATCGATTATAGACAATGACGTTGGACCAAAGTAAGTAAGGTTTACAGGGCAATCAACAGGTAGTCTGCCATTGAGCACCCTCATACAAAGATGTTCAACATCCAACACAAAGTGTTTTACCCTCATTTATCTTTCTGTTTTTCTATATTCAAAACTTGAGGCTGTATGTTCCAATGGGTGTTCTGTTTGTTCAGAAACTCATCATCAACTACACTGCCAATAAGGTTCATATTAAAATTACCCGTGATGATACATTCGTGTTCTGGTGACCAATTCATGCGATTAAGAATGATTGATGTATTTTTCTAGATGACTGTTTTTTTAATGAGAAATTGGTTGAATATAATCATTGATTCTGTTTAAGGCCCATATATATCTTGAACCCATAATGGATGTAATCAGAATACCAGGAACTTGTTCAGGTAGCATCTCGATCTGTTCTGCCAAAGACAGCGCGATATAAGTGGTCACTCCCCCAGTGGGACAGCAACAATATTTCGTTTTTTCCGCGGGCACCAGAGGGATTCCCTTTTCCCACCAACAGGCTCGGGAGCTGGTGTAGAGCTTCCCTAGCTACCCAGGCTGTTCCTGTGGTTTCCCTGAAAGGACGATCAGCGCACACGTCAAGCTGGCGTCATTTCATATACAGTTCTCTTTCTACGTGCTCAGGGGGTTGTCTCAGCCCCCCTGAGCATGTAGAAAGTCAAGAGAGGTATAGTTGGAAAGGGGAGAATCTCCCCTTTCCAATGGTACCCCTCCATAGTGGATCCCTTCTTGGGTATCGCCACAGGAGGGTGATCCCCAAGCAGGAATCTACCCATTTGGCACCAAGGAGGGAGGAGCGGTCGCTTGGGCGAGGGCCTTTGCTTCCCCCAAAATTAATTGGGCAAAATCAGTCTTTCTGCCCCCACCAGGGGAGCAGAAAGCCCACTAGATGGCAGTTTTTTTTATTATTCAATTTAGTGGTGGAGGTTGCCCAAGATGGGTAAAGCAGCCCACTAGAAACCAGCGACTCAAAAAAAAAAAATTGATTTAGGGGTGTGTCGGAGGGATGGTCGGAAGCGGAAGTGAGGAGGCTGTATGGGGTGAATGTTGAGACTTTTATTAAAGATAAATTTATACTTTGGGAAAAGGGAATAGTCCAAGCAAATAAAAATGTGGATGGTTGAAGGGTGGTCGGCTGGCACCAGGACGCTGTAGAAGACTTCTCTCGGCTCTAGGGGAACTTGGTGGTTGCTCTCTCCCTGTGGGTTGGTCCAGAAACCTATTACGGGCTTCCACTGCTGTGCTGGGCAGGAAACCTATTACGGGCTTCCACTGCTGTGCTGGGCAGGAAACCTATTACAGGTTTCCACTGCTGGGCTGGGATCCCGGAGTAGGCTCAAAATAAAAGAAAGCAGCGGTCAGAATCTGGTGTCAGGTACTGTAGGTTACCGTCACCAAAAACCATGTGAGAGGGAGGGGTTTGGAAGCCTGACATCGACACTTAAGTTGTCATAGAGGCTCAGTGGGTATATAGGGAGAGTATTAGGTTGGGGAAATATAGTGAGGATTATTTTTAGTTCCAGGCTTGTTGGCAAAAAGGAGGGTGTGCACAGGATTTTTACCAAGTGGTCATATAGTAAGGCTATGCTAGTGCTACCCGTTCTCCCCTGTTTACCACACCACCCGTATCCTTCCCACCACCTCCCTAAGCCCGTTCTCCAGCCACGTACCGCTAAGAGCCACAACTCTCCTGAGTTGTGGCGGCTTGTACGTTCTCCGGGATCCACCACTCTTCAGACCATGTCTCGCGGCTCTCCTCGTCGATTTCTTCCTTTCCGGCATCCGCGTTGCTGTTCTGCAGCTCCTGGGTCCCTCGGCAATCTTCTTCCGGCTTCTCTCTCGCCGACGCGACTTCTGTGTCATTGTCTTCCCTTTTCTGCAGCTTCTGACCTCCTACTGTGTCTCCTGATTGGTCACCGAATTTTCCTGTCCCGCCTCTCAGCCAGACTGCATCTGGGTTACTTCTGACGTTCTGCGGGAGGAGGGGAGAGTCAGCCATTAGCTGCGCCAGTGCTGTGGAGTATTATCATTACTAAGGGGAAAGCGCCCAGTGTCTTCCTCACATGCCCCTTCCCAAACTTTCTAGTCCACAAGAAAAGGTTTGGCGGGATACCTAGATAAAAAATCTGCATTTGCATGTTCTTTTCCCTATCGGTGATATACCGTGTATCTGAAGGGTTGAAGGGCAAGAAACCATCTCAGGATTCTTTGGTTCTGTCCTTTGTTCCAAGAGAGCCACTCAAGAGGGGCATGGTCTGTGTATAATAGAAACTCTCTTCCATCCAGGTAATACCGGAGAGCTTCTACAGCTCATTTAATGGCTAAAGCTTCTTTTTCGATGACTGCATACTGTGTTTCTCTTGGAAACAGCTTGCGGCTGATAAAGAGGATAGGATGTTCTTGCCCTGCCTCATCTTCTCAGGATAATACTGCGCCTAGGCCCTGGTTAGAGGCGTCTGTTTGTAGTATAAATGGCTTCTGATAGTTAGGATTGATAAGAACAGGTCTGGAAGTGATGATGTGTTTCAATTGTTGGAACCTGTTTAGCTCCAACGGGGAAGGGGTAGGGTTTATCAGACATTTCTCAGTCTGACTGGTTTTCCTCAATAGATTAGTCAAAGGGGAGGCTATCTCAGAAAAACTAGGGATGAATCGCCCATAGTAACCTAGTAGGCCTAAAAAGGCCCTAAGATCTCTTTTGGTCTTAGGAAAGGGAAATTGGGCTATTGCTGTGACTTTGTCTTCCTGGGGACTCATACATCCTCTTCCCAAGAGGAACCCTAGGTATTTGACAGGTTTAGCAGCCAAGTGACTTTTGGCGGGGTTTATGGTTAAGCCTGCGTTCCTTAAGGACTGGATAACCTGGGTTAGATGATGGAGGTGTTCTTCCCAGGAATTGATGTAAATGATGATGTCATCTAAGTAAGCGGCTGCAAAATTTTGATGGGGTTGAAGAATTTTGTTCATTAGCCGCTGAAATGTTGCGGGGGTGCCATGTAATCCAAAAGGTAAAACCTTAAAATGGTATAACCCTCCGGGAGTGCAAAAAGCGTTTTTTTCCCTATCCTGACACCTCAAGGGTACTTGCCAGTACCCTTTACCTAGGTCAAGGATACTGACATACTGGGCTTTTCCTAGTTTTTCCACCATTCTATCGACTCTAGGGAGGGATAGGCATCGAACTGTAATATCTTGTTTACCTCCCTAAAGTCGATACAGAAATGTGAAGACCCGTCTGGTTTGGGCACTGGTACTACAGGTGAACACCATTCACTTATGGAGGGTTCTATGATGCCCGTCTGTAGCATTTGATGAATTTCCTGGTCAGCCGCTTCTCTCCGTGCTTCCGGTATACGATAGGGTTTCAACCGTGCTGTTTTTCCGGGGCGTGTGTGGATCTCATGTTCCACCAATGTGGTTTTACCAGGGGTCAAGGAGAACACTTCTTGTAGTGGGACTAAGGCTTCCCTTAACTCTTGTTTTAGTGAATCTGTCAGGTCTGGGTTTATACTCTGTTCTGTTAAGGGTTAAGTCGTTTGTGTCAATAACACAGGGGTAGGTCCTTCCCACTTTTTTGAATAGATTTATATGAAATATCTGAGTAGTATTGCCCTGAGGATCCATTTCTAGCTTATAGGTAAATGGATTAATTTTCTCAATAACCTTAAAGGATCCCTGCCACTGTCTGAGTAGTTTATGTTCGAAGGAAGGACGTAGCAACAAGACCTGATATCCTATGTCTAAGGTCCTCTCCTTAGTCGTTTTGTCGTACTGTTTCTTTTGGGCTATCTGGGCCTGTTCTAGATTAGCGTGTATAATCTCCCGTACTTGGTTCAGATGGGATTTAAGTCCAACTACATAGCCTAGTATGGGTTGAGAGGTATCGTTTTCCTCTTCCCACTCTTCCCTGGCCATATCCAGAAGGGTACGTGGTGGTCTTCCGTATAGTAATTCAAAAGGGGAATACCCCAGGATTTTCTGCTGGCTACACCTAATAGCAAAAAGGGCTAGAGGAAGCATATCCTCCCATTTGCGAGCCGCAAGGTTCAATAACTTTCTTAAGGTGATCTTTAAGGTGGAGTTGTAATGTTCCACCAATCCATCTGTTTGGGGATGGTAAGCTGCAGTACGTATCTGTTTGATATGTAACTGCTGACATACCTGCTTCATGAGTCTTGAGGTAAAGGGAGTGCCATGATCCATCAAAATTTCTCTTGGAAATCCGACTCGGGCAAAGGTATTGATCATGGCTTTGGGAACCTGGGTAGTATTAGGTTGTCTCAAAGCCACAGCCTCTGGAAATCTGGTAGCATAATCTACTAGCAAAAGTACACAGCGACACCCGCTACGAGAGGGTAGAAGGGGGCCTATGATATCCATTCCCACCCTTGAGAAAGGAACGTCAATGACGGGTAGAGGTTTTAGTGGTACCAGGCGTGGAATAGAGTGACTAGTCTTTTGGCATACGGCACATTCTCTACAGTATTTTCGGACCTGATGACATATCCCTGGCCAGTAAAACCTCTCTAGTATAGTTCTCTCAGTTTTCTCCCCACCAAAGTGACCCCCTAATAAGTGGCTATGGGCCAGGTATAGGACTTTCTCCCGGAAGGGTACTGGGATCAGAAGTTGGGAGGGAAGTGTTTTTCCTCCTTTACGGTATAATAAGCCTTTATGTATGAAGAAGTGGGGACCTACTTGAAGGGGGTCTTCCAGTTCGTGGGCTTGCTTCCAGGCTTCTTGTAGGGTGCTGTCTTCCCTTTGAGCAGAGCGAAAGTTCCTGTCATGTTGCCATATAGTGGGGTCTGTGTTTGTCACAAGAACAGCCTTCCCTCTTTTTTTCTCTCCGTCTTTGTTGTTTACTTTTTCTGTCTTTTCCAGGCTCCCAATCAGGATGGAGTTCTGAAAAGAATGGTGCCTCTTCTCTCCACTCTTTGTTTTTGTTTTCGTGGTCTGTCAACAGATTGTTGAAGTGAGGATAGTCGGTCCCAAGAATCACGGGCTCAGGTAGATGGGGCAGAAGAACTACTCTCATTTTTACAGGACTTTGTGCTGGCTGGTGCTGTATATCTACCTCAGTCATGGGGTATACTTTACTGTTGCCATGAATACATTGTATATTCACTATGCCTGAGGGACTGGGGATTCCCCCAGGCACGACTTGTGGTCTCATAAGGGTTTATTTACTTCCTTATCTACCAAGTTCAAGTTCAAAAGACCTTTATTCGAATTTCATAAAATTCATAAAAGTACCACAAAATCATAACAAATCATTACAATTGTACATAATACAACATTTACAATTAATAAGATATGTCTAAATTAAAAATCTCATACAGTTCAGCTCCAATAAGACAAATTTATGGATTTTCCATTGTTTTACGCACTTGTGTGCTCAGTCTCAGAAAAGTGCTGGTGCGGAAGATTAGTTCATCAGAATCCAAAGAAACTAACATTCTATATGACTCATTTAATGAGAGTGGTCTATATTTTTTAAAATAGGGAGTTAAAAGCCATTTAATATATTTGAGATAAAATTTACAAAAGAATAAAAAATGCAGATCATCCTGTGAGCTGACACCATCACAGGGACATGAATTAAAATCAATACTGTAACGATGCCCCAATGGAAAAGACAACAAAAATTTCACTGTGCCCGCTCTTAGACGAAACAAATGTTATCTCTCCCAACTAGTCATAGGTAGGATAAGATACGGTGGGAGAGGTTGTCTACACAGTTCATTCCCTAGATATTTTGCAACAGTTGATTTCTGGGATTCTCTGCCTATTCGTTCAGTGTTATAAAGTGCATAGAGTGCATTTTTGACCTCGACCTTATCCTTAAGTTCAATTACAGTAGGGTCGGTAAATAAAGTGCCCCTGTCCACTGAACTCAGTGTTTTCGAAACTTCTCTGAGCCAGGGAATCGCCATCCCATGATCGCAATTTAAACAGTCTTTTATAATGTTTTGTGTAAGGGAGGCAGCATCATTCCTCCAGACTCTAATCCAAAAGAGTGCTGGTCTGGCTCTAATAAAATCACTGATATATGGCAGGTTTAATTCACTGTGGCAAATATAATCAGAGGATGAAATCGGGGCACCCAATAGTTTCCTGCAAAAACGACTTTCCTCCCGTTGTATGCATTGGTTGCTTCCTGACCCCCAGACCTCCGCTCCATATGAGGCAACAGGCAAGCACTGTAATTTAAAAAAATGTAAAATGGCTTTAGTTGCACCAATTTTCTTTGGGCGGGGGAGACTCATCACAGAATTGATGGCTTTCGAGAACTTGCTCGTGGCGTGGGCTAAATGCCCACTCCACGAGCCGTTCGCAGCGAAAGCAAATCCTAAATAAGGGAATATGGGAACAGATTCGAGTTTATCTGTACCTATCTGTATAGTGTTGAGCTTCCTTTTGCCAGGGCCACAGGACATAATAAAAGATTTTTTTAAATTAACCCGCAAATCTAGACCCTCCATAAAATGTACAAAACTATGAACAAGGAGGCGAAGGGCATTAGGTGTGCGGGCCATAAGCACCGCATCATCTGCATATAAAAGCGCTGGTAGGGGTTTCCCTAAAATTGTCGGGACATCCTTAGTGACTTTTTTCAGGCAGTTGGATAAACCATTAATATAAATGATGAACAACAGGGGTGCTAAAACGCACCCCTGTCTCACCCCCCTGCCTATATCAATGGGTCCTGAGACTTCACCCCCAATCCCTATTCTGACTCGTGCTTTCAAGTCAGTATGGAGGTAGGCGAGGAACCTGACTAGAGTATCGTCTAGCCCATTGTCTGAAAGGATTTTCCAGAGTTTGGATCTATTCACTAGGTCGAAAGCGGATGAAAGATCCATAAAAGCGAGGTAGGTGGGAGATGATCGGGCAATGCTGTACTTGTCAATTATTAGTTTCAAATTCAAGCATTGCTCCACTGTTCCTACTCCACTCCGGAATCCCATCTGACAAGAATCCAATAAGTCTATGTCTACGGCCCATTCAAGCACTCTATTATAAATTATACGTCCCAAAATTTTCAGGGTATTATCCAAAAGGGAGATAGGGCGGTAGTTGGCTGGTTCCGACCTATCTCCCTTTTTAAAAATTGGGACGATAATACTAGTTGCCCATGTCGCCGGCATAGCCGCTAATGGCAAACTGTTAAAAACATTAAGCAGAATAGGAGCCCATAGATCAATATTGTGTTTAATAATATCTATGGGTAGACCATCAGGGCTGTTTCCAAGGCTCTCTTTTATAGCTATTACTACTTCTTGAGCTTCGATCTGTAGACCAGCCTGATTTCCTAAATTGGAGTTAGAAGTGGAATGCTCCTCTGGTGTAGCAGCGTAAATTTTGGAGAAATGGGTCTCCCATACGTTGCTGGTTATGTTGCAACTAATTGGGGAGAGTTTCTTGCCCATTTCTCTTGTTTTCCTAACGGCACACCAGAAAGGACCACTGCCACCCAAATTTGCACTGATCACCAGTGATTCCCATTGTTCTGAAAGTAGTGTTGCCTTTCTTTCTGCTAATTTAGTTTTATACTGTTTCCTGGCTAGCTGGATAGTCGTTTTACACCTAGGGTTGGCATTAAGTGCCTTTCTAAGTTCCTTGTTAGCCAAGGAACAAACTGAGTCAAAGCACCTTGGGTCTTTACCTTCCTTGGGTAGTGGAACTAGTAAAAGAGTTTTTATAACAGAACACAACACTTCAAAATCTGCAATTATCTTGTCATGGTTAACATTCATTGACAGACAGGAGTTAAACAGATGTGAATGTGAGGTTTGCACACTATCCAGGATTGCCCCACAGTCAACCCCCCTCCACTTTAATCGTAAGCCGTCAATTGATGGTGTGATGTCCCTTGCGCCATTCAATTTCATAAAAACAGGGCTGGGTGCAAGGTTCAGGGTGATTGACAGTGGGTTATGATCACTAAATGTTGTCACCACCACTGTAGACTTTACTATACAGTCTGAGAAGTGTGGTGACAAGAATATATAGTCAATGGTGAAGCTACTGTCCCTACTTATAAACGTGGGGGCATGAGGGATGCTAGGACTGTGACCTATTCTCATGGCATCGTCAAGGGCAAATTCAGTCAATATATTACCTAATTCGATGCCCCTGCTTTCCGCTTGATCGTGGTAGATCCTATCCTCAATCCCATTTCTCTTTGTGAGTTTTGCATTGTAGTCACCCCCAATTAAAAATCCTGACTCTGTATCAGTTAGTACGATACATTCCAATTTTCTTAAAACTTTTGACAGGGCCAGAAAGTTCTTGTTCGGTACATGATAAAAATCATTATTGTAAAAATGTATTAAATAAATCTTGGTCTTTGACTTTAACTTATATTCAAGAATTTGAATATTCGGATTATCGCTAGACAGATCCCTAATTGAACCACCAGCCAAGATCTTAATCCTGATAAACAGGCCACCCACTGCTCGTCCAAAACTAGGTTTGGGTGATGTTATACTAAAGCAGTGGTAACCCTCTATTTGAGTGTTTCCAACAGCCCATGTCTCCTGAAACATAAGGATATCCATGCCATCAATTATCTCAGCCCATGCGGGGACTGAAAGCTTAGGTTCCAGCCCTGCCACATTCCAGCTGAGAATTGATAGACCATGGACACTACGATGCTTAGTGGGCTTACTCCCAATGCTCAACAATGTATCCCTGTTAGTATTAACTACAACAGGTTGAATATTATTGGCATTCATGCCATTCACTGGGTTATTTAAATTTAAATTGTTCCGGTTTGTACAATCTTCAACCAATAGTGGGTGCCCCTCATGACTGTTATTTAGGTCTTCACTGTTGGTGGTGCTCTCAACCACTTTATCCAGTCAATCCTGATCATCTAAATTGGAGAAGTATTCAAACCGGTTATGGGTAGGTATGTTAAATAACAGCCTAGTATCATTTGTTGGTATGGGTTGGTTGAAAGCCAGTCCCGGGTGTGACCTTTCCCTATGATCATAAAGGGGCATGATAGGGAATTGTGGGTAGTGCGGAGGGTAAACTGGCATTGGGGCTTGATGGCGCCAAGTGTGGCCATTCAGATGGTTGAAATCTTGGTTCTGAGAGAAAAGTGGGGATTTAATTCTAGCTCCGAAATTCAGATCTTGATGCGAGATGGGGAAATTATTTGACATGGTTTGTTTGTTGGGTATCAAATGTCTGTAAAAGTAGCCTAATGGGAGGAGAGTCATGTTAAATTCCCATGGTGAGGGTAATGGGGCACTAGCCAATGTTTTTTTCCGCCCACTGGGGTTTTTTAAAATTTATTGTAATACAATCCCCCTCAAACTTTTTCTTTAGTGGGCCTATCCAGCCTACTCTCTGAACATGGATAATCTCCCTTGCCCCTTCCGTAGGAAGATTGCAATTTGCGATTAACCAATGAAGAGTTTTATTTTTGAGGGATATAGAGCTCTCCTCTTGATCCTTCCTTAGTTTTGGTGTATTAACTAGGACCAACACGTATGCCCCACACTCCGGTGGTAAGTTAATACGTGGTGGGATCTGCCTAGTGGTTTTTTGAGGGAGCTGAGCCCTAAGGCGATCATTAGAGGGGTCATGAGATTGGCCTGTAAGAATCCCCTTGGGTTGTTCAGTGTTTGGGTTCCTCCTTGGCTCTAATACAGCATTAGTGGGACGGGGGTTAACTAATTGCTGATTAGTACTAACCCCTTTGGCCGGGGCTTGCGGGGGTTTAGGTGATGTTGGTATCCCTTGGGGGTTTTTAGTTTTAGTACATGCGAGTTTGGGGGGGCTTAATGTAGCTCCTACACTACTATGGGCACCCTCTCTGGGGATATTCTTAATAGAGGTACTTAATTCATTTATTTGTTTTTCGATACGTGTAAGCCTACTTTCTATAGGTGACAAATAAATACTAAGTAATTCACCCATCCTCTCCATCAAGCGATCAGTTAAGAGGTTGTCATCAGATTTACCATCCGTGCCAATCACTCCTTCTTGATGCTCCTCATTAACCACCTCAATTGCTTCTTCCGTAGTCTTCTCAGCCCTGCTCGTACTTAAATGTGGGTTGGGATTGGGGTTGGCACCTTTTCTATCCCTCTGTTTAGACTTACTATGATTTCCAACCTTAGACATACATGGCTTTAGTGGAAGTGTTTTTGTTTGTGTTTTTGGACAGCACCCTCCCGCCTTCCTCTTTGTTGCCTTGTATTGGCTACTACTGTTTCGTCTGGGGTAGGATTAATAGACAGATTGGGAGTTTTTTCCAAGTCCGTGCTCGTGTCTGTGTCAGTATCTATCAATGAGATTGATGCAGATAGATTGACCTCACTTGGTATAGTGTGGATGTCAGCACATACATCAATTAGGGGTCTCGCGTTACTAGGTTTGGCCTGGAGTGGTGTAGTTGCCGATGGGATGAGACCAAGGGATGAACGTCTGGCTTGGGCTAGATCTTGCGAAACCCTGCGTTCCAGAAGTAAAATACCCTGGTCTATAGCATCGTTGGCTCTAGTTATGAAATTGTCTATGGGGCCAGTCACTAGGGCTCCCCCAGCTGCGGTTTTACTTCGAGTGCCCCTCGGAGACATGATACAGGGATACTGAAACAATAATCGATTTAACAAGAGTAAGTCCCAACAACAGTTCAATGCAATTCAGGCGGAGCAGAAGGCAATGGGTGCGAGGTAATAGACCGAGCACCATATAGATAGGTGGGTGAATAAGAGTCACAGATGACAAGACGGATGGGTATAATGGATATTGTCAGTTTGGGCAGTATATACCATAGTCCATCCTCTTGTGTCAAGAGGCACACGGTTACGAATCAAAATTGTACCTTATTTGGTGATGTTAGAGGGGTGCACCCGCCCGACCTCCTCAGGCCTCTGACGGCCGCAGACGGCCCCGCCCTTGTCCCGGGCTTCTCCCGGGCGCGGGGCGAGAGGCGTTCCCTTCTGATAAGGCGCCTCCGGGCGCGTCTGAGTCGTCAGAGCCGCCGCGCCGAACCCCGGGGCAGCTGGGTGATGTAGTTCCCCAGCTGCGTGTGGCTCCGGGTGGATGTAGGCGGGTGTCGAGCGGTTTCCCTCACGGCAGGTTCACGGGGCAAAGCTGTTCCCCCAAGGCAAGCTCCCAGGGTGAGTGTGCTGCTTGGCGTGCCGTTTCCCTCACGGCTGGAAAGCGGGTCCTTATCTACCAAAGCTTCTCTAGGTTCCCGTTGATAGCCATTTGTCGGTGGAACAGCCGGGGTTCGACGTCTGGACCAGCATATAGAACCCTTGCGTAACCGACCTTCATAGGTTCTTCTTTTTGCGGGCATACTCTGGCCATATATCAATATGTACCACAATGGTAACATTGGGGTCCTAGGGGCGCCGCGGGTCTAGGTGGGGCTGGTAAGGGATTTGGTATCATAGTGATAGTTTCTGTTTTCTTAGGATAGATGGCTGGTCGAGGTGGTCTAACAGACGAATGGCTGGACTGCTTCCAAGAGCCCTCATCTTTTCCTTTTTGTAATTCTTGTGCCCTGAAATAGGCTGATGCAGCTTCAACTGCTTTGTCTAAGGACACATCGGTATGCTGACGCACCCATCTTTGTATCGGAGGATGCAAGGAAGTAATACATTGTTAAAGGTAGATTTTTCTAGGATGGCCTCTTTGGAGGTAGTTAATGGCTTTAACCATCTGTAGCATCTTTTATACGGTAACCAAGGGCCCGCGGGTTTTCCTGAGGGCCTTCTTTGATATGACAGAGGCGCATTCTGTAGGTCTATTCATCTATGCCCATTCTCTCTAGGGCGCACCGTTTGATCTCGGGATGGGGATTGGTCCCTAGAGGGTTTGCGGCTTGATAAACTGCTTGTAGATCCCGACTCAGAAGGGGTCCAAGATACTGACCCCATCTATCCTCTGGCAATTGGGCAGCTCGGGCCATCCTCTCAAAATTGGCAAGGAAGAAGTCGGGGTCTTCGCCTCGAATGTATTTCTGTACTACCACTGAGAGTGGGGCAGTATAACCCCGGGGTTTGTCTAAGTCTCTCTGCCAGTTTTCCCATAGTGGCTTCTTGGGTCTGTCCTTGACTAGTAATGGTCTTATGTAGGGCTTCTCTTTCTGACACTGCAGTTTCCAAAAACCGGGCCATTATTTTCTCTAGGCGGCTTTTCTCTCCACCATCTTTTTGACTACGGCCTCCGATCCCACTTCTGACACCAAATGTCGGAGGGATGGTCGGAAGCAGAAGCGAGGAGGCCGTATGGACTGTTGAGACTTTTATTAAAGATAAATGTATTCTTTGGGAAAAAGGAATAGTCCAGGCAAATAAAAATGTGGGTGGTTGAAGGGTGGTCTGCTGGCACCAGGACACTGTAGAAGACTTCTTCCGGCTCTAGGGGAACTTGGTGGTTGCTCTATCCGTGTGGGTTGGTCCGGAAACCTATCACAGGTTTCCTCTGCTGGGCTGGTCAGGAACCCTATTACGGGCTTCCACTGCTGTGATGGGCAGGAAACCTATTACAGGCTTCCACTGCTGTGCTGGGCAGGAAACCTATTACAGGTTTCCACTGCTGGGCTGGGATCCCGGAGTAGGCTCAAAATAAAAGAAAGCAGCGGTCAGAATCTGGTGTCAGTTATTGTAGGTTACCGTCACCAAAAACCATGTGAGAGGGAGGGGTTTGGAAGCATGAAATTGACACTTAAGTCGCCATAGAGACTCAGTAGGTATATAGGGAGAGTATTAGTTCAGGGAAATATAGTGAGGATTATTTTTATTTCCCGGCTCATTGGCAAAAAGGAGGGTGTGCACAGGATTTTAACCTAGTGGTCATATAGTAAGGCTATGCTAGTGCTTCCCGTTCTCCCCTGTTTACCACACCACCCGTATCTTTCCCACCCCCTCCCTAAGCCCGTTCGCCCACCACATACCGCTAAGAGCCACAACTCTCCTGAGTTGTGGCGGCTTGTACGTCCTCCGGGATCCACCACTCTTCAGACCACGTCTCGGGGCTCGCCTCTTCGATTTCTTCATTGAGGTAAGGAGTCCACTCTGTGTTTTGGGGGGTATTATCATCACCAAGGGGAAAGCGCCCGGTGTCTTCCTCACAGGGTGGGGCTGCCCAAGATGGGTATGCCAATGCCCCCCCAGCACAATTACAATCTTTCTGCCCCCACCGGAGAGCAGATGGGCAATAGCCCCTGATCTGCTCCTGAGGGGGGGGGGGGCAGAAAGCACACTAGGCATAAGGGATTTTTTTTAAGTATATAGGGGATGAGGCTGCCCAATATAGGCATGCCAAAGCCCTCAACCCCCCCAAAACATTTCACAGTCTTTCTGCACCCCCTGGAGGCATATGGGGGCAATAGTCCATTATCTGCCCACCCGGGGGAGCAGAAAGCCCACTAGGCACCAGCGATTGTTTTCTTTTTTATACGTAGGGGTGGGGACTGCCCAAAATGGGCATACCAATACCTCCACCCCCCAAATAAAATCCACAACCTTTCTGCCTCCCCCCCAGGCAGATGGGGCAATAGCCCTGGATCTGCCCCCGGGGGGCAAAAGCCCACTAGGTACCAGGGATTGTTTTTTATATATACATAGAGGTTGGTCTGCCCAAAATGGGCATGCCAATGCCCCCAGGCCCCCAAAAAATTGCCACAGCCTCCCCAGGAGGCAGATGGGGCAATAGTCCCTAATCTGCCCTCCGTAAAGGGGCAGAAAGCCCACTAGACACCAGGGATCTTTTCTTTATACGTAGGGACTGCCAAGAATGGGCATGCTAATGTCCCCACTGCCAAAAAAGGCTTTCTGCCCCCCCCCCCGGAAGGAATATCAGGGCACTAGCTCCTTATATGTCGCCTTGGGGGGTGAGCAGAAAGCCCACTAGGCACCAGGGGGCATGCCAGTGAGAAGCCCCATAGGCAAGGGTCGATTCCTTTTGTTTAGGCACACATTTTGGCTGTTTCAGTGATATTTTGATATTTTTATTCTCATCTGCACCCAAGCGGGGGCAGAAAACCTCTAGAAACCAGGGAGGGTTTGTGTGTGTGTAAACTGGAGTTTGGCTGACGGTCTGCATGTAATGACCATTGGCTGGCATTTTGCTGGCGGTGTATGTGGACCTGCACTTGGCTAATGGTGTGGGTGGACTCACACTTGATGACAGTGTGTGTAGATTCGCGCTTGCCTGGTGGTGTGCCTGGAGTGGTGCTTGGCTGGCGGTGTACGTGAACTGGGGCTTGGCTGGCTGTGTGCATGGATGGTGCTTGGCTGCAGGTCCAGACTAATTGTAGTGGGCACCGGACGTTTACCCGGTGGGCCTGAGGGCTATGGGTGGTTTTCTGGCAGTGCGGGCAGTTTTGTCACTGGGAGACAGTTTTGCAGCAGTGCTGCAAATTTGGGCCCCAGTAACAAAAGCAGGAGCAGTGCTTTTTACAAGCTCCCCGTTCCCAGGGCCGGTGGTGTGCGTGGATGTCGCTTGGCTGGTGGTGTGTGTGGATGGTTGTGTGCGTGTACTGACTCTTGGCTGGCGGTGTGGCTAGCATGGATCCCCCAGCATTTTCTTACCCAGAATTCCTTGCAAACCTCAAATTTACTTTTCCTCACATTTCTGTGTGGGTTAGTTGAAGGATCACCACACAGGCACAAAGTTCCTATTACTCAGCATTCTCCTTGGTCTCCCTCAAGTTTACTGCTGTGCAATTGTTCACAGTTGTAGCATACAATTAGAAAGTAGTAATGTCATTTATTACTTTTGGGTATCCATTGGTGGATACCTGTCAGGCATAAATGGAGCCTTTTCTACTGTAAATGTAGGTTCACAGCCACAAATTTCTTTGCAGATCGGGCTCATATTATTTAAACTCATTCTGACAGAATCAAGCAGTTAATTAAATTAGTTACAAATTGGAGATTAGAGTTGAACATGCCTAGTATAAATTGTCGAGGGAAAACATACTATGGATTCAATAGATTTAAAGTGTCCAAACAAATGCACATCATTAAACAAACATAAAAAGGTGCATTAGCCATGTGTGGCCTGCAAGTGTGATGTGCTTGTAAAGTGGCGACCTCTTTTCAGTTTGATACAAAGGTTTATTACAATGATAGGCCAAACATAAATTTGAAGAACACCAATTGCTACTTTGAGTGCTATTCTTATAATTTATTTATAAGGTCCACAAAGATACAGAACAATTTACTTCATTTGAAAGAAATAAAATCCTGGTCTTTCTGAAGAATTAACTTTGAGGCATTGTAAGCATCTTCTGTACTGGCCAACAAGCTTCAGCCTAGCATCTATTTAGACTGGCCATCATTCGGATCTCATGGAACTATATTTATTGACGTGTATGGTATATTGTGCATTAAATCACATATATTTGATTTGGTATTTAACCTGACTGGGTGAGTATGTTCATCATACAAAATATATTAGCTTCATATGTGTGAGTTCAGAACCTCTTCCAGTCATTTCCTTCTGTATGAATCTATACAAAGGTGTACTCATTTAACGTGGTACAGTCATAACATTCACTGTCCTGCCTGTTTTTGTTTTTTAAAGTTATTAATGTCAAAATAAAAAGGACAATTACTGCCCCATATTTTAGTAGGCTCAATAATAGAGGGTTGTATACTTTGTAACTGTCATAAACAGCATTTGAGAATTACTACATGGGTATCATTGGTTACCCACATGTCTTAAAGATTTGTTCTTTGCAACATTGTTTTAAGTCTCCTTGTTAACGTGAGAGGAATGATACTACTTAGCATCTATATATGCACCCCTTTTTCTTAAACAAATATAGAGCATATATTACCAGCTTACAGAGTTGTCACATTGATTACCTTGATAGTGCTTGTTGATCTTTTTAGCATCTTCCCCTGGATGCATGTTTGTTCTCTGCAGCGTTAAGTCTTCTGCATACCCGCCACTTCATCGCCAGACGAAAGTGGAAAATGGCTGCACACTTATTCCAATATTCTGGAAGTACTCTGTGTGTGTTATGATTATTCCAAGTATTTAATTGTATTTTAAAAGGTATTAGTTGATTATGATGTTGTGCTGAATCATGCATATCTTTCTATAATGATTATTGCTCATGTTTGTGTGTGTTGAAAGCCAGTTTGCATTCTTATTGCATTAATTAAGTGCCTGAGCGCTTGCTGCGCCATCACCAAACTGCAATGAGAATAGCATCACAAGATTCTAACATTTTAAAAGAGCTCTATAGCTATAATCACTCTCATTGTATACATACAGATTTCTATAATGCCTCTTATCAGTATGCATACACATGTGAAAAATTAGGATCTAATGTTTGTCTGGTCACTGAAAAATATTGATCTCATTTGCTATTGATCTATTAGTTAACCCCTCCGCTGCGCTGAATGTTCCGCGCTGGTGCGGAACGTTATATTGCGCGGGCGGGGCCGCGACGTTCAACGGACGTGCGCAGCACTACCGAGGTAGTGCATGCGACGTCCGTTGAACGTGGCCGGCACTCAAGGGGTTAATGTTACTCTTTGCGACTGTTGTTTTTAAATATAAATGTGAATCATCACTCTTTACATTATGTACATGTATTATTACTTTGAACTTTAAATCTAAAATAAAACAACCTTTAGAGTTTTAGTATTTTTAGCATTTTTTAAGTCTTTTTAAATATATTATTGTATAATATAATTTCATTGTATAGATGTTCCTTTTGCAGCAATATAATTAATAAGGCAAATATTATTAAA
This sequence comes from Lissotriton helveticus, assembly GCF_964261635.1. NCBI lineage: Eukaryota > Metazoa > Chordata > Amphibia > Caudata > Salamandridae > Lissotriton > Lissotriton helveticus. The sequence continues at coordinate 190,912,876 of NC_136072.1, forward strand.
GTGATATGTTTAGTAGTAGGACACCTAACCCATGAGGTTTTATATCAACACCGACAGACTTATTGGAGATGTCGGTGGCCGCAACCAGAGGAAAATGGAGGGCTTTTAGCTTTCTTGATCACGTCCTGGAACAGGGACCTTGACAGCTAATATATAGAACTAGGATTCAGGAGACATTTGAAGCATAAGAAGTCTTTACTGCATATATCACCACTGCTCTGAACTCGTGCGCTTTAGGATTCTACTGAAGAGAAGCATATTTGTTGAAATACTATTGTGGGTTTCCTACACATCTGTATCTATAGTAACTGGTTTTGAAGAGGTGAGGCAGCTAATAAATCAAGAGCTTCACAGTAGGACCTAGAAACTATTATAAGTTTTTCAACAACAACTGTGTTAGTCACGAATGTGGGTCACCTCAGAAGGAGGGAGGTGAATATTGCACATTTGTTAGGAGGGAAAAATTATTTACTGTCTACCCTGAAGAAGGTGGTTCTATTTTGACATTCCATGCGTCGACGCCTGCCTCTGTTAAATTTGAGGAACAATGTGTTATACATGAAAACAGGCTTAGATAACTTAATTGTTTAATTGATTCCTTCAAATTAACAAAAAAAATAATGACTAATGTGTATGTCTTATGTATTGTCCCTCTTGTCACAGTGTATTCGGTATATACTGTGTCGCACTGTTTTAACTTTTGATTTTAGACAGTTTTTAGATTGATGAATTTGATTTAATTGTATATTTTTATATGGTGTAAAATATTAAACATTGTTTAATAATTACAAATAACTGTTAATAATTGTCTTGTTGGTCCCCTATGAGACGGGTATATAGGAATGTATGGAGCACAAGAAGTGCAGTGTGTAAGAGGTGAATGAAGAGATTTCTCCAATCTCCAAGAGATTGTTTCTGATACTTATGTCAGCTGCACTGTTGACCTCAGACCCCATGAAAAGATTCTAGTCATGGTACATGAATACTTTTAAAGACTTTCTATGAATTTACAGGCTATGCTGTTATTACCTCGGCTGAATCAATAGAGAGTAGTCCGCATAACAGTAATCTAAATAGGAAAGAAACAACGTCTTGGTTGTTCATGATTACCTTGAGACGCAAATCTTGGTGATAATCGGATTGAAAACAACTAATAGTTATATCCACCTTTAGCAAGAACAGGAAAAATGTTCTAGGGCTGTCAGGCGAAAGAAACATACTCCAGAGAACACAAGCCTTTCAATCTTAAAAACATATTTATTAAAACAGAATGTTTTCTGCAAGAACTGAAAACGTACATAGACTTTCAGAGATAAAACTTTATTTTTGTATGTTATTGTGAGCAGCTCGAAATATAACGACCGATGTTACTTTGGGCCAACTTCTGTGGATCTTCTTAAACCTCTTTTAAAAAGGAAGCTTTTCTTTCAAATCTGAAGATTTGGAGAAGCGTGGCTCAGTGGTTAGAGGCGGCAGACCCGGAAGCTGAGATCGACCATGGACCAGGGTTCGATTCCCTGCCTCGGCGGGTCTCGGGCTCAAAAATTCCATGGACTCGACAATTCTCGCTCTGGTGCCTACTCAACTCACGGGGTCACACTCTGCGACTCTGGGCAATAGCTTGCTTAATCTCCACTACGGCCCCTCGCGGCGGGATGCCTGGCTTTCACCTTGTGGACACCCTGCCGGGGTTTCTCACAGGGGAATACCAGGACTGGTTCCCTAAGCAAGCGCCGGGACGCTTACGGGCAGCTGTGCGCTTTACAAGTCCAACACATTTTAAAGTGAATCAAGCGTGGTTACATAGAAACAAGTGAAGTGGTCAAGACATCGAGTTTGCTTTTATGAGCATAATGTCACTGTTTAGCCAAAAAGCAACAACTTGAAAAATTGCTGTCTGCATGTTTAAACCTATGGTGTTAATAAATATCATCAAGAAATGAATGATTCAAGATTAGCAAATCCCCAAACCTGATATTTTAAAAATAAGTAAACCCAAACAAAGTCATAACCTTGATAGCCTTGTGTGGCCATACCTGGAGATGTGCTCTCCCAGGAATTCAAAAGAAAAAGTGTGTGGTTGGTTTCTTTTCCTACTAAAAGGAGATCCACAAAGGGCCGGATATGTTCCCAAAGGAACTTTACTGTGGTATCTTCATCTCTATGCCATGCATTCTGCTCTTAGTGTTATGTCCCCTGGTGCTCAGCCAGAGTGACCGTGATGTAATTAGAATGCTGATTGTGTTTGGTTGAGTAAATATCAGTTCTAGTGCGTGTGCTGAGCAGCAAGGATGCTGCTCCCGGTGTGGCTTCCTTCATACCTACTTTCGCTGGAACCTGTGAGTACTACCTTGAGAATAAACGTATCCTGTTTTACCTATACTCCTGGCTACCCTGCACCTTCATTTACAACATTTACACTTGTCATTTTTACTATCTGAGATTCCACGGTCTCCTTTGAGGGGGTGGAAACATGAAAAACTAAATCTAGGCTGAGATATCTGCCCAGAAATGGTGAATTCCATCCAGGAGGAGATCGGATGTAGGTGGAGCTCTTTACGTGTGGAGATCTACCCATGTAAAGTTATCTTTGTGAATAGGGTCCTTTGTGTCTTGTGGTTCGCAAATGCATGGTGGGCTAGTGAGTAGCATGAATGGGTGCATGTTCATATATGTCTATGGGTACCTGTTTGCCAAGGTGTGACTGGGTGTGATTGGCTCAAAGGACCTCATTTATGAGTTTTTGCCATGGGGCAGCGCAGCAGGCCTTCCTGCAGTGCTTCCCTATGGCAAAAGTAAAGGGCAGGAATGCACTCTATCTATCAGATACGGTGCATTCCTGTCCTTTTCCCCTGCGATGACGCATAATGGGCTGCCAACATATGGTGCAAGGGTGCCTGCGTTGTGGAGATGATTATTTTTGTCCTGGTAGGGATACCTTCTGCACAAAAACAATCACAAGAGGCTTTTTCCTCTTTCTATGTGTGCTGCAGAAAAATGTAGTATGTGTGCTGAAGTAAAAATGAGGAGAAATAAAAATATTTCTCCTCGTTGTGCCTCTCTTACACCTCCCCTGGGAGGCGTATGTTTTTGGCGCTGCCTCAGACTTAAGTTTCTCGTAAAACTGGGCCAGTGTCAAAAAGCCATGGATGTTGCTGGGTACGCCCCAGAAACACCCATTGGACACCCCGTTAACACAAAGAACTATGTTAAAGGGAATGATGTTTACCAGGTAGCATTAAGCCAAAAACAGCGGCTTAGTGCTGCCTGGTAAATATGGAGCAGAATTCTGCGCCACCGGAGAGTCACAAAAAGTGACACACAGGCTGTGCAAGGGGCTTATAAATAAGTCCCAAAGTGTTTAGCTCTGTGGGTGCAGTTATCTCTAGGTTATGTTCTCTGTCTACATATGTGCTGTGTACTTTGTTTAATCGATGTCGGTGTGTGCATAGATATTGTGTCTCTCTGTGTGGGGGCACTATGCAAGGGTCAAAACTATTGGCTTTCTCACTGCTTGTCTATCTCCAATTTATTATTTCACTCTGGCATGCCACAGAAGATTTAGTTGGTTCATTTCAGACTAGCCAGGGTAGCGGGGCATTGCAATTTCACTGCAAGCCATCTTTGTTGGAGGGCTTCAGAGGGAACTAGGATGAGAAACTGATATTATTATTTTGAAATTGAACATTAATCTCCTTAACGCGTCACCTTTCCCTCTTTTAACAGTCAGACATGGCTTAGACATGAAGCTTTCGAAACCTGGGCTCGACGAACAGCAAACCAAATCTAATTCAGTCCAATTCGCTGCTTTCTGACAGTTTTTTCCAAAGTGTGTCTGTGACCTCTGTGAGGGTGACAAACACTATAAAAGAATAGAGAAAATCTACGTTTTATTACACATACGGGTGCGCGCCTTGTATTACCTTTCATGATGTAGTTAGAGGACTGTAATTGGAAATGGGGCATTTTTTTTCTTTATGGTTTTATTTCGCACTGTTAGAGGTGATTGACCGCTATATATCCCCTGGGCATGAGGGAATGAGAGATACAAACCTCTGCCCATGATTTAGCTTAGACTGTCCAGTACTTTTGTTGCCATATGGAAAACACAACACAGTCTGTGTTCAAAAGGCTGCCAATCACCCAAAGACATCGTGGAAAAGTAAAACACTCAACTCATACTCCTGCACCAACACACTTTAACAGCAGTCCCCTGAAACCCCAAGTCTGCAACGGAGAGTTGGATATTATTCAGAGACTTAAATGTCATTTTTAAGTCAAAGTTATTAATGCACATTACACTATGCCTTTGAAGCATATTTGCAGCTGGGACATTGTGAAATTTCCCACTCGTTTTAAATCAATATGTATCTCAATTATGTTTCTGATATCTTTTTTATATATATTTTTTAAAATGCTAAATATTACAAAAAAAAAAGCAAATGTTTCAAAATAAATCTTCAGAAAATAGCAAAAACAGAAAATATACAGAAAAAAATATTTTTTAGACTAGTTCTAAGTGACAGCAAAAAATAATTGTGGGACAGTTTTAACATGGCATCGTGTGTTGCAACATCAAAAAACACATAATGCAACACCAGAGCAAGGGCTAATTCAGTAAAGAGAGATGCAACATTCTCAAGAGGGTCTTGCATACTGCAAAAAACCATGACCAACATATAGGCGAGAAAACCCCCAAAACACACAACTATCTATAGCCCAAATCTCACACCATTGCCTACACGGCATAAGCCAACATGGTGGCCAACTGTGGCGAATGTAGGTGCAGCATCAGCGCATTCATGTGGAGGAACAACACAAGTGCGAAAGAGCTGGAGCTTCTGGTAGACACAGTAGGCATATGTTCTCTGACAAGGAGCTAGTGTAGGAAGGGGAACTCTTTTAGAGCATCATGCACCTCTACACTAGCAACGCTAAGAGATTTCAAACATGAAATGCTTCCGCATTTGGATAAGGTCACTACAGTGAGTATATGGCTACAACCCGCAATGAACACATGTGGAACCACCCAAGCAGCCACGGCCGGTGCAGGTAAGAGTGGTGGGGCAGTGGGGCCGGGTGGAGAGGGATTTTGAGAAACGACCATGAGGAAACATTAAATAAATAATTAATTTTCCCTCTTGGTTGTTTCTCGAAGTCCCCCCCCAGCGGCCGCGGATGCACCCAAGGACTAAAGTGATAAAAGTTGGAACCAGGTGAAGAACCCAGTCAGGCAAATTAATGTTAGTGGGAGAAGGAAATCCTTGAATGACATCTCAAGATACATAGGAGTGTGCTAAAATGGATTGCAAACACATATGCAAAAAAACCTGCAAAGAGCGCCTGCAAGATCATTGATAAATTATGAACAGCAAAATATATTCTCTATTTCGAAGGTGTGAGATAATTCCTGTACTGACCTCTCAACAAGTATGTACAGTATTTACATCTCCCTTATTTTTACAAAATGGCAACGTACACACAAATCTACAATATTTAGTGCATGACGGGCAGCGCATGACACTCCTGGGTGTTTAAAAAGTCTTGGGCCACACTTAGAGGCCGATTAGGATGGCGGACGGACTTGCGTCCGTCCGCCACCCCTGAGTAGGAGGGACCGTCCGCATGGGCAGCGGCGGTCCCTCCATGGCAATTAGGATGTGACCGCCAGGGTGGCGGTCACATCCTCTATTTTTAACATTGCGGCGGGTGCAGCTTCAAGCTGCACCCGCCGCAATGTTAAAAATGCATGTGTTGCATTTACATGCACAAAGCGGCAGGCACCGCACGGTGCCTGCTGCTTTGTGTACGCAAATGCAGGGGGGTACCATAGGTACCCCCCATGTGCACCCCCCACCCCCCATTCACCCAGGGGGCCCACAACGGGCCCCCAAAGTGAATGTCCGTATGCTTTTCCATGGCGGAAAAGCCGCCGTGGAAAAGCATATTTACACCAACATCATACCATGTTATAGCTTTTCCGCCGCGGTCGGAAGCCGACCGCGGCGGAAAAGCGGCGGACGGAATTCCAGACCCACCAGCCATCCTAATTTGGCGGTGGGTCTTTGGAGTCTCCGCCGCGGTTTTTCCGCATCCTCCAGGCCGGCGGACACTTCCGCCGGCCCGGAGGATGCGGAAAAACCGCCATCCTAATCGGCCCCTTAATATGTGAGTGACTGTGTGAGTCTCTGAGGGGTTCTGTGAGTCAGTGTGTGAGTCTCTGACTATGTCTGGGAGTTAGAGTGCTTGAATCACACACCATGTCCATTGGCCCCGAAAAGGCCCAAAGAAAGAAAACATTCTATTGTAAGGGGATAGGGCTAGGAAAGGTTCCAATATTCCCTTACTTAGGAGTACTCTTTGATGAAAATGTCTCATGGTGCCCACCAATTGTGTAAAAAAAGAATGTCCTTGCAAGACAGGTGAGGGGCCAATTACATTTTGCAAAAAAAGTGGGGGTTAAACCAATTGCGGCCCTGATGAAGATATACAAAGAAAAATGCGTCCCAATGGCCACTTATGGCAGCGACATCTGGGGATACATAGAGGGGAGGGGCATTCAACAGAAGGAAAATACATTTCTATGTAAGGTTTTGGCAGTTCCTTTTTTCACCGCTACCTACATACGCACGAGGAGCTATGGATGGGATACATTACAGACCAGTTTGCAGTGGCTCCTTTGATGAGATGGATGAGAATCTCGGCAAATCCCACTACAAATTTAAATAAAAAAAAAACACTGACTGTCTGGCACTAGATAGAGCCAAACATATCCCCTGGTTTAGATATTTAAATGACTTGACTGCCTGGTTAGGTCGTTCTGACTTATTTTTACGCCCCAAATCGATGGACAAATCTGCTATTAAAAATATAAGACTGCAATTTTGGCTAAGCGTCAGGGTCTGAGGGAAGAAGAAGAGCTGCAAAAACCATCTGTAAGACGGTACGCACATTATCTTTGAATAACCAAGTCCAACCCTATTTACTAAGTGTTGGTAAACCTTTCCATCGTTTTATTTTAACAAGATTCTGTCTGCAGATGGCACATTGGCTCCTATCTGTCTCTCAGGGTTTCTCGAAACCCATCACCTTGAAACCCTGTCAGTGTGACGATTTCTCAGAACAGGACATTATCCACTTTGTTTTCTTCCATAATTATTATGTCCCCCTATGTAAGAAATGTGTCTTACCACTACTTAGCAATTGCAATTTTGCACAAATTAGGCCAGCCCTATTGTATCTTCAGATGCTAGCGTCCCCCATGGTTTGTTTTGGAATGGCTAGTTTCCTAATTGGGGCTATTAGGTGCTGGAAAAAATGGTCTTTTTAAATGGTCTTTTTAAATGGTCTTTTTAAATTGGTCTTTTTAAATTGATTATATGGTGTTTAATATGTTTTTTAGTAGGCCCAAAATGTGTACACATTTTCAAGATTATCTTAGCTCTTGAAACTTTCCTATTGCATCCAGTATTTTATAAAATGTTTTTATTTTGTAGGCAGAACCATACCTCGCTACCCTATATGGTTGTTAAAAAATGATGTGTTTGTAGCCCACCTTGTTTGGAGTGTATTGGGGATGAATTTTGTAGTCTTATGTTTTAATATATTTGCTCTTCTGTATTTTAAACATTTTAATTGTGAGGATGAATATGTGTTAACATAATATACGAGTTTACTTGACTGCACTCTGCACTTTATATAAAGTAAGTACTATATGTTTAGCAAAGTCTCTATGCACTTTTATACTTTAATACTGTTTGCATATTAGCACTTGTATCCCGTCCACAAAGTTTCTTTCTTTGTTTTGGATTTTTATGAGTTGGTCACCAAGTTAATACAATGGCAGGCTTCTTTTTATAAATGAAATGTAGTTTCGAATGTAATGTTTTCTTTTATGATATTAAGTTTCCGAATAAAGCATTCTTGACTTAGTGCTTGAATGAGTCTGTGAGTGGCTGTGAGAGTGTCTGAGTGGGTCTATGAGTGCATCTGAGTGTCTGAGTAAGTCTGTCAGTGGGGGCGTGAGTGAATGTAAATGTAAATGTAAATGTCATGGTACTTATAGAGAGCACTGTCACCAGACGGTCACCTTGCGGTGTCGCCTATTCAGCTTCCTGGCGCTGATACTCATACTGCTGTGGAACCCCTCCTGGCTTTCCCTGTGAAGTGTCCACTCCTGGGCACCCTCAGGGTGAAGCCAGGCATCCTTAGCGCTGTTGCGGCCGGTGTGGAGGCTAAGCAAGCTATTGCCCAGAGTTGCAGCGTGGGGCCCGTGATTAGAATAGGCACGAGGCGAGAATTAACAGGTTCGAGGAAATTGAGCCTGAGCCCCCACCGAGGCGGGAATCGAACCCTGGTCCCTGGCCAGAACTCGGCATCAGGGTCTGCCGCTCTAACCATTGAGCCACATAAGTGGGGCATGAGGGTCTGTGAGTGGGGCATGATCCTCTGAGTGGACTTGTGAGTAGGTGTGTAAGTTGGTGCGAGTCTGTGAGGGGGTGCACAAGTCTCTCAGTGGGTCTGTGACTGGGTGCATGAGTCTCTCAGTGGGTCTCTGAGTGGGTGTGAGTCTCTGAGTGGGTCTCTGATTGGGTGCATGTGTCTCTGAGTGGGTCTGCCATTGGGTGTATGTGAATATGAGTGAGTCTGTGAGTGGCTGCATAACAGTTCAGTGTGTCTGAAAGGGGGGCATGAAGGTCTGTGAGTGGGGAAGGAGTCTCTGAGTGGGATTGTGAGTAGGTGCTTAAGTCAGTGTGAGTCTATGAGTGGGTGCATGAGCCTCTGAATGGTTCTCTGACTGGGTGCATTACACTCTGAGTGCATCGTTGAATGAATGTAATTAGTGTCACAATGTATTTTTGAATTTGTTTGCCCTTATTCACGAAGTCATTGAGACGTTTCATGGTGGACAGTGCTGAGGGTCGCGACAACTCTGTGTGGAAAACCCCCCAATTTTTGCCACATAGCTTGTCTCATTAACACACCTATATGTCAAATATGAGGTCAGGGTACCTCTACCCTGATTCCTTGCACCACTATTGTGGTACATTTTCACCCGTTTCCTAAAATGGTGGCTGTGACTTTCTGCTCAGGTTGCAGCCAACCAATCATGGCATACCTGTTGGTGCACATCACGATTAATCACAAAATAGTTGTGAATTAGCTGCGGCCACAGATATCACTAACTTTATTTTCTTAAATTTCCCAACAACTACTGAATGGATTCACACCAAATAACTGAAAGCGTGATCTGCATAACCAAATCTTCCTTTCTGTGGAGTGGTGTGGCTCACTGGTTAGAGGCGGCAGACCCGTAAGCAGAGGACGGCCCGGGACCAGGGTTCGATTCCCGACGCGGCAGGGTCGTGGACCAGGGTCAGCGGGCTCGATAATTCTCGCCTCGGTGCCTACTCCAGTCAGGGACCACACTCGGCAACTCTGGGCATTAGCTTGCCTCATCTTCACAACAGCCCCCTAGACCGCCGGGGATGCTTGGTCGCACCTTAGAGATACCCATTAGGGACCATCTCTCAGGGTGAGCCAGGACGGGTTCCCCAGCGGTCGAAGCGCGGAGATACTCCTCCGGGAGTTGATTCTAGCGCTATATAAGCGCTATATAAACCCACAATTAAATTAAATTAAATACCAAATTTGGTGGAATTCCGCCCAGTGCTTCAGACTGCAGCTTCAGTTAAAGGTCCTATAAGAATTAACATGGGAAATTCACTTTTTTTTACCCACCCCCCTTTTTCTCAGCCTCTGCTAGATGGATCGCCCCAAAACTTACTAGGCACAACAAGATTCACTGGGGCACTTTTTTGGGAAACATTTTGTGAAGATTCATCAAATGGCGCCAAAGATATAGGCAAGTAAAAAAAAACTTTTCCTGTGAAAATAATGTCCTACCTATAACTACCCACTGGCAACCAGCAGTAGATAATATATATATTATATATATATATTACCTACTGGCAGTCCCCAGTAGGTAGATATAGTTAGATCTAGTTTCCATAGGAAAGCATTTTTTGTTTGGCCAATAACTTTAGGGCAGTTTGACGAATCTTCAGGAATTGAAGAAATTAGTACAACACTCAGTTCAGCTGCTTTATTGAAAGTTTCGGGGTGAAGCAGGGGCCGAGAAAAAGGGTAAGTCCCAAACACATTTTTTCCATGCAATTTTCCATAGGGATTTTGAACAAAACTACACCTGGAACCACTGAACGGAAACACCAAATTTGGCAAAAAGCTGGCTCTTGGTCCAGAAAGTGTGCTTTTTGACATTTGGGGGTCGATTCCAATCCGGTAAAATAACCGTCCGTACGAATTGTATCCGGAGCCCTCTCAGTACGACTCGTACACACGCCGTATGACCCGACGAGTACGATCCGGACCGGGGCATCAGGACGCAATCCGTACGGTCCACGTCAGGTAAGGGCGATTCGTACGGAAAAGCGCACAATCACATACACACTGTACGGTGCATACCCCCCATGATTGCAGGGGTACGCCCCGTATACCCAGCGTACATGGGGTACGGTGCGTACCCCCCATAATCGCAGGGGTACACCCCGTACACCCAGCGTACATGGGGTATGGTACGTACCCCTGCGATCATGGGGTGTACGCACCGTACCCCATGTACGCTGGGTGTACGGGGCGTACCCCTGCGATCATGGGGGGTACGCACCGTACCCGGGGGGGCGTTCCGTACCTGTTTCGGCACAAACTCTGCTTTTACGGCTGTTTTCAGCTCCCGTAAAAAAAGGGTTGTACGGTGCGTACCCGACACGTATCGTACTTGCTGGGTCGTATAAACCAGCTGCGAGCCATACAGATGTCACGTACAGTGGATTCCGATGGAGACTCGTACGGGGATTCGAGTCGTACGGTCTCTGTCCGATTCGTACGGAGTCCGGCTCCTGGTACGAATCGTACTTCGACGTACATACACGGGACGTTTCAGGGTACGATTCGTACGGGAAAAACGCTCCGAACAGCTTTTCGGAGCGGTTTTTCCCAAATCGGAATCGACCCCTTGGTATAAATCTATTCCGTAGTTTTAGAGATATTAAAGGAAAACCAAATGTGTAAATCTACAAGAACACAGACCCTCTGCGGATCCACTTGCTGGGAATTAGTGGCTCCATGTGCCAAAGCAGTGTCCTGATTGGCTCGCCGCACCTTCAAGGAAAAGATGCAGCCACCATTTTATATCTCAGGTAACGGTGTCCAGGGCTGAAACGTTGCTTGCATACTAATTGAAGGGGTCAGGTAAGAGCTTTCATGACCCCTTGTGTATGTTATAAAGGAGATGAAAGCATGTTTAATGGGCAGTAAAAGGCCTGAAAATGGTTTTTTGGTCATTCGCTCAGCATGGCCCCATGTAAATCTGTGAATCTCGCTGCGAAGTTACACGGGAGGCTGTGCCGAGCGTTGCGATGGATCTATGGAATCATGAAAAAACTCAACCAAATTGGGCTTCTTGGCAGGAAACACAGAAAGGGTTAAACAAATACTGACCATTTACAAGTGGTATTACAAAAAACAAAGATGAAAGAAAGCATGTGATTTGTTGACTGGAGCAGCATAGGTAAGAGCACATGATGAGGGGTCACCATGTTACCTGCTTTTCTACTGAGAGAAGAGGTGGTTTACAGTACTTCTGACTGGAGATTTAAAATGAAAACAGATGTTACCAGACACAGAAATAAAACGGAGAGAACAACAAAGAACTTTTACAAGAATGTTAATTAGGCTGAAGTACATAAAAGTGCATTTAGAAAAAAATTGTGTGTGTATGTAAGGTGAAAGAAAGTATACTGGAAGGGAAAATAGAAGACTGCTTAGATTAGAATATTAGCTAAAAATACAGTGAGCAAGAAAGGAGAAAGAGGAATTGCTATACTGAATGTATATTAATTTTATTATGCTAGTATAAATGAATGCATTTTATATTAGAGGTGGGTGTTTTCTTATAGCATGTAATTTAATAGTATGTAATTTGTGCATGCTCACACAGTCAGGGAGGCACTTACAGACCCGGTTACACTCTCACAAAGCAGTTATGTACCCATCACTCATATAGCCAGACAGTGACTGGCACACTCACTCACATACCCATAAGACCATTTACACACCCACTTACTCATGTGTACGTTGAGGTTTGAGTACTAGTTCACCCTTAGAGCTTGGGGGGACATCTACAGAAAGCACCCTGCAGCACAAGAAGAGTTTGAAGAGGACTACTGCAGCACTCTTGAAAAGGGAGAACCCTGATTGTAGTTGGCCTCAGAATCAGGGCCCAAAGGGTAGTGGGTTTCAGGAGAAGTGAAAGGAGTTGAGAAATGAGTGGGTAAAGTTTCCAGAGGAGAGGGGTATCCCCCATAGAGAAACTTCTCTATAGAATACGATACAAAACGTACACAAATAAACACAATCCCATGAGGACCTCAAGGACAGACAGGCTGAATGGGACCTGAGACTGTAGCTGGTCCAGCTGGGTGCAGAAGAGAGAAAAGGTAAGGCTAAGATAGCCTTGGAGGAGAAAAGTGTCCTGCAGGCTGGAGTGTTAAGGAGGTACACTTGAAGGCCAAATAGCTGTTAGAGTCTAGCACAAATGGTGTGAGCACCACTACTGTGTCCAGTGTAGATGAAAGAGTTCATATATATTAAGAGACTTGATGCTGAACTTTAAGCAAGGGTTTGAGATAGACAGGTTTTTTTCTGGAATATGAAGAAGCTGTAGATGTACAGAGGATCCCTGAGGAGAATTGTAGACTCTAGAGAAGGGGCAGGGGCCGAGGTATCCCACTATAAAGGAGGTCCTTGTCAGTAAGTATGAATTAACCCCAGAGGAGTGGAGGTTGAAATTCAGGGTTTGTCAGAAACTCTGTCACTACTGCTGGGAGAATTTTGTGGGGTACTTTTGAAATGTTTGTTAAAAGTACTGTTGTTTTTTAAGAAAGGGTTTCTAACAGTGTTATACTTTTAATTTTTTTCAAAGAATACTGAGAAGAAGTAACTTGAAGAAACCTTTCTCCAGACACTCATTGGAGTTCTTTTAGCTTGTTTCATCTGCATCTGAGATAGTTCAGTGGCATCCACTTGAAACTCTTTTGAATACAGTGGATGGTTACTGTAATTCACATATATTTCTTCAGATCTACTTCCATCCACATTTTCAAACTGTCCACTGTAAGGCAACGTTTCTTCCTTCATGCAACTTCCATATCAGACAACATTAACATCTTTATAGTACACATTATTGTCTTCAAGAAATAATGTTGTTTACTTCACCTTATTTACATCCACTCTTTGCTGACATATTTTTTGTTTTTCGTTGGCACACCAATCATTAGAATAACAAGCGCTTCTTCCAAATCTTTCTCTACACCCACAGTTTCAATATTGTGTTTGCCATCAAAAGGAAAATACATGACTGTTCCTTTAACCCCTTTCTGAGGGAAACATCCTTTTCAACGCAACTTTTACCACGCAGTGCTATTACAACGCAGGTTTTACAACGAAAACCATTACAACGCATTGCGCTGGGGGGCGCTCTAGGATAGGGAATAGTTTTAATTTACTATCTTACACCTTCCCTAGTGTCCACGGGGACTGGAGTTGGAATAGTAAATTAAACTATTCACTATCCAGCACCCCGAAGCGCTATGCGTTGTAATGGTATGTGTAGTAAAAACTGCGTTGTAACAGCATGCGTGGTAAAAGCATGCGTTGTAACGTCATACATCCCCTTTCTGAAACTCAGTGGATGATACCTTTAATGTTAAAGTTTGCTTCTCTCAGAAAGTAATGTCCCCTGGATATTCTAAACAAATAGGGGGTTAGAAACCAAGTATGTGTTCTTAAATTTCACAACATGCACTTAAGCTCAACATGACAACGATACCAGTACTCATTTGTTACAATATTTGCAGAGTTAAAATAAATAGACAGCATCACTCCAAATACATGGGCGGGGTCCTACTGTATCAATTTATTCTTGGCAAATACTACTGCACTCTAATTTATACACAGGAGCATGGCTACACCTACCTGACCTCTTCACCTATCTTTTCCTCTACATTTCTAGGAATCATCTCATCTTTTGCAGTAGGGCCACTGTCTTTTACTTCGTAACATCAACAGCTTTTGCAACTGCATACACTAATTCCTTCTTTTGTAAGTAGATTTCTTCATAAAAGTAAGGCTCTGTAGTAGATGTATACTTCCATTCGCCTTCGAAATTTTTGAAAACGTTTCTTTTATTAATAAGCCTTTTTTTTTAGGTGGGGTATCTTCATAGAAAACACTGTTTTATCCAGTTATTTCATTTTGTTTAGTATCAAAGTACATAGTTTGTGCTTCAGAGGAAACACTTTATCAACCACACTTTCAATATACTATTTTTTGTTTGAGTGCTGCTCTTCTCGTCTTAGTGTACCTAATTTTTTGTACCAAATTGTGTATTACTCTATTTCTAAGCCTTCTTATTTCTTTAAATTGTTTCTGCTTTCTTGTAAAATTGTGTGTTTTTTATAGCATTTGTAGTTTTAATCTGACTTATTCCTGCTCCGTTACAAATTTGGAGAGGTAAAGTAAATAGACAGCAGCAGTGTAAGTATATGGGTGAGTTCCTACAGAAACACTCTAAAACTTGAACTTGTGATTAACTGCTGTTAATCACAAGTTCAAGTTTTAGAGTTTCTGTATTTGTAAATATTTAAATAGGTTATGCTATGTGTGTTTGTATATTGTATGGTTTAATTATATTCTAATATGTTAAAAAAATGTTCTTGTAAAGTTATACAAACAAGTATTATTATTAATGTAAGTTAGGGGTTATAAATACACCCATACAGGTACTAATACATGTACTCAAACACCTATACAGTCATTCACACAGGTACTGACACACGCACACCCTATCACACACCCTCTCAAAAACCTGTACAGTCACTAACAGACCTATTTACACATGCACACATCTACTTACATACACATAGTGTGCAGCTTTTTTTACTACAATCTTTATAGGCTTTTTGCAACTGATCAATGATCCTTATTTCAAAATTACATTATTTGTGGTGTATGAGTATACCACCTGAAAACAGTAGAATGGAAATTGGCCAATGAAAACATTTCTACAGTGACAAACGTGTGGCATTTTACACAGTGAGTAACCATCTCACTAAAATCTTCACAGGCTGCTGGCATTACTGCAGCTGATGAACGTTCTCGTAGAGGTGGAATATTCTGCTTCACAAAGTATCTCCTGCATCATTCAGTTGTACACTCTTTCATGAATTGTTTTTAAGTGGTTTAATTGGGAACTTGTTCCATGTAAATACATCTTGGCAGGATTGCATAGTAACTGTATGCTGTAAATATTACACTGCACATACTTAGGTATAATCTTTTCCCCTGAAGGTATTGTAAAATGCTTGCAGAAATCACTTTCTTTTGTGCTTGCTGGTTGAAAGACATACCCGCATGTGTGTAAAGTGGTTGTGCACAAAACTCTATTTATAAATAGTTAAATAAGTTGTGCTATGTGTAAATGTTTATTTGTAGTGAGTGCAATGCATAGTGTTTCTTAACTGCCATGAGATAATGTGCAGTTTTTTTCTACATTCTACGATTGGTTTTCCCCACTGTTCAAAGATGACTGCTTAAAAAGTACATTGTTTATGGTGTAAGAGTAAAGAAGCTGAGAGAAATAAGAAAGGGAAAATGAAATGCTTATTTATATCAATACATACCTTTATAAAACGACGAAATATATGGTTACTTAAAATGATATCTATACGCATTGTTGCAATTTTAAATTACTTTTATAATTCAATTAATTATCAACTAATAAATATTTCAGTTTTTTTTAATGCAGATCAATGGCACCATCTATTGGGGTAATACACTTTACTAATTACTTCTTGAAGTGGTTTTCCATAACTTTAGTTTTCGAGGATCCACACCTAAGGACAGATTGCTACACACCTAGGCCCACCACAGTACAGTAACTCACATATCCAGCTACATACAGACAGATGTAGTCACACACACAGGCTCACACTGATACAGTCACTGACACACCTAGACATACATCGATACAGTTACTGATACACCCAACTATACATCGATACAGCCACTGACACATCCAATCAACCACTAATGCACCCAGTAACGCACCAAGGCACACAGTAACACACCCAGGGACTTACCAGTGCAGACACTCACACACCCAGACATATAGCAATGCAGACACTGACACAGCTAATGTATCCAAACACCAAACCGAGGCACACACTGAGTCACCAAGAGACTTAACAATAAAGACACTGACAAACACAGGCATGCAGCAGTGCAGACACTGAGACAGCTAGCCAAACACTAATGGAATCAATAAGACACCCAGGCACACACTGATGCACACAGTGAGACACACAAAACCTTAACAATACAGACACTGACTCACCAAGGCATACAGCAATGCACACAATGACACATCCATCCTAACAATAATCCATCCAATAACACACAGGGGCACACTGACACACACACAGTCAGAGACTTAGCAATGCAGACACTGACACATGCAGCCAAACACTAATGCATCCAATAACACACACATTCACACACTGATGCACACAATGAGACACACAGAGACTTACAAGTGCAGTTACTGACACATACAGGCATACAGCAATGCAGACACAGATACACCCAGCCAAACAGTGATGCATCCAATAACACACTCAGGCATACACTGATACACACACTTACATGCCCAGGCTCACACTGATGCATACACTAAAACACCCAGGCACACACTGATGCATACACTAACATGACCTCCCACACACTGACATATACAATGACATGCCCAGACACACACTGGTGCATACACTGACACACCCAGGGTCATACTAATACAGACAACGGCACACCCAGGCATACAGAAATGAAGACACTGACACACCCAGCCAAACAGTAATCCATACAATAACACACCCAAACACACACTGATACATATACTGACATACCAAGGCTCACACTGATGCATATGCTAACTCACCCAGGCACATACTGATGCATACACTAACATACCCAGGCACACACTGATATAAACGTTGACTTACCCAGGCACACACTGATGCATACACTGACACACACACAGACTTGAAATGCAGACACAGACACACCCAGGCATACAGCAATGCTGACAATGATGCACCCAGCCAAACACAATGCGTCCAATAACCCACCCAGGCACATACTGATACGCTCACTGACACACCAAGGGACTTACCTTACAGCCACTGACACCGCCAGGCATACAGCGATACAGACACAGACACACCCATCCAAATACTAATGCATCCAATAACACACCCATGCATACACTGATACACACACTGACACACCCAGAAACTTACCAATGCAGACACTGACATCCCCAGGCATACAGAAATGCAGACACTGACTCAGCCAACCAAACACTAATGCATTCAAAAAGACACCCAGGGATACACCAATGCATACACTAACATACCCAGGGACAGACAAATACAGACACTGACCAACCCAACCAAACACTAATGCATTCAATAACATACCCAGGCACATACTGATGCACATGCATAGACATACCAATGCAGACACTTACATGCCCAGCCAACCACTAATGCATCTAATAAGACATCCAGGCACACACCGATGCACACACTGACACACCCAGGTACTTACTAATGCAGACACTGACACACCCAGGCATACAGCAATGGAGACACAGACACATCCATTCAAACACTAATGCATCTAATAAGACACCCAGGCATACAGTGAAGCATACATTGACACACCCAAGCATACACCAAAGCAGACTTTGATATACCCAGGCATACACCAATACAGACCCTGACACACCTACCCTAACTTTAATGCATCCAATAACACACCCAGATGCATACAGAAGCAGACAGTGGCCTACCCAGGGTGATACTAATGCATACACTGACACATCTGAGCATACATTAATGTAGACACTGACATGACCAGGCATACACCAAAGCAGGCACTGACACACCCAGACAAACACAAATGCATCCAATAACACACCCAGGCATACACTTATTCACATACTGACACACCCAGTCTCACACCAATACAGTATTGACACATTAAAAACACAGAGTTAGCACTTTGTTTGAACAGGTGGTGGTTCTAACAAGAACCGTTTATTTTTCTAGGAGGGTTTTTTAACAGCTTTTTTATTTTTTTTTATTTTTAACAAAAAGTGAACAGGCTTCAGTCTTAAAAAAAACATATGTAGACACTGTAAGCAAACAAAAAAAAACTAACAGCGATGCTTCTTCACTGTATTAAAGAATCCACCCACAGAAGACATTTTTACAGCGACGTGCAGTGATTAACCAGGTCACTCAATCCTTCGCGGCAGCTGGTATTGAAATGATGCCGCTGATGATGGTTCTCACAAGGCTGCTGTAGAGGTTGACTGTCCTGTTGCACCTGCTTTCTCTCACAACATCTGGTTGTAGACCCTTTCATAATCTGTTTTTAGGTGAATACCTCTTTGCAGTGCCTCTGGATTACTGCTGGTCACAAATATTGCACTGCAAATTTTATTCTGTTACCTTCTTTTCCCCAGAAGGTATAGTAACGTGCTTCCACCTATCACTTTCTTTTCTGCGAGGTGGTGTGTCTTCTTCCTCATCTTGAGCAGGTTGTGGATGCTCATCTTGGGCTGACAATGTAGCTTCAGCCATTATGCTTTAGCAGATCACCACTGGTTCTCAATCCTCCTTCTAGAGACTTCACTGGAGAAGTAACTGCTTTTGGCTGTGGTTTTCCATGTGGAAAGATGGGGTCCTACTGCATCCTTTAAGAAAGCAAGGTTTGGGTGTGTTTTCAAGTGAATTTGTGAATCAGGCCCGTACATTTGCAAAGCCGCGAAACTGGTAAAATGGTTAACTTTTTTCAAAACCAAATATAAGCTTTGTGGATTCGTTCCGATCATATGATTGGGAGCAAAAGCCATAAAGTAGTAGTCCGTCTATGTTTGCGGACCCGCAAAGGTACAGCGGTACCCCAAAAATATTTAACAAAATTATATTGTTTAATTACATTTAAAAAAATTAATTTACTTTACATTAACTACATATGTGATGTTGGTGGTGTTAAGCTTTCAAAAGTAAATTTATAAAAAAAAAAACTACAAACAGGAAAAAAAATGTGTTATACACTACAGTATTAAAAAGAAACCCCACAAATAAACTAAAAAAACATTCGAGCGACATAAAATTTTTGAAATGGAAATTGAATTTGTAAAGGTTTTAGGGATGTTATAGTTAAAAACCCCGAAATTCACTGGAAAAACCAAAGGTTACAGGTACGTTATAGTTAGGCTCGCACTTCCCTCGGTCAAACCCATAGAAATTCAGCAATTATAGTTCCCAGAGCGAACTGTTATTTACACCCCCAATGCACTGCTTATGACCTCATATATTATATCACTTATGACAGGGTCAGTGACAATACTGATGAAATCCAAAATCACACAGCTAATGACATCGCTAATGACATCATTCACAGAACCACTCACACACCTACTCACACTGCCATACAACCTCTCATACACCCACTCACACACCCACACAACCACTCATATATCCATTTAATGACCCATACAACCACTTAAACACCCACTCACTCACCTATACATGCACTGACACAGCCACTCACTTACCCATACAGCTACTAACACAAGCAGTCACTCACCCATACAACAACTCACACAGCCACACACTCACCCATACAGCTACTCACACACCCACTTTTTGAACTATAATCCGTCCACACAGCCATTCCCACACCCTTACAACCTCTGAACACAGCCATACACTCCCTCATACAACTACTCATATACCCACTCACACACTCACACAACCACTTACATACCAATTCACACAGCCATACAACCATTACACACCACCACACTCACCCATACAGACACTCACACAGACATAGACACTGATTCTACAATGGGAGACATCATTTACCTCACATTGCATGCCATTACAAAGCGGTTGTTACAACGACCGCGTTGTTACATCACAAACCATTACAACGCAAGTAGTTACAACGACTTGCTGTAGGGGGCAGAAGGTGTTGGATTTAAAATCCAACGCCTCCCCCACTGGTGCACAGACTGGAGTTGGAATAGTAAATTATACTATTCCAACATCCAGCGGCCCCTAAAGCAAATCATTGTAATGACTAAGTATGGGCGAATTTTGCCAATTCGCGATTCGCAAATTTGCGTATTTACGGATTCGCAATCCGCAAAATTCGCAAACTTTCGCGAATTTGCGGATTTTTTTGTGTTCGCAAGGGTTTCTGCCAGTTCGCGATGGTTTTTTACGAGTTCGCAAACGCGAACTTACTTGTCGGGTCGCAACGGTCGCGACTATGTTGTTTCTACGTCTGGTTCATCACAGCACCCTCTGTTTCACCACTGCCACCCTCTGGTTCACCCATGCCACCCTCTGGTTCATCACTGCCACCCTCTGGTTCATCACTGTAGATTATGGGGGGAAAGCACACCTGCCCTGCCTCAACTGACATGAATAAATTTGGGGCTGATTAATGTGTCGCTGAATTTGAGCTGGCACCTGCTTCCTTAGCTTGAACTTTTTTCACCTGCTAAGTGCTTTCAGTTTTGCAAAATTCGTTAGCACACCTGCCCTGCCTCAACTGACATGAATGAATTAGGGACTGATTAATGTGTCACTGAATTTGAACTTCCAGTCTGGCACCTGCTTCCTTATCTGTAATTGCTTTCTGTTGCAGTGTAATTTTTTTAACAGGACCTTTGTGGCATACTTGTAGCTATTCTCTGAGCCTGCTGTGAGGGTCAGAGCAGGGGTCATAGAATAGTTGCAAGTAGGCAACTGAACTCTGGAGGGGCCCCTCAGGAAGCACTACAGGGAATGGTTACTAATGATGAGCTTGAACTTTTGCACCTGCTGAGTGCTTTCAGTTTTGCAAAAATCGTTTTTCTGCAATTTCGTGCGATTCGCGGGGCGCAAATTTGCGCGAGATCGAATTCGGAAGCCGCGAATTCGTGCGAATATGCAATTTGTTTTTTTGCGGCGTGTTAGTTCTCGTGGTTTTTTGCGTTTTCGTGAGCCGCTTGTAGCGCAACGACGCGAAGTTACCCTAGCGGTCGTACATGGGCGCGGCCATCTTGTTTGCGTGACGTATTTCCGTTTCCGGGCGCTATGTGTAATCTCGCGCAGTGTGCGGCTCGCTAGTACAAGTTCGCGTGTGATCGCGGGGGAAATCTCGCGCGAACTTACCCACGCGGTCGTGAACGGTCGCGGCCATCTTGTTTTTCATTCATTGCTATGGTTCTGGGCATCCTTTCTGTATCCTCTCTCAATCTCTGCCATCCTTTGCTTGTTTGAAGTTTTGTTTGATCTATTTTACTTATTATCTATCCCTCTATTTTTCTAGCTCTATATTGTTGTGTTTTCTGCTACTTTTGGTTAATTTTAAACTACTTTTTTAAACTCTTTTCTTTTCTTCTTCCCTATTCTATTTCTTATTTCTTATTTACCTTCCTTTCTGCCCAGACCATGGTAAAGGGAGCCGGGAAGCAGCCCGAGAAGGGGAAGGGTCCCGCACCCCGTGCCAGGCTCCCGTGCGGGCGTTTGAGGGGGGAGCTAGTGATGCCACAGGAGATCTTTAGCGCGGAGGAGGTGGCCGCACCAGTGTACTATGTACAGCGCCGCCTCCCCAGGACCATCGTGGCAGCCGGCAGGATCGCAAGCGGCTACGGGCTCCGGGAGCGCCGGAATCGGTGGGAGAAGGTGTGCCGGACCGTGTATGAACACTCTCGGGTCCGGCGCACCTACAACCAGGCCACCCACCGTTGGACGGATCTCCTGGACCGGGAACGCAACCTGCTCGACCTGCTCGGCGTCGAGATCCCCGGGCTTGGTGAGTAGTAGTAGCTATTTCATCACTACTCTGTTTTCTCCTGCTCTGTGTGTTATTATATTGCAAATTTTTGATTTTTACCAAGAGCAATAATGCTGTCGATTACATTGTAGGTAAATTATATTTCAAAATCTTCTGTGCATTTCAGGTGCACTGCTCTCCTTCTCAGTAGCGTTGCTACTATGCTTATTTGTTTTCGATTTTGTGTTCATTTCATTGGCCTGAGAAATTATGTATGAGTGTAGTTTACAGAACTGCGTAATGCTAGACACTAAGGGGCAGATTTGCAATTACCGGCGCATCCCTGCAAAGTAGCAGGGATGCGCCAGTAATTGTGCGCCACGCCACCACCACCCATGGTGCGCCGTATTTACAATGCGGCGCACCATGGGCCCAAAACGTCACCGAAGCGTTATGCACCTGTGCCGTAAAGGCGGCGCATTGCTGGAGTTGCGTCGCAACGATGGCGCAGCTCCAGAAATGCTCTGGGGTGCCCTATCTCCCCAATGCTGCGTCAAGCCGTACGTCTGCTTCAAGCAGGCGCAGGGTTTGAGTGACGCATCATTGTCCTAAAAGTGACTGATTGAACTCTGGTAGATTTCCCTCAGCCACTTTTAGGATGCTTTCCTGCGCAGGAACGCCCTCCCTTGCGCCAGAACGCCCCCTGATGACGCAGGGCTTTACAACGTGATGCATCTCCCATATGCGTCACGTTGTTAATATACGCCGCACCATGGCGCCTCTTTTGTTCTGCCACTGGGTCACAAAAGTCATGCAACAACGGAGCAAAAGAGCCGCAAGGGGCTTGTAAATCTGCCCCTATAGACTCAAGTCCAGTCCTTCCTTTGTACACCTCGCAATAAGAAGAAATAGTGGTGGTGGATTGATAGTTTGAGTATTTTAATGACTGGTTAATGTTGTAGGAAACTTTTTAGTGTTGTCACTGATCTGCAATCACGATGGAGTTTGTCTGTCACTTCGCGTGCTGCGGACTGCTGCCTACCAGTCCTAGGCGAACCTTTTTAGTAGTTTGTTTAGTGAGTTACATAACTTTCCAAGTCGACGGTCCGCAAATCAAGCAATACTAATATCATAGTAGACCACATGAGATAGGTCAATATATCCCGTGGAATAGTTGTCTATTTGCTATTTCGCCAAAATATTTTGTTATTGTTCTTTTGAAATGTTTGATTTGGTTGACAACAATCATCCATGTTTTCGGGTCTTTCTTTCTTTCATGTTGTACATCAGCTCCCCCCAGGGGCAAGAGGACAGAGGAGGAGGTGGTATCGGCTGCTGCTGCTGTAGAAGGCCAGGATCGGTCAGGCGAGGGCTCCTTTGCTGGCCCCGGTAAGTTTTCATTTTAATATAGAGTACCTATTTTTTCCTAGCGTTCCTCATTCGATTTTTTCTAAATCGTCTTTGATCTTCTTGTAGACTGTATCTAAATTCTTATCCTGCCTCTACTATGACTCCCTGTGGTATTACTAGATTATTCTTATTAGTCTGTCTGTGTAGCTAACTAAGATTGCACAGTTGGCAAAAGGTGTTACACGAAACTCCCATTCTAGTCAGCAATAGCTCTATGCACTGAGTGCAGTCCTCTGGGATTGTCCATAATGTCTTTTCAAGTCTTCTAAATGTTTATGATTTGACAATTCCCAACAATAAAATGTGAATGACCACCAAGAAAGAATAAGATACTACTTTACTTTTGGTTTGGATAGGAGGACAATCCATACTACTACTGTTGCAGGGACAAATCTGCACAAACAGAACTATGGACACTAAATAGTGCATTGTTTATCAATTATAATAGGCGCAGGTAGACTTTCCACATACCTCAGTGATAACAGACTTTGAAGAACCCCCAATCTCCTTACTGACTAGATAGTGTGGCAGAGTCATTTAGCTCCCGAATTCATCGATGATTGATCCCCAATGATGATTATCCAACGCAGGACAAGAGTACGGAGTCAGAGTCCAGAAGTGTCAGAGGCACGGACTCATGCTTGCAAATTGCAAAACCTTTTGCTCAGTCACTCTTGACCAAAAACCACAGAGTCTATTTAAGTTTTAAAGCTTTATTAAAAGTAAAAACATTTATTAAAATCAAGTTTGTCATAAAGCATAAACGGTTGATTAAAAATGGAAAAGTGCTTAGTGATTTATTTCACACATTTATTGTGGGCGAGCCGAGCCCTCACCTGGTTTGAACTTGAATTTTTCTTTTTGGTGCTGAATCGTTGGTCACTCCATCCTAGTGATGATGATCTGATCTTGCTCTTGTTCTTAGAAGTGAAGCTTCTGTCTGTTATGAGAAAAATGGTGCGTGTTAAAAAGCAAGCATTCATCAGTTGTGCCAAAAAGTGCAGCAAGACAACACCCTTCCCTGGAAAAAGGGACATTTTTACTTTAGAGTAGACAGTCACAAAGAATTAGATTGGTTTCTGTATTCACACTTCTTCATTCCTAGACAAAATACTAGTGAGTGGTGTGTGTCTATGACATCTAACATTCTTAAATGTACTTTGTAGGTGGAACATCTGGTGCCGGGGCCAGCGTGGAGGTGGAGGAGGACACTTCTGGGGAGGAGGCGGTGCAAGTGCCAGAGGAAACTGCTGTGAGGGTTGCCACGGTAGTGGCGGGCAGTGGTAAGCTCTTATATTCCTTACTTATTGAGATTGCAGACTGCAGAGTGTGCTCTCTGCACGGGTGTAGTATATATGTTGTACAGTTAAGTTACTATACTGTTAAGAAGACTTTCAAATTTAGAACAAAGTTTTTATCAACCAGGTAGTAGCCTCCTCTAAATTTACTTCAACTCAGCAGTGAATTTTTTTTCGAGAATCCAAATCAGATCTGAGATGAACTTGATGGATGGAATGAACGAAAAGCGAAAGAAGGGTGTAAGTAAGTGTGGAAGGACGAGCAAGTTAAAAGTAATGATGACTGACAAAGAAGAATGATACATGTTCGATTGGTGCCCGAGGTGGCTGGGAAGGAATATGATTCATGGCTGGGTGAAGGATGAAGCAAGGATGGGTGGAAGGAGAACAGCCTGGGTGGGTGAAACAGAAACTGTATGTGTGCGCAATATATCCTTTGGTTGAAATTCAAATGCAAGTCAAGCACGGATGTATGGCTTGCGGTTTCCCAAATAAAATGAAAAGGTTGTTCTCCCGTGAGAAAACGTAAGGTTTGTCCAGATGAGAGACATGAAGAAGAATGATTGACATATAGTTTGAATGGATGGATGCCTGGATCATGGTTCTATCTGACTCTTAGATAGCCTATGTGTATCTAGAGAGAGTAGACGGTCACTGAACTAAGTGTTACTTTGAAGAGCATGTAACACCGCATCTGCACGTCCGTTCCAGTGTAGGAAAGGCAAGGAAAAGAAGTTTTAATTTTGTCCGAATACTACCATGAATAGTGGCAGTAGTTTGTATTGCAAGCACAGCATATATCTGGCTATTACGATGGCCACTCACTACCTCTGTTAATAAGTTTAGTAGAACTCGGTCATTCATGTGTGGATGTATCACTGTTCACTCAATAAAAAGCAAAGCACCTAAAGTCATCCCATATGTAAGCAAATACATACCATGTGCAGTGATAGATAATCAGATTATTTACTTCATTTTCCTCTTCTAGTATTCATTGGCACTGTAGGGTGAAAGTTAAATTAATTAAGCAGTAGCCCTGGTAACAGAGTATTCTCAGTGCCACCCGTAATAGAAAAGTAAGAGCATCACCACCTGCATGTACTGGACCGGTACAGTAACGCAAGTCTGTCTCACTCATCATGGCGGGCGTCTGTTTTTCTCGGGTGCAAGTTGACTGCGCTGGCATTATGCCGGCTTGCAGAAGTTAACGTACCAATTTTGCTAAACAAGAGAGAAGAATAAGAATAAGACTGGTGTACTGTCATAGTAGACTCTAATGGAGTGAGTCCATCCTTAAACTCCCACTAATGTTAGAGCAAGGATGAAGAAGTGGGAGGTTAGATAGATACTGGCCACAATAGTTATGTACTGCGCTTGCAAGTTGCTAGTTCTACTGTGACACAACTTTCTGCTGAATCATTTTGTGTTAATCTTAAAGAGCATTGGTTACAGATTATGTCTTTCTTTCTTCATATAGATGCTCCTTCCAAACCAACACGGAAGGAGCTGGCTAAAAGGGCCCGGCAACGGAGGCCGGAGGCGACTGTCGCCGAATATAGGCGGCTGGTGGCCCAGGAGGAGGGGGACACGCAGTCGACCACAACATCGACCGGGACAGCTGCATCCTCCTCCGCGCTCCCTGGGTCAGCCAGTCAGCGCAGTAGGTCTCCAGCGGTACGGAGCCGGGGTACCGCAGCCACCCACCACCGCCGAGCAGCAAAAAAATCAGCTGCCCCCACAGCAGTACCAAAAAAAGGTTGCACCGCTTTTCACTCAGGGTGTCCTACCTCGAGCAGGAGCTGTTGAACACCAAAACCCTGCTCGAGACCCTCCGCAAGGAGCATGCCGACCTGGCCCGAAAAGTGAACAGCAGCCAGCAGTAGGAGGAGACTGTCCCTTGCCCCTTTTTTAAACACTTCTGGGGGGTGGGATTTGGGAGTTGGTTTTTTTGGAATTTTCACGGACATTCGTTGGGGTTAGGTAGGGGGGTGGGTTGGGTCTTGCGGGAGATTATTTATGTTAGGGATATAAATATACATTAAACTTTATCTTAGCATATGTGTTTTTTACTGCTTTTGAGGCTGGTGGGTGGGGGCTTAACAGTAAGTTTGTTTTCCTGAAACTTAAGTGGCATCTTGATTCAAGTTGTGTAAGTAATTGCCCAAATGTTTTCAAAACTAAGTGCCTCTCACAGAGTAAGTGAATTCAATAGTCCTAGGACTTTATCAGTACTACCGTCAGTCTCTCGTCTCCCCTAATACTCCATTATACTACTTCCCCCCAAACGCTTATCTTACCTGTAATTTGTGTTTGGAAATAGGGCTAGGCACAGGGCTGGCTGCACGGGAAATGGCGATTAAGGTTGGCAATCCTGGGCGGATGAAATGTCATCATTGCGGTGGTACAAGTGGTGTTACACAGTGGCAGTTGCAGCATATGAAAAAAAAGAAAATGAAACCTTGTTTGTCCTTACCGTAGCATTAGAACGGTACGATAGAGAATATAGCAGGTGACAGTACACTAGAACAGTGCCACAATGTAGCCTAACAAATGGTAAAGTATTGAAAGTATAACTACTACTTGCGTTGAATTTCTTTGACATTGGCTACTACTACAAGAAATAGTACTGAAGGTGAAGGACACAGCAGCGTAATCATTTGCCATGTTTAGGAGGAGGATGTTCTTGATGATCAATCAAGTTGATGGCGCACATGAAAATCTGCTTTCATTTGCCAATAGTCATGGGTCTGTGTCAAGCTGAGTAAGAATATATCCTCGGATTCCTTCACCAGACTGTTGCTATGACCTTATCCTCCCCTGCAAGTGTGTGGAATTATTGCTGTCATTTAGTCACACATCAATCAAAACCACACAGCCCGGGGGAAGAGGGTTAGGGTTTGGAAAATGGATGGGAATGGGGGTTTTTGGGAAAGATTTGTTGAGAGAAGAAAAAAAAAGCACAGCATGGACAAACAATAATTGAAGATAAACAAATCTTTGGGTACAAAGCTATCCATAAATCTTTTAAGTGACATAAAGGAAGTGCATGCACTACTGCATGCATGGTTACTGAAAAGTAAGTAGTACTTTCGACAACCGTGAATGAAAGAATGCGACAGTACAGGGCTGCAGTAATTATGCGTTTTCACTTGCCTATCTCTGCACTCAGAGAAACACTTCGTACATTAAATTAGATTTTAAAAATAGCAGAAGTAAAACCTATACAATGGCTGTAGGGATGAATTTAGAAGCAGAGATCAAAGAAATGCAGAGTCACACTCAAAGAAGTTCACAGCAATAACATTACTTAAAAGATAATTA
Organism: Lissotriton helveticus; assembly: GCF_964261635.1. Classification (NCBI taxonomy): domain Eukaryota; kingdom Metazoa; phylum Chordata; class Amphibia; order Caudata; family Salamandridae; genus Lissotriton; species Lissotriton helveticus. The sequence goes on from NC_136072.1 coordinate 190,940,886, forward strand.
GAAAAGAACGGATACTGTATATGTATGTTGTTGTAGTTGTCCTGTTGAATTTGGGAAGTTGCATGCATCCAACCATTCCTCTTATTAGCGGGACTCCTCCATTCCATCTGAAGCTCCGTCCATCAATGTTGGTGACCAGAAGACACCCTGTCCACTGCCTGCCTGGCGGATGCTGAATTGCGGCTCGCTAATGTGAAGCCTGACATCATCCTTTTTTTCCCATTGCACAGGCTGTAATCCGGCCTGTAATTATTGATGGAAAAACAGGAAGTGATATTAGAACACCACTGACAAATAAATATAAGGTATGTACGCTGTGTAGTGCAAAAAGTCACACTTTGAGTTTCCTAATAGACAGTACAATATTTTTGAAAGTGCGTACTCTGTCTGAGTCTCCTTTTGAAGGATAAATAAGTATGGGCGAATTAATTTAGCGGATCTTTCCCCTCAAGCTAGGTGTACTGTAAACTGTGTTTTAGAACAAAATTAGACCTTCCCAGCAGTGCTCCCAGACCCTTACTAAACCTAGTCGCAAAAATGTAGAGGACCCCCAATCAGATCTCAAAAAACGTGCGATACTGCTACCTGTCAGAGGCCTAGTAGAAAATGGTGACAAAACGTACTTTGAAAGTAAAGTAGGCCCAAATCCCCCCTTACCCACCATGGATTGTATTCAAACCACTTGCAAGCAAGCAGAAGTATCCATACCCAGCATTGCTCCAAGACTCGCAAACCCCCCCCACAAACACCAGGAACCCAAACAAACAGCCCCCCGAAAACGGTAGAGTGAGCGAAATCTCCGAAAATGCAAAAGCTTTTTCCCCAGGGATTGTCTCCAAAACACTTTCTTTCGGGTATTAGACCTTCCCAGCAATGGCCCCAGAACTGTCAACCCGGGCGAAAACAAGTTTAACACCCCCAACAAGCCAAAAGGCAAAACCCGTGAAAAGCCACACTTAGAAAACGTTGGGCCTACCTGGAATTCAGTCCAAATGCGCTCTGCATCTAGGCCCCAACTCCCCTTTTCCACGATGGATTTCCTGTAAAACAAATGCAATCAACATTAGAATGTGCCAGCAGTGCTCACAGACCCCAAAACCCACCCCCAACAACCTAAAAGCCCCCCAAACAGCACCCCAAAGACAGGCAAGTGATCAAAAGAGCAAAAACTTTTTCAGCTCCGATTTTCTCCAAACCACTTTTAGCCGGTATTACACCTTCCAAGCAAGGCCCCCAGACCCGTGAACCCGGCAAAAACAAGTTTCATCCCCCGAAAAAGCCGACAAGCAAAACCGGGAAAAGCCACACTTAGGAAACTTTGGGCCTACCTGGAATGCAGTTCAAATGAGCTCTGCAGCTAGGCCCTAACTCCCCTTTTCCACCACGGATTTTCTGAAAAACAAATGCAATCGACATTATACTGTGGCAGCAGTGCTCCCAGACCCCAAAACCCACCCCCAAAAACCTGGAAGCCCCCCAAACAGCACCCCAAAGACAGGCAAGTGAGCAAAAACGCAATATACTTTTTCACCTCCGATTTTCTCCAAACCACTTTTATCCGGTATCAGACCTTCACAGCAATGCCCCAGACCCGTCAACTCACCCGCATAGAAGTAGAACACCCCCACAAGTGCAGAGTCTTTCTTCATTGGGCGTAATCCAGCCATCTGCTTTGAGGGAAATAGGAGTCTGGAGGAGGAGGATAGAGGAGCATGTTCTTGTGAACTTGTAAACCTGAGGAATGCAGACTGCGGCACCTTCAAATCAATAAGAAAATAAGTGAAGACAGTTCTGCTGATGCGCTTGTTTTTGTGATTAGGTGATTGAAGTTTTTTTATAAAGATTTTGCAAAACAAAGAAAGACAGACACACAGGAATAAAAGTGAATAAGGACGAAAAAGAAAGTTAGTGATTCATTGACTCATTTTCAGGGCTAGGTGTCAGGGAAGAAGAGCTCGTCCTCAAACTCTGCGAATTCAGACGGGAGTAGGTCAGTTAACAGAGAAGAACTTCCCTCATCTAAGTTGGTGTCCTCCTCGTCTTCTTCCTGCGTGCATTCTCGTATTTTGTAATCTGGTGGTATTAAGTGCTGATTCATCTTGATCATTGTTAACCTCTCCACATTTTTGGGCGAGAGGCGGGTCCTTTTGGAAGTTACAATGCCACCAGCAGCACTGAAAACACGTTCAGAAGACACACTTGCGAGTGGGCAAGACAAGTAATTTATAGCCAGGTTTGTGATCTCTGGCCACACATCTCTTTTCCCATGCCAATACGCCAATGGGTCATGATGAACATAGACCTCTGTTGAGTCATTCAGATAGGCCTGCACCATCGACTCAAGGTTCTCCAGGGTTCCTCCACTTTGCTTACTTTTTTCTGGGACCTTTTGAGAAGCAAACCCAAGCTGAGTTAGCCAATCCTCTGCTTCACACAATATTACTGTTGTGTCTGATGCAGATGATACGGTTGCTGGTGTCGTTAATGGCTGAGAGGGAAAATCACTCACTTCTGCCACAGCCACAGATGCAGAAGTGGATTTTTTTTACTCCTGATGGCCTGCTGATGCTGATGGACTGCCTTTTCCTTCAATTTCCTGCCGTTCTCTTTCAAACCGAGTGGCTGACACAGCTAGCCAATGTTTGTACTTTGTAACATCTGCGTCATCAAAAGGAAAGAACACTCTGCCTGCCACTGCCTTTTTGTACCGTGGATCCAGAATAGTAGCAGAAATGTAATGCTGTTCTGTGTGGATCTTTTCAAGGCGTTCATCGCGAAGTAGGTGCTGTAATAACTTCTCCGCCAACTCAAATGCTTCTTGCTTTCCATCTTTTTGAAACATAGAAGACACCGCCTTCAGTTGGTGCTCTAGCATGCGCAACAATGGGATAGCTTTTCCCAAATTACAGTCCTCCCTGCTGACTGCATGCATGAAGACCTCAAAAGGACGAAGCATGTCTGTCAGGCTTTTAACTAAATCCCATTGCTCCACCTGTATCCTCAGGTCTATCATAGGTGTACCCAGTTTAAAGAAATACTGATCGATTACCGCATACTGCTCATACAGACGCTCAAGCATGTAGAAGGTTGAGTTCCAACGTGTTACCACCTCCTGGATGAGTGCTTTCACTGGCACTTTACGTTCATGTTGCAGGCACCTCAGCTGCTTCCGGGCCTTAAAAGAATGGTTGAAATGTGTGCACATTCTTCGGCAGGTGGTCAGTAACTCGTAGACTGGACTTTCTTCACGCAAGAATTTTTTAACAACCAGGTTTATACAGTGCGCCAAACACGGCACTCTGAAATAGTTACCCTTATCCATGGTCTTAACTACATTGGCGCCATTATCCGTGGAAACATAACCAATCATGCGTTTTCTTGGGGACAGCCATTGAAAGACCTTTGTGTTAAACTCAGGCAAAATGTTTTATCCTGTATGAGTTTTCTCCATGGCAAACATGGCTACTGTTGCATGTTTCCAAGCAGCTTTATAAACTTTGTCCGTGTCAACACCTGCGTTTAGCTTTGCTTTAACCCCTGAACAAGAGACCCAGTGTGCAGTGATGCACATGTAATCAAGGGCTTGGCAACTGGTCCACATGTCTGTTGTCAGATGTATAGTGTGAACAGCACTCTTCTGCAAAGCTGCCCCAATCACCTCCAGCACATCTTCATGTAGTGCTGGAATCGCAACTCTGGCAAAATAGAACCGGCTAGGAACCTTCTATTTAGGGCAGAGCGTTGCCACCATTTCAAGAAAACCCACCCCTTCCACAAAAGAAAAAGGGAGAAGGTCCAGCGCTAGCATTTTAGCCAGCTTAGTGTTATACAGACGCGCTGTTGGGTGGTTGCGTTCAAATGGCGCATCTGAAAACACCATGCTTCTAATGGTGGGCTGGACCATTTTACGGGATGATGATGACTTCTTCGACCCAGTTACGCTCAGTGATGATGATAAACTTTTTCGCATTGGTGTCTCACTCTCTCCCACACTCTTAGTGTGGCTCATATATCTTGCAGGGGGTGTGCTGCTGACAGGGGTACTGGGTGTAACTTAAGAAATGTTTGACGCTTCTTCCTCCTCGTCATCATCAGATGAAACATCAACGGATACAATTTGTTGACTTGCAATTCGGGCTGCCTCGATCTCCCTTAGGTGCGCATGCCATTTGACAGTGTGCTGTCTTTCAAGATGACCTCTCTGGCCTCCGGTACCATAGTTGGTACCAAGCTTACCACGACTAACTCAAACCTTACAAATGGTACAAATGGCTATGTTTTCCCTTGTTGGGCTAACACTAAAGAAGTCCCAAACTGCGGACTTCAAATGTCTGTGGGGGGCGGAGGAGGCGATACTGGGAATGCTAATGCCGGATGAAGTGGAGGATGTGTGTTGCCGAAATTTACTACGTTGTGCACTTACAGCACCACTAATTGAGGAAATGGAGGTGGAGGTGGATGGAGGTCCCTTCTGGCGAGAAAATATGGAAGCTGTATGTGGTGTTGGTGTACTAGTTAACTGCATTGGTGGTGGTCCCATTGCCACGTCGCTAACATCACGCTCAGCAGCATTTCGGGATAGGGTAAAAATGTCTGTTTGCTGCATGCCCGCTGAGGCTGGAGTGACGTCTATGATGACTGCGTCGTCGTCGTGAGAGTCTTCATCAGCAGGAGAATACGCCACTTCTTGTTCAGCGTCATCATCACACTCCATAGCTATGAGACTATCGGGGACCTTCCTTTTACGCTTAGCTACCTTTGACAGATCATGGTGTGCCTCACTCTCAGACAGCACTGGTGGTTCCCAATTTTCATCCATATCATCAGAAGGAAGGGGGCTTGAAGAAGATTTAGACACCATCCTTGATCTTTTTCTTGCTGGGGATCTGGAAGACAATGAATCATCAGGAGGAGTGGCTTCCTCAGATGATACCTCGGCTTGAATGTCGATTTCCTGATGTGCCCCTACTTCGGGAGGAACAACTATTGTGGGCACTTGTGCCGCTCCATGCACCTCTGCTTGCGCCTCTCCTTGCGCCGCCTCTCCTTCCACATGTACTTGGACTTGTACTTGCACATGTGGTTGTTGTTGCGGCTGTGGTTGTTGAACACTCGTCAGATGAGTTACAACAACCTGTGTTGATTGAGGGATGCTGCTACTTTCTTGCGATGAGCCATCATCACTGGTCGATGGTGATTGAACAACTATATTGGCAGCCTCTGCAGCACTCAAGGGCTTGGACCTAAGTTGGCGTGGTGGTGGTGGCACTGAGCCCAATGGAGCGGAGGTGCTGCTCCCAGCTTGGTCCCCAGCAGACCCCGCTGCTGTTGCAGGCGTACTTTTTTTTCCCAAAAAATGTGGCGGTCGGCACACCAGTCTCCTTGGTACGTGGCGCCACTTGCTTCTTTTGCTCCTTACTGGCAACTTTCTTGCTAGAGGAGCTACGGGCAACTTTTTTGGGGCCATCTTCTTCAGATGTCAGAACAGCAGGCCGCAGTTGCACAAGTTGCAAAGTTGTCTGTGGCCACACGTGACGTTGTGCTGCACACACCGCAGCAGGACTTCTTCCTGGCACTGATGAGGAACGATGAGGCTGATGATTCGTCTTTCTGCACCTAAAAGCAAACGAAGCCAGAGGAACATCAGTTAAATAAATGTTGCGTATGTAGCGCTTCAATTAATAGTTTGCAAGTAAGCATTTTTATTATACCCACCCCCCAAAATGGAAAGACCAATAAAATGCACCACTGACAGAGTACCCCTGGGCATAATGGATGAAAGCATGGCAGACTGGGTGCAGGCCTATGGCACAACAAAGCACACTGCCTGGCTTCAAAATGGCCCCTAGACCCCAACCCACATGGCCAGGCCCTGCCTGGACCAGGCCTCAACATGGCCCCCACCCACATGGACAGGCCCCAACAACATCCAAAAAATCGAAACACACACAAAAATCACCACAATCCAATGCCATCCATGCCCTCCATGATGTTTACATTAAAGAGACCCCACAGAAAGACTCAGTCCATGCACCACTGAGTACCCCTGGGCAAAAGGCCCCAACAACAGCCAAAAAATCGAAAAACACATAAAAATCACCACAATCCAATGCCATCCATGCCCTCCATGATGTTTACATTAAAGAGACCCCACAGAAAGACTCAGTCCATGCACCACTGAGTACCCCTGGGCAAAAGGCCCCAACAACAGCCAAAAAATTGAAAAACACACAAAAATCCCCACAATCCAATGCCATCCATGCCCTCCATGATGTTTACATTAAAGAGACCCCACAGAAAACTCAGTCCATGCACCACTGAGTACCCCTGGGCAAAAGGCCCCAACAACAGCCAAAAAATCGAAAAAACACACATATATCACCACAATCCAATGACATCCATGCCCTCCATGATGTTTACATTAAAGAGACCCCACAGAAAGACTCAGTCCATGCACCACTGAGTACCCCTGGGCAAAAGGCCCCAACAACAGCCAAAAAATCGAAAAACACACAAAAATCACCACAATCCAATGCCATCCATGCCCTAAATCATGTTGAAATTCAACAAAACAGTTGTATCATGCACCCATAACTAACCCTGGTCCTACTGGATACTGTGGCTACCCACAATATATTTTATTTAATGTTCTGAAAAAGTTCCAAAATTGTAGTTGCAGCAACTGTAATGCCTCAAACAAACTTACTTGTGAAATTTCTAATCCAAAAGTAATCCAAAGAAAGTCAAAAAGGCCTCAAATCCAAATATCCAGCAGCATCCACAAAAAGTAATCCTTCCAGGTCAAGATCCAAATCAAAGTGACCAGGACATGAACAAAGCACTGGGAGGAGCCTGCTGGACAGGAACAGGAAGTTGGAGACTGTGGGGCACTTCCTTCCTCCCACCTCCCCCAAAATGGACTCCTTGCAAAAAAATGTGCAGGCAAATGTCAACCTGAGGAGTTATTCTGATAAAAATCATCATTTTCAGAAGGTTTATGCTGCCTGCTGGTGGATTTCTTGTGCAGAATTGCAAATTTTGCAATTTCGCGAGCGCGAGATTGTTGCTGCCCGCCGCATCTACGTGTTCGCAATTGTTTACTCCCTCGATGCGTGATCACGGGCCTTTATGACGTACTTGCGTTGACAAACTCTCGCTGTGCAAGGTGGCCGGCCGCGATGACGTAATCACGGTCGACAAACTCTCGCGGGATCACGCAGCAAAATCCAAAATGGAGCAGCAGACGCAAACATGGAGAAAAACAACTCTTCAAATGCTGAATGACGGTAAGTGAACGCCGCGCACCTCAATATTGTATTTGTCAAGCGCGACCAAGCAAAAAAATCCATGCGTGCGAATTAGCGAATTTTCGGCAAATTCGCGGGAATTCGCGGATCGCGAATTTGCAGAAAATCCGCAAATTCCGCGAGCGGAACGGATTTTACGCCCATGCTTAGTAATGACTTGAGTTGTAATGGTATGCAATGTAACAACGTGGTCATTGTAACAACCACATTGTAATGGCAGGCGATGTATCGCATGCATTGTAAAGTCACATATTCTTCTCCAACACAGTCACTCACACATCAACTTACTTAACCAAACACTGACTCAAGCAGCCAAACACTCACCCACCCATAGAGGCACTCATACATTCACTCACTCACTGATTTAGCCACTCCACACCAACCCACCCACCCATAGAGCCATTTATACAGCCACTCACCCACCCATACAGCCTCTTTCACACCCACTCACTCACCCATACTACTCACACACACATTTATTCACCCATACACACACTCACATACCTAGTAACACACCCATTAAGCCACTCAGTCAGCCCCTCACACACAGATTGAGACAGTCTCACAGCCACTCAGATGACATATGTTTGAAATAGTATCACTCATTAGTAGTGCAGAAAGAATAGTAATTTAACTTATATAATAGCTTACTATACATCTTTAAGTGTCAGAAACATGTATGAAACACTTTCTCACACTGGATGATGTTATCAGTGGTATCATTTGAGATGTCACCAGTGATCCCACTGACCCTCTCATGAGTGATGTAATATGTGAGGTCATAAGCAGTGCATTGTAGGGGCGTAAATTATAGTTAGCTCAGGTAACTCTAACTGCTGAATGTCTATGTTTTTGTACGAGTGAAGGATGAGCCTAACTATTCCATTCCTTTAACCTTTGTTTTTTTGTGGATTTGTAAGGTTTTTTAAATTTCTATTTTCTACCTATACCGTCCCTGTATATATATATATATATATATATATATATATATATATATATATATATATATATATATATATATATATATATATATATATATATATATATATATATATATATATTATATCACAAAAGAGGTGGCACAACCAGATACTTTACTGAAGCCTTTTAATTAGCGCTTCACCCCACCGACGCGTTTCAGCCACACAAGGCTTTGGTCACGGTCAGTAAGTCCTTCTACCATTTCCATTTAAATACTAGCCCATGTTAGCCCTAGGTGGCATTATGGGATACGTAGTTTGGAACAACATTGTTAAAATTTACATGCAAAGAAAGACTGGTATGATTTTATGATTTTACAATGTCCTAGTACATTGCGTGACATGTTCATTCATATGGGCAAAGTTTGTAGTCATTAGTTTGTGTAGGATTAGTGCCAAATTATTAATTGTTGATATCGGGTATAGTACCCTATTTCATTAGATATCTTCTGGTTCTTTGTATTTTAACTCTAAATGTATGTGGAGATCTTCTCCAAAGTTCATTCCTCTCGGCATTTTGGTTCGAAGTCGAATGATTAGACGGGACTCTATTTGCCGTAATTTGCGCACAGTGTCACCTCCTCTTTCCATTTTCGACAACATTCAATCACATATACTACATTCTTTGAGGTACAGGTAATTTGCTGTTCAATTTGCATTGTTTTGCCATCCGGTTCTTCAATGCTCCTCATGCTTTTGCCGATCTTACATGCTTTACAAAGTGATTGAATGCAGGTGTGGTGTCAAATCTTTAGGCAGCACAACTTGTATGCTGAAGAAGAGAATCCTTGAGCATATCCGTGCAGTAAAAAACAAGAACATGCGGTATGCAACAGCCAAACATATAAGTGCATGTCAGAGTGGAGACTGGAGAGCAATGACATTCTACGGCTTAAAAATGTTGTCGAAAATGGAAAGAGGAGGTGACACTGTGCGCAAATTACGGCAAATAGAGTCCCGCCTAATCATTCGACTTCGAACCAAAATGCCGAGAGGAATGAACTTTGGAGAAGATCTCCACATACATTTAGAGTGAAAATACAAAGAACCTGAAGATATCTAATGAAAAAGGGTACTATACCCGATATCAACAATTAATAATTTGGCACTAATCCTACACAAACTAATGACTACAAACTTTGCCCATATAAATGAACATGTCACGCAATGTACTAGGACATTGTAAAATCATAAAATCACACCAGTCTTTCTTTGCATGTAAATTTTAACAATGTTGTTCCAAACTAAGTATCCCATAATGCCACCTAGGGCTAACATGGGCTAGTATTTAAATGGAAATGGTAGAAGGACTTACTGACCGTGACCAAAACCTTGTGTGGCTGAAACGCGTCGGTGGGGTGAAGCGCTAATTAAAAGGCTTCAGTAAAGTATCCGGTTGTGCCGCCTCTTTTGTGATATAAAGTTAATACTGGGTCAGGATCCGACCCCTGGGCTGAGCACACACTGTGGAGCGCACTCGTAAACTGCAGGATCACTTTGTGGCTAAATATATATATATATATATATATATTCACTGAAAAAACCATAGGTTTGACACACGTTATAGTTAGGAAGTAGCATTTACAAAACCTATGAAATTCACTGAAAAAACCATAGGTTTGACACCAGTTATAGTTAGCTGGAAATTTTACTGATATAAAACCAATGAAATTCCACGTTATAGTTAGTTGGACTCACTATAACTTGCGCGTGTAATGCACTGCTGATGACGTCACATATTACATCACTCATGACATCACTGATGACACCATCCAGTGAATGTGTGTCTTTCTGAAAAATAAATATGTGTTATATATGTATATATTATTGAATATCTTAGTGAATACATATATTAGTGAGTAATGCTTAAATAGTTCAATATATGTATTAGTGTTTCACTTTGTGTATAAGTGCCTGCATGGGTTGGTGAGTTGCTACATGTGTATGTATATAGGTTATTAGATGTTTTTCTTAGTATCAGTATGAGTGTTTGCATGGTTTGGTGGGGGTATTACTTACTACATAGATGCAAGAATGGCTGAGTCTCTGTTTGTATGTGTTTTGAAGACAGCATATGTGCAGGACTGTATGGGTGGATGAGTGTGTATATGTCTGTGTTAGTGAGTGAATGACTGTCTTATTAGTGTCTTTATCAGTAACTACATATGTTTTAATCTAGTATATGTGAATATTGATGTATATAAGTGAGTATATCTGAGAGTGAGGGATTGTAAGAGTTCCTGTTTAAATTAGTATTTTTCTATAAGTGATTTTTTAAGAGAGTAAGTATGTGTAAGTTTCCTTAGAAGTAAAGTGGTAGTGTGTGTATAGCTGTTTATGCAAATAAATGGATGTTCAATAGTTTATTTGCATGTGTGAGTATGTGTGTAAATAATTTTTGGATGACTTTCGGTGTGTAACAGGATGTGTAGGTGTAACACTACATATGATTAGTGAATATATGTATAAGTGAATATATAGAACTGTTGGTGAATTAGTGCATGTGTATATAGATGGTGGAATTATTGAATTGGTTGTTGTAACTGGTATGGGTATCTCCATTTTTTTGAAAATTTTAGTTTCTATTTTTGAATATGTCTTTCAAGGGTTAGATTACAGTGAAAGGAGGTCTGTCACTGTGTCACAAGGATGGTGTCATCAGTGATGTCATGAGTGATGTAATATGTGACGTCATCAGCAGTGCATTACACGCGCAAGTTATAGTGAGTCCAACTAACTATAACGTGGAATTTCATTGGTTTTATATCAGTAAAATTTCCAGCTAACTATAACTGGTGTCAAACCTATGGTTTTTTCAGTGAATTTCATAGGTTTTGTAAATGCTACTTCCTAACTATAACGTGTGTAAAACCTATGTTTTTTTCAGTGAATTTCATTGGTTTTTAAAATGCTAATTCAGAAATATCTCGTGTATGCAACCTATACTTTTGTCAATAAAGTTCTGGCAATATTTTTTTCAGAAAAAATCTGTTTTCTTCACTGTTCAAGTTGCATAGAGACTCCTTGTAAAGCGATACAGAATTAGAAAGTCTGTACCTTGCCTTTTTTTCAACGCATTAAAATTTGTCTTTAAATAAAAATAGCCTTTCTAAACTTTCGTGCACGACCCGGTGTGCGCACTCTCGGCAACAGTTCTCAATAAAATGGATAGCGCATTTCCAAGCTTTCGTGCGCGACCGACTGCGCGCACCCACCTATATATTTCGTGAAAACTTTGCAATCTGAACTTATTGAATTTCTTCATAGACCCATCAAAGAACTTATAATACGTCAAAGAGACTAAACCTAGGCTTCTTTTTTAATATTATGAAAATTTTCATTAAATGGAGCCGAATGTCTTTTTAAACTTTCGTGTGTTACCGAATGTACACACCTTGGTATTTAAAAAAAATATATAAAAGGTTTTATACTTTAACAATTGTATGCTTGAATCGAGCTCAAAAGATATATTAAATCCGAATATGTTTGAATTTACTTCTTTTCACGTTTTGAAACTTCGCTGAATTAGACCGCTACTTCCAAATGGCGTACGTGACTAGATACTATCACCGCATACACGTCCTGAGACGCACATGTGAAGTCATGTGACTTGAAAACAACACTTCCAATTGGTTCTTAGTAGTTTCTATTCTGCAATTTACACGGAGTACTCCACCCACTTCTCTCACTATCTTTTCTACTCTCAAAAGAGAACAACATTCAACACCCTTCGGAAGACTTTGCTGAAATGGCTGCCGCCCCGTATTCATCTTCCGAATCTGAAGGAAATGAGCGACTACCTTTAAAAAGAAAAAAGGAATCTTTTATTTGGCAATTTTTCACTTATCCTGAAGAACAAAAGAAAGTTAATGCGCCAAAAGTTACCTGCACGATATGCAATAAGGTTCTCTCAAGAGGAAATCCAAGAAAAAAATATTCCTTTTCCATACATACCATGGTGCGGCATGTCAAACAAGTGCACCCTGTTGAATTTGCAAAGGCATCGACAAGAGCCCTGGCCACGCTATTACCATCAGAGGTGGCCAGCACATCTTCTGGTGGACGACCTGTATCACCATCGAGTGCTGTGATGGACTTGAGACCATATCTTGCAAAGGTGCACATGAAATGCAACGAGTGTGGAGAAATTCTTCTGTACGGAGAGCAGAGCCTCATTCTTACTAAACTAAAAATTGAGAGTCATAAATGCCCCGAGAAAAGATACATTTCTTCATTTCATTTCGATCCTGTGTCACACATGAAAAATGTTGTTGCAAGTTTAAAAAATCAACCACAACATAACACTTGTTTTAAAAAAAAAAAAGTTCTTTTCAGAACTAACTCATTGTACCAAAAAGAGCTCCAGGAGCATATTATAAAGGGGGTTTATCTCCGCTTTTTTGGCTTTCGTTCGTGCGCGACCGTGTGCGCGCACTCGCCTATATATTTCGAGAAAACTTTACAATTGCAACTTATTAAATTTCTTCATAGACCCATCAAAGAACTTATACTACGTCAAAGACACTAAACCTAGGCTTCTTTTTTATTATTATGAAAATTTTCATTAAATGGAGTCGAATGTCTTTTTAAACTTTCGTGTGTGACCGAATGTACACACCTTGCTATTTTCAAATATATAAAAGGTTTTATACTTTAACAATTGTATGCTTGAATCGAGCTCAAAAGATATATTAAATCCGGATATGTTTGAATTTACTCCTTTTCACGTTCTGAAACTTCGTTAAATTAGACCGCTACTTCCAAATGGCGTACGTGACTAGATACTATCACCACGTACACGTCCTGAGACGCGCATGTGAAGTCATGTGACTTGAAAACAACACTTCCAATTGGTTCTTAGTAGTTTCTATGCTGCGTCAATACCTACGCCTGCTTCAAGCACATGCACAGTTTTGAAACAGCATGGGCCTGAAGGGAAACGACCACTACAACGAGGCCGTTTCAACGAAAACTTTAACCACGCATGCATTACAACGCATGCGTGGTTACAACAACAGCCTTTACCACGCATACTTTTACTACCAGGCCTTGAAGATTCTACAAGAGTCACAGGGGCCCCCGACTCCCGCAGAGTTCCGGTGGGGAGCTTCTGCCATGATTGCTCGCAGAATGGCCACGACGTAGCCACGGGGTGCTCTCATGCTAACGCCAGCTTCAGTCTGAAACTTCCAGAAACACTGTAGACTATCAATTCAATCAGTTCCGGTGGAGCCCCAACGACGTATCGCGTTGTTGCATAATGCGTCATATGACACGCCGCGTTAGCGCACCCGGAAGTGCTCCGGTGCGCGAGGCGCGAAGCGCAGCTTCCCGGAAGCAATCCAGGGCGCGGCGCGGAGCGCGTAACGTAAGCATAACAGGTCATGTGACTTGTTAATAAAACTTTTCATTGGTTTAGAAATATTTTTATGAGCATATTTGACTATTTTATTAAAGACACTACACATAACCTGTTTTTCAAGTTGTGTTTAATTTTAAATGAAACGGTTTACATTTTTACTTTTTATTTCCAGTAAATTTTAAAAATAAATGTTTATAGTTCCATAGGCTCAAGCACGTCAGCTTCCCACCCTATGTCATACAATTCTGACAAATCGGCATCCTCATCATGTTCTTCATCATCCTCAGGATTTAAATCATCTAAGGGATCTACTTCCACTGACGTTTCAATGACAAGTTCAACGATAAGATCGAGATCAACAGATTGCTCATTATCACTCATGGTTGATGTTGTCGTTATCTTTAAAGAAAGAGAACAACAATAAGATGTTGCAGAGTAAGAGACAAATCTCGGAGACTATAATAGTAAAATTGTTTAACAAGAGTAACATTTTGCAGCTATTATTTAGCCATGTCCAGCGATGCTGAGGAGGTGAGTCCTATGTCCAAGTTTTCAGTGAACAGGACTCATCTCTTTTTAACCTTGGATAAGCCTCACCAACTCTGTGTCCCCTGCTCATACTTAAATGTAAAGGGGCAGATTTATGTTAACTGGCGCATCCCCAGAGATGCACCAGTTAATGTGCACCGCTGCTCTGCCACCCATGGTGTGCCGCATTTACAATGTGGAGCACCATTGAGCAAAAACAACACAGATGCGTCACGCATCTGTGCCGCAAAAGCAGCACATTGCAGGAATCACGTCGTAAGTGCGACATGTCTACTGCAATGCACAGGAGCAAGCCACAAATTGCATGGTGCATCACTCCTTATGCCTGTTTCAAACAGGCGTAAGGATTTGATTCAGCAATGCTATAGAGCTGACTCAGTGAAATCTTCTAAATTTCACTGTGTTAGTTTTACAGGGCTTTCATGCAAATGAATGCCCACCCTGCAACAAAACGCCTATATGAAACCTGACGCAGGTTTCATGTGGTGTAGAAAATGAAAATGTATATGTACATAAGCGGCGTTCATTTGTGTTCACCCTCACCACTGTTGGAGTTAAAGCGAAAGTCACGGCACAGTGGCCCCGCCATCTTGCCCCCTTTTAGGCCCCATCACGAACATAGATAGCCCCACATTGCAAAACGTGATCTTATCGCCTGCCCAACTTCAGATCTGACCCCCCCCCTTTTGCTCTCATGTCCTGTCGGAATGTCCGGCTGTAGATTACAATCACATGTTACATTTGGGAGGGGAAACGACATCAGAGCGACAAATATTTGAAATATACCACACGACAGCAAAATAACAGGTTAAAACGTTTTTATTCTTGAACAAAAATATATTAAAACAACTATTTACATGACAAACGGCCGCAGCAACAAACCCACAATGCATTTCGCCGTCTACTTGATGCCGTCCCTGTCCCTCCTCCCCCAAAGTAGCAATGTTGGGCTACTTTTGGGCTGCTTTCTAGTAGGGTTTTTGAGCGTCAGAAAGTCTATAAAAGCCGTCGGCAACGGCCTGGGGTGGAGAACCATTACGCGAATAGTCCGGAGGCGACACCACGCGCCAAGGCCTGTCCCCAGGATGAACCAAGGGATCCGTTCCTGGGGCCGTGGCAAAGAGCGGCCGGCCGCCATCGGCCAGAGAAGGCATGGGCCCGACCCGAGATGTAGTTGTCTTCCCATTCTCTTCTTTTTTCGGCGCCTTGCAGGCCACAAGGGGGGGATGTCTTGCATATGCCTCCGACCCCCCCCTCTCTTCATCGCCTGGTCCGGCCATAACAAATGTCAGCAAGACGCCGTGGGGTGCACTGGGAGGGAGAGGCGGCGTGGACGAGCCTCTCCCGCCTCCCCAGGTGGAGGCCCCTCAGCTGCACCCCCAACGATCCACGCACCCGGCAAAGGGTTCGTCCACTGTGGCAAAATAGGGACGCTCCACGAGCCCAGCAAAGGGTTCGCATACTGTGGCGGTATAGGGACGCTCCACGAGCCCAGCAAAGGACTCGCCCACTGTGGCTGTATAGGGACGCTCCACGCGCCCCGCAAAGGACTCGCCCACTCTTACGGTACAGCGACGCTCCACTCACCCAGCAGGGTCTCGTCCACTGTGGCGGTGCAACGATGCTTCGCCCGACAGGCTTGAGTCCATCTGCTCCTGCAACCCAGTGACTGCCGGTGGTTGCAGATCTCCTAAAAATGGCGGTCGACTTTGCAGGAATGGGCCTGGCGTGAAAAGTTGGCCTGGTCGCCTGTTAACCAGAAAATGGGCCCCTGGCTTTCCTTTCAAAATGCTGCCAACAATATTTTCTGAATGGAAGACACCTGTCCAGAGGCGTTCTCCTCAACTTTGAAGATTCTACGAGAGCTGCGGCGGGCCCTCGGCCTCCGCGGGCCTCCGACCGCCCCCGATGGAAAAGGACTGCCATGATTGCCCACAGAACGACCAAAGCGTAGCCACGAGACGTTGGCGCTCTCATGCTGACGCCAGCCTCAGTTTGAATGACCAAAAATCCTGCAGACTACTGATTCGATCGGTTCCGGTGGAACATCAGTATGACCCGGTAGGAAAGATTGTTGCCCCTCAATTTCTTTGATTGATGGTTCATGTCACCGGTCCCTTCTGTTGCCCCTTAACGGAACTTCTGGACTGCCGAGTTGGTGGAGACATTTTGACTATACTTGGGCCCGCCTGACCCCACCCAAAATGGCGCCGATATAAACGAAACTCGCAATTCCCCGTTGTGTTCCGGATGCTCAGACTTCAGATCATGAAATATGGATGCAGTTCTTGAAGCACATGGCGGGAGGGGATGAGTATTGCTTGAACATTCGGACAATGAATTGATATTAAGTTCTGACGCATCATTAATTACAGTATTATTGAAAGGTCGATTTTTCAACACTGATGGTACTTGCCCACAATGAATTTTCGATATGATTCTATTGCACTTATCGTACCTTGATGAAATAAAATGACCACCGACTCAGTTATGTTTTCCTCAGATAAATATGCCCTCTTGTACAGCCCCAGTCTGCTCCATGGCTGGCCCACGTAGTTTTAGGCCTGCATTTGTGCGTCATCACTTACGTGGTTGTATGCCTGCATTTGTACGTCATTATTTTTGAATAAAGATTTTGTGAAAACCAAATATAATAGTAGCTCTTGAATTGGTAAGTTCGAATACATAGCCATTGTTTCCGATCTACGTAAAATACAGGTGAAATAAAGCAAGTCGGTTACTGAAAGGTCAAAAAGCAAAGTGCCCAGAAATAGTGAAAATGTAAATGATCCAAGTCTGTTACGTGTATTTTTTTCTTTTGTGCAACATAACGCAATCGATAAAGGTCCTGGTGTTCTGTTTTACCTTGTATGCCACATATCTCAGGGAAATTGTTTCAGGTATACACAAAAGAAAAACTCGAATTACTAACAATTTTTGGGGCAGATTTACAAACCCCTATCTCCATGGGAACGTCACTTTTTGCGATATTCCCGTGGCGATATGGGTTTCGCCCTATGTACAAGGCACCGTTGAGCCACTTACTATGGCTTAACGCTGCTTTGCAAATAAGAACCACTTTCATGCAATACTTAACGTGAAAGTGGTGGGCAGTGGGTGTTGCGATGGGCGTTCCACTGCAACAGCCGTTGATTTTTTAACGCTGCCTCCTATTTACAAGGGCAGCGTAAATAGGAGACTGCGCCATAATTAAAACCAGGAAACACCTGGACTTAACTTGACGAAACGAGGATAAATGCTTTATTTCTCCTCGATTTTGCTTTTTTCATGTGTGCTGCCTTATGCAGTACACATGGAAAAAGCAAAACGCCTTGGATTTTTTATGTTCAGGAAGGAGGATCTTCCTGTACATAAACAATCTTCCCCTGCACGCAGTCACACTTGCACTATGGTGCAAGGGTGCCTGCATTGCCGCTACCCTGCTAAGTGTAGCGCAAGCGCAGGGGGAAACACAGGGCTGCACCATATTCTTGTAAATATGGCCCGAACCCTCGTTTCCGAAGTGGTGGACCGTGTCATTAAGCCAAGGAGGATAACGACACGCTCCTCCACTACTGTGAATTTACAAAAAACTAAATAATTTAATGGGAAGATTGGTGCTGCATCCCAGTGACAAACCTTTACATGGCTGGTTTTATTTTGCTGTTCGAGGCTCCTGCTCCTGCAAGGGCCAGTCTGGAAACCAAAAGCAGCCCTAGAAAATGTTTTCAGACCAGTCCCCATACGGTGCATACCAAGTGCAATGAGTGAGCCTGACCACTACAGAGGGTGCTTTGGAATGCTCTCCCCCAAAGGTTTTTGGGAAACAATGGTGCAGTCTACAACACAGTTATCATTACAGATTGAATTTTATTAGCTTTCAAAGAATAGTAAATGAAGACCTTATTATGCACAAGGATACGACAATCTGGGAAGAAAAATAAGTTACTTACAAAAGCAGTAAGTAACCCACTGACCTATGCATATAACATTTTTTTAAATTAAATACATGGTACATATTCTTTGCAGTAACCCTCTGTGCTACATTAGATAAGTTGAAGTTACCACTGGACAAAACTCTCCTCTCTCCAGCAGGTACATTAATCACTGGTGTTATCTTGACACTTTTATTGTTGCTCCAAAACTGATAATTCTGCAAGGAACTTTGAAGTGCTTTTAAAACTGCTGCCTGCGGACCCCCTGAGAATGGGTCAAGGACCCCTGGGGGTCCGCGGACCACAGTTTGGGAAACACTGGTCTAACCACTAGCATTTTCATGTATCGTTCCTAAACTGAAAGGCCAGAGACCTTCATCCATTTATTAACATATAATGAGCCTTATTTATGTTAAAAGTAACGCACCGGCGGCGCAAGGCCTTCATAAATCTGCCCCAATATACTTCCTCATAAGAGTGTATAATTAATTTTGCTAAACCATATTCATTTTTCATCAACTATACCATTTGTATTTTATGTACTAGTGGCTATACCGATTACTTTGTTTTTTACAATGTCTGCACTCGTATTAGATAAGAAACTTGCCTTGAAAACAGTGCATTTCTGAATAAACATTTCAAATATACACGTTCTCTCTTTTAATCCATAATCTCAACTAAAATGATTGTATATTGAAACAGTATTCATGAGTTCCACGTAACTTCAGCTGTACTAACTTAATATTTTCTTTTGTCAACCTGATTTACTCATACTAGAACCCACAGGCCTATAACAGCCCGTGAACCCTTTCTTTTACAGTACATGACAAAACAAACAGTTACAGACTTACCTTTACCAATGCTTTGTACAATGTACAACAGTGACAGTCACAAAATAGATATTCGTTTGACGGAAGTCTCAATTATGCTGCTATCACTGCAATCAAAATTCAATGGCACAGATATCCAGTCAATACAGACTCATATATGTCTCTTCAGCCAATCATATTTCCTCCCGCAAAATGTTGTATTCAAATTTGCATTTCAGTTGGTTGTCCCTCACAATATTTTCAATCTCACATAAAAGTCACCTATCACCCACTGCCATCTCTGGCTGTTTCCATGGTAACACCTCATTCTGCACCTGGCTGAAGGCACAGGTCAAAAGTTCATATCTCAACGTTCTACAGCAAACTAACAACACTGTTTTCCCTCCAGAAACACCTGCCTATCCACAGCTCTGTCACATGTCATTTTTTTCACACCCAATACTACTTTTTCTTTTACATAACATTAACATGCAAAGTAGTCTTCAATCTTCACGTATTAGAATCAACCAATCATCTTTTGTTTTTCAACCACACCAAGCCTCATCCATTTTTTTATCCTGAATTTCAGCTTCTAACTGCCATTCCAATTCCACAACCCATCGGAGCACGACTGCATCTGCCTTGAAAATGAAGGTTTGGCTTTTAGGACACAGCTATATTCACTGGAGTGGAAAATATGCAGCAAGCAGACGAATTTCCAACCTTGATTTACCAAATGTGCAGATAACGTGGATTGGGCAAAGAGGATTAAGATGTCACCAATTAATACCATTGGTGAAAACTTTTATGCATCTCCCAGAACCAGACCTTATAATTGTGCACTGTGGTGGGAATGATCTAGGCACATTGACTGGGGTAGGTCTGGAAATGCTTCTAAAAGACACCTTTAGACAATTGATGACACTTTTTCCTCGAACTGCCTTGGTATATTCCAATATATGCCAAAGACAGAAATGGAATTGGTCCAATCAACATTGTGCACAAATTGAGAAATCAAGGAGACATGTTAATAAATCTGTTTCTGCTTTCCTCAGAGATTATAGCATGGGTTCTATTTACCACAACAACTTGCGTTACCACATGCAAGACATCTATAGGACAGATGGTGTTCATTTCACGGATGAGGGAAACAAAATCTTCCTCTGCAACATCAGACTCTGCATCGGTACTTACTTATAAATGCAGAAACAACTCAATAAACACAAGGGCTCTTTTCAGAGCCACATTATATCAAAGCACTCAAACTTCTGATTTATCTCCATTTTCACACTCTTGTAAATAGGTGTGCGCGCCCGAGTGCGCGCACCCCGCAACTTTTTTTCGGGAAAAAAAATATATATATTTTCGCCTTTAAGGACCTTACTGCACACCCTGAGAAAACCTACGCAGCAAAACAATCTCTACCTTCTCCCCTTTCCATGTTCCAACGCTTTGAAATGACAATATATTTACTCGCAGTGACAAAATGGCGGTCAACACTTCCTGATTTTCTTCGAATCGAACGTTAACAGACGTCACGCAGCAAAAAAAAATTCCGCTCGCGCGCAGCCGCTTGAGTGCGCGCACCCGTCCGCGCTTATAGATATATAATTGACTTTAACTTTAATTTTCTCAGCAACTACTGAACGGATTTACACCATTCCACAAAAAGCGTAATCTGCGAGCCGGACTCTACAGTTTTGCCAAATTTCTTAAAAATCCATTCAGCCGTTCGACCTGTAGCCGTGTCTAAACGTCCTATGGAAAATAACATGGAGAAAACACGTTTTGGGACCCCCCTTTTATCTCAGCCCCCACTTCACCAATCCCCCCCAAATTTTCAGGGAAGGAGCGCAGTGGACCGAGCCATCTTCTTTGAGAAATTCGCAAAGATTCATCCACCAGGGCCAAAGTTAATCCAAATAGAATGTTGACGATTTCCTATGGAAACTAGGTCCTAACTATAACTACCTACTGGCGACCGCCAGTAGGTAATATATATATATATATATATATATATATATATATATATATATATATATATATATATATATATATATATATATATATATATATATATATATATATATATATATATATATATTTATTTATTTAATCTTTTTCTTTTTGAGAGAACTTCCCTTTTTTCATTTGCTCCTAACCTTCCTTTACCACTACCCACCCCTAAACACTAATAATACCCATATCACAGTTTACCACTATCCAGCCCTAAAACCCTAAAATTACCCTTACAACCCTTTACCACTTCTCACCCTAAACCAGTGGTCGAAGTGCGAAAGAAAAAGTAGGGGAACTGTGGGTGGAGAATCAGGGGGCGGGAATAACTGAAGATTGAATCAGTGGGCGGAGTCAGGGGTGTGGCTAGAAATAGCAAAACATACCAATTTTTTGTACGTTTAGCATTTCACTGACCAGTTACAGCTTATAACGTTATTTAATTAAAACAATGGATAAACATGTTTATTTGAGGTTTAATTCAGGAAAAAGCAAACACTCATAGGGAATACAGGTTTATGTAAAGCGTGTGAAATGTAAGCAGGAACAACATGTTACCTTAATGCTTTTACAACTCATTGTTCAGAAATCCATGATTATTTTTTGTCATGTAGGGACTCTTCAGGAGAATCTAGACTCACGGAAACCCACAAAGGCTCCTTCATATTCATGTCAGCCAGCTAGCTGCTCAATCATAATATAGCAAAAATAACAACTGGTGGACAGAATGCAGAACAATGTCATACATTCATCCCAGTACAGAGATCTGGGCCTAAATCCATTGTTTCTTTGGTCACCATGCCATTCC
Source organism: Lissotriton helveticus (assembly GCF_964261635.1). Lineage (NCBI taxonomy): Eukaryota > Metazoa > Chordata > Amphibia > Caudata > Salamandridae > Lissotriton > Lissotriton helveticus. The sequence continues at coordinate 190,962,652 of NC_136072.1, forward strand.
AGTTTGGAGCCAGCCATATACAAATCAGTCTTGATCCTGCACCCAATGGGAACAGTCCAGCCCGAACTGCCAGGCCAGGTCCTCCCTGGACTGGAAACAAGCATCCTAGACCGGTTTCGGGCTTTCAGCCCTCATCAGCCAGGATAGCTTGATTCCAGTGGCATGGAGAGCACGGGACTCATGTCTGAGCATACCTTTCCCACTCGGGGTGACAAATGCAAAAAGAACAATTGATGGACAGAATGCAGAACAATGTCATACATTCACCCCAGTACAGAGATCTAGGCCTAAATCCATTGTTGTTTTGCTCACCATGCCAATCCAGTTTGGACCCAGCCATCTGCAAATCAGTCTTGATCCTGCGCCCAATGGGAACAGTCCAGCCCGAACTGCCAGGCCATATGTATTCAAGTGACCTTTCATTCGGGAAGTGAACACAAAGCATTACCCACAGAACTATGCACATAACATATTGCTCTTTGATATGCATGGTACATGTTCTTTGCAGCAGGCATATTACCCCACTGCCCTAGGTTAGATGAGTAAAACAGCCACTAGACAAACATGCTCCCATCTCTCTCCAGCAGGTACATTGATCACCAACGTTATCTTGGCACTTGTATTGTTGACCGAAACCTGCTGAATATACAAAGAACTTTGCAGTGTTTTTAAAACTCCTGCACTTGTACAAAACCGATCCCCCCAAACCATACTGGCCCCCTACCTTTCCAGTCGCCCTGGGAAACGCCTGCTCCTGCCCTTTCACTGCTCCTGTCCAATCAGTACTCCTGCTCATGCTCGATCAACACTCCTGCTTCGTCAATTCCCCTGTCCCCTCCCTTCTTCTGGCCTGTCACTTCTCCTGCCCTGTTCACTGCTCCTGCCCCGTTCACTGCTCCTACCCCATTTACTGCTCCTGCCCCATTCACTACTCCTGCCCCATTCACTGCTCCTGCCCCATTCACTACTTCTGCCCCATTCACTGCTCCTGCCCCATTCACTGCTCCTGCCCGTTCACTGGTCCTGTCCGTTCACCGCTCCTGCCCGGTTACCACTCCTGATCATGCCTACTCACCGCTCCTGCCCCATTACTTCTACTGCTTCGTCACTTCTCCTGCCCCATCACCCCTCCTGCCCCGTCACCTCTCCTGCCCATCACCTCTCCTGCCCATCACATCACCTGCCTGTCATGTCACCTGCCCGTCACTTCTTGTGCCCGGTCACCTCTCCTGTCCTGTTGCCTCTCCTTCCAAGTCACCTCTCCTGCCCTGTCGCCTCTCCTGCCCCATCACTTCTCCTGCCCCATCACTGCTCCTGCCCCGTTCACTGCTCCTGCCCCGTTCACTGTTCCTGCCCCATTCACTGCTCCTGCCCTGTTCACTGCTCCTCCCCGTTCACCGCTCCTGTCCTTTCACTGCTCCTGTCCTTTCACCGTTCCTGCCCGGTTACCGCTCTATCTCATGCCCCGTCACCTCTCCTGCCCCATCACCACTCCTGCCCATCACCTCCCCTGTCCCATCACCTCTCCTGCCCTTTCCTCTCTCCTGCCCTGTCATCTCCCCTACCCCGTCACTTCTCCTGCCCCGCCACTTCTCCTACCCGTCACTTTTCTTGCCCGGTCACCTTTCCTGCCCAGTTACCTCTCCTGCCCAGTCATCTCTCCTTTCATGTTGCCTCTCCTGCTCCGTCACTGCTCCTGGCCTGTCACTTTTCCTGCCTCGTCACATTTCCTACCCCGTCACTTTTCCTGCCCCGTCACAGCTCCTGCCCGTTCACTGCTCCTGTCCGGTCAGCACTCCTGCCTGATCACCGCTACAGCCACATCACTTCTCCTGTCCCATCACTTCTCCTGCCCCGTTCACTGCTCTTATCCATTCACTGCCCCTATCCGTTCACTGCTCCTGCCGGTTACCTCTCCTGCCCAGTCATCTCTCCTTTCATGTTGCCTCTCCTGCTCCGTCACTGCTCCTGGCCCGTCACTTTTCCTGCCTCGTCACATTTCCTACCCCGTCACTTTTCCTGCCCCGTCACAGCTCCTGCCCGTTCACTGCTCCTGTCCGGTCAGCACTCCTGCCCGATCACCGCTACAGCCACATCACTTCTCCTGCCCCATCACTTCTCCTCTCCCATCACCTCTCCTTTCCTGTCACCTCTCCTGTCCCGTCACTGCTCCTGACACGTCAACTCTCCTACCCCGTAACTTCTCCTATCCGTTACTTCTCCTTCCTGTCACTTCTCCTGCCTGTCATTTCTCCTGCCCTGTCACTTCTCCTGCCCGTTACTTCTCCTGCCCGGTCACCTCTCATGCCCTAGTACCTCTCCTTTCCTGTCGTCTCTTCTGTCCAGTCACTGCTCCTGCCCAGTTCACTCTGTGTACAACATTGACAAATTACACAAGGTGTCAAATTCCCCACAGTACTCTGTTTAGGGAAAGCTCCTCTGTAATCACCAACTCCGATCTCAAAACTCCGATCTCAATGGCACTTGATATGCTAAAGGCAGAGGGTGGTCGCATTGTCTTCGAAAGGAGATAATCGACCTCAATCGGAATGACAATGGGCCTGCCCTCCGTCTGTGCGAGCTCAGGGAGGGGCTGCTGCAGCCTCTGGAGTTCAACAGAGAAGTGCGAGCCGCCCCTGGAAGCTGAATGAAAAAGTTATCGTTTGCCGTCCCGGGACGATATTTTGAAAGAAAGAAGTAGGGGAACGGACTGAAATAATTTTTAGAAGTAGGGGCACGCCGTGCCCTTCCATCACCGCCCACTTCTACCACTGCCTATATATCGAAAGGCCTTATTTAGGGTTTCCCATTCACAATATTTATTGTGCCTCACTGTAGCGAGGATGGTATATCTGGGGATTCTTTGGAAGATTAGGATTTCGGGCCTGCATACTGTGTGTCTGACATAATTGCACGTAGACCAGAGAATAGCACGCAGCCCTACTGAGCTGCCCATAGGCTCCTGGAACTACAACCTTGTTTACTTATGTTTGACTCAGTTATTAAGTTGGCAGTCAGCAGATCAGTGACTCAATGCATTCATTGCAAATGTGCCTCGTCAGGGCGGCAGCATTCTCGGAGCCAGCTGTTCTTGAACAGGTAACTTTGGATATTGTGCCAGAGTAGTTTCATTTTACAAGGAAACCACCAGGACTCTGCTAATGGCGGAAAAGCTGACTGTGCCATTTCATTGTAAACGCCCAATGATGTGTAAACTCCCTGCTGATGTGTAAACTCCTTACTGATGTGTAAACTCTCCACTGATGTGTAAACTCTCCGTGCACTAAAGATATCTCTGTATCGTTCACTGCTTTAGAAGCACAGAACAAAGCACAGTGTAGCTTCAGGGCTCTGCCACCCTTTAACCACACTCCCCCCTGGCCCAAGGGCTTCCTAGAAAGGCATCTCCCAAGCGCATTGTCATTCGAAAGGAGATAATCGACCGAAATCGGAATGACAATGGGCCTGCCCTTCGTCTGTGCGAGCTCAGGGAGGGGCTGCTGCAGCCTCTGGAGTTCAACAGAGAAGTGCGAGCAGCCCCTGGAAGCTGAATGAAAAAGTTATCGTTTGCTGTCTCGGGACGATATTTTGAAAGAAAGAAGTAGGGGAACGGACTGAAATAATTTTTAGAAGATGGGGCACGCCGTGCCCTTCCGTCCCCGCCTACTTCTACCACTGCCTATATATCGAAAGGCCTTATTTCGGGTTTGCCAGATGTGATACTCCATCACAAACATGGCGGATGTCCCATCTGCCGTATTATAAGTGGATTTCAGCCTATGGCACTTGTAATATGTTGCACAGGATATCTGTCACATTTGTGTGTCCATGTCACCTTGCATGTTTGTGTGTCAGTGCATTTACATTCCAACGTTCTATACAGTCATGGGTTTGTGCATACTCATTATAGCTGTAGCTATATACCATTGCATCTATGCTTTCATTCGTCATTCCCCATATAATTGCTAAACTTATTGGCTTTACCAATGCTTGCTTTCTGTTGATTGTAGTGCTTTATGTTATGTTATATTACATGCGCTATTTATAGAGTGCACCTACATAGGAGTTTCATGTGCTTTAGAGACAACCAGGCCAGAGAACAAGACAAGTGGACAACCAGACTCAAGAAGAAGGAGGGAAATCCAGGAGAGCCTAGGAGCTACATACTAAAGAGAAAGGTTGTCAGCGTCTTGTGTAAAACTGTCGGCACATTTAGAGAACAGAGGTACTTCAACTTCTAACTTTATAATAGGATTAACAGGGCTACAAGCACCAGCTCTGCTGTCATTGTCCAGCCTGGCTTGGACACAGTTGTATCCATTGCCAGGCCTGGCTCCGTTGCACTGGGATAGCATTATGGCGACCTCTAAAAGAGACAGGGCTTCCCAGCTCTGATAGCACTTTGACAGATGCTTATCTCTGGTCAGGCTTGGTTCTGGAAGTGGGCTGTCCAAAGCCAGGCCTTCCTTGGACTGCTGCCCTTCAGACAGGCCTGCATCTGTAGCACATGTTCTCAAGTGCTGTGCAGACTGCCTAAAAGCCGTCTGTTCCCATTCACAATATTTATTGTGCCTCACTGTAGCGAGGATGTTATATCTGGGGATTCTTTAGAAGATTAAGATTACGGGCCTGCATACTGTGTGTCTGACATAATTGCACGTAGACCAGAGAATAGCGCGCAGCTCTACTGAGCTGCCCATAGGCTCCTGGAACTACAACCTTGTTTACTTATGCTTGACTCAGTTATTTAGTTGGCAGTCAGCAGATCAGTGACTCAATGCATTCATCGCAAATGTGCCTCGTCAGGGCGGCAGCATTCTCGGAGCCAGCTGTTCTTGAACAGGTAACTTTGGATATTGTGCCAGAATAGTTTCATTTTACAAGGAAACCCCCAGGGCTCTGCTAATGGCGGAAAAGCTGACTGTGCCATTTCACTGTAAACGCCCAATGATGTGTAAACTCCCTGCTGATGAGTAAACTCCTTACTGATGTGTAAACTCTCCACTGATGTGTAAACTCTCCGTGCACTAAAGATATCTCTGTATCTGTCACTGCTTTAGAAGCACAGAACAAAGCACAGTGTAGCTTCAGGGCTCTGCCACCCTTTAACCACACTCCCCCCTGGCCCAAGGGCTTCCTAGAAAGGCATCTCCCAGGCGCATTGTCATTCGAAAGGAGATAATCGACCGAAATCTGAATGACAATGGGCCTGCCCTCCATCTGTGCGAGCTCAGGGAGGGGCTGCTGCAGCCTCTGGAGTTCAACAGAGAAGTGCGAGCAGCCCCTGGAAGCTGAATGAAAAAGTTATCGTTTGCCGTCCCGGGACGATATTTTGAAAGAAAGAAGTAGGGGAACGGACTGAAATAATTTTTAGAAGTAGGGGCACGCCGTGCCCTTCCATCCTTGTCCACTTCTACCACTGCCCTAAACTATAAATTTACCCTTACCACCCTTTACCACTGGCCACTCTTAAACCCTAAAATTACCCTTACCACCCATCACACCTAACCCCTAAAATTACCCTCACCAGCCTTTACTATTACCGAGCCCTATACCCTAAAATTACCCTTATCACCCTTAAACCCTTAGATTTTTCTTACCACCCTTTACCACTACCCACTCCTAATCCCTAAAATGACCCTTGCCACCCAGTTAGAAACTGAACTGTATCATCTCAAGAGTATATATTTGTGAAGTAGAATTTGCAGAAAATCAGATTCACTTCAAGAACACAGAGTCAATTATATAAAGATACTCTTAAGATATTCACCTTGACTTAGAGACATCAGTGCCCAGCAGAGTGACAAGTAAGAGAGGTGTCTATGTTTTCCCTCTTATTCTGTTTTTCTTTCCCATCACTATTAGCCTGCATATCGTATTGTGCGATTATGATGGTAGATGTGGTGAGATGGGGCAGAGTGCATCATTCCAATTAGACCATGAAAACAAGTTTGGTGCTTTCCAACAGGCACTTTGTTTTATGGGACCTGAGCCTTAGAAATTTGCCAATCACCCACGATTGAAGATGATGATTGTGGTGTGTAAGGAGGAGAGGATGTGTTAAGTAGATTTAAGTGTCATACACCTATTGCTGTAACAATGCCATCAATACCTTGAATAATGAAATTGATGGCTCAAGATATAGATTGAAATACGTAGACATTAAATGGGAAGCTTGACGTACACCACAGGATATGGCAGTAGTCTTTGAGGAGTGACCTATAATAGTTGTCAATTGAGAATAGGTCGAAAAGAAATAATCCACTTCAGGGTTTTGCCATGACTAGTCATGTGACATTCCACAGTTAAGATCAGTTTGTTATGATGAACTATGTCACAAGCTGCTGTTAGATCAAGGTTGGAACACACATCTTCAAATATTTTTTATAGTTGTTGTCTCAGTGCTACACCCTCCTTAGAAATCAAACTGATGAAAGGTCAGAAACCCCCTCCTTGATAATGTAGTCAATCCACAAAGCCAAAGTAGGTTTGAAACTGGTCTAAAAATGAACAACGTTGAGATCGAGTTTGGGTTTTCCCAGAATAGGGGTGATTTGTCCAAGTATTAGCAGTGTTGGGAAGATTAAGTGGATCAGAGAGGCATTAAACAAACAAGGTGCACAATGATATAAGAAATGCAGAAATTGATCATGTTGACTGGTGAGAGGTTCAAATGATGGTTATTTGGTTTCTGGTGTTTGAGGGGATTGATTATCATGAAAAGTATTTTGTAAGAAAGATCCGGGTATGCTTTCCTCTTATAAAAAATCCTTTATTTAGGCTACAATCCTTGGGTGGCAGCTTTCCACATGGCTAGAGATTAACTGATCAAGCTTGGAATGTTACCACTCAATCAATTTACATGAAACCATATAAATATTCCATGCATTGAGAGTGCAATTATAAATCACATTAGAACACATCTCCTTCCCTCCCATAAACACAAATGGAAGCATATATGAATAAGGAAAGAAATTAAATATTAATAACCAACTACAAAAACTGAAGAGAAGAAAAGAAAACACGCACTACGCCAAGTATATACCAGGATTAGGAATATGGCCTGTTGTAGACTGAACATAAACCTTAATACTTTTCTCTCTCTCCTTACTTACAACACACCTCTCATACCAAGACGTCACTTGCTCATCTAAACTCTGCAACCAAATCTGGACCTTAAGTCTATTGTTGGTTAAACTCTGTCCTAAATGCCCTTCGTGAGCTAACACAATAAGTCTAGTCCTCAAACACAAAGGGGGTGCAAATCTTTCATGAGCAAACTATCAACGCACATGGGCAATTTATCTAAAATCTAAATGAAAGGTCTCACTTACACTGACACACAACTCTCATTCTATTTCCAGAAACTTTTAATTGCACTACCTCCTTCATAATGGTATCCACATCAATCCCATGCAGCTTCTTTTTAACAGTAAAGAGTCCTTCACCTCCTAACACAGCATTCTGAACAGAGGGTTCCACTCCCTCGCTGTCTTTGGCTACCACTGCCGGATCATAAGAAGTGGTTTGCCTATTACACATGAGAATTTGTCTGGGAAGATGAACATAAATTGATTGCGTTTGTCAGCAGAGGAACAAGGAAGAAATTTGGCTTGAGAAGTGTTATCAATGGAAGAGCAATATAATTAGAAGAATCATTTTGTTCTTACAGAAGGTTTGTGTTCACAGAGGTGATGAAATGTCTGTATATTATTCTCTCAAAGCATATAGTTTAATGTAAAATACCTGGGATTTGGAAGTACACCTATCATTTTCCTACACAGTTGCAGGCAGAGCATAGTCAGTTATGCCCATGCTCCGCACAGGCCCTGGTAAAAGCCCAGACGCCCCAGGCATCATTGCTAAATATGGCCGAAGGCCATGCACAGTGGGTTATGTAGAGAAGGGTGCTGGACCCAGTGGTTGGAGAAAGGTAAACAAAAAATAGCAACACATAACAGCACATGCTGTTGTAGTTCTCTTGGCTTGCATCTGAATAAAAAGAATAGGCCTGGAATATTTTTGGCTTACTCATGATTTACTCCTAGATACCAAATTTTTGTCAAGAACCCAACAAGAGTTAGGGGCAGATGTATCAAACTATTTTTTTGTCACAAACGCTGCGAATCGGTAAAAAGCAGCGTTTGCGACAAAAAAATCAGAAAATGGAATGTATCAACTAAAACGCATCGCAATATTAAGGAATCGCAAATTTTGCGATTCCTTAATATTGCGTAAGCATTTAAGGAATCGCAAATTGCGATTCCTTAAATGTTATTTAAGAAGCAATGAAGTTTTGCGAATTTACACTAAGAAATCGCAAATAACCACCAACTTGTAGTTGGTGGTAATTTGCGAATTCTTTTACAAATGCACTTTTTGGAATTTGTAAAGGTGCCATGTGGCGCTCATACATGCCCTTAGGGCATGTATGTGCGCCATATGCGCACACCTGTAAATTTCAGGGGTGCAGCAGGGTGTCCTTAAGACACCCTTGCCTTGCACCCTTGAAATTATTCTCAATTTGCGATTAACAAATTGCGAATCGCAAATTGAGAATAACTTCCCATTCCTTCCTATGGGCCTCCTGGCCCATAGAAATGAATGGGAAATTATTCCTTATTCCTTAATAGCAATTTGCTAATCGCAATTAAGGAATTTTAAGAAATCACTAAAAAATTTCGAATTTTTAAATACATACCATTTTGCAATTCTTAAATAGCGATTCTCCAAAAATCGCTATTTGAGAATTGTAAAAAGGTATTTTGATACATCTGCCCCTAAGTCACAGCAAAATCTCAGTGAATTATGTCCATTGTTATTTTATGACAGGTTCTACCTTTCACCTGCGCAGAAGCCATGCCTAGCTATGGCTAGCTGTACACATAAATTATAAAGCTTCTCGCACCCCTTCAGTTCTCCCACAAATGTTGGCCACCCAAGATGCAACAGCATAGCATAGTCTCAGTGTTGCTAGACCATGTTGCCAACTTGAAGCCTTCTGTAAGTATTAGCTATGATATTATTTCAAGATGTAATCCTTTCTGACAATGCAAAGCAGTGAATGCATACAGTCACTTTCTTTGGCCATTCTCTCTACACCAGTCCTGTACACATTTTATGAACAAAAGGTAGATTCGTAATATCTGATTCCCAGCCGCCCGACACTTTACCGCAAAGGATATCTAAGAGCCCTTTTGCAATATCCAATGCTTGTCAGCCTAAACAAGCAAGCCTGTATGAAAAGCATAGATTACAACCTACTGCATGAAACTCTGCAGTTCATTTTTTAACTAGCCCAGAGCATCACGGGAAGCCTTCGCTTTATTCTACAAATTGCTGAATTCAGCTCTTTTCCTGATCTACAGTGTCGATCCCATCAGTAGTGTGACACAAGTTGTAGATGTTCTGAACAAACTCAGATTGTAATTTATATGCTAATGAGCATTGATGATCAGCCGTTCTGATTACTGCAAAGCTTCCTTATATTAAACAGTGAGAAAGCCCGCCAAACCCTTCAGATCTGAGATCACCCTGCCAGCATAGTGTAAACATGTGTATTTATGTTTGACTCGACTTAGTTAAATACATTTAAAAAAACACTTGTTTGAAGGACATTTTGGGTCGAATACTTTTGTTTGAAAACTAAAAGGATTGGAAAATAATGGATCCTTATAGAAAATACGTTATTCACAAAAAAAACTTTAAGAAAAGGTTGCTGTTCAGAAAAGAAAAACAGAAATGCTGTTCCAGATCCCCAATGTTTCCACACCAAGGAAACTGCTTCCCTGTTCTTGACTGTTTAGAAGGGCAGGGATGCAAATAGCTCATTCCTGTAATATACCCCACGGGTGTGTCCTTAAATTGTTAGAATTTTTTTTTTTTCTGGCTGTCGCAAAATTTTCCCACAATTGCTATCCTTTTCGTAAACTTTTCTCCACCTTCACTTTTAAGACTCTAACTTCAACTTTGGAGTGACTGTTACACCAAAGTTGCTAGTTTACTCTTCTAAATCCTGTGGTATCCAATTTAGGTGCTAGGGTTGGCTTGTCAAAGAAGAGTCATGGAGCCATCTATGCAGATGTAATGGAATTAAATGTAATGGCTGGGGTGCAGATGGGTATTGCTGATGATGTCTGATACAAGCGCTTGACCCCTCTATATCACTACTCGTAAAGCATATAAAACCCTCCTACTGATGAAATCCTGGCTAATCCTGTCTATGATTGTTGAACATTATTTAGATATCTGTGTCTGGATGCCAGTCATGTTTGATACAACTTTATAATTCAATTATTCTGGGCTTTTGCTTGAATACTCAAACTAAGGGGCCGATTATGATGGCGGACGGACCTGAGTCCGTCCGCCACCATAGAGTAGGAGGGACCGTCCGCAGGGGCCGCGGCGGTCCCTCCGTGCAAATTACGATGTGATCGCCAGGGTGGCGGTCACATCCTGTATTAATAACATTGTGGCGGGTGCTGCTTCAAGCAGCATCCACCGCAATGTTAAAAATGCATGTATTACATTTACATGCACAAAGCGGCAGGCACCGCGCGGTGCCTGCCGCTTTGTGCATGTAAATGTTGGGGGTACCATAGGTACCCCCCATGTGCACCCCCCACCCTCCGACACCCTGGGGGCCCGCAGCGGGCCCCCAAAAGCCAAAGTCCACATGCTTTTCCACGGCGGAAAAGCCGCCGCGGAAAAGCATGTCTCCGTGCAAATCCTAATTTGGCTGACGGTGTCTTGCAGACACCGTCACCAAATAGCCCTCCCCACCCCGCGGATCAACGGCGGACGGACCTGCCGTCCGCCGCTGGTCCAACCACAATCCCACCGCCATCCTAATCTGGTATGGGTGTTCTATGTGGCTGCGGCGGTGAATCCGCATACTCCGGGCCGGCGGTGGCTTCCGCCGGCCCGGAGTATGCGGATTCACCGCAATCATAATGAGGCCCTAAATACGGTTTCAGAATTTCCTATGACAAAACTCCGTACATTAGCATTAAAACATCAAAATCACATTAAGCATGCCTGCAGAATTCTGTGGTGGGGATAATAAATTGCCTAAAAGATGCCTGAACATATGTCTTTTTAATTTTTAGAAATATCTTGAAAGAGTAAAACAACATGAGCAGTATTCTCATTTTGAGGATGAGATTAAGTGATTGCAACTTTGCAACTTTTACACCACCACAGTTGCCTGACATTTTCATTTGTTGACTTTAGGACCATTCTTTTTAAAGCAGAATTATGTAATACTGCTGCGAGTGGGTTTAATGTTCTACCTATGGATTATTTAATTCCACAGATCACTCAGTCTGACAGTATACCCGGAGCCACACACATTCGAGTGCTGTCTGCATTGGGTACAAACAACATGTGTGTCACACCTGCTGCATTTCACATTAAAAGAAGAAAACGTTGGGTTTCCTGCAAAGGACACAATCAGAACTGAAATGCCTTCGGATGCCCACTTTTTAAAATAAATGATTTAACAGAGTTTATTTATTTATAACTGTAATTTGGCCAGTTTGATTTGTAGACGAACAATTGAATAAAGTCACCCATATCTTCTGGATTTGAAATATGCCTTTCAATTAACCCTCAGCAGATCTGCATTTCCCCTGGCTCACCAATAATACTGACACTTGTCTGTCCGCACAGATGGGTGCTGATCCCTTCCTGCTTGAGGTGATCTTCAACAGTGACAGGTCTTTGATGGGTTAATTTCTCGTTGAAATGAAGCAAAAGTTATGATTTTATGAAATCGAAATCCCTGCACATTAAGTAACACTTCTGCACATTAGACATTTTTGAGGCATGTCTGCTGTCACCACACTAGGGGCCAGATGTAGGTAACTCATTTTTACCGACTCTAAAATACCGATTTTTACTGAATCGGTATTTTAGAAAAGGGAAATGAGATGTAGGTAAAAAATCGGTAAAAAATACCGAATCGGTAAAATTCGGAAACCCCGACTCGGTATTTACCGAATCGGTATTTACCGATACGGCAAATACCGATTCGGTAATTCACATGCAATCCTATGGGCCCGGAGGCCCATAGGAATGCATTGAATCTACTGAATCGGTATTTACCGAATCGGTAAATACCGATTCGGTAAATACCGAGTCGGGGATACAAAATATCAGGCAGTTGATGTTACAACCAATCACGTGCCTCCACCCCGACCCTAAGCCAACCAACAGAGCAATAGACCAATCCTGTGCATCCACCTCACCCCACAACCAGGAAGTGGCCACACCCATGCAGGTGCAGTATACCTGATCACACAGGAGAGCAGTTACACAGAGGCAGGCTGGTGTGAAGCAGAGCCCTGCAGGACATAGAAATGGATCCCCAAGACTCTCAGAGGGAAGTTGCAGAGAGGAAGAGGAAGATGAAGTTCAGCACTGGTGAACTTCAGGTGCTGGTGGAGGAGGTCGTCAAGCACTACCCCAAAATCTTTGGGAAGCAGTCCCTGCAGGTACTAGAGGCAGTCAAGAGGAACACCTGGCTGGGGATCCAGACCAAAGTACACGCTATAGGAGTGACCACCAGGGAAGTGGACGATCTCAAGAAGCGATGGTACGATCTAAGGATCGTTACCAAGAAAAAATTGGCTGCAAGAAGTAAGGAGGCCAATGCTACAGGAGGAGGGAAGAACAGGGCACCTGCTCTCACGGACCTGGAAGAGCTTGTGGAGTCCACACTGGAGCCAGAGTGCGTTGTGGGGATTGGTGATGCAGACAGCTCAGCCCGAGCTGCAGCTAAGAAAGGTAAGGGACATGTCCATCATCCCACACCCCCTGCCTGTGTCCCTCCTCCAATGTGACTATGAGTTGAGGAAATCCAGTACTGACTTCAGTATTCACCTGCAATGCATTATGGGAGTGGTAGTCATGAGAATAGCCATATGAGCAGTCTACATGACATTTTGTCAGCCATGCCACACAATACAATCAGAGACATGGGAAGAGCAGGAAATAGTGAAATAATAATGTGATTTAATAGTGATTTACACTGTGAAAGCACCACTAAGACACTGTCCATATCTGTCCACAGGGGAGACATCACGCAAGTCACTGCAGGTGAGGGAGAAGACACATCCCCAAAGGGATCGGAGTGAGCAAGAAGGCAGGGTTGCAGGGCCCAGCACAGCAAGACCTACATCACCCTGCACACAAGAGCTGACACACCAGAGGCAGACGACACCATGCACCTTGAAGCATCTCCAGTGCTCCTTGACTCACCACAAGATGAGTCACAACAACCACACACACCAACAGACAAAGAGGTGTCAGACATCTGCAGGCCCGTGAGGCATGAGGGTCCCCCGCAAAGGATCTACAAACATCCTCCGATGAGGAAAGGGAGTGTGAGGAGTCAATACAGCCAATGGCAGGAAGTGCACCATGTCATACATCCACTCCTCTCAGGCAATCCGGTGGGACAAGACGTCGTAGGGCCCGGGAGTCAAACGTCAGTGGCCGTGATGCGGATGTCTTCCAAGGCCTTGAGACCACAATGGTCAAGGTGCAGCGCCTGCAGGCAAAAGGAATAAGTGCAGTTCACAGACAAATGCGCCTTTTGAACACCAATTGTAATGACATGCACAAGGGAATATCATCAATGGCAGACAGCATGAGGGACATGGCAGATGGAGTCAGGGACATGTCTCAGTGTGTGATGACACTCTGTGAGGAACTAAGAGAGGACCGTGCACAAAGGCGCAGGGAGAGCCATCGTACGCACCGGCAGACAAGGGGAATGCGCCAACTTGCAACTGCGACTTCACTGATGTGTCGCCGTTCAGTTGCGATGCAGGAGGGGCTGGTGCACAGCTGTACTGACCTCTCCCAGGGGATGGGGAGAGTCACTACAGCACTTGAAGTGCTGCTGACAAACCAGTCAGCCACCACAGGAGCAGAAGTTGTCGGGGACACAGATACCCCTAGTACAGGAGCAGCACCCCTGTCCCTGAAGTAAGGAGGAGCAGCAGACGCCAGAGTGCCGGCGCTGGCACATCAGACTCGGAACTTATCCAACCTCAGGCATCACGCGTGGCTGTTCATGGGCGCAAGCAGTGAGTCTACCATATGCAGATGGACATGTGAGGGTGAGGTAACCCCCGTCCACACAGTAGTGCTAGGCACACTAGTATGTGTGTTTTGTGGCTTTGTGGCTTATGTCATTTCATTGTAGTGCAAAATAAACTACGTGCATTGAAGTACAACACGTGCTTTGTCTCTATACTTACTCAGAAGTAGTTGTGGTTGATTTCTGCCCGTCTCTGTCTCCCGTCTGTGGGTGTTGGTACTCCTACTGTGTTGGCTGCTGGTAGTGCCTGCTCATCGTCATGGTCTTCATAGTCCTCCAATTCCACCTCTGTGCCCCTCTTAGTTGCCCGGTTGTGCAACATTGCACAGGTAGCAATTATCTTACAGCATGTTACAGGTGAGTACTGCCGCGCCCCCCCACTTTTGTGGAGGCAGCGGAACCGGCTCTACTGGAGCCCAAGGGTGCGCTCAATGATGTTGCGGGTGGATTTATGTGCCACATTGTAACGTCTCTGGCTGGGGGTTGTGGGGTTGAGGTAGGGTGTCAGGACGAAGGAACGGAGTGCATATGCACTATCCCCTAATGTGAAAGAAAAAAGATACATTACTCAGAGGCACACATTGACATACGTCTGATTCATCTATCAAGGGAGTGTCACCCATTTATTTACCTAGCAGGTCTCCTTCCCCGAATTCACCCGCTGTCAGGCGGGTAGAGATCCCACTATTTTGGAATATGTATGAATCGTGGGTGCTTCCTGGGTATCTGGCCACTATATCGGTGATAATGTACTTGGCATCACAGGTTGCTTGTACATTGATTGTGTGTGAGGACTTCCTGTTCCTGTATATGTGCTCAGTGGCAGCTGGGGGGCAAATGGGGATGTGGGTCCCATCAATGCAGCCAATCACGTGTGGGTAATTTGCCATGAGGTAAAAGTCAGTCTTGGTCCTGAGCAAGTCCGCATCAGTGTCTGGGAAGTGGATGTAATGCTCCATTCTTTGCATCATGGCATCCAGGAACTTTCTGAATAAACGCGACAGGCAGCTCTGGGACACCCCACCTACCACAGCAACAACACTCTGGTAACTCCCAGATGCAAGCAGGTGTATGCTACAGAGCATCTGCACATGGGGTGGGATGGTGTGGGCCCTTGGTCTTGGGTGGTCCAGGAGTGGGTGCAGGTCCCTGATCAGGTCCATGATGGTTTGGGGGTGCAGTCTGTATCTTTGCAGTATCTCTGGCTCTGTCAATTGGAAGAGTGTAATCCTCTGCCTGTAGACCTGCTCCTCCCTTCTCCATTCCCTCTCACCTGCTGCCTGTAGCCTTAGCCGTCTTGCTATGACGTAGAAAGCCGCCATTCTGGTTCCAGTGTTGCATTTTGGGGCCCTTTTTTATAGGCTGCACCTGATTACCACCTGCTTACAATCCATGTTAAATACCGATTCATAAATACCGAATTTGGGTGAAATTCGGTAAATTATGGCTCGCCTACATCTCGATGGTGTTGTTTTTTCCATTTCTTAATTTCCGATTCGTTAATTTTACCGATTCGGAACATTTACCGACTCGGTATATTTTCCGAATCGGTAATGTTATCGATTCGGAACATTTACCGACTCTGTATATTTTCCGATTCGGTAATTTTACCGATTCGGTAATATTACCGAATCGGATTATTTACCGAGCCGGTATTCTACCGATTCAGAAATTTTTCCGATTCTGTAAAATTTGGGTAAGCTACATCTCAATGTCCAAATACCGGTCGGTAACGGCCGAAATTACCGATGTTCGGCCGTTACCGACCGGTATTTGGCTACCTACATCTGGCCCTAGGTGTTGCACCAAATGGCTATTTAGCATCAGTACATGTGGTGATCATCACCCTCCACTTCTTCTTTGGAGCTTTCCATGTCTCTGTTTGTCTTTAACGCCTCATTCCGCTACAATGCCCTGTCATGCGCAGACAGCGCAGAAAACTTTTTCTTGTTGTCAATTGCTCATTTAAGCAAAAAGACTAAGGGGTTGATTACAAGTTTGGCGGTCCATAGGACCTCCAAACCTGGGGTGTCACAGCAGCTACTGGCGGTCCGACTGCCCTATCTTGAGTTTGGACCACCACAGGCCCGCTACAACAGCTGGGGAACCACCGTTACCTAGCAGTGTTTCAGCAGTGTAAGGCAGTAATACGCTGGTGGTGCCATTATGGCATCACCAAGCATATTACAAGTTTCCTCACTACCAACCTTTTCATGGTGGTGAGCCTGCCATGAAAAAGCTGGCAATGAGGGAATTTAGGGGGCCCTGCAGGACCCCCTGCTGTCTCAGGCCATGGGAGAGCCTCAGGGGGGCACATGTTGTGCCCCCTTGTGTGCAGGCATCCCCTTTCCCTCAGGGCAAGAACTGCATAGTCCATCCCGTGCTGGAATGGGCTTTGGCTCTCGCATTGTGGTGCCTTTTCCAAAGGCACCGCGATGGGACAGCCAAAGGACCGCCGGCCAGACAACGAGAAAACTCATAAACTGGCAGGAAGGTGGCGGTGGAATTTAGCGGTGTGGGAGCACACCGCAAAAGTCATAAACAAACCCTAAGAAGACCTTCTTCCCTTACATCTCAGGATTTTCTTTTTACAGATCTAAAACTAGCAGGCTAATCTGGTAATTATTGGAAGGACACAGCTTAAACGCTCATTATAAACAGCAGCCCTGGGGGAATGAATCTTGAATGGGTGATATTTAGGGATGCAGTTGGATTTCAAATGGGTGTGTTTTGGAATTTTATTTAGTTTTAGTCAAAAAACTTTCGCAGTGAAAATGTTTCCTCTTTTACATTTATTTTGAACTAAAAGAAAAAGTCACCCAAAAAGTTTTTTTTTTACAATAAAGTACTTAATGCATTTGTGATTCATCAATAGCAGTTTGTATTATCCAAGGTATAAAATAGGTCATTTATAAAGTTATATCATATTGTATTGAAATGTAGTATATTGGCTATTTATAAGTGTCTGTAGATTCTCTTTAATAATAGGATGGAATCTCTTGTCATTCACGCTCCTCATTCAAAGATAGCTCAGGTCATGTAACCATTTCTAAGTCATTAGGAGTGTTCCGCTACATTACAGAAGGTTTTGCAAGGCCCCTCCTTTCCCCATTACTGAAAACCATCATAACTATGCATATTATGAGACCTGTAGTAATCTAGGGCATTCTGAAGCTGTCGATAAATTGAGTGAAACAACTGCTGTAAAATTATTGCTTGTTACATGCCATTTAGCCTCAACTTTCTCTCTGAGATAACCTCCACTAAGACCTCCTAACTAAATGAACACCCAAGCTTTATCCCTGTGTATGTGTTAGTACATATCTATACCTGTTTGCTTCTGATTTAGTGCAGCCAATGAAGTGCTTAGATGGCTTTGGGAGAAAGCGCTATATGCATATGAGCTAATTTACCAATTCAGATTGAAAAGAAGTGATATATAATGTTTGTTTTCTGTTTTTTTCCCCGCAGGAAGACGTTTTAGAATTAAGGGCCTGGTTATAATCGTGTTGGGAAAGCCACTGTCAAGCTGTCGGTGGCGGTCCCACAGCCATCGGACCCTGCTTGACCGTACACTGCATTATGTTTGCGGCCGGATGAAAGGCACACAGAGAGACCGACCGCCACAGATCCAATGGGCTCAGACCGTTGGAGGGAGGGCAATCCCTACAACAGTGGCGATGCCTGCTCAGGCACCGCCGTAGGGTTTACAATGTCCCTTTCCGCCTGCCTATTCATGGCGGTTAACCCGCCATGAAAAGGCAAGCGAAAAGTGACTTGCGGGCCCTTAGCAGACCTCCCTTCCCCCCTGGCCCTCTGATATGGGCCCTGGGGGACAGTTATGGTGCCCCTCTACAGATCCCTGCATCATGTGGCAGGCACTGCATGGTATAAACACAAATGGGACTGTACCTAGGGACAGCCCAATTTGTGTTTATAGGTCGTATTGGAGGCTGGCAAGACCCTGGGCCCTGCGCCTCTTGTTCCCATCCCTAGTTAGCAACTAGGGCTAGTGTGTGTGACTTCCCGAGGCACTGCAGAGATCCTGCCACATAGTTCAGGGATATGCAAAATTAGTTTTTTTGTATTGCAGCATGTGCTGCAGCCCGCAGCACATGCAGCAATACAAAATATACAAATTGCGACCGCCTTGAAGGCAGTCGCGTCATAATACTGGTAGCAGGACTGCTGACAGCTTGTCGAGCGGCTCCATTCCCGACAGGATGGCGGTGTGACGAAAGTCTGCCTGCCATCATAATCCAGCCCTAAGTGTGCAGCTGAAAGGACAGTGTGCAGTAATACTAAGCAACCTCATCAGTGACATTTTCTTTTTTTTTTTAGGTTGTACATGTCTGGAAAATATAAGTTCATCAGTTCTTCAAAGAAGTACAATAAGAAGCGCAGAGAAGGAGTGGGCTTTTCTAAGCCTCATTGGGCCATTGACTTTGATGTGATTTTCATTGTTTGCCATTGCATAGATAGGCTGTCAGTCAATGCCATGACATGTATATGATGGTTGTTTTGTCCCATTTGTGTTGCTATTGCCATTAGAGTTTAGAGAAGGGCCTCGAGTCATACGGCAGATGCAATGTAATGTATAGCTTGTAATTAAAAGTCAGTGTGTTTTTGATGTATTTGTTTTGCAGACCCGGTGACATTTTAATTGCAGGTTTATGGCTATTTTTGTTTGAAGACTGCTTGCTATTTGAATGCAGTAGCCTGCCATAAAGGCACAGCACAACTGACTAATCACACTCGCGAATTTATTGCTTTTACTTTGCTGGTATGATAACATGCTGTTGATAGCCAGGGGGCCGGCACGGCTCGAGGGTGGGGCAAATGGGGTGGGGGGGGACACAGGCTTGCAGGATGCTTTTTTTAAAAAAAACGTACCTTGCCGCCCCTGGGTCCCGCATCTTCTCTCCTGCTGCCTGTATCCGACTCCAGGTCAGAGCAGGAAGCAAGCAGCCAGGCTTCCAACTCTAAGCCAATCACAACGCTCCGATGGAGCGTTGTGATTGGTCTGAGCGCTGTGACACGGCACTCAGCCAGGGGCTGTAGGGGTGGGCATGTTCTCCATTCAGGCTGCATTGCAGCCTGCATGGAGAACAGGGGAGTGCGCAAGACCCGAGAGGGCCGGCCAAACAGTCATTGCGCACAGGAGTGTCTACCACACCGCTCCTGCAGCTCCGCCCGCCCCCTCATGCACTGCCATAGCAGGAGGAACAAATAAAATGATAATAACATTCCGTTATTATCATTTTATTTTTTCCTTTCTTTGCTGCTCCTGGCAATGGAGCGACGCTCTTCCGCCTTAGCGGAGGAGCCGCCACTGTTGATAGCTTGCTTTTTTATGTTCACAAATAAAACCATGCACGTATGTGAGCTTTCAGAACAACGCAGCACAGATATTGAAACTTTTTCAAAAGTATCTAATATGCAGTATTTTATTGTGTATGTCTTTTAAGGTCACAAGTTACATGACAAACCTCATCATCAACACTGGAAATTAAGAGTTTTATAGCACACTTCTGTGAGGGTACTGTTTATTTCTGCATGTTCATTCTGTTACACAAAGGAGAGTTACTTCCAGATCCATTATGGGATTTTCTTTTTAAGACATCTGGGTGTAGCACACACAAAGTCACTTAACTCTTACCAAAAACTAACAAAAAGTTAGACCTCTTACGTTTGCCAGTGCTTGCTGTAGGCTCACCCTCAACGAGCTTGTTAGAATCAGCCCTATAATCTTAAATGAAAAACCATATGCTTTTCAAATGGCATTTATACCTTGTTATCAAAAGAATCTTATCAACCAATAGTCATCCACAATTTACAGCAGCTGTAAAATATATTCTGCCTCAGCAGCCTGTCACGAGGTACACCTATTTCCATAAGAATTAAAAAAAAAGGGTGCTATTTTGTAACCATTAACGCTATAAAAGCATAGTTCACAGACCTCTTTCACTTGTCTGCAGTGCTGAACTTACACAAAATGCTGCTTTTTCTGCTGTAGTTACTTCAACTGCACAGTACTTAGTCAGCAATGGTTATTCCCAGTAGTTAGTGGTAACATATTTTTACAAAATGACATTTACAACTGAACTCACAAGAATGCTTCTTCCATATATTTATCATTAATCGTGGAAATACATTTTCTCTCATTCTTTTATTGCTAAGATTTTTTGACACTCAGCCACAGACGGTGAGTCAGCAACTATAAACAAGAGCAGTTGACATCTGTTTGGGCCAGTTCTTGGCAACAGTCTTGATTTTTTTTTTACTCTTTTACTCTGCAAGGTCACTTTAAGCATCAGCAGGGGAAATGATGCCCATTTGTGAAAAATGCGTCTGTTCTGAAATCTCAAAAGTCAAATAAATTTGGCAGGGCACTCAATAATCTCCTTACTTAAATAGAATGCTGTAATAGACGAACTATGTTCCAAAATGAAGATGGGTTTGTGGCTACATCACTGACCGCAGGAACACATCTTCGTGTAGTTTGAAACGTTACCACAACCTTGAGTGGAACACTTTGAGCAGGCAGTGGTTATTTTCACCTTACATTTGCAACATGGGCATCCTGTTTGTGTCTTTAAGAGGTCGTGACCCTGGGTTGAGTCTCGCGAGGTTTGGCTACTCTACCACAAGCCGCAGCTAAAAGGGCGTTTTGTGGAGAGGTTTGTTACCGTCATTGCAAATCTTAAGTGGAATTCGATGAATCAGCATTTCCAGAAACAGAAGTGATTTCTCTCCAAAGCATTTATTTTTCCATTCGCCTTCTCCTTTATGCTAGGCTAAGACATTTGAATTTGCAAATATTAAATGCATGCCATGAAATGCAATTCAGCTGCCAAGTCAGTAATGACGCACATGCATCATATGGGCCTATTGCAGGATTGTCACGTTAGCGAGCAAGTTTCATCTTTCTGTAATAAAGGCTATTTCAATGCACAGATTCCACAGAGGCCTTTTACAGAACTATAGGTCAGATGTACGAAGTAATTTAGTGATCACAGGGTCTGTGATTTGCTGAATCATAGGGCATGCGACTGGCAAATGGCTTGTATAAATGTATTAAATCCTTTATACGATTCAGTAACTGGTTACCGAATCACAAAATGGGTTTAGAAATGCATTATGAATAACAATTTGGAAGGGTTGTGTTTAGAGCGCAGCCTTCCAAATTCTGAATTCGCTATGCTATTTATCAATAGTTTGCGGCCACAATTTGTGTCACAAACCACTGTTAGGTTACCCACCCCTCAAAGATGCTGTTAACCCATTAACAAAGGGGAAGAGGTTCCTGTGAGAACAAAAGCCAAAAGCTTCTTTGGGAGTAAAACAACTTTTTTAAGAAGTACGTTTTTCTGAAAGGCAAACCCAGTTCTTTTAATTGCGTTAAAAATATACTTTATTTAAATTCATCAGACGTTGTGATCTACCAGCCCCATCCATGTACATCAACACTCTTTTTTTTTCTTCAAAAGTGGTAGCTTTTTTTTCAAAGTTAGCTTGCAGGGAACGGACTCGGCGGAGCATGCAGAGGTCAATTCGACCATTGTCGCACTTCAGCCCACCAGCCATAATTCATTGGGTGAAAGGTGTCTCAAGGTAACAGCTTCCACTTAGTGAATGTGTTATCATCCCATGTTGGTTGCTGATGACCTGTAAATGGTATGCAACTGTTAGAAAGTCACCATTTCTTGCCTGTTCACCTCCATTTTTGGTGCTGAATGGAACTAGTGGTAGCTGACTCTGGCTGTGTCCAGGGCTCTGCTAGTCAGTCTCGGGGGGGGGGGGGCAATGCTATGTTAAACACAAATACATACATTGAGGTACACTTATAAGTGGCATGACATACCCTATCAGTCCCTAGTAGATAATAGTACCAGAGGCTAAAAACTAATAGTACCAGAGGCTAACAACTACCTATCAATCCCTAGTATTTAATAGGGCATGACAGTTTACATGCCATCAGCCTTAATTGCACTTGCATGTGTGCACTGCTGAGAGCCCGAGGTCATTTTAAAAGCAGCCCTGTGTCGCAGCACTGTTTTTAAAAGTACAATTCACTGCAAACTCGATTTTGGTGGTATGGGCACTTTAAAAGTGATAATCTACCTTATTTGTACCTTATTTGTACAAGGTCTCCCCTAGGTGTTCAAGGGGTGGGGGACATGTAACTATAAGCAGGGTGCTTAACTATTGCTAGGAGAGGACAATCTAATTTGAAGACTGAACAGAATGGTATTGATAAATACAGCAACTTGGCAGTGTTGAATTTATCATAACTTGTACAGAAAAGACGTTATAAGACTTTCTTTTCTGAGAGCCAAAATCCAGCCTCTAACACTCTTCCCTGATTGGTCAGCCCTGAGGGGATTAGCCAGATTGCCTTGGTTAGGTGATAAGTGGCCTGGCCACAGTGGCGGCTGGCTTGTATGTGAACTGGTAAGGTGGGCAACTAAGTGGTGGGTGGGTGCAAGGATGCACGCAAGGCAAGTGGTAAATAAGAAATTAAGTCACTTACTTTGCCTGCAACACATCCAATGTCCTCTTTGGTTTCTCCTCTGTCAGCTCCACGGGCTCCAATCACCAGGAAGTTCCACTAACCAACCGTAGCGCTACTCTCACCAGCATGAGAGCAGCGCCAGAATTGGATGGAGCGTCCAGGCTGGACGCTCCTTCAGGATTTTAGGCTTGTGCTTGGTCTCCACCTATCTGTCAAAGACAGCTGAGTGGGGAGGTGCAAAGTGCACATCTCACTTTTGGTCCCTCTTGCTCCTCCAGTCCTCTTTCGCTGCCAATTGGCAGCAGAGGAGGACATATCCCTAATAACCCCCAGCTGAAGGCCTCTGTACTGCTAATCATTTCATTGCCATTTTATTTTACACGTTTTGCACTGCAGCGGGCGGGGGATAACGCCCCTTACCCTCACGAACAAACCACTGTTGCATGACCGGGCAGAGGTTATCTGATGGAGAGAGCTCTGTGGGGAACAGGAAAGCCAGGGCAGGGCTTGGGCCATAGGGCATCAGCTTCAAAGGAAGAACAGGTCAAGCAAGTCTGTCTGCCAGGGCCAACCCCTCTCCCTGCCAGGTGAGAGGCTGAATGAAGGATTTCACAGATGTGAGCGGGGGGAGTTTATGGAAATAAGCTATACTCCGAGTATGATTTAGTTAGCTCTTGCTGCTCTGCTGAAATTTCAGCCATGATGGATTTTGAGAAACTAATGCTTTCAAGGACAAGACTATGCACACTTTGGAGGAAGTTGTCATGCTTTGGGGTGTTGCCTTGCACCTCATTGGACAGCGGTGGTCCCCTGCTTTTCGCCAGAGAACACTGGATACATATGTGAGAGGTGCAGAGCTTCTCAGTTCTGCTTCTGGAACCTCAAGAAGAAAGAGGATTGTCCTGCTGGAATCCTGATCTGCACCCAAAGGTCTGCCTGGTGAAGACTGAGCCTGCTGCACTATCTGGGACTACAGCTCTGAGGATTTTGCCTTGCTTCAAGAAGGAGTAAGGAGTGGACTCCCTGCAGCTAAAGGTTAACAGAGCTTAGCTGACCCTTCTTTAGCCAGTGTCCCCCACCTGGAGTGCGTCCAGTGGAGTTTAAAGGCGGTTAACGAGTGCATTGTGGAAAGTGAAGTTCATGCCTGCCAAAACCATCTAGAAGATTCCAAAACTTTGGACTTGTGTTCTGGACACTTGCAACCCACCAGGAGACCTTCTGGAAGGACTTCCAGAAGTTTGGGAAAGTTTGGGAAACTTTTTGGGAAAAGCTCCAGGAGGTGACCGACCCGACCACAAGAGCCAAGTCGGCCACCTTCATTCGCGACCTGGCCCGGATTCCAGGTTCATCCCGCTGAAGAGCTCTGGAGGTCCGACTTCCAGAGTTTGATCGGGAGCTCCCTGAAAGTCAACCCGAGGAGCTCTCTGGATTGGTGGAGTGCAGCGAGGGCCTTTCGTTGGAAAGAACTTGAGAAAAATTTCTAAGTACGAAGGTAAAATTTTACCAAAGACTACCGTGTGGGGTATCCGAGCAGTGCTCCATCATGGTCAGCTTCAAACTTTGAATTTGTCCCAGTCAAGCAAAACCAGATGTCCAGAAGTGGCGATATTGGTTTCTAAGCCCTAGAAAGTAGCGTTAAAAATTCATCTCTCAAGTACCATACATTGAATTTTCATGGTTTTGGTGTCATTGCAAAGATAAAAATATTTCCTATTGTTATAAATTGATGTGGGATTTTTATTGTGTATTGTGTCTTACTTATTCACTGTATTTGTGTTTTTAAATGCTTTACATGCCTGTCTCCTAAGTTAAGCCTTATTGCTCAGTGTCAGTTACCAACGTTTGAGCAGGGACTAATTTATAGAGACCCTATAGGACTCAGAACCATGTTGGTGGCCTTGTTGCTGGTGTTAGGTGCCTACATACCACTGCCTATAATCCACCTTTCAGCAGCAACTGTAACTGCAGTTACAAAGCATTGATACATATCATTGCAACTTGTAATGACGAGGAGGACTTCCTTTCCACCCTCCTCCTGTTTCCGATTTGGAATGAGCATTGAAAGGCACTTTTTTACTGAGAACAACTTTTATGACTTGTGCCTTTGCACTGGGAAAGCCTTTCATTTTGCCAGTCAGAGGCTTTGCATCTCCAAAATAATTTCATATATGGGCCCTAGGTTTTGCCGAAAAATTTGATTGGTGATATTTATGAATGGCAACGATAAATGCTCATTCTGTACCACATCACAAACTCATGCTTTTATGTTCTCTTTTTGTCACGTGCAACACTGCACAAATCAGCATAAAGTCAATCATAAGTTCCATTGCAAGAGAGAGAGAAACACTGCATTTGTTATTGCTTGGAACTGCATACATGAAACTATTCCAGTTTCTAGTATTGAAAAGATTCAGCTCATTCCACTGAGCAAAAATAGATCAATATGCATAGAGACAGTTGTGGATCTGTAGATTTTGCCTGTTTTTGGCACTGTAATATTGTTTAATTTGTTAGTGGTTACTTTATTAGACTATCATAGACAGAGGCATAGATCCCTCCAGAAGGCTGAAAAAATGTGAATAATTTCAATCATGTACCAATAAGCTAAATAGTTACTTTTTAGTGTTATGTGGTAAATTGTAGATGCTTTCCAAACTTTTTGCAAACTGCATCTGTTATAGCAACTCTCCCAACACAATACTCATTCAAATAGATTACTATTTACCTTGAGAACAACCACATGATAAAATAATACTGTAGGCAGGGTAAGGAGTGAGACAAGAAGTAGAAAAGCTTTATAGAGCATAGAAGGCTGATGAGTGGGGGCAAAAAGACGTATGCACTTCAGATATTGTTATTTAAATAGGCCTCTTTGATGTGACTACACCTAACCATTTATTTCTGCTGGAATAATGTATATTATATTTATTACATATAGATTAAAGCTGCTAAGGCATGTATTTAGGTTGAAATAGTATCTATGTAATATAGCGTACTAAAAGAACGAAATTGCATTTTCCAAATGCATGATTGTGAGAAAATAGGGTTCTGTTGCAGTACCCCCAACACTTTTTGCCTAGCTTTTAATGCAACTTTGACTGTCATCTTTGCCCAGCCCTTTTTCCAATAGATGAAACATGGTCTCGATGCCCAGAGGAGAGTGGAGCCCACTTTGAGCACTTGTCAGAAGGTCAAGCTTTAACAAAATTTTTACACGATCATGACCTGGTTCACACCATGGACACGGTGTATTTACCGCAAGATGAGACCTTGCCACCAACCTTCAAGGGTAGAGGCTGTTCGTCATATATTGATTACATTCTCGCCTCAAGGGTTTTTAAAAATAGGATCTCCAGGGTGGGGATCGAATGGAACCCATTTAGTGACCATAATCCATTGGTATTAGATGTTCCCTATCGTGCCGATTCCAGTAGGACTAAGCACGGTGCAACAATTGAGAGGGCCACCGATCAGGGTAGACGCCTTAGGTGGTCTAAGATTGATGGAGATAGGTTCTACAAATCACTGATGGAGCAGGGGAAGTTAGCTCTTGAGGCATGCCTAGATATGGCAACAGAAGGACAGCAGCTACTTACAGCATTTAAATATATTACTGATTTAGTAGATGGGCTGTTAAAAACTAGTGCCCGGACAAAAGCTATTGGTAGCCAACCACGCTGGTTTGACAGACTGCTCAAAAGCCTTGAGGGAACTCAAAGATAGTATCAAAATAAGGCCAAGAGATGCCACACGAGTTGCCCTATGTAGGAAAAAGTATAAGAGGGAGCTGAGCAGGAGGAAAAATGCACTACAAGCAGAAGGATGGGCGGATTTAAGGGAAGCTGGGGAAAAAAGGGACATGACCAAATTCTGGAAAATCATCAATAGGCCCACATTCCAGGAGGATACAGCGTCTAAATTAGGAACAAATATAACACCCGATTCGTGGATTGCTCATTATAGGGCCTTATATAACCATGGAACGTGCCCATCGCTCGATCAAGGGAATGTTGATCAAGCCCAGCCCGTAGCCTTTTCATTAAAGGAGAGATCAAGGTCGGGATTGAGGGGCTGTCTAAGAACAAGGCCCCAGGCCCAGATGGAATCCCGCCAGATTTATTCCTAAGCTCAGTGGAATTATGGGCCCCTATAATGACAAGAGTCATAAACACTGCAATTCGTCAGGGCTTACCGCCCTCTTGGTCAACGGCCATTATTGTGCCGATTTTCAAAAAGGGTAACAGGGACGACCCGCAATGTTATCGCCCGATCTCCCTGATTGATGTATCCGCCAAAATTTTGGGGAGGGGGATACTAAACCGGCTGGCAGAGTGGACTGAGGCGAATAATATCATCTCTGACACACAGTACGGTTTTAGGAAGGGTCGGTCCACGAGTGCCTTTATATGCTAGCAGCAAAGTACACCAAGGCCAGTACGGAATCCATTTATATGGGATTCATGGATCTGGCAGCTGCGTTTGACCACGTCAACAGGGATAAGCTCTGGGACATGATGACCAACATGGGGATAGAGGCTGGCCTTATTAAAATTTTAAGAGAATTGCACAGAAACACCTCAGCGCAAGTAAGGTATAATACTGAGGGGGAATGTACCGACTCTTTTTATTGTAGAAGTGGGGTACGCCAAGGCTGTATTTTGGCACCCTTTTTATTTTCCTTGTATATTAATAATTTAGAGCAGCACCTTTTACAGCTAGGATCAGATTGCCCACGAGTAGGGACGCGTCATGTTCCTGTGCTGCTTTACGCAGATGATGCGGTCCTCCTCGGACGAACACCAAAGAGCCTACAGATTTTAATTGACGGTTTTGTATCTTTTATGGGTTCTTTGGATCTTTTTGTTAATTTAGGAAAATCATATGTTTTATCTGTCGGTAGTAAACCATGCAACAAATGTACATTTACAATAGGGAGCCATAAGATAGAGAAGGTCAAATCATTCTCGTATCTGGGCCTACTATTTGACGGGTCTCTAAGATTTAATCACCTTGTGGAGGAACGCTGTCGAAAGATGAATGCCACTAATGGAGCTATTGCAGGCTATGGTAGGAGATTGGGGAGGTGGTGCCCGGAGCAGGTGCTGAACCTGTACAACTCCTTGTGTTGCTCTAAAGTTATTTATGGGGCAGAGGTGTGGGGCTTTGTGAATATTTGTCAACTTCAGCGGGAGGAGAATAAACATCTACGCTCCATCCTGAAAGCCCCGCACAGTTTAGCTGCAGCCATTGCACACAGGGAGCTAGGGATATCCTACCTGGAGGATTTGGTGAAAGTCAGACCCATTTTAGCTTGGTTAAAAATTTGGACAAATCCCGAGGCAACCCTAAGTAGGGAAATAATGAAGGATTGCTTGGGCAGAGAAAAATGGACTCGAATCCCGTGGCTCAGTTATGTCAAGTCTGTTTTAGACACCCTGGGCCTCGGGAACCTCTTTTCTGACCCGGCAACAATAACCCCTCGCCATAAGACGACTGTCCAAAAAGTGTTTTTGGCACACAAAGCCACCCAAAGAATAGAGTCAGATAGGGTCAAATCTACGGTGTGTGCCTATAACCTGGTAAAGACTAGAGAAGGAATGGAACCCTATTTATATTTAATACATAATGCTCAAGATAGGTTTTTAATGAATCGTTTTAGGCTCAATCTTTTACCATATTTATTGGGGTCACCTTTAGGGCATTCCACCACAATTGAGCAGAAGGGAACCTGTGGCTGCGACAATAGGTCTCCGCAGGATTCCCTTCATTTTGTACTGTTATGTTCATTTTATTCTGTACCTAGGCACAGATTTTTGGTAGACATTTTAAAAAAATCGAACATAAAAAGCGCCCGAGATGCTCTGATTTATTTACAACAGGTGAATGATCCACTTACACTGTGTTGTATTATTAATTTTATTAAAGTGGCTGCCCGATTAAGGGCCACTAGAGGGGGGGTGGAATTGTGAATTGTGAGATTTTGGATTTTGGTTTTAAAGTTCCATAATGTCCCTTTTTTCTTAATACACTGTGATATAGTTGTATTAATAACAGGATTTATGTCAATTTAATTGTGTTTTAATGATATGAGTGTATATTGTTTGTTTGTACCTTTTATGGTGATTTGTAATCATCAAATAAAGAATCCTGACTGACTGACTGACTGTGAAGTACTGGGTCCCTGCTGTCCAGGTTCACAGTACCAGTGTTCTTTCCCTAAAAACATGTCCACAATTGGTACTTCTGCCCCTCTCTAAGGGCCATATGTATCAAGAAGCTATTTTGCGATTCCTAAATAGCGATTTTTAAGGAATCGCTATTTAGGATTTGCAAAATGGTATGTATGAAAAAATGGCTATTTTTTTGCGATTCCTTACTCTTCCTTATTTGCGAATTCGCATTTTGCGAATTCGCAATTAAGGAATAATTTCCAATGCATTCCTATGGGCCAGGAGGCCCATAGGAATGATTGCGAAATAATTCTCAAATTGCGAATTCGCAATTTGCTAATCGCAATTTGAGAATTATTTCAAGGGTGGAGGGGTGTCTCAAAGACACCCTGCTGCACCCCTGAAATGTACATGTGTGTGCATATGGCGCACATACATGCCCTATGGGCATGTGTGTGCATCATATGCCACTTTCAAAAATGCCAAATTGTGCATTTTTTGAAGAATTCGCAAGTTGCCATCAACTACAAGTTGGTGGTAATTTGTGAATTCTTAACCAATATTCGCTAGCCAAAAATGCTACATACATAGCATTTAAGGAATCGCAAAATTGCGATTCCCTAAATGCTATGGCAAAATAAGGAATCGCACAACTTTGCAATTCCTTATTTTGGGAATGTTTCATACATCCCAAAACATGCAAAAAGGCCGTTTGCGATTCGCAAATGCCGAATTTCGGCCTTTGCGAATCACAAAAGGCTTGATACATATGGACCATAGTCCCTAATAAGTGGTACCCTAGGTACCTAGGGCCTGGAGGCTGAAGATGGCCCCTCTTCATGGGTCATGCCACTACCTCTGAAGCCTCCTCTGAAAATCTGGGCTGACTGCTGTTTTCGAAAATCTCCCATGGGCAGTGGACCTGTCCAGAATGAACCTACCTGAAGGACTCCTGATTCAGGCAAATCCGCATCTCTTGTCTACTCTGCACCCGACATCCGTGGCGCCAGTCTGAGTGGTTCACCTGCTCGGTGAAGTCTCTACAGTGATCCTGACCTTGTGTCCCCCATTAGCTGACTGTCTCTGACCTCCACAACGTCACCTGCAGTGTGACTCCTGAGGCTCTCCCTGACCGTTCCAGTAAGAAGACTCTGATGCCGAAAGGCACCTTTTGCAAGAAGCCCCTCGGGCTATGTGAGCTGAACCAACAGTGCCCATATGACTCCCTACATCTCTACTTACTTCTGGCGGGTTGTTGGTCTGTCTCCTGCAACCTCTGGTGCCATGCCTGCTGCCTCTTTGCTGAAAGAAGAATCCCAATTGAAAAGCACTGGGCGTCCGACGTCGAAATTGCACCCTGCGCCCAGCCGCCCGTGTGTCGCTGGTGGTGTATGTTTGGTGCTGCTTCGTGGCACCCCCAGTGCTTAACATAATCCCAAAGCCCGGCCCCTGCAACCACTCTACCTACCTACAAGCAGTGTGGCTCCAGGCACTCCCTGACTTCAGTGGAAAGCATTGGCCAAACTCTGATTTTGACCTCTGCACCCGGTCCCCCCTGTGCCGCTGGGGGTGCAGTTTTGGTACTCAACTGACCCCTGGCCTTGCTGACTTTTGGCTCTGATGACTGGGATTGTAAGTGCAGTACTTACCTGTTTAACCGCAAAACCATTTTCCCCTATAGGATAGCATTGAGAAGTGTTGCAAAGTTTTTTATTTGTTGATTTTTCAAAGTAAAAAGTATTTTTAATTAGAAACGTACTTACTTTATTATGAAGATCTTGGCCTTAAAAAAATGCAAACAAAATATCATTAAAAACGTACTTACTTTATTATGAGGATCTTGGTCTTAAAAAAATGCAAACAAAGTATCATTTTCCAAAATTGGTCTGGATCTCCTTCTTGAGTTGTGTGTCTATTATTGATCACTGTTGCACAATAAATGTCTTACACTCCTCTGTGTTAGGTCTAAGAATGCTCGCCCACACTACCACAAATAGAGCACTTTGAGTTTTACATTGAGCCCTGTACACATTTGAGGAACCCCTGCACTCTGTGCACGGTATTACCACCTAGTGGCGATATCATATACAGAGCCAGCTTCCTATAGTGATTCAGTGTAGCGAAACCCAGAAACAAAGTTTTTATTGTATTTACAAAAAGATGACAACGCTTACCATCCTATCCGAATGTCAGATCCTAAAATTCTAGAAACAGAAAAATGGCAAAAATTAAACACACAAAATCCAAGGACAGCTGAATAAATAACAATATATTGACTCACTAAATTTACTTAAGGCTCAGCAATACCCTAGTTTATTGTGCAAGGGCAGATGCACTAATGCATGACATACATCTAGACCAACCCTTGCTCTTTGCTTTTCATGCTACGAAACATTAGGGGAACTTTACAATGTTTCTCTAAAACCGACACCAATGGATCATACTTGGAAAATGCTACTTTTTTAGATTTAAAATTATCCCATGCATACACTGCAATATTTTTATGATACTATTTCAACAGGTCTAGTTTCAAGTACTTACGTTTTTTTTTTTTAAAAAGAAGATAATGTTTTTTACATTTAAGGGTAGTCAATGTGTGGTCCCCTCTTTTCCCCAGGAGCGTTAGAACAATTGAACAAAACTCGTTTCCTTTGCTTTTTATCTGCTTTTGTAGTTTGAGGTGGTAACTGCAGGACATTTTCCCATGGTGACTAGCCCACAAGTCTTTTTTTGTAAACTCAATCCACCTGACTTCACTGAGTACAATTGAAGGCCACGCTGAGTTGTATTGACTGGCTGAATCTGTTGTATTATTTAAGCAGGATTGAGGAACAAACAGTAAACAGTGTGCCCACTGCTCATCTGTCTCAGACGCCTGTCATGCTGTGGTTCTGTGATGCACAAAGGCGCTGTTGATTACAGTAATTCTTTCTAAATGTGCTGTGACTTCAAGCAGAGGCAACGCCGGTCTGTGTCGCTCAATCAGTGTTGTCGAGACAGCAGTCAATTGTTCTCTCGCATAAAGCATCCAGACTTCAGATTATAGGCAAGGACAGCAATCTTTTCCCAATTTACAGCTATTTGAATTTAGAGTTTAAATGGATGGGCCAAAAATAATGTAAATAAAACTTGAGCTCATCTCCAATAGTGATAGGTACTTTAACATTGCAATTGACAAAATTTTTTGAAAAATGGAACTACCATCTGTTTTAGGGACTATGGGGTCCATTAGGATGGCGGACGGATCGCCACCGCCATGCAGGCGGAGGCGATCCGTCCGCCATCCTTGCCGTCCGCCACCTTTCTTCCCCCCGCCATATTACAATGGCGGGGGGGGGGCCGTGGCGGAGGGGAAGACCGTCTGCCGCTTTTCTGCTGCGGTCGCCTTGCGACTGCGGCGGAAAAGGCCTGATATGGTGGCGGTGTCTATCAGACACCGCCAGCCATATTAGGATGGCCTGGGAGGAATGCCTTTCCGTGGCGGCAATGCCGCCACAAAAAGGCATACGGTTCCTGCTTTGGGGGCCCGTTGCGGGCCCCCAGGGTGAAGGGGGGTGGGGGGCGCACATGGGGAGTACCTATGGTACCCCCTGCGTTTCACAGCACAACATGGCAGGCACCGCGCGGTGCCTGTCATGTTTTGCTGCGAAACGCACAACAAGCATTTTTCACATTGCGGCGGCCGGTGCTTTAAGCACCGTCCGCCGCAAAGTTAAAAGTGCGGCATGCACCCGCCACTGTGGCGGGTGCATCCTAATTGGGCGCACGGTTTCTCCGCCCTTGTGGCGGACGGTACCTGCCCCCGATAGGATGGCGGACGGACTTTGTCCGTTCGCCATCCTAATGGACCCCTAAGTTTGGGATTGGATGGGATTAGGCAAAATCTTCTAGCCTGAACACTGTTGCAATTTCAAGGGAATCAGAGAAAGCCAGATTAATACATTCTCTTAATCAAATACCAGTCACTGTTTTAATGATTTTTTATGATGTTGGCTGAATAATTGCCTCTTTTTATTTAAATGTGGAGTTCTTTTAAAGTTTTATGGACAGACTACTAATGCCGTAGGACACAAGAGGCCTGGTCTTCACCAGCCGTGCAGCGGCCCACAATTTACCAAACTTAGCATTCCCATCAATGTGGTGGGAATTTTTGCTGACATAGCTTCACACAATAGTGTTTTCCTAGCAAGAGATTGTTAGCTTATCTGAATTACACCATTTAGTCCTAGTGGAAGCTCTATCATCATTTTCATTGACTATGGCTGTTGTATACAAAGCAAAAGGGATGATGGACGGAGTGTTGAACATTGCAAGCACTCACCCCCAGTATATCAAGGTCCGAACAATGGAGGTTCCAACTCTGATTTTAATTGCTGGTATTTAGGATTGACTGTGTGTGTATGTGTTGTTTAGCAAGTACCAAACAGCGATAGCAGTAAGGACACAAAGCCCTTGATGTAAAGTATTGTGATTTTTCAATTTTGTAATTTTATAATTTTCATATTTTATTTTTTTGAATTGTTGACAAAGCTAGCAATTGCCCTGTTTGAATAATCCAGTTGAACAGATCCCAGGTCAATCAGAAGTTGTTGGGCCTCAGGTATATCAATAGGGGTATTCATCTTTGGTATCCTGCAAACCCTCAACATGGGAACAAGGTATGCATCCTGTCCAAGCAGGAACCTCAATCCTATTCAGAGTGAGTCAGGTACACACCCTAAATAAACCCGTGTTCACCCTCTGGTAGCTTGGCACAGAGCAGTCAGGCTGAACTTAAGAGGAAATGTGTGAAGTATTTATACAACACTTAATACAGCAAAACAGTGAAAATATCACACAAAAATAAACCACATTTGGTTAGACAAATAGAGCTTAATTTAATGAACAAAACAAAACCAACATGACAAACATCCAATAAATGGAACAGGAGTTATGAATTTTTAAAGAATATCCTAAAATATAGTGCTTAAAAGCATAAAGCGCCAACCAGAGCTATCTGGTCATGTTTGACTGGGACAAATTCAAAAGTTCATTAGCCAACTGCAATGAAGCGTGGGTCTGATACAGGCGCCAACCTTGTCCCGCTGCAAAGTACTTTGGTTACGCCATAGATGGAGCCGAGATGCGTGGAGTAGGACGCGATGCGTCAATGCCAAACAACAGGATTCATGGCAATCTATTGTGGTCGAGCTGTGCAATCAGGGATGCATCCTCGTCGATCCCCTCTGTTGGAGGTGATGCGTTGTCCCTAAGACGTGCAGCCGGCATTCAAATGTCTCCGAAGCGGCGATGCGTCAGTGTTGAGAGAGCTGCATCAGTTCCGACTGGCACTACGGTGGGAATGTGCGGATTTTTTAGTTGCAGCACTTAGCACTCATTTACAAGGGCCCAGGACTGGATTGGCCCCATTTGGCAGGGCAAGACTCTCAGATGGCAGAGTCCAAGTGCTCTTGAAGAGTGGAGTGAGACCTTTGATGTCCCTGAGGCTTCCAATAAGAGGCAAGCAGACAAGCCCTTAGAGCAACCCTGTGTTCAAGCGCTGGAGAGAGGGAGGTCCAGTCCTTCTCACTCCCAGGCAAGAGGACAGCAGAGCGCAGGTCAGCACAACAAAGCAAGAGTCCAGCAGGGTCCAGCAGAGTGACAGTCTTTTCAGCAGCACAGCAGTACTTCTTCCTGGCAGAATATCCACAGGTCCAGAAGTGTACTGAGTTGGTGGTTTCAGATGTCCAGTACTTATACCCATTTGTGCTTTGAAGTGGGTGAGACTTCAAAGAGAGGTCTTTGAAGTGCACAGAGTCCCTGTCCTGGCTCCAGACGAATTACAGGGGGGTATGCAGCCCTTTGTGTGGGTCTTGGACAGAGCCTATTCAAGTGTAAGTGTCAGCTTCTCCCTCCCTTCCTGCCCCATCAGTCACACCTAAGCTCCCTTTTGTATGTGGCTGTCTGGAGAGACTTCACAAAGCCCAGCTGTCACCCACCCCAGATGTGTATTTAAAGACAAGTAGAAGGCACCAAAGGCCCGATTCACAGAACTAACTTAAGACGAAATCTTAAACACTGCCATTTTGGTATTCACAGAAGGCACTTACTAATTTTGGTATTCACAGAAGGCACTTACTCATTTTCGTATTCACAGAAGTTAGGAGTCCTAACTTTAAGACTCCTAAATGCTTTCTGTGAATACCGAAAGTCTTAAAGTTTGGATTTTTCTCATTTTAGGAGTAGTAAAGTTAGGACTCCTAACTTTAGGACTCCTAAATGCCTTCTGTGAATACCGAAAGTCTTAAAGTTAGGATTTTTCTCTGGTTAGGAGTAGTAAAGTTAGGACAACTTTAAGACTTTCTGTATTCACAGAAGGCATTTAGGAGTCCTAAAGTTAGGACTCCTAACTTCTATGAATACCGAAATGAGTAAGTGTCTTCTGTGAATACCAAAATGGTAGTAAGTTTAGGATGTTGTCTTAAGTTAGTTCTGTGAATCGGGCCCTCAGTGCCTAAGTACGAAAAGGTCAACTTTCTAAAAGTGGCATTTTCAGAATTACAATTAAACATCTAACTTCACCATCAGTTAGGATTTTAAATTGTGATTTCGGAGACATCAAATTTGGGGGTCCCGTCTCTTCCTAATTGGAAAGGAGTAGGAGTATAAAATGTATTAAGGTGATCCAAATGATATCCTATGAGAGAGATTGGCCTTGCAGTAGTGAAAAATGACTGAGAGCTTTTCACTACTAGTGCATGCCCTAATTTTTAAATACACTTCACCCTGCCCTTGGGCTGTCCAGGGCCTACTTTAGGGGTGACATATATGTATTAAAAAGGGAGGTTTGGGCCTAGTAAGAGGGTTAACTTGCCAGGTCGACATGACAGTTTAAAACTGCACACACAGGCTCTGCACTGGTACGGTGGAGACCTGTTTAAGGGCGACTTAAGTGGGTGGCACCCTCAGTAGGTGGCACAATCATTGCTGCAGGCCCGCTAGTAGTATTTAATTTACAGGCCCTGGGCACATGTAGTGCATATTACTAGGGACTTAAAGGGAAATTAAATAGGTCACTTGAGTATATGCCAATGTTACCATGTTTTAAGGACTGAGCACATGCACTTTAGCACTGGATAGCAGTGGTAAAGTGCCCAGAGTCCTAAGGCCAACAAAAAGAAATTCAGCAAAAAAGGGGAAGAGGAAGGCAAAACGTTTGGTGGTGACCCTGCAGAAAGGGCCATTTCCAACAAAGACTGAATAAATTGTTAGCCAGTCAATTCTTTTTCTCTAAAATGTAAACTTACTTCAATGCACAAACAATTAAATACATACATTCACTAAATTTCAAACCAATGCAATTTCTCAGGTAGAATCAGAATCACATATTGAAACACACTTAAGGAGACTCAAAATAATCAGAATGCAAAATATGTATCCTAAAGAATTGATACAGATGCCAACTAACTTCTTAAATCTTGTCGGTCGCAGTATCTGTGGGGGACCATGTGACAATCTCTAACCCTAAAACAGCAATACCCACCAGAATAAGTATAACAAGCCTTACAGCTTTTGGCAATTCATGTTTCATCAATAAAAGCCATAAGCAAATCGGCTTTTACATGAGAGGAGAAACAATCACATTTCACAATATACAAACCGAAGATTACTGCAGTTATCATAAACACAAGCTTTTCATCAAAATAAGGTCTACAGCCTTTTACATTAATTTCTTTCTATTTTTTACACTGGTTGGCAAGCAACGTCTCCTAACAACACTTGGGTTAAGCAGTTCAAAGACATGCCAACTTTAGGTCCCAGTGACCCTACTTACTGTTGGCGCCGTACCCTTCCTGAGCACCCATCTTCTCCCCCTTGGGAGAGTTAGGAATACAAATTCTTCCTGCTTTAGGGTAATGTCAGGGTGCACAGCTGCCTTCAAGGGGCTACCGAACAAACTAATGATGCCTTGCAAGTGCCCTGGTCTCTGTGGACACCCCACTGGCCAATAGGCAACTCTCCTCTCTACCCGTGGGGCGTATGTGGCATGCCACTGATGCAGTGGCCCTCCCAAAGGTATTTTATTTCTCTTTTTATTTTCTTTCGATTAGATATGGCCCAGTGCCATTCACCCCAGGTACCCCTGACAACTGTGCGACAGTCGAACACTTCCCCCTCCGACTTACAGGCTTACAGCTGTCTCCAGCGAGCTGCACAGTCTTGCTAGCTTTTTCTTTGCCCACCCACTCTCTTTCTCCTTGCTGATTCTGGGCAGGAAGCTCCTCTTTCTACTCTACCTGCAACTCTTCTCTTCCCGTGGGCATCCTGGTGCAGCGAGATGTCCCCTTGTTCAGGACTGCTTGGTTGAACCTGAGGGCATCACTGGGCCGATGGGACTTGTTTCTTCAATTCCTACAGTTATGGGGGCCTCTTCTTCAGCTTTTCCCAAATCTAAGAATAATAAGTGAAATTTCCAAAAAAGGTGCAGAGGCATGTGCCATACCCCTAAGAACCTGAGAAGAATGGAAACTTTGGGAAGAAATTAACATTCTGGCTTCAGAGGTCGCGTCAGAGGTGTCCCTAGCCCCAGCAGTTACACTGCCATTTGAGCTCACTTGTACCATCACCAGATAGAGAAGTAGTATTGGGG
Source organism: Lissotriton helveticus (assembly GCF_964261635.1). NCBI lineage: Eukaryota > Metazoa > Chordata > Amphibia > Caudata > Salamandridae > Lissotriton > Lissotriton helveticus. Next base: position 191,000,073 of record NC_136072.1, read on the forward strand.
ATGGTGGTAACAAGGATTTGCCAATGTAGAAATGTTATGATTTTCTGGCTTTAGAGTCTGGAAACTGTACTCAGTAAAATACATCAATAATGTTCGGATAAGGAAATTTACACTGACCCCTCAATAAGTATTTCAGAGACAGTTCCAGTCTTAAGTCACCAAGGCAGCACCTGCAGACCCTGCAGAACCTGCATTGACGTTGCTGAATGGTAATGACGACATTCATACATAGTGTACTGCTTCAACTGGCATAATATTGGTAACACAATTAGTACTGCTTATTGAGGCATCAGCATAAATACTTACTCATTATTACATTCACTTATTCATCGGTTCATCTGCAGATACGTCAGGGCATTCACTTATTCAACCATTCACCCATCTAAACGTACACATCCACTCAGACACCTACAGATCTATACAACCTTTGACTCATTTTCACATTCACCTATTCACCCAATCACAAACCATACCCATACACTGTCCAATCAATGATGAATCACTTTTATTTATAGAATATCCAGACCTATTGACTTTTAAGATGCTTGTTTAGGACCCAAGGGTCAGGTCCGCGCTATATAAAACTCTATAAATAAATGTACATATTTGTCGTTTTGTTGTATTCTCTGTGAGACGAAGGGAAGTTATAGATTTGTTTTATTGAAGATATACTGTCTTTCACCTCGACCTACCTTGTTGCAACCCAGCGGTATCATGACATTTGATAGCTTTTAACAGCTTAACTTTCCTTAAAAAAGAGAGTTCAATGCCCCACTCCACTTATCTTCATGTATTGTACTATTGTTATTCTTCATCATGCTCCAGTAGGCACATTCCACCACCTCCTTGAAATCAGTAATAATGACTTAAGATGTCCCTTGGTATTATTGAACAATCAAAGTTATAGATTCCAGAGCCACATCAACAAATCCTTAGATGATCTGCCTAGGTCATGTGAGCCTCGTTGGATTTCCTTCTAATTAGCAGTATCTTTAATTCCTGGATTCAATATTTTTCCTACAGTAGCAGATGGTTCAACAATATAATTTGAACACCGGAGATTTGTAAACACACATGAACACCAAATTCATCACTGTAAGCCTATTATTTAATGGTAACTGCGACATAATGATTACAACTTGATTGATTTACAGTTCTGAAGGTAGGCTGAGCTAAGGTATGTTGTGGGTTTGTTCATTAGCATAGTATATACCATTATTTGGCAAATATGTATAGAAATCCTTAAAGGACCTTACCATGTAATTCTCTGTTCCTTGGCTCAGTGACATCTCTGCCACACAATTTATCTCAATGCATAATACGTAATCTTGTCTGTTGATCTCTTGGTCAATGTATTGGAGATTAGGGTCTCCAACGAACCATAGCCTTGACTCCATATAGAGTGTACTAACCAGGATCTTTCCCTTCTGCTGCTGTGAATGGAGTGTGAATAGCTCATTTTATCCTACAAAAGTACAACACTTTTCCTACTGCTTTTAGGTTGAAGTTGGAGTGTTACATTTTATCCCTTCAAATTTAACATTTTGCTTTATGTTTTTGGCATTGTTTTTTTATTGGAATGTTGATTTTGTTTTAAGTAAGTTTTTGGTTTAATTGTCATCTAAATGGGGTTTAATTGTTACATTTTTTATGGTTATTACTTTGGCTATAGAATGTATAATTTGTTTCCCTTTGGGGTGAGGATATATCTATTTTAACTTACTGCTGTAGTTTATTATACTAGCATTTAATTTTTCTACTTTTTGACTTTAAATATTGCTGTTTTGTTATTTTTGTTGATTTAAATATATTCCATGTGATGCTATTTTACTATATATTTATATTGTAAATGTATAATTTTATTTTATTAAGGGCCATATGTATCAAGGCCAAAAGGGTTCACAAACGCCGAAATTCGCAGAATTTCGGCGTTTGCGAACTCATTTTCGCAAAATGGCATGTATGAAAGAATTTGGGTGCAAAATAAGGAATCGCCAAATTTGCCATTCCTTATTTTGCGATTGCATTTAAGGAATCGCAAATTTTGCGATTCCTTAAATGCAATGTATTAAGCAAAAAAAAAATCAAAAATGCCCTTAAGGAATCGCAAATTACAATTCAACTTCTTGTTGGTGGTAAGTTGCGATTTCCTTGAAAAATGCACATTTCAGCATTTTTCAAAGTGCCATGTAACGCACATACATGCCCTTAGGGCATGTATGTGCACCACATGTGCACCAATGCTTATTTCAGGGGTGCAACAGGGTGTCCTTTGGACACCCCTGCACCCTTGAAATAATTCTCAATTAGCGATTCGCAAATTGCGAATCGCAAATTGAGAAGAAATTCCCATTCCTTCCTATGGGCCTCCTGGCCCATAGAAATGAATGGGAAAGTATTCCTTAATTGCGAATTCGCAAATTGCGAATTCGCAAATTAAGGAAAATCAAGAAATCACAAAAAAATTGCGTTTTTCTTGATACATACCATTTTGTGATTCTGAAATAGCGATTTCTTAAAAATCGCTATTACAGAATCACAAATTGGTTCCTTGATACCTATGGCCCTTAGTAACCTTTTCTTGAGTAATATGAAGTTTATTAATGTGTTTTAAAATGTAATTTTAATCATTTACTAATAACATTGCATAAATATTTTTCTTTATTATAAATGTAGTATTTTATATATATTTTGAGTCTTCACACTTTGTGAGTTGTTTTTCATTTTTGTCATTTTTCTAAATAATGGAATTCAATTATGCATTGTGTGTTATATATTTTCATATAAATTCATTAAGTATTTAAAATATGTGCTACCTTTATTTTTACAGTTTATAATTACATTTGACATGCGTATGCATATAAATATATGTACATTATTTTTTAGAAGTTATAATTTTAACTGCTTTAAAAATATATATATATATATTTAAAAGCAGTTAAAATTATGATATGTATATCTATACACATATCTACGTATAAACATAGTTACCTATATAGTATTGATATTGAGGCCATGATAATATTGCAGCAATATTTGTGTATACAATATTTATGACATTGATATTGCATTATAGAAGTGTGAGAATAACCAGAGCCAGCCATTGTTGAAGCCATTTTTATTTTGTGACTCCATCTTGTGACATTTAGGGCCCAATTAGGACCTTATCGGTCAAACCGCCAACCCGCTACATCGGCGGTTGGAAGAACACTGACAAGCTGGCGGCATCCCGACCGACACATTACGAGATGACCGAAGGGCTTGCGGTGGGACTGCAGAGGTCTTGCGGCAGTGGCATGCTTCGGCTCACAGTGCCCCTGCACACACAGAGTGTGCACATCAGTGCAGGCACAAGGGGGCACAACATGTGCCTCTAGCCACAATGCCCAGTGGGCTAAAATGCCCTGGGGCCCTGTTTGTGGCCTCTTCACTGCCTTTCCGTTGACCTATTCATGGTGGAGTCCCCGCCATGAAATGGTCGGCAGAAAGGCTGCTCGTAATTGCCATGGTGGTGCCGGTGTTGGCCCTGCCTCTATAGGCCAGCACAGTTCCGACCACTGCCGCCGCGAGATTGAAGATCCTGTTGGTTGTGGCGGTCTTGTGTCCGTCCGACCGCCCTGCTCGTCATTGGGTGGTCAGAACACCGAGGAGGCAGCGGTCGGACAGTCACCTCTAGCCAATGAAGCCCTAAATATGAAACTTCCAAAATGTTTGAGGTCTTGGGGATCTGTGCTGAGCTTGCAGTAACTGCAAGGGTTTGAGAAATAACGGGAATCATGAGTTAAATGTCTACAGTCATTCTGCAACTTTGCTACAGTTGCATATTTCATAATATCATGCCCAATATATAGTTTGATATCTGTAGTAGATTAATGAGTGCATAAATGTTTGGCAAGTACCTATGCTGGGTAATGCCCGATTAGCTGAGTATTGAAAGAAGATGTACTAAAGGGCATACAAACCCATGTGTCTTATGGTACCTTTGTTTGGCCACCTAGCTAGGCTGTCCACATGCAGCTGCGTTTTATAAAATATTTTACTTTGAACTCTCACTGCATGTTTGTTTCATTTGATTCCTAGGCTTCTACACCATGGGCTTGATATCCAAAGAACACTTGTAAACATACACCGTACACATTTTTATATGTGCAGATGTAAATTTATAAGTTTTGACAATTCACAAAAAGTAGCAGCTGTCAGTCTAACAAACTGCTACAGTCACATTTATCCAGGGTTACACCTGAGAAAGTAATATAATTTTTTGTGTATAGTCATTTGATCAATTTAGAATTGCAAACACAGTACCAATCCCATACTGAGGAGAGTTAGCACTACTGTACGATAGCAAATTATTATTTTGTTTTTGTTTCACTGGAAAACATATTTTAAGTGGACAAACATTCTTTCTCTGCAGCCTAGGAAAGTTGAGGGGCCTATCATTCTCATTGGTGTAACATAGGCCCCCACAGGCCTGTGGTGCGGGGCGGGGCTCTGAGCCATGTGTGCATCGCAAAAGTGACTCAAATCGGCACAAAATCTTTTTTTCCCAATTTACTTGTTTTGCTTTGGAAATAACAGAAAAGTGATGCGAAGCAGCGCATTGAGCTATTTGGCATTACTTTGCGCCATGGGGGCGTACCAAGGGTGGAGCATGGGCTTATCCCACCCAATGTTTCTCACGCTAACGTCAATTTACTAAATATATTGGGTTTAGTGTGAGAAAACTGCGCCCTTTTCAAGTAGGCACATGGAAGGAGAAATGCCTTCATTTTTGCTTCCCTCTTTGACTTTGCATCTGTGCTGCACTTTACAGTACGCATAAAACAGTGAGAAATTTGTTAAAGTGAGTCTGTGCATAGTATTTTGTACTAGAAGGGTTCCTTCCAGTACAAAACGTATGCTAGACTCACAGAGACACCCTTGCACCATGGCGCAAATGTGTCTCCGTGGCGCCCAGCAGCTGATTTCAACGCCGGCGCTAGTCAGATGGGAGGAGAGTGCCTTATTTTAATAGATAGGGCGCTCTCCTCCTCAACTCCTTTTTGCGCAGTGCAGCATTTGCGGCTGCTACAGTGCGCTACGTGAAAAAATAGTACATCTGCCCCAGAGTCTCTAGGAGGAATGCACATGACCCACAAAACTCTCTGGCCACATTGGAATTAAAAAGGCACTTTTAATGAGGCATATTAATGAGTTGTAATGAAGCAGCATTAGGCAGTTGTGGTGTTTTTACAATAATGCAGTGGTTCACTGGTGTTGTGGATTCACAGTTTCATGTGCTACAGAAAAACGAAGTTAACAGCCCCACAAATGAGAACAAAATCATAAAGATGCTATGAGTGCTGGGCCTGCTGTGGCAGCTTGTCCACAGCAAACGAGCAGGAAGCAATTTGGATCTGATGCCTGTCTGACAAATACATTTCTTTGTTATGAGCATAAACAGTAAGTGAAACCAAACACCACAGGCAGATGAGTGATTTGTCCCAGAGGCTATTTGTAAATGCTGAGTAAAGCAGGCCTAGAGCACAGCACTGAGTACCAAGCAACAACAGAATGGCCAACATTGGAAGCAAAACAAAATACCACCAATCAAATTACATTGCAATTTGCAAGGCAGGAGTGATTATGCTGTCCTGGCGGATATGAACACTGTAAAAAGGTCTTGCAGATAGCTAGCCAAATAGGAATGTACAGTAAACAAACTAAAATCCACAATAAGACATGCTGGCATTATTGGTGAGATGATGCTGACATGAACAAGATACTACATTTTGTAGAATAATAGGAATATGTCCTCCTCTCCTTTTGGGTAAAGGAATAAACGATGCTTAAAAATCAACGCTGCTGTTTTTCATTGAACACAGGCTGAGCGATGACAATCAATCAATCAATCAGGGGAATTGTAAGCGCGCTACTCACCCGTGAGGGTCTCAAGGCGCTGGGGGTGGGGGGCAGCTCTGTTCAGTGGAAAAGCCTGGTATTGAGAGTCTTCCTGAAGATGTTCAGGGAGGAGGCACTTCTGATGTTGAGCGGGAGCTCGTTCCAGGTCTTGGACAGAGTTTTTAATTTTTATTTTATTTTTTAGGATTTATTTTAACATGCAAAGCTAGGATGTGTGGGAGCAATACTGAGTCTCATGGGAAAGGCATGGTCGCCAAAGTTCTGAGTGAGAGTGAGTGACAGGCATGATGCAAGACAACAGAGCATGGGTAATGCACCTGCTGTAGAAGGCAGTGGCCCACACATTAGGCACCTGCAGTAATTCTGGCCATACCAGGCCCCTAGAGCAATAGGAATACATGGGAAATATTCTAACTCAGACATTTTAAAAGGAGAAACCTCCCGACCTTTCCTGCAGGAAGATGTTATTTACATTGGACTTTGGTGGCATGAGTTCCAGTGGCCGCTCAGTGTTGCCTCACTGGATCAGAGCCTGCAGCTGAAAAATAAAATAATGTTTTATTATTGTTTTATTTTTCAGCTGCTGTCTGAACCAACGTGTGTAGTACGGACTGGGCTGGGGTCACAGGGAGGAGTGGTTGGTGCACTTCTAAGTGTGCATGTTAGCTTCCTCTACCCAGCTGTATTCTACAGCCAGGTTGAGAAACGGCACACAATCCCTGTGTCTGAGCAGAGCGTCAAACCAGCCCATTCAGGTCGATCCCAAAACTGCTCTCACAGTATGAGAGCAGCATCTGGATTGGTTGGGGAGTCTGTGCCAGGTACTGTCAGGAGCAGCAGGAGAACGGATGCGCACCGAAGTGCGAGGCAGAAATAGGATCATGTAAGTTTTTTTTGTTTTATTTCTTCAGTTCAACCCTTCCCTCCCTTTCACCACCGCTGCTGCTCCCCTGCCCCCCTGGCCCCCCCCCCGACTGCATATTGGCAGCAGCCACGGCTGGTGAATTCTTAGCTACCCACTGCTTGACACTTAGTGCTTGCAAGAGAATGTTACTTGCTAGTAATCACCATTAATCTGGGATTTGCCTTCCTGATGCATTCCTAACGTGTAAGGTAAGTTATCACCTAACAGACAGGTAATTCACATTCCGCCAACCCTTCAATTTTTGTAAAACTCCTCCCATTACTTTGGGTAAACGCCTCCCAATCCCACATCACATCCTGTGGGTACCAAGCAAGGGTGCACAGACATAATATCGACTCCAAAATATCGTTTGGACAGAATATCGAGTTTGAAATATCGTTTGGACAAAATATCGACAGGACAGAATATAGACAGCCAAAATATCGTTTTTAAGGTAAGTGAAGTAATATCAACTGTAAATAATATAGAAAGTGAAAATATCCAAGTATATAATCTAGATAGTAAAAAATATTGTTTTTTAAAATATTTAATTATTTATAGTGTTTTTTCATGTTATAATATGTGTGAAAAGTGTCATTTTATGTTATAATTATTTTTAATTAATGTTTTTTTTAATTATTGTGTAATTTTATTCTGTAGCGGGTTGTGGGTTTATAGGGGAATAGGGTGGGAAGTAATTTAATGATAATTAATTAAATATGTAAATTTATTAATTGGTAGTAATATTTAATTAATTGGTAATTAAATAATATTTGTTAATTATTTAAAATGTAATTGGTAATTAATTTAATTTAATTGATTAATTGCTAATTATGTAAATTTAAATAATTTATTTCCTGTAGCGGGTTGTGGGTTTATAGGGGAATAGGGTGGGAAGTAATTTAATTATAATTAATTAAATATGTAAATTTAATAATTGGTAGTAATATTTAAGTAATTGTTAATTAAAAAATATGTGTTAATTAATTAAAATGTAATTGGTAATTAATTTAATTTAATTGATTAATTGCTAATTATGTTAAATTAAATTATTTGTTTCCTGTAGTGGGTTGTGGGTTTATAGGGGAATAGAGTGGGAAGTAATTTAATAATAATTAATGAACATTTATGTAATTGTTGGGTAAAGGGGTATTTTTAGGGTTCAGGGTCAGTTTTTAGTTTTTGGGTAAAGGGGTATTTTTAGGGTTCAGGGTCAGTTTTTGGTTTTTGGGTAAAGGGATATTTTTAGGGTTCAGGGTCAGTTTTTAGTTTTTGGGTAAAGGGGTATTTTTAGGGTTCAGGGTCAGTTTTTAGTTTTTGGGTAAAGGGATATTTTTTAGGGTTCAGGGTCAGTTTTTAGTTTTTGGGTAAAGGGGTATTTTTAGGGTTCAGGGTCAGTTTTTAGTTTTTGGGTAAAGTGGTATTTTTAGTGTTCAGGGTCAGTTTTTAGTTTTTAGGTAAAGGGGTATTTTTAGGGTTCAGGGTCAGTTTTAGTTTTTTGGGTAAAGGGGTATTTATAGGGTTCAGGGTCAGTTTTGGGTTTTTGGGTACAGGGGTACAGTGTAAAAATAAAGTAAAATTAAATTTACATTAAATTAATTTAATGAAATTAAATTAAATTATATTAAAATAATTTTTACTCTTTTGTATTTGTACGTTAATAATATTGGCTATTATTTAATTAAATTTTGTTACTATATATATATATATGTTTTAAGAAATATGAATAAAAAAATATTTTTTTTTTTACTTTCATTAATTATTTAATTATTAAAAGTTATTTTAAGTATTGTTAAGTATATTTTAGTAATTTTTTTTTTATATTAATGTAATTAAACATTGTTTTTATTAAAGTCGATATTTTTTACAACTATATTTTTGTAAACGATATTTAAAACTCGATATTTTTGTACTTACCTGTTTGTACATAGAAAGTCGATATTTTGACAGTCTATATTTTGTCAACGATATTCTTGAAGGTCGATATTTTGTCACTCGATATTATTTCAGTGATCCCCAAGCAAGGTGAGGAAGGGCGGCCATGCTGGAATATGACCCTAAGTAATGAGGATTACTTGTTCGTAATTAGGATATTACTACTTCTCCTGCCTTCTTTGTCTCTGTCCTAGCAAGTGAGGATTCACCAACCAGAAACAGCATACAAAGAAGAAATCAAATAGTACAACAGGAAGCTGCAACACCGTCTCAGTTATTAACCAACAGAAAAAACACTATCAATGGCAAACAACACTGAGCACCCCTTTGCCAAAAGCCATTGAGCAAGGACTACTCATCAACAACTGGTTAATGAAGGAGAGAAACAGGAATAGCCAATGAGGACATGAATCAGCAAAGCCTCCAGCAAAGCCCAGTAGGTGGCCATGCTCCAAATGGAGTGGAAATCTCAAAGATAACTGACACAGAGACCCCAGAAATAGGGTAGGACCTGGCAGTGTCCAGTTTTATCCAGCGACTGGGAGTACCCGTGGAAGACTTCCATCTCTTGTCAGAGTCCCTAAAAACAGTGAACAGGGCGTGAAAGCTGTTATCTGAGTCAGACAGTGGAAGAGAAAACTGTGGACATTGAAATTGCTGCAGGAATTGCCCAGGAAAATGAGGGTTGTGGTATGAAACATGCATAACAATGCCATGAGGTACATGAAAAATAGAATAGATGTTATGCCAGGAGGCAAGGCAGGGCAGCTGGACCACCAAAATCATGAGTCAGTAGAAAACCCATTGATCCGCCCACCAAGCCATGGTAATGGTCACAAGACAAAGCACTGCAGAGAAGAGATAAAAAAAACCTTGGAAAGAAGCTTGTGAAGGGTGACCATATGGATACGAAGGACCAAATGCAGATCCCAGACACATGGGGTGAACATGATACAGACAAATGCAACTAAGGCTCCTATAAAGCTTGAACAGCAGCCCACTGAATACAGGTATGCAGGCGGTCAAGTCCAAAAAAGAAATAATTCCACAAAATTCAATTATACGCTTGGGATGACGCCATCTGGGACCATGAGGGACTCAACATGAGGAAAACTGTTCTTGAAGCGTAACATCGGTCTTAAAAATAGAGGGTCAACCATTCTCCTGGATGGAAACAGTCACCTCCTTGGGACACTCCTAGACACAGGAGCATGACCTGCTTATCCTCCAGGACCCAAGGTGAAGATACCGCTGTGCAGGAAGTAGCAGTAGAGCCAAACCGAGAGAGGATGGTGGCATGGACAGAAACCAACTCTGCTTGTTCCTGCTGAAGTTTGGCCTAAACAACAAAAGAAACAAAAAAAACTTTAAACTGGGTTTTATTACAAACATCAAATGGAAAAAAGATGACTACATGGCAAAAAACATCTATAAATAGGTAATATTACACTTACGGAATTCTTGATGAAACAGACTAATAATGTAACTTTTCTGACCTATCTTGAGGCATACAGATCATCCTTTGTAGCCATCAATGTTTATGACGTTATGATGATGTACTTAGGTGATTTGAGGGTTAAAGCCCCAGATGGGCACATCGGACAGACTACTGAATCATGTAACTATGATTCACTATTGGTCACAGGCGATCTTCTTGAAAGCCTCAGCAGCCACATAGGTGATATCCAAGTCACTGGTTTACAGTAGTTGGTTCACTTGCCATCCTCTTACTAAAAACATCAAAGGTCTTCTTAAGAATCATTGCCCGTTTACATGTGCTCATCAAACCAAATAAAATGTATGACAATGACCTATCAGTTGTTCATCCACAAGATGGGTGTTGGCCTCTGAGCTGTACATCAACCAGGTCCTGAGCATACATGGGAAAAGAACACTACACCTAACCAGGCATCTGATTGGGCCAGCACCTGTGCATACCAAGCACATGTGCAGCCATTGTTTTTATCATTTGCTTCGTCCCATTGAAACAAAACCATTATTCACAGGATCGGCGGGTGTCCTCAATCTCCATTTATGGACTTGCCTTTCCAAAAATGCCACCTTTAAGGATATAACATATGCTCTGCAGACAAAATAGAGGAAAGATGGTGGGATGGAACGCAAGGATTATAATTTCATGGAGAAGGTAGTGCAGCTCACTTTCTTCAAAGTGTGTGGAGTGATTGTACCATTGAGGAAAAGTTATGTGATGCAACACTTGTGGGACGCAATGCACTGTTGTAGAGACATTGCGGAAAATAACAGAACTTACTTGTACAGTTGTACTTTGGAGAAAATATATAGAAAAATGTTTGAGAAGTGTACTAATCTAGTGTTCCGAACATTCACATACAACATGGTGTGTGTCACAATCCTTATCCCTGCCTCAATCCTGAGCCTCTCACTCTCTTAGGCCCTCATGAACAGCACACTGGTGACAAGAATTGGCATGCGTGTGGGCAAAGGCCTGCCCCCCCATTACTGGGGTCAGCGGCATCTTGACCTGGTCCTGCTGTCTGAGAAAAGACCCCACCAGCAAAAGACAATCTTTCACCCAGTGCTCCAACATCTTCAGGCACAACCTACATCAGCAAGCTGTCCCCACAACAGCCATTGTCTGAAACACGTGGTTGACTGCATCAGCTATGAAGCTGCCTACGGGGCACCACACAACCCTACATCATCACAGTGATCCTATTGCTGAGCGGGGGGGGGGGGGCTCACCCTTGGCTTACCAATGCCGCCTCCTATCACCTAGATGTTGCGGTGCTCAACCAACCCCCCCATCAAGACAAACCTCTGGGTCTCAGATTGAGAGCACCCACAAACCGGCACACTACTGAAAAGGGAGTGAGAGAAGAGGCATACATCATTCCGGTTAGTCCCATCAAGCAACAGCACATGCAGTTTAGCATGCAGCCTGCATGCCACAGAATGTTTCACCGGCTGCGACCTCAAATTTAACGCACCACTGAGTGTATTAGAGAGACCCCTGCGACACACGTACACTGACCCACAATGTCCCAAGACCAGTTTCGCCAACATTCTGATGCAGCTGTATGAGCCAATGATGTAGAACCTCATGAGACAGCAGCCCACGAAGGTGGAACTCTTTTCCACTCCGCGAACAATATGCTCCCGCCATTCAGTGAACTACTCGACCCTGAGATAGTGGTAGCCCATTGGAAAACCTGGCCCAGAAGACTCACCAACTACTTTCATGGCACCCACAAAACTCACCCAGTCATCAAATGGTCGCTGTTCCAACACTATGCTGAAGAAGAAGTGGTCAAGCTGTTAGAAAACCTCCTGAACAGTGCCAATGAAGACAACTATGATACCCATAGTTGTGGAGCTCAATGTGCATTTCGACCCCTGAATTAACCCAAACATTGAGCGTTTTCATCTTTGACAGGCACAGCAAAGAGACGACAATTACATTGACAGTACAGAAAGCCACCGCTTGTATGACAACCTGCGACTACTGTGGCCAGGACTTACACTCACCATCACAGTGCCAAACACAAGGAAAATCATTCACAAAGTGTAGAAAGTACAACCATTTTGCACACGTCTGCCGCAGAAGTGCCAGAGGAGGTTGAAGAGGTGCATAAAGACTGGCTTCTACCTCCTGCAGTCTGTCTGAGACAGTGCAATGGACACACCTGACAGACCCAGACGCCCATCAAGCAACATTGGCCCACTCTACGTCATCCAGGAAAGTGACAATGAAGTCTTCCTTCTCTACTACACCACTCAGAAAATGCCAAGGAGATGGCCACAGCCAGAATGCAAAATCCATAGCGAGCCTATTACAGCAGTGATTGACATGGGTGCCTCTGTTAACCTAAAGGTGAAGCACCCTTTTGCAAAACTTCAAGAGCATGTTCACAGACCAAGGATGCTTGAAGAATCACTGTGTCTCCAAGGTATCACCAATATCAGTGATGATGTCCTCATGCACTCCAAAACTATCAACATTTCTGCGTCGCCCTCCAAATGACATCATACAGTGGTCTCATGCTGAGCAGAGACAAGTGCTCCACAAAAGGGTGAATTCTTTGGTTATGTATTCTCCTCTGAAGATATCAGTGTAGATCCAAAGAAGTCAGGCGACATCCAACATGCCGCAGTCCCAACCTCATTTTCTGAAAGGTGAAGTTTCTTGAGCATGGCGGACTATTGTGGGACGGGTATCTCCCCACCCTAACAAGTCCCATTAGAGCACTAACAAAAGCCCATACAGAAAGGGGGTGGGGAGAGGCCCAGCAAATGGCTTTCCAGAAAATGAAAGATGCTATGCTCCATGATTTAAGGATGGTCTATTTGTACCCCACCCTGAAAACCTCACTAATTGTTGATGGCAGCCCATTCTGGCTTCGGGCAGTCCTAGTCCAACAACAGAAGGCTAATCTGTGGATACCAGTAGCTGCTCACTCTCACACATTGAGACACAATATGCCCAAATTGAGTGAGGGGCACTCGCCATCAAGTGGGGCTGCACCCACTTTCACCTATACCTCATAGGGCAACGCTTCAAAGTCATCACAGACCATAAACCACTAGTAAGTGTCTTCCGAGACACATCTAGTCACCCACCTCTCTACATTGAAAAATGGGCTGTTCAACTGCAACAATATCAATTCACTATCCAAAACAGACTTGGTACCGACAACGTGGCAGGCTTTCTATTCAGACACCCAAGGAGGGTTTGCTGAAAGCGATACCCAACAAATGCATGCCACAGAACAATATATGCACCTTATCTACCAGGCAGAGTGCCCCAGAGCACTCTTGCTTGATGAGGTCACCCATGCCTCGCCACAAGACAGCTGCCTAGAATGTACCAGGGAAGCTATAAAGACAAACCGATGGGTATACTTCCTAGTAAACAACAAAATGCTCAATTAAGAGTCAAGAAACAACCTGGAGTAAATCTGGAAGGCACATGCAGGTCTTACTGTAGGATTAGAACTTTGAGGATGATGGATAGTAGTCCCAAGAGCCCTACAGGACATAGTGATAAGGCTTGCCCATCAAGGCCACCTAGAATTGGCCAAAACCAAGGTCAACATTTGTGAAACATTATGGTTTCCCGGCATGGACACCAAGGTAGAGGAACAAATGAGCCAATGCATAGCCTGTCAACTAAACAGTGAGCCAGATAGGCTAGCACTGGCCATCACTGAAATAGCCAGCACAACCCGTGGATTCAAATTTGCTTCAACTTTGGGAGTTTCCCCGATGGCCACTTGGCCATGGTATTCATAGATGCCTACTCAAATTTACCTGTCATAAAACTGGTTAAGACCAAGGCATTTGAGCTAGAAAAAAGTAACATTTAAAATACATTTGTCATATTTGGCTTACCAACAACTATAAGATCGGATAATGGGCCCATCTTTCAAGGACAGCCGTTTTGAGCGTACTTAGAGAACCTCAATATCAGAACAGGCAAATCACTCTCAGATGGCCCCAGTAAATGGGAATGTGGAGAAGTTCATGTGAACCATGATGAGAACCCTCAGAATCTGCACGGACCAATGGGATGACCCAGAGTGGGCCTTATTAAACTTTTTGAGAGTATATAGCAATAACCCTCTCTGTGTGCAGCAATGCTGTCTGGCATCCCTAATGTTCAGAAGAGAAGTGGCAGACGTGCTTCACACCGGATGTATGGCATTACAATGCATACATTTACATCGCAGTACATTACATCGCGGTTTTTACAACGCAAAACATTACAACGACTTGCGTTGGAGGGCGCCGGACTTAGGAGTAGTATAATTGCGTTGGAGGGCGCTGGACTTAGGAGTAGTATAATATACTATTCCAACTCCAGTCTACATACAGTAGGGAAGGTGTTGGATAGTAAATTATACTATTCCTTGTCCTAGAGCGCCATCCAGCGCAAGTCATTGTAACGACTTGCATTGTGAAAACCGCAATGTAATAGCATCGCGATGTAATCCCCGCATTGTAAACGATGTTTCCCATCCCACCATGGCCAAGTGGCAGCAAGCAATACTACAATGTACAGACAGTCAAGAATAAAAAACCAATACCAACGATTGTGCCTCAGCTGACTGGAGAGCCAAAGACATTGAAGTCAGCAACCGTGCCCAAGTGTTCCTCCTTCTCCAAACCTAATATGGACTGTGGTCAAGTGCTGGGGTACAATGATCACAGCCATATTCAAAACAAAGTAATAACAAGTAACATCTTGTGGTTCAAAAGAGGTCTGTCATTGGTGACACCAAGGAGGGAAGATGGAGGCCAACTAGAAATGAAAGGATGCCCTCTGAAGAGGTTAAAACACCCCCTCCTCAGTAGGTCACAAATATCACACCACCAGAAACAGGCATCACCCCGATCAACCATCAAGCAATCAATATATCAGACCCCAGCCAAGAAAGATACAGCCATAGCTATTATCTGGACACTGGCCTCTTGCTTTGCCAGAAGTGACAAGTCAACCGTGGTATACAAAGTGCCAAGAAGGGATACTGTGGATGAAGGCAACTAAGTTGGGGAGGGATGTACTGGTCTGGTGTTCTGATCATTTGTCAACTGCATCTGACATCACACGTACCTGGAATTGGGTGCGACCTCCAGGATAAAAAATAAAGGGATGCCCAGGCGCTTGAGGTTGAGTCCTTACCCGTACACCATGGTGTATGTCATGATCCTTATCCCTGCATCAATCCTCAGCCTCCCGTTCTGTAACGGCACAATAAGGACGATGTCTGACAGTCATTTTAGATCTCTTTACTTCTAAGTTGGAGAACAGTGTCACTTTGCAGTAGCATAGCAAGTTCTACGTGGTAGCGTTTAAGTATGCCACTGGTTAATTCCTGCAGAAAATATATCTTGCAATTACATAACCTGATAAAGTCTACTAGATGATGCCTTTTCATGAGGGGCACCGTACATCAATGCTGCTTTTTAACATCACCACTGGGTGCAAATTGTTAGGTGTAGTCTTAGTTGGTAGGAGGAAAGGCATTGGTGCACCTTGTAAAGACTTTATGGCTTTGCCAAGCAGGGGGGTTCATTAAGCAAATATACTATTTTGTCACATGATACACAAATACATTTGACATAAACAGACCTTGCTTTTGGATAAAGGTTGGCATTAATGATAGACTGTTCCTGATTTTGTTTAATACGAATAAGTCTGCTGCCAGCAGTAATTTGGTGTGGCTCATTGTTATAGGTCAGAACTGGCATTAGCCACTTTAATGTTGCTGCCCTAGCCTAGGTACTAGGTAGAGTATCTACTGAAACAAACAACAAAGTGATTAAATGCATGCTTGACTTAATCTCAGACATTGAGCAAAAATGGATGTGCTGGAATGCAGCCCCAAGCAATCACTAATGACTGCATTTCTTCCATCTCCTTGTTGTCTGGTTCAGTAGACATCTAAGTGTGTATGTCCAGATGTCACTCTTGAGCACACTGCCAGAGGACTCAAGCTCCACCGCACTGATGAGGTCCAAGTATGCCGAAAGAGGCCCAGGATTGCTTTTGGTCTCTTCTGGAAGGCACCTAGTCTGGCAGTTCATGCTGGACTGTTCCTATTTGCATTTGGTTTGTCTCCGTAGAGAGGCAATATGCTACCCGTGACTGGCCTTGGGGAGGACATTGGGGCCATAGAGCAGAGGGGGCACCAGAGGAAACTTGTTGGCTCTTGCTTTGGCAGCAGGAGGGGTCAATGAAATGTTGTTGGGCTCATCGCATAGGAGCCAGTGACTCTACGGTGCTCAATGGATGTCCCCTGCTGAGCTGCATTAAAGTCTGGCTAATATTTTGTTTATCTAAACAGGACTATGGGTTTTGGGTGGGCCGTAATTATTAGGTTACCCAAATCCCTTGCTTGAGCCTCTAAATCAAATGCTACCAGTGGTCCTGCAGCACTGATTGTGCTGGTATCCCTGCAAACATATCTCAGGCCTGCCACTGCAGTGTTGGAGCCTTTAAGTCAAGAGGCCAGGAAGATCCGTCCTGTTACTGTCAGAGATCCTCAGGTGAACTGGAGCGTTAATGACGGGCTGAATACAATCAGACGGTCAGAAACTCAGAGAGATTTATTGATATGACAAATTCAGATCAATGCTGTAATGCAGAGATAATTACTGGATATGTTAGTCTAACCCTGGATGCAGACACTTGGCAGGGATTCATTTATTTTTACAGAACTATGCCACCCAGGAGCCCAATAAATAGGGGTTCTATAGCCTGGGCACACTCCATCATTCGTAAGCTCAATTAGAAACCTGGGTGTAATCACTGACCAGCTCTATCTATGAGTGCTCAAGTTAATCACACTACTTATTCCTGATTTACCATACTCAAAATGATTAAAACATCTTCAAATACCCTACTGAAAAGTTCAGCAAATCTATAGTCTACTCTTTAGTTATTTCCAAACTGTAAAATGGCAATGCCTCATATTTGGTCATTTCCCCTACTCCAAAGGATCCCAAATGCTGGTGCTAAAATCATCCTTAACTTCCCATACCATGT
Organism: Lissotriton helveticus; assembly: GCF_964261635.1. Lineage (NCBI taxonomy): Eukaryota > Metazoa > Chordata > Amphibia > Caudata > Salamandridae > Lissotriton > Lissotriton helveticus. The sequence continues at coordinate 191,017,340 of NC_136072.1, forward strand.
TCATTTAAGCCACATTTCGAAGTCATGCATTTGCTTCCAGTAAGAAAAAGATCAACTTTCAAAATCTTCTCTGTCATTCACAAATATGTCCAGGGCATGAAATGTATCCGAAGGTGTTAAAGGTGGGGGAGCACAGATCCCCGTACGAGCCGTGCCCTGAAAAATATTGGAATGTAAATTATGCAACAAATGTTGTATAAAAATATGATAAAGTCAATTACTACATTTCATTAACACATGAAGGCGTTTCATATTAGTACATCAGATTATATCACTACATTGAGAGAAAATAAATAATTAAACATGTACTTAGATATATTCATGTTCTTAACCCTAGCGACAATGTAACTGGTGCACCAAGAAGCCAGCCACTCCTCATTTGCACCCTAGATGTGGCCTATGTGTCTTATTACCAAGGAGCAACATTTTACTGCATTAAATGTATTTAGTGTATTAAATGACTTCGTAGATTCCTAAATCACACTCATGAATACTGCAGTAAAATTATCACAATTTTCACTACTTCTTTAAGGTTCCTTTTTTCACTGGGGACACTACGCAAAACTGTTTTGTATTATATTTTTCTTGTGCATTGTATACACTCTCATTTAAAGTATATAAACTACATTATGTTATACCAAATCATAGGTGTATGTGGCTTCTTCTCCCTCTGATATCACCGTAGCCCTCCAGTGTGATTATGCATCCTATTATCACAATTACTAGTATTATTCCACAGGAACCACTGTTCTTCTGAATCTAATACTTATCCTGGTTCCTTTGTGAGTGGGGTTCCCCTGTCCTAGTCTTCAACCTTGAATGATCTAGGGCCCCCTTCAGGGTTGGGGGGCCTCACTGCACCACAGAGGCCCAAGGTAGGCTTTTAAGTTGGTGCAAAGATAGGTGTGCTCACCTGGCAGAGTCTCAACTACATATGAAGGGTCAGTGTCTCAGACAGGTTGTCTCCATCACTGATGCATGGTTTGAGGGAATCAGTAGAAGTTCACAAACATCAGAGCCCAACAAGTCGGGATGCTCAGCATTACTCTTTAGAGCTGTGTGGTGGTGAAAGCAGGGCAAGAGCAGCGGCAGATCCAGATCTACAATTAGAAAGGTCTCTTTGGATTGAGGACCCCACAAACCCTGCCAAACATCCAAACATTTAGGGCAAAAGTTAGGGACTAATGAAAGATTAACCCTAAATACATTATTGTCTATCTTTAAGGAACTCTATGCTAGATTACTATGTTCGAAACTTCACATTTATCCTTAATCATATTTTGCATTCATTGCACACAGATCCCTGATTTTGGAGAATTTTGTGTTATAAAAGTGGTAGATTAGTGCATACTATTCATGTCTTTAGTAGAGACTTTGAGGCATATTTATAGTTTGTAACTCAACGCAGTGCAACAAGTCACATTGTTGTGCTGCTTTACAGGGGAAAGGCATGAATGCACCCTATTTATTGCAATTCGGGCATTCCTCTCCTTTCCCCAGTACTGGCACACAATGGACTGTCTAGCGCCAACACAAGCACCCTTCCACCATGGTGCAAGGTTGCCTACTTTGCATGCAGGATTGGTTTTGTGCAGGAAGGGGCATATTTCTGTACACAAAAAAATCCTGAGAGGCATATTCCTCTTTCTATGTGTGCTGCAAGATAATTCTCCTCGTTACACCTCCCCAGAGAAGACGTATCTTTTGGTGCATTCTCAGGCCTACCACTTTTGGTCAATCTGGGAATGCGTCAAAATCCATGGGAATTGCATTGGGAAAACCCATGCAAGCCCATGGAATGCCTTCCTAAGGCAAAGTAATGCAGTGCAGCGATTTTCATTACTCCAGATTTATGAAGCCATTCAGGACCACGCAAGGGGACCTTGAGTGGCTTCATAATCGCAGTTTGGGCTTGCGTTGCGCTTGCACCTTGTTGCGTGGTGCAAGCACAATGCAAGTCCTCTCCTAAATATACCCCTTTCACCTAGATTCATCAAAGTCCCGTTTTGCGAGTCTGTAATAGCGATTATTAAAGAATCGCTATTACAGACTCGCAAAACGGGATTCATGTCCAAATTGCAATTTATTCAGCGATTCCTACATCTTCCTTATTTGCGATTAGCTAATTGCTAATCGCAAATAAGGAATAACTCCCCATTCATTCCTAGGAATGAATGGGAAGACATATCAATGCGATTCGCATTTTGAGTTTGCGATTTCAAGGGTGCAGGGGTGTCCAAAGGACACCCTGTTGCACCCCTGAAATGATATTGGACGCTGGTGTTACGCACACACATGTCCCAAGGACATGTGTGTGTGTAACATACGACTTAGAAAATGCACTTAAGTGCATTTTTCTAAGTTTCCGCTATTTACCACGAGGTTTGACTTTGCGGTAAATAGCGGCCCAAAATTGCGAATTCGCAATTTTTAAATGTTTCATAAATTGCATTTAAGGAATCTCAAATAGAGATTCCTTAAATGCAATTCCTCGCAAATTTGCGAATTCTATAATAGCGATTTTTGCATTTGGGATGATGAATCCCAAATGCAAAAATTGCGCTCGCAAAGGGCCAGGTTCTCAGAATCTGGCCCTTTGCAAGCCGATTTCACGTTGATGAATCTGGCTGTTTGTCCTTTAAATTTATAAGTTAGGATTCATTATTCATTTGACCTTTTACTGTTAATACACAGCCGCATAGGTGTTCAGTCGTATTGTCCTTTTAGTGAACAATCAGCATGCAGCTGCCAGTGTGACATTAAAAAGATTTCTCATTTAAAGATGGAAGGTCTCCAGAACACACTTCTTACTGTTCAGCTGCGGCTCCTCCACTATGGCGGGGGAGCGGTGCCACACCCCGCCAGCACCCTAAAAAACGGAGAAAAATAAAACGATAATAAAACCGGTTATAAACCTGTTTTATTATGGTTTTATTTTTCTGCTAAGTGTGCTTTGTCTTGGGGGCGGGGCCAGGCTGGATGACAGGCACTGAGGGGGAGTGGTATGCACTGCCTTCAGTGTGTATGTGGGTTTGGTCACTCGACTCAAGACAGCCTACCCGACATGCACACTGAAGGTGTCTCCATCCTGAGCTGCGTTGCCGGGTTCGAGATAGCAGGCACAGGTACCCAGTCTCCTTGGCAGCGCACATCGAGGGTGCCCAGGCCAATGCTGATGCTGCGCTCATGCTGCTGAGAGCAGCGTCAGGGAATTCTGGGAGCCTGTCTGCAGAGGAGCAGAAGAGCACGATGCGGCTGGCTGAAGATGAAGTTTTAGGATTTTTCTTTTATTTCTTGTAGTCTGTCATTGTCCCACCACACCTCCCCACTCTGCACTGACACCAGCCGCCACTGTTGGTGTTGTGTTCCATACATCCTCTACATTCAGGCCATACTCTATCATGACTCTTCACTAATCCTAACCCTAGAGCTGACGCAGAGCCTATTGGATAATCTTCAGGAGACTGGCGCGAGAACCAGGAAGATTGTACTGGACCTTTCTGCTACTCCAGTGTAATAATTCAGGTCAATCACTTTACAGGAACCATTTGTATACGAATCTTGAGTTCACCTTTGCATTGTTTTTTTTATCACTCATTACAAAAACATAAATCATCTTTGCAGTTAAATTGCCCTATTTTTTCTCCACTACCCAAATGTAACATTCAAATGACCTTTCACACTTTTAAACAAGATAATGGATTAGCTGGTTCACTGATCTCCTAAAGTAGAGCTGCCTTAACCTTATCTCTTCTTAAAAGCACACTCAGGACCCTTCTTGTAACTCTGTTGGAAATGGACTACACATTGCAAATGCATTTTGATGGATACTCCACCTGTCACCATTTGAACACCGTTCATTTGTATTCGACTTCTTGCTAAGCTGTATTTTGTAGAACTGCTTGATCAGACCATCAGAGCGTGGATCAATTGTTTGAAAAAAAATCACCTTGAACAAAGGCTACCGGTATTGATTTTTAAAGCCAAAACACATGTCAACATCCTTTCTAAGCTTGCCTTGAACTTGCAATTCAAAATAATTGATGTAAAACAAGAATAGAAGCACAAAAGGGTGACACGCCCATTCGCTTGTTATGATCCACAATTGATCAATTACCTGCCACATTACTGATTTGTTCATCAGAGGTTACTTCCGCATTTTTATCACAGTAAATCATATTTATAAAGTAAGTGCCCCTAACATAGGCTCGGGATATAACAGTATGTGACTTCATCGTTTTGCTTGTACTTTTACACGTTTTAATGCAGGCTAAATATTGGGAGGCAGATTTACAAGCCCCTTGCGCCTCTTTCATGCCGCTGTTGCATCACTTTTGTGATGCAGCGGCGGTGCAAATCCAGCATCATGGTGCGGGGTACTTACAACGTGACGCATCTGGGAGATGCGTCACGTTGTAAAGCCCTGCTCCACAAGAAGGCGTTCCTGCACAGGGCAGGGGGGGGGGGGGATCCGGTGTAGGAACGCCTCCTAAAAGTGGCTGAGTGAAATCTACAAGATTTCACTAAGTCACTTTTAGGGCCATGCTGCGTCAAAACCCTGCGCCTGCTTGAAGCAGGCGTAAGGATTGACGCAGCATGTTAGAGATAGGGCACCCCCAAGTCTTGCTGGAGCTGCGTCGCGCTTGCGACGTAACTCCAGCAATGCGCCGCATTTCCGACGGGGATGCTCACGCCCATCCGAGCGCCACGGTGCGCTGCATTGTAAATGCGGCGCCTCAGTGGTGGCGCACGGGTGGGCAGATGCGTCGCAACTCTTCTGGCGCATCTCTGCTGATTAGCAGAGATGCGCCAGAAGTCGTAAATCTGCCCCTGGGTACGCTGCAACTGCCGTACTGTGGCCTTCATTTGCACCAGCCTAGAACCACACCACCATTGCTGAAGAATATGGAATTGCCGTATCTAGGCCCACCAAGCGGCATCTGTCTGTTCCTTACAGAGGCCATGCACATTGAAAATCTGGACTGCACCCAATCTCTCCTATGAACATTGCAGAAAGTGCACACAAGTACCACGGTCCTCTGCCTCTGGTGAGGACCAAGCTGCTGTAAAGTGCTTAAGCTAGCCTGAGGACTGTTTTCCACCCACTACAACAACGGGGGGGAACAACAAAGTGAACTGATTGCATATTTGACCTTGTGGGCAATGTAATTTGCACCTCAGCCTAGTTCATGCTCCTGCTAAAGATCATATGGGGGCTATAAGAACAAGGGTCACAAGGACGGGAGAGAGATTAGAGAGGAGGGGGGTGTAGCACCAACATGGGGATCATGATCAGGGGTATCATACTGTATTCTTAAATCGGAAGATATAATATTTAGTATTGCTGTGTGAGTAAAAGTATTTTCTTGTTAAAAAATATGAGCACTTAGCTTGATGCTGTGTTAGTGTGTCCGTAAGTTGATTTTTGAGCTCCGAGGTCATCCCCCACCCACTACTTCCCTACGAAGCCTGTTACTTCTGACTGTCACTATCTTGAGAGTCAAGCAAGGAAAGGGGTGTACTTGGCCTAATTTGCAAAGCCACAGTAGGGCAGACCCCAGGAAAACTGTGGCAAACAGCCTCAATAACCATGGTTAGGGCCCAGTAGCACTGTCTACCCTATTGCCCCCATAAACATGGTCTGGCAGAGGACAAAGGAACTGGGTGGCATAAGCACCAGGACAAAATGGAGGCCTGCCTTTCAAACAAGCAACCAATCTTTAGCGATCCGTGTGGTCCCTCCACCCAGAAAACAACCACTGGGGGAAATGGATTTGATAAAGCAAATCAATCAAGCTGACCATCAATCTCACTGCCAAACCTTTCTTCAGTCCTGCATGCCTCATTTCAAGGTTGCTAATTTTTTTAGGGTAATTCAGGGCATTAAAGGCTGCTTTACATGATGCTTTATGAAAAACTAGTGCATCTGCAGTGCCTTTGGAGGATTATCTGCAGTGACTTCTTTGACTCTTGTCTCAATCCGCAGGGGTTTGTTTAATAATGTTGGTGCTGTTGTGATGCATCCAGGGGCCATTGCAGACCTTTTCCCGATCATCTGCTGTTTTAGCTTAGGAGCACAAAACAAGTTCAACAGCTCTCTGGAACTGTTCAGCTATCCCCAATTCAGCTATCCCCAATTCATTCTATGTCTGATCCAATATTTGCTGTATTCACTGCTAATTTGCAGTTGATGGAGAAATGACTATTAATGGTCGGAGAGCCAAGAAGCACTCTTTCTCCTTGTAAACCATAATTGTCCTGTGCGCGTGTATCAGCACTACACATAAGGCTATATTGTATCCAGAGAGTGACCCATTGTGCATGTAAAAATTCAATGCTCCTTAAGGATCTTTGTGATGCCAAATTCACCTAATCCTAAAGTAAAGAGTGTTTGGCAGAAATTCCAGTGTAATATATGTTCCAGTGATTCAAGTAATTGTAAAAAATAGGAAAGAAGGACCTGAGATGTGTTACATTTCATAAACAGTTAATGTGAATGATACAGTAATAAAAAACATGTGGGTGGCAAAAACAAACCGCAATTAACAATGTACAGAGGGGGATGGGTGTACAGTGGTGGCTTGCCATTGTGGGCTGTGGGGCAGTGGCCTCCTTTATTCCTGTCTTTTTGTCACTATACTGCTATTCACTATCAGTATATTAAAGAAATATTGACCCGCGCAAAGGTTAAACAGCAAGTAGAGTGACATTTCTTGACAGAAAGGGCACCCATGTCCAAATGGAGTCTAAATATAATGTATTTATGCTGGATTACTTAAAATCATTACAGGATAAGTATGCACTGCATGCCCAATAGCACAGTTAAAACAAAGGAAAATATAACTTAATCATTCACAACATTACTTTCTTTTCCACCAGCGTCATAAATGTTAAAAAGCAAACATTTAAAATAGGGGGGCATATTACCAACAAGTAGTGATAATTATCGCTAAGTAGGCTTAGTGACGATTTTTTTATCGCTGCCTATCGCTGGATATGTTAGCGGAGAAAACATGCTATTAGCAACGTTTTTCTCCAATGTGCTAAAATATCCAGCGATAGCGGCGAAATGCGTGAATATCGATGAGAATACAGCGATATTCACGCATTAGAGACAAAATGCTCTTAGCCATGTTATCCACCTCCCATTCAATAACATGGCTAAGAACTGGTCTGAGCAGGTGTTTGTTTTTGGCGATAGCGGGAATATTTCCACCGCTACGCCTGCCTTGCTAATAGGCGAAAGCAATGTTAGCGACTGCTTTCAGTCGCTAACAGGATGGGTACGCCCACTTTGCATGTCATTAGCGATAAATATCGCTGACATGCAAAGCGGGCCCCAAACCGCTCGCTATCGCCTAAAAGCTGTCGCTAACATCAGTTAGCGACAGCTTGCTAAAAGAGCGATAGAATTATCGCCGCTTAGCGGCCAAAAACGGCCGCTAAACCGGCGATAGTTGCCTATCACCACCCTTGGTAATATGCCCCAGGGTCCTTTGGATTTCAACTTCTAAAAATAGCCTGTTGGCATGCTCGTATAGTCCTTTGAATAAAACATTCCCTAAGTAACCTTATCTTTTCTAGTAGTAAAACTGGACAAATGCAGACCAAGTGAATTAAAGTTTTCTCTGGATTTTTACAGAGTCTGCATATTTTACTTCTCCCTGCTAATTTGTTCCTAATTTCTTGATCATGCGAGGGCTGACGAACAGGGCGGAATATTATTGATGTATGCTTTATGAAGTTCAACCAACCTGTCGAAAAGTAAGCTTGAACGTGCAAAGTCGAAAAGCTATTGATTACCATCCAGGCAGCTGAGTAATTTTTCAAGGACTTTAAGTCCTCACAGCATGATCATTCTCTCATATTTTTATTAAGATATTTTTCTAAAGTTGTTAAAGCGACAGGTACATTCCATCGGCTTGCCACTTGGAGATTGGTCAAAGCTGCTTCCATATGTTGATGTATCGGAAGAATTATATTGCTGCTGATTAGTATGAGAATTAGCAGTTATTTCAGGCAATGGTCTTGTTTTGACCTAAGTTTGAGGCAGCATGTAAGGAACACTCTTTGGTGTGTGATTTCCTGCTTTAAAATTCCAAACTCTAAGCGAACTTTTCAGTGGCGGCTGCCACATATAAAAGATAGTGGGACAGGGCAGCTGAGGGTGTGGATGGGGGAGCGCGGGGGGAGAATACATTTTTTTTAAACGTACCCTAAGGTGATGGCGCCCATGTCAGGCCGGGTGCTTCTTCTTCCATGTCCCGGCAGGCAATGGGGCTGCCTCAGACTCTCTGTCCAATCCCCGCGCTGCAGAGTAAGGCAGGGATTGCCCTGAGCAGGCTAGAAAGTCGACATTGCTCAGACCAGGCAGTCTGTAGGGTTTCTCCAGCTCGGCTGCTCAATGCAGCCGGGCTGTTTAAACCTAAGTGCGCATGTGGGTTTTGATCAGCATGAGACGGCCGGCCAAACACACACATGCACTTACAAAGTGCACATAGCACTCCTCTTACCCCTTCCCATGCCCTTCCCCTCCTAGCACACGCCGGCTTAACCAGCTGCTTAAAAATAAAATGATAATCAAATATCATTTTATTTTTTATCTGCTGGCTCTGCCAGTGGGGCGACGCTTCTCTGCTGCCCCTGGAACTTGTGCAGGTGACCCTGCTTTTGGTAACCGGAATAATATTTTGTAACACCTAGTCACAATTTTACCCAAAGTGTGCGCATTGAGCCCTCAAAGTACTTTGCTGCCATAATTTCTCAATGAGAAATAAAAGTTGCCGTTAAAGCACACTCCTTTGCATTCAACTGCTGCAGATGAGACAGAGATTATCCTTGAGCATCTATGGTCACACCCAGATACTTATATTGTAAAACTTTATCCACCAGCTTACTTTGCAAAACCAGGCATCCTTTTTTCAAAATCTTTCTTATGATTATCATTATTTTAGTTTTACTTAAATTGATCTCCAGCTTCTTGATACTAGGGTACACAACTAATTGGGTAAGAAGTCTTTGTAGGCCAATTGAGTTTTATTTATTAAGACCACATCGTTGGCATACAGTAGATGATATATCAGTCTAGCGCCCAACTTTGGTAGGCGAGAATCCATTTGATCGATTGCAATTGTAAAATCTGATAGATATGTGTTAAAAAGAAGTGGAGCAAGCATACAGCCTTGCTTAAGCCCTGTAGATGTTTTAATTTTGTGCAATACAAATTTCCCATCTCCTATTTTCACTCTGATCTAGGTATTACAGTATACAAGTTGTATCGCTTTAAGTAGTCTTTCTGTGATCCCCCAGTTGACCAACTTGACCCATAGTCAGTTTCGGCGCACACTATCAAAGGCTGATTTAAATTCTAAAAAAGTTAAGAACAGCCAGCTTTTCAGCAGTAGCGCTTTTTCAATGAGGATTGAGAGAGCTTGCAGGTTAGTAACTGTCCCTGTATCCTGAGAAAAACCTGTTTGATTCCAAGGAGTAACCTGAGCTAACTTTGCCCACTCATGTAGATCTTTTGGCAGAAGGGATGTAAAATGCTTGCCATTGGTATCTAAGAAGGTGAAAAGACAGTCATTTTCAGCAGCCTTACCTCCCCCTTTATAGAATGTGTGCACAATGGCTCCCCGCCATAAATCTGGTATCATTTCATTTGCAAATGAAAAATGATACAATTCTGCAAGTTTTTCTGACCAGAACTCTGTGCCTCTTGAACAATGCTTGGGGAAGGCCTTTTGCGCCAGTACCAATATCTTCACAAATGTTTTTGAGGGGTATTAGCTATTTGCTGGGCCAAAATGGTCACTAATTTTCCATTTCCAGATCCTCCAACTGATGTAATGCAATTTTTCCCTCTTAATTGTTTGCATATTAACTCCATTTTATTGGTGCCTTTTAAGGCACTGTAACTGGGGGATGGATGGGCCTCAGCCACAGAGGACTTTAGGGTATATACATTTTTTATTAAGGACTAGCAGCCCGTCCCGACGTTGTCCGGGTATGAAATAGAATGTGTGTAATGTGTGTATTTGGCAAGGGCAATTTATTTTAAAATCTCGCGGTAGGCAACATTTTTTGTTTCATTAGAATAGGGACGGAGAAGGGCCAGCTGCAGCCCTGGTTGATGTTAGCAGGCGCGTGTAATTGGTGTAGTGATCCGCCGCCTGAGCCCGGCTACAGCCCTGGTTGATGTTAGCAGGCGCGTGTAATGTCGTTGAATGAGAGAGTTATCAGCTGCGGGTAAATCCGTTTAATGAGAGAGTTCAGTGACAGCGAGTAGGAGAGGCTGCAGTAATTGTCCCCGCAGACACGCTCCTTTGTGTGTTCCCCCGCTTAAGGCCCAGATGCAGGCCTGTTTGATGTTAGCAGGCGCGTGTTCCCTTACTTGAGGCCCAGCTGCAGCCCTGGTTGATGTTATCAGGCGCGTGTAATTAGTGTACTGATCCGCCGGCTGAGCACGGCTAGAGCCCTGGTTGATGGTAGCAGGCACGTCTAATTTCGTTGAATGAGAGAGTTCAGTAACAGCGCGCAGGAGAGGCTGCAATAATGTTACTTACCAGGCCTCCAGCTGAACGCGTTTGTCATGCCCCCAGGACACGGCCACAGCAGACGATCTTCTGATTAATGTACAACAAACATGGATGAAGGGCGGAATGTAGCACACGCCCCCAGCGTTTCTCACGCCCCCAGTGTGCCCCTTGATGCGGCGCAATTGTGTTCACATGGCATGAAGGCCGGACACACGCCCCCAGCATGCCCCTTGATGCTGCGCAGCAACGTAATTGGCGCTTGTATGTACGACTCACGTGGCATGAAGGACGGACACACGCCCCCAGCGTTTGTCACGCCCACAGCCCACGGTGTGATGGCCGTACCACACGCCCCCAGCGTTAGTCACGTCCCAGCCCACGCCCACAGTACAACACAGACCGCCCACAAGGGACTACTTTGCTGGCATGGTTCTTTTACCTTTTAAATGTATATGATGTCCTACGGTACAATTGTATGTCTTGCACTGTATGATTGTGATGAACACCATTGTTACTTGAAAAGTTAATAAAAACAATAAAAAAAAAAAAACAAATGTATATGGTGGCCGTCTGCATAGCCTATGTCCTTCTGCTGCAACTGCCCTTTCCAACGCTGTATTGGGTGTTGTGATTGCTGCTGTGGTTACTGAGATTACCCGCCTCAAAGGTTTGGGCTCTCTCTTTATAATATTAGTATGGATATGTTAAGTGACACTCAATTAAGGTCGAACAATAATTGATCAGGATCTCTTCCTGTGCTGTCCCACTGTGTTTCTCAGTTTTTCGTCTCTACAAGCAGGCAGGGTTTACCCTTGGAGATAAAAAGACATAGAAGGCCTTTAATACTCCTGTTCCTTGACTATTCATGTTCCCTGACACCATGCCGTATTGTGACTGTTCTTTCCTTACTTCTAAGGTTTGGGGGGGGGGAATAACCACCACCGGGTTGCAGGTCATACCAAGTAAAGTAAAAGAAATACAGTTTCCACCACAAGTGAAAAACAAACGCAGCAATAGCAGGTCAAGCCGAATAGGCCTTTGATCGATAGCCACCCTTAAAGTCCAGTAACAAACTCCTTTGCTACCGCCTCTCAGGTAACACCCTCAGTGCCCCCTAGTATCACTTGCCTGAGGCCAGGGCCTTGGTCTAGGAACAGTGTGGCTTGGCCTAGAACGCTTCTCCTCAGGGAAGTCAACTGCCCTTCTTTCTCTTGAAAAACCAGACCTGTCTGTGCCTGGGGTACTGCCGGCCTACCCTTAACTCGCCATCCTTCCTGCAGCCGGATGCCACTTCCTGCCTCCTTTGGACTCCTGCATGCACTTAAAAGCTCCCTACTGGTCCTGCTGAGGTCCTTTGGGGGCCTCCTGTCCCCTTTCGCCGCCCATTAACTGCCCTGTACTCCCACACTGCTCTCCACGCCTAAGCACCTTCCTCCTTCTCTCCACTGCCACCTCTCGTGTCACAGCCCTTTTGATCCTGAGTGGTTCAGACCTTGTCCACAACTAGAACACTGACCTTACAGTCTTTCGTACCCCCAGGGTCCTGGTCGAACAGTATCTCGGCCGCTTCCTCTGGCCTTTCACAGCCACAGGCACCTTCTTCCGATTTATTTATGGAGTATTCTGCAGTAAGAAACGAAGCCCAGGTCGATTTTGAGATAGTTGCTATTAGTCCACCTTTTTTTCTGCTTGAGGGACCATCCTCCAAAATGTATTAGAATTTGTATCTCTACTTGCCTAAAGAAGCTTGGCCCAATAGGTATCTTCCTGCTGTTTGTTTGCCAACCAAACTTCTTTCCTTGGTTTTTTAAGCTTCTCTGATTTTAGTAATGAACTAATACTTTTTTGGATTCAGTCTAAATTTTTTCAATGCCCGATTCACTTCATTCTTGCATTGATTAATGGTTGCAGTTTGAGCGCACCCCATGTTCCTATTTGATCCAAATTGCTTACCTTTATTGGACTGTTCACTTGGAAACTGTTCAATAAGATCCTGTATAAAAGTTTCCCATCATTGCATTATTCTAGGGGCTATCCAGGGTTTGTTATCTCTCTTTGCAATAGGAGTCCATATCTCCAATTCCATTTAAGTCTCCTGTTTGCTTCTATGTATAATGATGCAGCCACACTTTCATTCTCCTCTAATATTACTAAATCCATTTTTATCTCAATAAACTGTGGGAGATGATCACTTTCCGATCAGGACACAATCACAAAATTTGGATATATTTCTACAAGACAAGATTTATGATTGAATAATCAATTATGGTTTTGGAGAGTTAGAAATACGAGTCCAAATTGGTTGCTGGTCATTTTTATGCCTACCATTTAATATTCTAAATCCAGCCCGAGTTAAATTAAAAGACATGGCTTTCCCAATTTTGTCATTACGATTTTAATTGGAAACACCTTTTCCGCAGTGTTCCACAGATAATCTTGCTCTAGAATTTGGATATGATCATACGTGTCAAACAGATACACATTACAATCTCCTGCTACATGCGAAGTAGGAGGCTCTTGCTTCATCTCTATTATAATCGATAATAGGACAGTCATAGCCTTTCACTTTTCCTAATATGATAGATATATATATGTATTCATGATTACCATTGAGAAATTGTGCACCCATGCCAAAATTCTGGTGCTGGCACAGTAGAGGTAATTCTTGCTATAAAGGGCACCTGATCCAAAATGCTGGCACTGGCTCTCTGAAGGGTATTCTTGTCATAAGGGAGAACAACAATGGCATATGAGGGTGGACAACAATGACAAAATACTGGTTGTGACAACGGGCCATCCAAGGAATAAGATGACGTCAATAGGGAACGTCTGACACTGACAATTTGTGTGTAATTCTAGGCATAATGAGGCAGGCATGGCATAATGGGAACACCCATGTGAAAATGCTGTCCCTAGCATAATGGAAGTATTTACTGACATATGAAGGCAAGCACTCTCTTCACATTATGAAAAGATGGGGTAAACTCCTCGGAAGTGTTAGGTTTCTTTGGCTTTGTACATTATAAATGTGGGTCAATAATTAATGAGCGCCCTTTAAGTGTCTATTGCCTTTAAGCAAATTTATGTGAAAATCGTTAATAAAAATGCACTATTTGAACCCATTTTAATATCACGTTTTCATGGTGAGAACCTTCCTGAACCTCCCCTGAAGAAGCCATATTTGCTTGCTGGAATTCAGGGAAAATATTACTCTTCAACCTTTTAAAGTCCTTTCTTGTTTCTTCTCTTTCGTTCTCTCTTCTCTCCTTGATCCCTTTCCTCATTCTTTCCTTTCTTCCTCACCTTCCTTCTCGTATTCATCTTTCTTTTCTTCTTTCTCTCCTTTCTATTCTTTCATTATTTCCTTTTTCTCTTTTTCTGTCTTCCTTGGTTTTTTTTTTTTGGCCTGTCTTTCTTTTGTTTTTAAAGATACTATGGGGTCGATTATGATGGCGGTGAATCCGCATCCTCCGGGCCGGTGGAAGCCACCGCCGGCCAGGAGGATGCGGATTCACCGCCACGGTCACAGAAAACACCCACCGCCAGATTATGATGGCGGTGGGAACAGCGGCGGACGGCAGGTCCAATGGCCGCTGCTCCGTGGGATGTTGAGCCCTATTTGGTGGCGGTGTCTGCAAGACACCGTCAGCCAAATTAGGATGCGTGTTTAAACATGATTTTCTGCGGCGGCTTTTCCGCCGTGGAAAAGCATGTGGAACTTTGCTTCTGGGGGCCCCTTGAGGGCCCCCAGGGTGAAGGGGGGGTGGGGGTGCACATGGGGGGTACCTATGGTACCCCCCTGCATTTACATGCACAAAGTGGCAGGCACCGCGCGGTGCCTGCCGCTTTGTGCATGTAAATGCAAAGCATGCATTTTTAACCTTGTGGCGGGTGCTGCTTCAAGCAGCACCCGCCACAAGGTTAAAGATATGGGATACGGGATGTGACCGCCAGGGTGGCGGTCACATCCTAATTGCAACGGAGGGACCGCCGCTGCCCCTGTGGACGGTCCCTCCACCTCGGGGTGGCGGACGGACGCAGGTCCGTCCGCCATCCTAATAGGCCTCTTAATTTCCTAAAGCAATCTCTTCATTGATTACTTTGTGTTTCATCTTTATCTCAGAGGAATAATTACCATTATTGGGATAGCTGCAGGGATATGTTTACTGGTAGAGAGCTTTGAGGTCTGCATACCCCTATTCTTAATCTTGATCATTAAGACAAGATCAATTTCTGGACCTCAACCAATAGACATTAAGGCAATTGGCCTGATAATCAAAGTCTTTTAGCCTTAGCTTTCGTAATGAGAGTAGTATTGCATGATCAAGAGGCCACAAACCCAAGTGAGACACTTAAATCTCACAGGTGTCTTAAAGAAATGTAAAGTCATAACTAGTCCTTGGGGACCACACAGACAAACCTTTCCCGATACAGTTCTTCTGCCATTGAAGGTGCCGTCTGACTACAGCCGGAATGAGTGGTCTAGCGACAGTGTTTAATTGATGTACCTTCATGTGCTGTTATCTATTCGTTTTATAAGGAAGTAGCTCAAGATCCTTTTATAGATCAGTAGAAGGTTCAATGAATCTAAAGGTTGGAGACCCCTGAACTAGCAAAACCTTTTACCTATACAAAAGTCAATACACTGCCTTTGTCAGTTTGTTTGCATTTCTTTGGCACACATGAAAGATTGAGTGGACAGATTGTTGTAAAATAACACATCCCACTATTCACCGTCCACCTGTGCTCTGCTCCTCTTTTAGCTAATTTCTCACAGAATACTTTAGCTCATTTGGACCATTTTTATTAGCTGGATTTTGATATGCAAAAAAATCTCATAAAGCTTTCTCCTGACTATAGCATACAGGTACTTTGAGTTCATCCGCTATTTTGTTTTACCCTTGGGAACTTGTGTTTTGGAATTTGATATTATGAAGCTGAAGAGAACAAACTTAAATAAGGTAAATACAAAATAATGGAGAATATTGATTTCAGTGAGGATGAAAACAGTGACCATTGTAAAACATATCTTCTATAAACTTAAAAGCCTGCTTAGTTTACAGAAAAAACTTTAGCTATCCTCACAAATGAGCTGTGCTGATAAATAATGTACAGAGTATTGAACAGGAGAAGTTTTACTGGAGGATTTATACTTTTGTTGATGCACTTTAGAAGCTCTGACTTTGTACAATTAGGATAAGAACCAAGATAAATAGCCCTACAGTACTTTAAAAAATAATATAACTTTTTGGTACCTTATGATTATCTGTTACATATTGATGACTGGAGTCTTATAAACTTTACATTCTGTGGGTGTACAACCAATACTCCTCTAACACAACAAACAACCTAGGGATCGGTACCCCCAAGGGACCAAGGACTTGACACCACCCGGGTGACTAACTACTTGGTTTCTCTGGAGGGACCTCAGGTTCAGTACCCCCAGAGGACCTAAGATTTTGTACCCCCAGGGACCCACTATTTGGGTCCCCCAGGTGACCTAGGGTTCAGTACCCCTCAGCAACCTAGGACTCAGTACCCCTGGGACCCAACATTCAGTACCCCTGGGGGACCTAAAGCTTGGTACCCCTGTGGGACGAAGGGCTCAGTACTCCTCAGGATCCACTACTCGTTTCCCGGGTCCCTAGGCCTTCGTGTTCCTGAGAGACCTACACCTCGGTACCCCCAGGTGACCTAGGATTTGCTGCCCATGGAGGACCTAAGGCTCGGTACCTGTAGGAAACCCATCACTCGGAACCCCTGGGGGACCTCAGCTTGGTACCCTTGGGTCCTAGGGCTTGGTACACTTGTGGGATCGAAGTCTCAGTACTCATGAGGGACCCAGGGTTCCGTACCCATGGGGAACTATGGCTTTGTACCCCTGGGGCCCTAGAGTCTGGTACCCTCAGGGGACCTAGGGTTTGATACCACTGGGGAACCTAGGGTTCAATACTTCTGGGGGACACCCAGGGAGACCCACTAGTCGTACCCTTGGTGGTCGCCTAGGGCTCAGTACCTTCAGTGAACCAAGGGCTCATTACACCGGGAAGACCCACTATTTGTACCCCATGGGGGACCGAGGGCTCAGTACCTCAGGGAAACCTTGGGCCCAGTACCCCGGGGACCCACTACTCAGTCCCTAGGTCTCTGTACTCTTGGTAGACCTAGGGTTTGATACCCCCTGGTAGTGACTCTGTACGCCTGGAGTAACTCAGACTTGCCCATCTGGGGATCCTATCGCTTAGTACCCATAGGGGACCTAGGGCATAGTATCCCAGTGAGATATACTACTCAGTACCCCAGGAGCCCTATCTCAAAGCTGGGGCCCAATTAAACCCGGGAGGGCTAGAATGTGACCAGAAAAATTAACTATTTGTCAAGAATGGGCGACAGTCATGCCAGGGATAGTAGGCATGTCTCAGTAAAGGCTCACAATATCACAATATGTCAAGAAAGGGTCATTAAAATGCCAGAATTAGGCAAAACAAACTGTTTTGCCAGGAAGTACATCACCACAAATGTACATTAAGAACTGAATACTATTATATCAGAGATAGCTAGATTGTTGCAAGGAGGCCCACTATTTGTAAAGGATATATCACTATTACACAGGAATAGCCACAATGGTGCCAGTGCATATTGTATGTCAAGCATATGCCACTGGGCCTTATTATGAGTCTGGCGGTCCACGGACAGGTTGACCAGGGCGGGCCACCCTGGGACCACTGCATCCACTGCTACTGCCAGGGAACCGCTGTTCCATGGTGGTTGGCGGTATTCCTGATGCTGCAATATGCTTGGCGGAGCCACTGCAGCCTTGCCAAGCATATTACAAGTTTCCCCATAGCCCCACTTTCATGGCAGTGCGACCACCATGAAAAGTGTGGCATTAAGGAAGAAAAGGGGGAGCTACAAGGCCTCCCTGTGCCTCATGCCATCAGGATGCACATGGGGCACAACATGTGCCCCCCTGTGTGCATGCACACCAGTACCTGCATGGCATGGACTAGAGCATCTATGCCATGCAGTTATCCCCTTTGACGTTCCCATTGCGGTGCCGATTTCATAGGCACTGCGAATGCTAAAGAACTGCCTGAGAGGAGAAAACTGATATGGCGGGTGGTTCCTACATGGTTTTAGTGGTGCAGGAGCACGGCGGTCCCGCTCCCCCACCAGCAAACTCTAAATAAGGCTCACCAAGAATGTCAACAAGAATGACTCAGTGTGTATGCTATCACTATCATGCCAATGAATGCCAACATGTTGTCACAAATCCCCCCAATAGCAAGCATAATCATATTAAGGCTAAGATCACCAATGAGCTGCCAGCCAAACACCATTGCCAAATGCCAAACCCCCCCCCCAAACAGCCATACAACGCCAAAAAAGCATGCACACACAGGCAGACATGCACCTCCACACAGAAAGACCCACTCAGTCAAATACACTTACTCACATACACACAGCTATCTGAGAATCCTGGATTTTCTCTCTTCCACCTTACCTCCAGAGCAGCAGTTTTGATACTGGCTCCCAGAAGGTCCATGTCGTACTATGATTTCCTTGTGGATTTGCCAGTTGCCACGAAGCATGTAGCAAGATGATGGAGCAACTTTACTTTTTACTTTAAATTCTGTTAACTTTGTAATTTTCTTACCACCCTTATCTTTAACCACATGATAGAATCACCAACATTTAATAAGGTAATTTACATAAGTTAACTACTTTTTCACAAGTGAACTTTTTTGATTAAATCTTGAAGAATCCTCTGGATAAAGGTTTCTCGACGGAATGGAGGACCAAAAACTCTTTCATCCTTCTACTCTTTCTCGACAGCGATACACCTAGATAGCCCAAAAAGATACGATTTGGCCCTCAAATGTTATAACTTTGGACTTCTAATGAGGTAAATACTAAGACTTGTTAAACATTAGACTCACTTCCTTGAACTTGTACACTTCACATCTGATAGCACTTCTGTAATTTACAGGACTTTATTCAACTCTTGTCATTGCTGTCCTCTTCCCAACTCATAATTCTCAAACTAGAACTCTCAGCAATTTTCCTATTTGATTTGAACCAACTTATCATAGAGGTTGGACTAACAAACATATAGTATAGGGTTCGCCTCAAACACTTCTATACATTCCCAATTTAGAATAAAGTCACACTACATCATCAAATACAACGATTACCCCACTGAGATATGGCCTCCTCCCAAAATAGAGAACATTACTTTGAGAGGACTTTTAATGACCTAACAAGACCATCCATTCTCCAAATTTGCTACAGCACGAAAACAGAATGACCTAACTACGCTTCCTACTTGCAATTAATATTCCATTCCCTTGTTTTCCACTTATCTTACTCTTAGCAGTCACTGATCTTAGAGTAGTAGTAGCCACTATACCAACCCTCCCTTTTGGTCACATACTCTGGGCTCAACCACTGTCCGGTAGTGTTAAACACCATAACTACCTTACCATTGTCTCTTTCTACTTTTCTTGCATTTATCAAGGGCTTTCTCATACGCCCTTTGGACTTTCCAAATAATTCTCTAACTCTACCCTACATTAAGAGCAGGGGTGTGCGGAACTTGCGGAGTTTTACTCCACAGAATTCACGGAGTTACATAAAAACTCCACAAGATTGCGTGAAGTACCAGCAGTGGGTGGAAAATATGCATGTTGCACTGCTTGTGGTACAATTTAGCGCCAGTAGTGTGAGATGAGCTCAAACGTCAGCACGAATGGCACCTTGTGGTGCACAAGAACACGCAGCCATTTAAGTTGACTTTGCTGCCACTCAAGTGGAAAGTCTACTTGATCGGTAGCGAATTAACTTGAGGAGCAACACTAGGGGATGCCAAATCTCACTCATGCTCACTAGCTCACATTTCTAGAGCCTTGCTGGAAAAATGGTTCCGCCACATGGCAATGGGTAGAATTTGGCCAGAACTCCGAGTTACAAGAATAAGGCACAGTCATCAAATTTCGACAATTCCTCTGGCAGACTGAAACATTCTGCCCACTCCTAGTTAAGAGGTCATTTGATCACTTGTTTAATATAAGACTGAATAATATTTGAACCATCTGATGTTCCTCCTATTGGCATTTTTTGTTAAAATGTTCTCCTTCCTATAAAGCACATTACTCTATCATGTCTCAAGCACTAGTTGAAGGTGCAGATTTCATGGACCATGAGGAGGCCCCCCACCTACATGGTGTGTGTCTGGTCTGTGGGGTATGCCTGGGATAGAAAGGCCGGGGGCTGACAGTCCAATGCCAGAGTGGAATAGATAAATGAGACAAGAGATGGTAGAAGTAGCAAAAGTCGTCGTGTGCTCTGTGTCCATCCCAGATCATGTCTCCTCCACTCATTGGCTGACACTCTGAAAGGTCCAATAGGAGGAGGAAGATAGAAACTTGAAGGTGGTGATATCAGCTTGTGTGAGGACTAAGGCAGTGCTGATTGCTCAACTTTAGCACTAAGAAATAGATGCCTTTGGTAGCACCAGCCTGCCCTCATTACTGCCTCATGCACACTGGGCATGTAACATCATTGCACATTTTCAGAAGTAAATACCTTTTTCTAGCATGTATCTAATAAATAACAGAAGTGGGAAATTGCACCTATTTGGATACACATAATTATTTCATTTGGAGATCATGGACGTCTATTAACTCTGAATTTCAATGTTTATAGTTTCATGGTCAGCAAAAAGGATGGCACTATAGACAACTACTCAAAAAGGCCCCAGAATGATTATTAATGTTTGAACTTGATTATATTTACCTAGGGTGAAGAAGAATTAATGCTGTTGTTCTTTTAAATATGTTGGAGCATGACAGATAAATTGCTCTAAAAGTGTTTTGGGTGTGTCTTTATGAAATAGGTTCTTTATTTATTCTGCCTTAACAGCTGCAGTTCTGGAAATAGTGCACTTTCTCAGCATGTACATTACTAATTGCTTTATGATTATATTCCTCATGTAGAGCAGTTAGGCTATACCTACACATTTCTAAGTGGCTGTACTTGAGAAGAAGTTGTGGAGCAAGTGGAGTAGATGCTAGTCACCTCTCCCCTTACAGTGTTCCATAGGAGACCTGGAGAAGGCTATTGGTTGGTCCAAGGGTCACCTTTTTCAGCCATTTTCACCTGCTAACACTCATTCGAGGTGGTTCCAGTGCTCAGCTACTCTTCAGGGTCATCTCACCACTGTACGCGTTGCTCTCGGTCAAGACTAGTAGAATCTCATTGAGGGTCTTCCTGTAGAGCATGCTTAGAACTCCTCCCAGCCACCACTGTAATCTTACTGAAGCATCTCTGTCAATACTGCTCAGAATGTAGGACACTCAATTAGTTTTGCACTATGGCAGTGCTGCACCTGAATGTAGTCTAGTAAGGGATATTTACTTGTTCTGAATTGATTTATTAATGTGAGGTTACGTGTTTGTCTGAATTAGGGGTGTCTAGCATGATTTATTTTTTATATAAACGGATTACAGGTTGAAGCTTCATGGTGTCACACATTGACCGATGAGTCAGATTGGAACTTGGTAATGCCTGCATCTGAATCCTCATCTAATAATACTACTAGTCGCAAATAATAATCAGAATAATAAAATTCATATTACGTGGGGGAAAGCACCCCCAAATGTAGATTATTAAAATATTGCGAATCAAACACTGAGTTGATATAGAGGCATCGGTCTGCAGTGCCATGAGGGTTGTCAGTTCAGTTGGCTGCGGTATGGAACATGCTGCTATAGATTTATAAACACTTTTCGTTGAGTCTCAATTTTTTTTAATGCAAATCCGAAGCAAAGTGCTGTGGGATTTACAATCCAATGAAAATCGTGATTTGCTTTGGATTGCAACTGAAGTAACCCGAAGCTGCCCAATGCACTGCCGTGCACACTTTTCATTAAGAG
The DNA here is from genome assembly GCF_964261635.1 of Lissotriton helveticus. Lineage (NCBI taxonomy): Eukaryota > Metazoa > Chordata > Amphibia > Caudata > Salamandridae > Lissotriton > Lissotriton helveticus. Next base: position 191,038,809 of record NC_136072.1, read on the forward strand.
GGCATTCCATGGGTGGTGCACGGGCGTTCCCATGCAACCACCCTTGTCTTATGACTGCAATCTCTGTCTACAAAGAATTGAAAATAGGGATGTGGCCAATATCCAGCACCTCCTCGAGGCAAGTGTAATGAGGATAAATGTTTTCATTTCTCCTGTTTTTCCCTTTGCATTCTTTAGCACACATACAAAGTGGGAAACACCTTGAAGAATAGCTTGTGTACTGAAAGGGACTTTTTCCAGTGCAAAGTTATGCTTCACACAATGCATACACCCTTGCACTATGAGACAAGGGTATCTGTGTTGGCCATGGCAGCCAAAAGGGAGCCAGGGTAGGCAGAGAGCAGACAGTGGTGCATCTTACTAGTTATGGTGCTCTTCTGCCCTCTCCTGTTCATGCAACACGGTGCAACAACTTTTCTTGCGGTTCTGTGTTGGATGAATTGTATGTAAATTTGGGCCGTTGTGTCCAGATGGATTGAGTTTAAGAAACTCTGAGCTGCACTGTGCAGAGCCTGACACCTGCTTCTTGGAGCCACCCTGTTTAAAGATCAGGAGCCCTATTATACATTGTGCTCCGGGGAGCAACGGGCGTGTGTGCCTGCTTTGTGCGCCCCCGGGGCACAATGGTATTACAGAAGGGGCCGTAGAAACATGTGCATTCCCTTCTGTAATACTGACAGCGCTAGCGCACATGTAGCTCCAGCATTATCATGAGAGGATGTTCCCTCATTTACATGTGGGCATGGCCTCATGCAAATGAGGGAATACCTTTGTCTTTCTGCGCCCGCATCATATTACTGACGTAGCCGCAGAGGCAAACATCCCTTTAGGAGGCGCACTAAAAGTACTCCACAAAAAGGTGGCACACTTTCTGTGCACCTCCTAAAGGTCACCCTCTGGGGGTAATAAAGGGGTCCCATGGACCTCCCAGATATCCCTCTGCAGGAGGGTGTAGCACTCACTACACCCGCCTGCAAAGGGATCTCTCTCTCCTCCTCAAAGTGCAGATAGGTTGCCGCCTGTACCATATTTTACTCGAACGTGCAAAAACACACGGCTGCCGTGGGGGCAGCATACTCTGCATGATTTTTTAAAGGTGCGCTGTGGCACAAACAGGGAAAGTGTGCCCTCTACATATTACGGCCCCAGGTGTGTGAAGCGCAAGTGCTGCTGTTAGAGGCCTGTGTTCTTAGCCCCACTAACCTGCTACTCTCAGTTCGTTCTAGCTTTTCAAACTCGTAAACCGGGAGTGAGGCCTGTGAGCCGCTTGACAGACATAATGCAGTGCCGCTCACACTTCTTCATCCTCTCAACATCCGGAAGTGACAATGGGCCTGCTAAGAACGACCCGAGGAGACAGGCCAAACACCACATACACTACCGCATCTCCAATCTAAGAGGCCAGCGACATCACTAGTTCCTTTTACCAGCTTACTGCATCCAACTAGTGATGTTGTTTTCCTACAAGCACGCTCTAGAGTCAGAATGTATTTGTATTAAAAATGGAAATAAACAGAGTATTACTATTTGGATTATTTTTACTCTTATTATTCCTCTTCAAAATCTTTTCCTTAGTTTTATGAGCATTATTGCTAATAATAATAATTATGATAATCATAATAATTATGATAATAATTATAATAATTGAAACAACGCATTAATGTATTCTTATTATTAATATTCTTGATGGTATTATTATTGGTAGAAATAACAGACCTCAAAATAGAAATAAAAGACCTCAAGCTGCACCTTCTCAACAAATACTGGGGTCCTTAATCCTTGCCTCCTTACTCGGTTTCACAACTTGCTCCTGACTGTATTAGGCTCCCGCTACTTTTTTCCCTCCCCTCTTCCCATTCTTACATTAACTCCCACCCTCCCCCTTCTTGTTTTGTTGTAATTATTGTTCTACTCCAGCATGTGATCACATATCCCTTCTCCTGCCTCAGTTCCCCTCTACTTCCATACTCCTCCCCCCCTCCCCTGACCATCCCCTCTAGCGTCACTATCTAATACTTGCTATGACCTATAGGTAGTCCATATTTATATTCACTTGTTATAACTGTACTGTTTAGATTGCTCTATTTGTTCTTTGCATGTTACTTTTTTTGTACAAATGTTAAATTGCAATTGTTTCATCACCCAATCACTTGTAATGCGCTCTGATACCCTCGGGTCTAGCCAGCGTTATATAAAACATTTTTAAATAAAAAAAATATATATATATTTTAACAATTGAGAAAAATTAGATAATCTTAAAAATAAATAAACAATATTTTCAAAATATACAATTAAATATATTAAACATAAAAAACCAAATATAATATTAATTGCATATAACAACAAGCATTGGAAATGCAATCGGGCTCAGACTTATTTGAGTTTGAGCTAATGGCATTGTAAATGCCAATGTATTGTTGCTATGTGTTATGGAGTGTGTTCATGTGGCGTGTACTGCCAGTGATCTCCTTGTGAGTGTGAGAATATTGCACCGTTACTGCCTGTGATGTCCTTCTTGTGAGTGTGAGAAGCTTGCACCTCTGCTGCCTGTGGTCTCCTTGTGAGTGTAAGAAGCTTGCACTGCTGCTGCCTGTGATGTCGTTCTTGTGAGTGTGAGAAGCTTGCACCGCTGCTGCTTGTGATGTCCTTCTTGTGAGTGGGAGAAGCTTGCACCTCAGCTGCCTGTGGTCTCCTTGTGAGTGTAAGAAGCTTGCACAGCTGCTGCCTGTGATGTCCTTCTTGTGAGTGTGAGAAGCTTGCACCGCTGCTGCCTGTGAGTATGAGAAGATTGCATTGTGCATCTCCGTGCTGTGCCTGTTCTTTGTAAGGGACTCTTGCTCTGTTGCTGCTGCTGCCTTGGCACAGTACCTGCTGTGAGTGTGTAAGGGAAGCTTGCACCACTGCTGCTTGTGATGTCCTTCTTGCGAGTGTGAGAAGCTTGCACCTCTGCTGCCTGTGGTCTCCTTGTGAGTGTAAGAAGCTTGCACTGCTGCTGCCTGTGATGTCGTTCTTGTGAGTGTGAGAAGCTTGCACCGCTGCTGCTTGTGATGTCCTTCTTGTGAGTGGCAGAAGCTTGCACCTCTGCTGCCTGTGGTCTCCTTGTGAGTGTAAGAAGCTTGCACAGCTGCTGCTTGTGATGTCCTTCTTGTGAGTGTGAGAAGCTTGCACCGCTGCTGCCTGTGAGTATGAGAAGATTGCATTGTGCATCTCTGTGCTGTGCCTGTTCTTTGTAAGGGACTCTTGCTCTGTTGCTGCTGCTGCCTTGGCACAGTACCTGCTGTGAGTGTGTGAGGGAAGCTTGCACCACTGCTGCTTGTGATGTCCTTCTTGCGAGTGTGAGAAGCTTGCACCTCTGCTGCCTGTGGTCTCCTTGTGAGTGTAAGAAGCTTGCACAGCTGCTGCCTGTGATGTCCTTCTTGTGAGGTCTCGCAGTTGTGAGAGTTTGAGCTATTGGCATTTTAAATGCAAGTGCCTTTTATTTATGTATTGGTTTTTGAAACATAAATAAAAGGCATTGTCAATTACAATGCCAATATCTTAATCTCTCGCAAATGCGAGACCTATTGCATTGCAAATGCTTGATGGTACTGGTGGCACTGGTAATACCGGTAGCTGTAGTATTGGTGGTGGTGGTACTGGCAGTGGTAGTATATGTGGTGGAGGTACTGGTAGTGTTAGAATTGGTGGTGGTGGTACTGGTAGCAGTAGTATTGGTGGTGGTGGTACTGCTGGCTGTAGTACTGGGAGTGGTAGTACTGGTGGTGGTGGTACTGGTGGTGGTAGTAATGGTGGTGATGGTACTGGTAGTGGTAGTACTGGTGGTGGTAGTACTGGAGGTGGTGGTACTGGTAGTGGTAGTATTGGTGGTGGTGGTACTGGTAGTACTGGTGGTGGTGGTAATACTGGTAGTGGTAGTACTGGTGGTGGTGGTACTGGTGGTGGTGGTACCGGTGGTGGTGGTGGTACCGGTAGTGGTCAGTACTGGTGGTGGTGGTGGTATTGGCAGTGGTAGTATATGTGGTGGAGGTACTGGTAGTGTTAGAATTGGTGGTGGTGGTGGTACTGGTAGCAGTAGTATTGGTGGTGGTGGTATTGCTGGCTGTAGTAGTGGTAGTACTGGTGGTGGTGGCACTGGTGGTGGTAGTACTGGTGGTGGTGGTGGTGGTACTGGTAGTGGTCGCACTGGTGGTGGTGGTACTGGTGGTGGTGGCACTGGTAGTACTGGTGGCTGTAGTACTGGCAATGGTAGTACTGGTGGTGGTAGTACTTGTAGTGGTAGTACTGGTGGTGGTAGTACTGGTGGTGGTAGTACTGGTGGTGGTGGTGGTGGTACTGGTAGTGGTAGTACTGGTGGTGCTGGTGGTGGTGGTACTGGTAGTGGTAGTACTGGTAGTGGTAGTACTGGTGGTGGTGATACTGGTAGTATTGGTGGTGGTGGTGGTACTGGTTGTGGTAGTATTGGTGGTGGTGGTACTGGTACTGGTAGTATTGGTGGTGGTACTGGTAGTGGTTGTATTGGTGGTGGTGGTGGTACTGGTAGCGGTAGTAATGGTGGTGGTGGTACTGGTAGCAGGAGCATTGGTGGTGGTGGTACTGCTGGCCGTAGTACTGGTAGTGGTAGTACTGATGGTCGTGGTACTGGTGGTGGTAGTACTGGTGGTGGTAGTGGTATTGGTAGTGGTAGTACTGGTGGTCGTGGTACTGGTAGTACTGGTGGTGGTGGTAGTGATAGTACTGGTGGCTGTAGTACTGGTAGTGGTGGTGGTACTGGTACTGGTAGTGGTAGTACTGGTGGTGGTGGTAGTACTGGTGGTGGTAGTACTGGTGGTGGTGTTACTGGTGGTGGTAGTGGTACTGGTAGTACTGGTAGTGGTAGTACTGGTGGTGCTGGTGGTGGTGGTACTGGTAGTACTGGTGGTGGTGGTGGTGGTGGTGGTAGTGGTAGTACTGGTGGTTGTAGTAGTGGTAGTACTGGTGGCTGTAGTAGTGGTAGTACTGCTGGTGGTAGTACTGGTAGTACTGATGGTGGTAGTACTGGTAGTACTGGTGGTGGTGGTACTGGTAGTGGCAGTACTGGTGGTGGTGGTACTGGTAGTGGTAGTATTGGTGGTGGTGGTGGTACTGGTAGTGGTAGTATTGGTGGTGGTGGTGGTGGTACTGGTAGCGGTAGTACTGGTGGTGGTGGTACTGGTAGCAGTAACATTGGTGGTGGTGGTACTGCTGGCCGTAGTACTGGTAGTGGTAGTACTGGTGGTGGTGGTACTGGTGGTGGTAGTACTGGTGGTGGTACTGGTATTGGTAGTGGTAGTACTGGTAGTGGTAGTACTGGTGGTCGTGGTACTGGTAGTACTGGTGGTGGTGGTAGTGGTAGTAATGGTGGCTGTAGTACTGGTAGTACTGGTGGTGTTGGTGGTACTGGTGGTGGTAGTACTGGTGGTGGTGGTGGTACTGGTAGTACTGGTGGTGGTAGTACTGGTGGTGGTGGTACTGGTGGTGGTGGTAGTGGTACTGGTAGTACTGGTAGTGGTAGTACTGGTAGTGCTGGTGGTGGTGGTACTGGTAGTAGTGGTGGTGGTGGTGGTGGTAGTGGTAGTACTGGTGGCTGTAGTAGTGGTAGTACTGGTGGCTGTAGTAGTGGTAGTACTGCTGGTGGTAGTACTGGTAGTACTGATGGTGGTAGTACTGGTAGTACTGGTGGTGGTGGTACTGGTAGTGGTAGTACTGGTGGTGGTGGTACTGGTAGTGGTAGTACTGGTGGTGGTGGTACTGGTAGTGGTAGTACTGGTAGTGGTGGTACTGGTAGTACTGGTGGTGGTGGTACTAGTAGTGGTAGTAGTGGTAGTACTGGAGGTGGTGGTACTGGTAGTGGTAGTACTGGTGGTGGTAGTACTGGTGGTGGTAGTACTGGTAGTGGTGTTACTGGTGGTGGTACTGGTAGTGGTAGTACTGGTGGTGGTAGTAGTGGTAGTACTGGTGGTGGTACCGGTAGTGGTAGTGCTAGTGGTGGTGGTACTGCTGGCCGTAGTACTGGTAGTGGTAGTACTGGTGGTGGTGGTACTGGTGGTGGTAGTACTGGTGGTGGCAGTGGTACTGGTAGTGGTAGTACTGGTAGTGGTAGTACTGGTGGTCGTGGTACTGGTAGTACTGGTGGTGGTGGTAGTGGTATTACTGGTGGCTGTAGTACTGGTAGTGGTGGTGGTGGTACTGGTAGTGGTGGTACTGGTGGTGGTGGTATTACTGGTGGTGGTGGTACTGGTGGTGGTGGTAGTGGTACTGGTAGTACTGGTGGTGGTGGTAGTGGTATTACTGGTGGCTGTAGTACTGGTAGTGGTGGTGGTGGTACTGGTAGTGGTGGTACTGGTGGTGGTGGTATTACTGGTGGTGGTGGTACTGGTGGTGGTGGTAGTGGTACTGGTAGTACTGGTAGTGGTAGTACTGGTAGTGGTAGTACTGGTAGTGGTAGTACTGGTGGTGGTGGTACTGGTAGTACTGGTGGTGGTAGTACTGGTGGTGGTGGTAGTGGTAGTACTGGTGGCTGTAGTAGTGGTAGTACTGGTGGCTGTAGTAGTGGTAGTACTGGTGGTGGTAGTACTGGTAGTACTGATGGTGGTAGTACTGGTAGTACTGGTGGTGGTGGTGGTACTGGTAGTGGTAGTACTGGTGGTGGTGGTGGTACTGGTAGTAATGGTGGTGGTAGTACTGGTGGTGGTGGTACTGGTGGTGGTGGTAGTGGTACTGGTAGTACTGGTAGTGGTAGTACTGGTAGTGGTGGTGCTGGTGGTGGTGGTACTGGTAGTACTGGTGGTGGTGGTGGTAGTGGTAGTGGTAGTACTGGTGGCTGTAGTAGTGGTAGTACTGGTGGCTGTAGTAGTGGTAGTACTGGTAGTACTGATGGTGGTAGTACTGGTAGTACTGGTGGTGGTGGTACTGGTAGTGGTAGTACTGGTGGTGGTGGTACTGGTAGTGGTAGTACTGGTGGCGGTGGTACTGGTAGTACTGGTGGTGGTGGTACTGGTAGTGGTAGTAGTGGTAGTACTGGAGGTGGTGGTACTGGTAGTGGTAGTACTGGTGGTGGTGGTAGTGGTAGTACTGGTGGCTGTAGTAGTGGTAGTACTGGTGGCTGTAGTAGTGGTAGTACTGGTGGTGGTAGTACTGGTAGTATTGATGGTGGTAGTACTGGTAGTACTGGTGGTGGTGGTGGTACTGGTAGTGGTAGTACTGGTGGTGGTGGTGGTACTGGTAGTAATGGTGGTGGTAGTACTGGTGGTGGTGGTACTGGTGGTGGTGGTAGTGGTACTGGTAGTACTGGTAGTGGTAGTACTGGTAGTGGTGGTGCTGGTGGTGGTGGTACTGGTAGTACTGGTGGTGGTGGTGGTAGTGGTAGTGGTAGTACTGGTGGCTGTAGTAGTGGTAGTACTGGTGGCTGTAGTAGTGGTAGTACTGGTAGTACTGATGGTGGTAGTACTGGTAGTACTGGTGGTGGTGGTACTGGTAGTGGTAGTACTGGTGGTGGTGGTACTGGTAGTGGTAGTACTGGTGGCGGTGGTACTGGTAGTACTGGTGGTGGTGGTACTGGTAGTGGTAGTAGTGGTAGTACTGGAGGTGGTGGTACTGGTAGTGGTAGTACTGGTGGTGGTGGTACTGGTAGTACTGGTGGTAGTGGTAGTACTGGTGGTGGTGGTAGTGGTAGTACTGGTGGCTGTAGTAGTGGTAGTACTGGTGGTGGTAGTACTGGTAGTACTGATGGTGGTAGTACTGGTAGTAGTGGTGGTGGTAGTGGTACTGCTAGTACTGGTAGTGGTAGTACTGGTGGTGGTGGTACTGGTAGTACTGGTGGTGGTGGTAGTACTGGTGGTGGTGGTAGTGGTAGTACCGGTGGCTGTAGTAGTGGTAGTACTGGTGGCTGTAGTAGTGGTAGTACTGGTGGCGGTAGTACTGGTAGTACTGATGATGGTAGTACTGGTAGTACTGGTGGTGGTACTGGTAGTGGTAGTACTGGTGGTGGTGGTACTGGTAGTGGTAGTACTGGTGGTGGTGGTACTGGTAGTACTGGTGGTGGTGGTACTGGTAGTGGTAGTAGTGGTAGTACTGGAGGTGGTGGTACTGTAGTGGTAGTACTGGTGGTGGTAGTACTGGTGGTGGTAGTACTGGTAGTGGTGGTACTGGTGGTGGTGGTACTGGTAGCGGGAGTACTGGTGGTTGTGGTACTGGTAGCAGTAGCATTGGTGGTGGTGGTACTGCTGGCCGTAGTACTGGTAGTGGTAGTACTGGTGGTGGTGGTACTGGTGGTGGTAGTACTGCTGGTGGTAGTGGTACTGGTAGTGGTAGTACTGGTAGTGGTAGTACTGGTGGTTGTGGTACTGGTAGTACTGGTGGTGGTGGTAGTGGTAGTACTGGTGGCTGTAGTACTGGTAGTACTGGTGGTGGTTGTGGTACTGGTAGTGGTAGTACTGGTGGTGGTGGTGGTACTGGTAGTGGTAGTATTGGTGGTGGTGGTGGTACTGGTAGTACTGGTGGTGGTGGTACTGGTAGTGGTAGTACTGGTGGTGGTGGTAGTGGTACTGGTAGTACTGGTAGTGGTAGTACTGGTAGTGGTGGTGCTGGTGGTGGTGGTACTGGTAGTACTGGTGGTGGTGGTAGTGGTAGTACTGGTGGCTGTAGTAGTGGTAGTACTGGTGGCTGTAGTAGTGGTAGTACTGCTGGTGGTAGTACTGATGGTGGTAGTACTGGTAGTACTGGTGGTGGTGGTACTGGTAGTGGTAGTACTGGTGGTGGTGGTACTGGTAGTGGTAGTACTGGTGATGGTGGTACTGGTAGTACTGGATACCGCGCGCAGACTACCCATGCTAATACAAAGTGATTCCGTGCAGTTACAGGCAAGCACAATCATTGTGTAACTCATTCGGTAATCTGTATTTAAATACTGCCTCTTTTTCAGCCCCAAAAAGGCTGCAGACGAACGCGCGCCCTATACATGCAATGCAGAATGGTGAACGCGCTCCCACCATCTGGATTGCATTAGAAGGGCACCCTGACAGCTCCTAATTAAAATTAATGGTCTGCCGTGCGCGAAACCGCACAGAAAATGCCAAAAATGGCGGACAAACATTACATATGCCCTATCGCATCAAGACTAATAAAAAAACATCACCGCGAGGACCAATGACCATTCAGATTACAAAATTAAGCACTGCAAATGCACGAGCAAAAAAGAATTTATCCAGCATGAGCAAGAAACTCGCTACAATACGGCTCGCAGCTCCTCCCCACTTCGTGGTGACGTCGCCGAGCCCGTAAAAAGGTACACATTTTATATAAAATAAATTATTAAATACATTTATAAACTATATTTATTTAAAAGGAGCAAATATAAACAAACACATCATTTAAAACATACTTGTATTTATTTTATTTCCAACACTAACACCACACCTATAAAAAAAGACTTCAACTTTTTTATTTAAATGTATTTCCATAATAAACATAATTAATAATGAATTTAAAAAATATTATGAATCAAAAAAGATAAACGTTCATTGAGTACACATTCTTTAACACTATAGTATCCACAACACACACCTAAAATTATTTACACAATTTACATAATTAGTTACTAATTCATTAATGTAAATTAATTAACAACTAAATAATATTTCATCAATAAAAAATAAATTACTTCCCCCACCCTTCCCACCATTTACACCTATAAACACCACAACACACACCTAAAATGAGTTACACAATTACCAATATTAATTACTAATTATTTAATTTAAATTAATTAAGAACTAATTAATAATTCATCAATAATAAATAATTTACTTCCCACCCTTCCCTCCATTTACACCTATGGACACCACAACGCACACATAAAATTAATTAGACAATTACCATCATTAATTACTTATAAATTAAAAATAATTAACAACTAATTATTAAATTATTAATAATAAATTAATTTACACATTTCACACTATAACATCTCAATTAAACAAATATTACAAAATAGCCCCCCCCCTTCCGGACCGGCCCGCGGGTCGTTCCTGCTGCCACTGCCTTTGGGTTTTAGTGTTCTAACGCATACACACCACTCCTCTGCACAAGTTACCTGTTCTTCTCTTGTTTTTTCAAATTTTCCCCTTTCCATGGCTTGAACCTCATTTATAGTATAATATGTATACGATTATGAATGGTATATATATATACATATGATGGACCAACACTGGATGGCTACCCGCGTAATTGATGTAATAAAACTGTAATAGTGAAACAAGCACATGTGAATGTACCCAGTATTTGATGATGTAAATAACCTTTCAGGCTCCTGTGAATAGCGCTATGGTTACTGAGTTGGGTACCAGGCAAACAACGCATCAACATTATTGTACCAAAGGTAACTAGGATCGCTGGGAGTGCCAGTGAATCAATGTCTGCAACCTTGCACTGCATAACTTGGACCCTTTTCATACTTTGTCCTCCTTCTTTCCCTCTTTGAATTCTTTGTGATGATTTGTATAAAATGCCAATAAAATAATCTTTAAAAAAAATAAATATATATATATATAAATAAATAAATATTATTCAATAAATATAATAACATGAAATTACTTCCCACCCTATTCCCCTGTAAACCCACAACCCGCTACAGAACCAACAACTCAAATTTCAAATAAAGAAGAATTAATATCTACTAAAAATAATCAATACATTTGACATAATTACATTTCTTCCCACCCAATTCCCCTATAAACCCACAACCCACTACGGAAATAAAAACGCAAAATTCAAATAATTTTTTTTTATAACTACTAAAATTTTAACACATATAATAAAAATACAAAAATTCTTATACCAAAAAACAAACATCACACACATATAACATATATACTAAAATACATAACATTAATAAATAAATTGATATTTTCTAACAACTACATTTTTGCAAACGATATTGAACACTTCGATCTTTTTTTTAATCGATATTACTTACCTAAAATCGATATTCTTGACCATGAGAATTTGTCTGTCGATATTCCTGACCAACGATATTTTTGACACAATATTTGTGCAATTCGATATTTTTTACTCGATATTCTGTCTCTGCCCAATTGTAATAATATTATTATTATTAGTAGTAGAAGTAGTACTATTACTAGTACTCTTATAATAATATTTATTATTAACATTAGTATTAATCATAGTTATTACCATTGTTTGCATTTATTGTTTATGGCTGCATCTGCTGCCCACTTCATGATTATATGTATTCCTATTGAAACCTATTCACACAAATACTCTGTCACAAGAATAACAGCACGGCACAAAAAACAGAAAAAGTTTATTTAGGCGTAGCGATACATAGCAGAGGGCACATACATATATCTCGTTAGCTGATTCTCAAGGTTAAATCTTAAGGTGAGATTTAACCAACAACTAACGAGACATATGCATGTGTCCTCTGCTATATATGCTTTAGATTAGCATAATAATTAGTCATATTTCAGACTCAAAAGCTTCAAAGCTGGCTCGGCTTCCGGGGTCAGCCTGGGTGCCAGACAGGATGGTTTGCTGATGGGATCTGGGCACTGATTATAATCCTGTCAATTAAAAACAGACCTTGCTCTGCAGAGCAGCAACAAGACACCAACTTTTACTATTTCTGGGTGTATTATCAGATCAATAGGACGGAGAGTCCTTGCATTTTATCTATAGACAACCTTTGCTCCACTATTCTTAGTGATAAGCATAGAAGGAGACTGGGATATATTTTCAACCATTCCCTGAGGAGGATGCACACGTGTCTACATTTGTAAAAAAAAAACAATGATTGAATATTAATGATAGATTTTCAAGCAGTTCTAAATTGGGTTGCGCTGTGCTTCACAAGATATGCCTGCATGATTGAAGAGTCTTCCTCAAACTGTAAATGTTGGATTAATGCAGATAGGAAAGAAGAAGTGAAAACAGGATGTAAATTTACACAGAACCCCAGCAGAACTACTAACCTTTTTCAGTCAACACAACTCAGCAACCAATGTTGCTGCTGTGTGAAAGGGAGTGGGGAGCAGTGCTATATCTATTGAGGTATGGCGCTTTTATTCGCCGCCAGCACTGGTACACTTTAGACTGTCATGTGCCAAAGCACAACACTTGAACCCTAGTTCAAGGATGTGTGTGTTCAGTCAAGCATGGGAAACATCCTTTACAACGCAACTTTTACCACCCAGTGCCTTTACGACGCAACTTTTACAACGCAAACCATTACAACGCATTGCGCTGGGGGGCGCTCTAGGATAGGGAATAGATTTAATTTACTATCCAACACCTTCCCTAGTGTCCACGGGGACTGGAGTTGGAATAGTAAATTAAACTATTCACTATCCAGCACCCCAAAGCGCTATGCATTGTAAAAACCGCGTTGTAAAGGCATGCGTGGTAAAAGCATGCGTTGTAATGTCATACATCCGTCAAGCATAGGGTTTCTACACACTTAACCGCAATGATGCTTGTCCTTGCCAGGCGTAGGCTCGTGACCATTAGGGAGCCACTCGAGGCCCCAAAATCAAGGACTGGTTACACGACATAGTTTATTGTCAAGAGCAACTGACACTTTATTGGGACCTCATGCCGATGGCATCCAGACCAGAAGACATCTGGGAACCTTTCACAACACAGCTTCGTGCCTGCGATGCGCCTCCAGACCCCGCTGTATCCCCACCCACCATGCCTGCACCAAACGAGGATCAAACTTCTAATTGATCAGGCAACTTCCTACATATCGAGCTCTTGATGGGTTTGAGAATACAGATTTGAAGCTGTGGCTAGTATGTTAGATTGTAAGCTATTCATTATGCTAAAGTATCTTTGCCTTTTCATGTTTTCAGTCCTGACACTTCAATGCACGCACTGCTACTTCTCTCCCACAGTGGGGTTCCCCGACTAACTATGGGGCTATAACGATAATTGACTATATACACTGTATGAACTCTGTTACTGTCTATCTTCCTGCCATATTTGTATACATTGTGTATGATCACTCCAATCAAATATAAATAAAAAGTTTAAAAAGCATAGGGTTTCTACTAGCATGCCACCCTTTCAGTACAAAACTTTTGCATTAATAATTTCCCCCTTTCTATGCGTGCTGTATAGTGCAGCAAACATGCAAAGTTACAAAAATGTGAAGAGTTTTAAAACTTGCTATACAGTTATGCCTGCCATGAGGAGGACTAAGCGTTTGGTGCAAATCCCTGTTTACCAATGTAAGTAGATAGAAATTGTCATCAAACGCCCATGCTTCACCTGGATGCAAAGAAGTGCAAAGCTGTGCATAGCATTGCCCTGCGTTACTTTGGCCAACTTTCCAATGCAAATACTGATTTGCGTCGAAAAGAAATGCCATCACAACACTTTGCATTACAAAAGTAACGCAAACACAACACAAAGTGGTAGTAAATCTGGGACGTAATTTTTAGGTTTCACGTGAGACAGTGCCTGCTTGCGTGACATCTTGTTTGTTATAGGTGGTTAGAGGCTATCTATTGCTTTAATCAGCTTCCCTATTTCCAGTGTGAGGGATGCTCACACCACTTGCAGGATAAAAGGAGTGTTTGCAAGATTATTTATCTATGTGTCCGAAATGTAATCTCTGTCCCAGCCTCACCTAGTAAACCATGTCTATTCTTACAGTCTATGTGACAACTCATGTTTATGTGCAGTGACTTTCACTGCTCCATGTTTAGAGGGCTGTAATATAATATTTTATGCTATGAGAATATCGAGGACAGAATATAGCGCCTATAGCAAAGGTCTTCAAACTTTTTTTCTCTGAGCCCCCTAAGCAAAATGATTTGAAGTTGGGACTTCTTCCAAAACTAAATGGCAAGGATTTGGGAAGTAGGAGGGGGAGTGGTGATCACAGAGGGCGGGGATCATGAGATCATTTCAGGAGTGTTTTTCTGTCGCTCGTATTCCTCACTAAAAGTGGAATTTATACAAAAGCAACAGCATCAAGCAAGAACAGAATTGACCAAACACACTACTGCCTATAATTGGGGGCCTGGGAGCACCAATGCACTCCACCTGCTGCACTAATGATGTCTGTAGCCCTGAGAAGCAGGCTATCTCATCTTCTTTCACTCCTTCCCCACCATGTCTGACTTCAATCTTGAAACAGTTCTGGTCTTATTTCGAGCTACTGCATGCGGCCCCCTATTTTGTGCCAGGGGCACCATCCGCCCAGATGCTAGAAACAAAAATGACCCCTCATGCTAACTTTTTATTGTAAAACATTTATAATTGTGATGCAGTGGACCCCTGGGCAAAAGTGTCACTGCAACAGTTTCACTAATTATAGGTAGTGCCTTGCTGTCGCCTCTGGCATTTGTTAACAACATGGGCTCCCATCTCACTCCATTCCATCTCTCATAGTGTCCCTCTCGCTCTCATCTCCCTGATACCCAAATCAAGGTGTCTCCTCTGCTTCATGTTTTCCCCTCCCTTGGGCCATTGCTCTATGGCTCAAAGAAACACTGAACCGCAGGTATGCCCTGGCCATGTAATGCAACTGCTGCACCAATGATACCTACAGCTCTGTGAAGCTGCCCACTCAACAGGATCATTACTTCTAGGTCCCAGCCTAAAGCACATTTACCCCCCACCCCCTCCCGTTGATGGGGCCCTTTTCTGTTCAGTGCGCAACAATGGTGACCTGGGCCCTAATGCTAGCCAGGAAAATGCACCCCATGTTCTTTTTCACAGCAAGACTTCCATAACTGGTTCCAGTGCCCACTCATAGGGGGCCGGGGAGGGGGGCTCCTGTGCTATAAATCAGATAGTAGAGAACTAAAGAAGAACCATGCCTTCTCACCAAGGTGCCTGCTACCTGAAAGAAATGTAAATGTGCGCAATGGTAAAACACTAAATATAAAGGCTGCTTTGGAGCCAGTGTAGCTTTTTAATTAATTATTTAATCTTTTTGACAGGTAACATAAAAGTCCATTAAAAGGAGTGGAGGGTGGGCGCACACTGCCTCACATCTTAGTTTGCCCCGATACATCATAGTAAATGCAGTGCATGATAACACTTACTTCGGTGTCAGGCTTTAGTTTTTCACCCTTGTTGGTGCAGCCACTGCTGTGTATCGCTAGACACGTGTTTCAGGATAGTTGTCCTTCTTCAGTGGAGAGCAACACATTCTTTTTTGGGGGAGCTGGAAATGCGGCCCAATTAATTAATTAATTAATTAATTGTGGGTTTCTAACACGCTAGAATCGACTCCCGAAGGAGTATCTCTGTGCTATAGAAAGCTGGGGAACCCGTCCTGGCTTTCCCTGTGAGATGGTCCCTACTGGGTATCTCCAAGGTGAAACCAGGCATCCCCGGCGTATGTGGGGGGCCGTTGTGGAGATGAGGCAAGCTAATGCCCAGAGTTGCCGAGTGTGATCCCTGGTTAGAGTAGGCACCGAGGCGAGAATTATCGAGTCCGCTGACCCTGGTCCACGACCCTGCCGCGTCGGGAATTGAACCCTGGTCCCGGGCCGTCCTCTGCTTCCGGGTCTGCCGCCTCTAACCAGTGAGCCACACCAGTCCACAATGCAGTCTCAGGTCTCTGTACCACTCGCTGGGTGCTGGTGCATCAACCAGAGCTCGTCAGCTCATTACTTCAAGGGAGCCTTTTCCCCCTGTGAAAAACTACAGCCTGACAGCGAAGTAAGTTTTATCATGCACTGCATTTACTATGATGCATCGTGGCAAACAGAGTGCTGAGATGTGAGACAGTGTGCACCCACCCTCCTCCTGTTTTAAAAGGCTTCCTATCGCCACTAGAACATCACTTTTAGTGACTTTATGGTGGCGATACGGGCTTTGCCTTATTTACAGAGCAGCGTTAAGCCACTTAAGGTGGCTTAACGCTGCCTTGTAAATAAGGACCCCTTTCACGCTATGCATAGCGTGAAAGGGGTGGGCAGTGGGTGTTGCAGTGGCCCTTTCACCGCAACACCCATTGATTTTGATGCTGCCTCCTATTTACAAGGGCAGCGTAAATAGGAGGCAACGCCAAAATGAAGACCAGGAACAACCTGGTCTTAAGTTGGTGAAATGAGGAGAAATGCTTTCTTTCTCCTCGTTTTTGCTTTTTCCATGTGTGCTGCCTTGTGCAGCACACATGGAAAAAGCGAAACACCTTGGATTGTTCATGTGTAGGAAGGTGACCCTTCCTGTACGTAAACAATCTTTAAACAAAATGACATTTTATAACTTTCATGTGTGTTGCATTAAGCAGCACACATAGAAGTGACAAAATGGTATTTCAGGATTGTTTATGTGCAGGTAAGGGGACCTTCCTACACATAAACAATCCTTCCCTTCATGCAGACACCCTTGCACTATGGTGCATGTGTTGGTGCTACACTGCTAAGTGTAGAACCAGCGCAGGGGGAAACGCAAGGTTGCACCATATCATTGTAAATATGGTGCAGCCCTGTGTTTCATAAGTGGCAAAGTGAGGCGTTAAGCCATGACGGCTAACGCCTCACTCCACCACTTCTTTGTACATATGCCCCTTAACCCCTTCCGTGCGGCGCACGTTCAGCGGACCTCGCGTGCACTACCCCGGAAGTGCTGCGCACGTCCGCTGAACGTTCCGGCTCCGCCCGCGCAATAGAACGTTCCGCACCAGCGCGGAACGTTCGGCGCAGCAGAGGGGTTTATTTAGTAAGAAGGGAAGAGGGACGAGGGTTGGGTGATGGAGTTTTGTCAGAAGAACATTATCTACCTGTTCCTTATTTCCATTATCTTTAGTTATTAGGAGCGCCTAGAAATACCGCCAGCAGTAAGCGCTTAATGAAAACTGTATATAAATATTTATAATCCGCTGGAAGGCCTGTACATGGAAGTGTCGGGATCTCTGTGAACCTTTTAATGAAACAATATCCAGTAATTTGCTTCCAGACTTATGATTTGAGTCAGCCTTCTGTCATTCATTGCAGCTCCTCGGCCAATGTTTTTCATGTAAAATGTATGCGGAGCAGGAGGAGGGGGGGACTGGTAGTTTGCTTAAACACCCACATGTCAAAGTGTTATTTGTATGATATCACGTCCACATGGCCATGAGACACATTAGTGAAGCTTCAACACCGTCACAAAGTAAACATGAACTTCATAGAAATTATGAATAAATGATGAGCTACCTCCATCTGCTGGGCATTTCTAGAAAATATAAATTGCTGGACTGTGTAGGCTGTACTTTTTACGTGATCATTTAACTGATTTAAATTAGATGACATGGATTATGAAAAATTCAGCAATTGCTCTATCAGTGCCCTTCTATGGATACTAAGTCAATTAAATTAGTGTCCGATCCTATGCATAATATATACCTTATATACCAATATGACCTTAACAGTGAAAAGTATTCTTTTTAGGTCTTGACTGCAGACGACTTTAGCTGTCTGTATGCAGAAGTATTGTTCTCAATACATATAATATACTTACATCTACTAGCTTGGGGCCCCTGAGGGCCATTTTTGTTACAGGGCCGTTTTTGCAGCCTAGGTGCAAAATCGTCCCTGTACCAAAATCGGCCGAAAACCGGCCATGGCAAAGAGCTTGGCGGCACCCACAACCGGGGCGAGGGGGCCGGAAGAGCACTTTGCCAGGGCCGGTTTTGGTCCCAGTCCGGCCCAGGGGGTACGCCCCGGTGTCACTCTTTTCAGACGGCGGAGGTGAGCAGGTTTTTGTCAAACTACCATAATCCCCGGGACCCCGTGAACATTGGGCACCCTGCCTCCCCTGTCCCCGGAACAAGTAATTCGTTGGCCACCGACCTGCTCTTACCTGCAGGGGTGGCAAACTTAGGGGCCGCCCTGGGTGACAGTAGGTCTAACTACGCCACTGCTATGTTGTCTACCTCAGCTGTCTTCTTTTGAGTTGATGGATTTCCTTCGCATTCTTGTGTTTCTCCCGCCAAAGAGCATTTTTGTCTCACAGTGTTTTGACTGGGTGAGCTGAATCCTTGCGCTGCATACTTAAGGGGACTTTTTTTTTTAATTGAGCACTCTTTGGAGTGTATGTGTTCCCTTGCTCTTTCCGTTTGACATATTTGTCCTTCCTCCATCTAGTCTAGACTGGCTTTTTGCTACCCGTGATGCTCCACACGCCAGTCTACATGTTAATTATTTAAAAAATGTTTTATTGATTTTTTTTTGTATAATGGTCCAACAGCTGCAAAGTGCAGCTAGAGTATGCACTATATTTTCTTGAGTCATGTGCACTTCTTTTTGCTTGTTTGTTTTACAAGTTAATTTACCATTCTAACATGGCGTGCACCCATAATAGAATGGTAAATTAAAAATGGCCATCCTTGTAGTGATGTATGTGCACACTTGTGTCAATGATGCAGCCATGCGCTTGTATCACTGTGTATTAATGAACATCATCGGCCATCTTGAAATGGGTTTTCTTTACTAGAAAATTCATTCCAAGATTGCCAGCCATGCATGCATATGCATCTTAACCCAAGCTCAGGTTTGCGACCGACAACAAGTATTGGCAAACCCAATAGAAGAGAGGCTATTAAGAGTCCAGACTATTGGCTTTGCAAATGCTTTGCAGTTCGGGTAAGGTTCAAAAGTTGTTACAGAATCCTTCACAGTATTGTGCATGGACGGAGCCATGGTGCAGCATGTTAAAGAAATGTACGTATGCAGAACCTATGTATTAGCTAACTCCATCACCTTAAATGTGATTTGTTGGGGCAAGTTCACATAATCCTCCATTCCAAAGTCACAGGGTGCTTAATTTGAGCCAGTGACTGCAGGTGGTGCACACCCACACTCATTTTTGTGGACCAGGATTTATTATCTCACATTTATTATTATTATTTATCATTATCTCGCATTTATTATTTATTATTTCGCATCACACTTTGAGTTATAGAATGAGGAAAAAAGAGAGATAGGTGGAGGAAGAGGAAGGTATGAAAACAGTGAGAAAGGGAGAAATAATTAGAAAGAGAACACAGAAAAACCATGACAAGGGGAGGAAGCTAGCATGAAAAAGAAATTGTAAGAGTGAAATAAACATTCACAAAGTGTGGCATGGTGGAAGAGAGGCATATTGAAGTATCCAAACTAGGCCGTCTTGTTCATTGGAAACTCTGGCACCCAGGACAAAGTAGCTGACTGTATGGATCAGTTGGCTGACCTTCTGTGTAAGCTAGAGGGCCGTACAAACTGCAAGAGGTATTTTCCTGGAGGTAGCAAGCTGATCAGTGGCAATTGGACTGTACCCTTCTTTAGGCTGACACCCTATGAGTCTCCGAGTGCCTCCTGTGAGGTCACACAGGGCTTTAGATGTGCATGCAAATGGGACTGAAACTGAACAAGCAGTACAAGAAGCAGGATTATCACAGTGCCCTCAGAGGGATGGTTAGCAGTTGTTTCAAGAAAGCAATCTAATTAACAGGCAAGCTTCTGGTTTTAAAAGTTGCATTTTATGTATGTTCTAGCTGCCTGTTCTGTAATTTTCTGCTGAGGTTGCTGTCATTCTGTGTTCTCGCTTGAAATAAAACTGTAGTCCTTCCTCTACTTTCGTGAAATGTCCCGGTTTTTGGCTTTAAAATTCTGGTCACCCTACGTATGTGTTTTCTTTAAATTATTTGCCTGTAGGACCATACTGTTGCATGTACTGCACATAAGTGCTAGCAAGCTGACCAATATGGTGGTCAGGAAAAGAACCAATGCCAAGGAGACAAAATTGTAGCACCCGAAAGCCAAGTATCACAAAACAAAGACTCAGTCACTGGCTGAACTATTCCTTGTAAAACCCCCAGAAAATGTCCAAAACAATTGTACAACCTTAGATTCCCTAGCACTGCATGGTTAACAATGTGGTCCTGGAAACAACAGAAACTTTGAAAGAAGTGCACAGACCGTAAATCACCTGGCCTGTTCTGCCAGATGTCTGTCTCTAGGTTTATTGTGGGTACAAGGTGGGTCCCTCAAATTGGACTTTAGTGTTAGAAGTGGGAGGACAATAGGAATGCCATAGAACACGCCCAACACACACTCTCAACATTTGGAGCCCAAGGTGAGAGTGGCCGAGACTTACATCATCTTGAAAATGCCCAAATGGGTATGGTTGACCCTTGAACTTCTACCCCATTGTTTATGGTGGCCAAAGAAGTCATTTCAACCCACTAGCTCATGCCAGGCATAAATGTGGCACCTCCACGCATGCACTTCAGAACAATTTCTGGATCTGCGGAAGCTCAGAAGAGGAATCAAAGGGTCAGTTGCATGACCTCCCATGTAAGCTATAGGGCCATAACAGGCCCTACCAAACTGCAAGAGTGCTTTTCCTGTATGAACCCAACTCACCAGTTTCAACTGGACTTTGACTGTACCCTACTGTAGGGCCCTGGGGGGATTTAGAACTCTACTCCAGCGGATTTGTACTTAAAGCATTAAGTCAGAAAGTAGAATCTTTGACCAGGATGAACCTGGTTGGTGTATCCAGCACTTTGTGCTTTTAGGAGGTGTTTCTAATTAAACATTATAAAAATTCTAGGTAGCTTTATTGAATTTTGTCATTTTATGTCATTTCGTTTATAAAATGTTACTCTATTTTTCTCATTTGGTTTGGGATTTTCATTGTTCTGCATTCTGACTTTACTACTGTTTTGGAACTGCATAAATGCTTCCCATTCTGCACTATGTTAAGCCTGTCTGCTCTGTGCCATAGCTACCATGTGACTGAGCTCAGGTTAATTTAGTGACTTTGAAGGTTCACCTGGACACAGATTGTAATTATTACCTGAGGTGGATAGATATCCCCCTCAACTAATACTCCAATTTCTTACAGTCAGAAAGGACTTTTAGTCTTTTAAAATGTGTAGAAACTGGTTTTGGGGAAACAAGCGGAATGAGACAAGCAAAAACACAAAAGGAAAATGTTAATGTCCAACTGTATTACTAGACTGTCTACAAGAAGGCCATCGTGAATGGAAGTCTGGGGAACTAGGAACTACAACATGGAGCTGCCCAGGGAGCGAGGCAGGGTGAGGGGCGGCAGATAACACAGTGATGGTACCGAATCCTCGGGGTGCTGGGGCACCCAATATGCTGTCCAGAGGTAAGCAAGGGGAGACACATGGCCAATTGGAAGCTCCTACAGTGTGACAAACAGGGTCACAAATAAATAATATGCAAATTTGATGTAACAGTACATCCAGCAGACTTCAATTACATTAGAATTCAAATCTGTGTACATGTTAAACTTGGTCACCATTAAAAAAATGTTACTTGCAAAAAATGGTCTTGCCATTTTGCTGTTAACCAAATATGTTTGGGGAAGGGAAGTTCTGATGGAATTACCAGAAAATGTATTAAGTGTAAAAAATCTTACTTCCAGCAGCAACTGGATCGATCTATCAACGGATTGTTTTAACTCATATATCCCCCGGCCTACAATACCAACATCAATCATTTTTCTGAGATTAATATGAGGTAGGCAGGGCAACTCGATTATGCAATGGTGCAGGCGTGGCGATTACTGCATAAAAATAGATTTGCCGTATTTACCATATAATCCACCATCTGACGCATATTCTGCAGATGTTAACAACATTTTTTTTACAGCTCAAACGGTTAAAAAAATTACTGAAAATGCAGTGTCATGTATTTCTGCGCATTAGAAGGCCCTTTGCAAAGTTGGACTGGTCACCTTCTGCTGCTTATTGCCATATTTGGGTTTTAAACTGTAACTAATGAGGTGTAACCAATGCCCATACAGTGTTACCAAGTTTAAAAAATACAAAATAAAGACGAAACATTATTACAAAATGTACCACATTATACTGTATAATTTGCCTTTTCTTGCCGCATAATTTACTTAGCCCTGCTGCAAAATTTGGCCCTCTCCTGCTGGCCGCATAATTCCAGTGGCACTGGAGGTAAGTAAGTACATGCTGAGACTAGTGAGCAACATGCCCAACAATACTAGTGAAGTTGTCAAGGAGGCCATTTTGTAATAAGGAAATCTGGTCACAAAGCTCAAGGGCTAATGTTCATATAGTACTGATCATTCTGTAGCATTAGGTTTCATGGTTTAAGTTGGGCTTGTATAGCATCTTAGCCTTCCGAGGTAGGTAAAATCAGCGCATTTGCTTTCTGTAGTAATTCTATTCTTATAGAGCCTCAGTAACATTCAAACGCTTAACAAAAAATGGTTCATCAGGAACTTAAAGTTGCCATTCAAATGCAACGATTACCTTGAGTATGGCAAAACTAGAGATATATTTTATGGGAGAGGTGTGATGCAACGACCAGTGCGGCTGACTCCGGAGCGCGGGGTCAAGGTTCGATCGCCAGCGCCAGCTCAGTTTAGCATCATGTGACTCTGCCAGTAGCTCACTTAATCTCCCCGACAGCCCCCAGCGCCTTGAATCCTTAACCCCTAGGGCGCGGCCGCGATTCTGCGCCTATGCGGCGTTTTTTGAAGTGGGCGGGTTCATGACGGCCCCCAGCCGTCATCAGCACACGAGCACCGTGATGCACGACGGCTGGGGGCCGTCATCAGCATCGAAGGGGTTAAGGGGTGATATGTTTGCGCTTTACTAATATGGATTATTATTTTAATGTGATTAATGATTAGTTTCAATGGGGTAGAGGGGGGTTGATGTTGCCCTTAGCGGTTTTATTTGTGACTTCTCTTTTTTGGCAAACACTTAATGCTCGGAGTTGGTGTGTACCCTGAATATCGAACCCAAAATATCAGAGAGGCAAACATGGAGGACAAACTATAGAATACAAAATATCGAAAGGTAAGTAAGTAAAAACTTTCTATATCGAACGTCACATGTTTGAACCATGCTGATGTATCTATCTTCAAGATAAGTAGCGGTGGAGTTAGGAATAGTAAATCTATGCCTCCGCTATATACACGTACCTTTCGATATTTTGGTCTTCAACATTTTGGCTACAATATTCATTGCCTCAGTACTCAGTTAGTACAGTCCTCTGAGTTGCCCCTCTGCAAAGTAGCTGCAAGGAAATTAGCAGTGAATGAAAGGGGCTTGCCTAGTTTTGTTGCTCGTGTTTGTGTGACAATGTTAAACTGGGCATCTTTCAAGAACATGAACCGTATATAATTGTTGGAAAGTGGATTATTTATAGTGGTAGATATGCATTTACCACTGGCAATAATACCATTGACATGATATAGGGCTCAGAATAAGTCTTAGAAAATTATTCCCATGCTCAACCCTTGGTAGCGTGGCTGCGAGCAGGTAGGCTTAACTTCAAAGACAGGTATATAAAGCATTTAAAAACGCAAATTCAGTAAATAATCAAGACACAACACACAATAAAAATCCAACACCAATTTATAACAATAGGAAATATGTTTATCTTTTAAATGTCACCAAAACGAAAAAAAATCCTGTAGGGAACCAGAGATATGAATTTTTAAAGATTAGTCACTTTCTAGGGCTTAGAAACCAACAGTGCCACTTTTGGTCATTTTTGTGCAGCCCCCTCCAGGAGGCTGGATCCTGTTAGAACTCCTTCCTGAAGTTCTTCTTGCTGGTCCCTAAGTGTCACACGCACTCCAAGGGTCTGGAATGAACAAGAGGGTTCTTGAAAGTATGAGACTTCAATTCCCACAATCCACTTCGGCAAAACCCTTACAAATTCACTGGTAGTACTCCAGGCTGGGGATTCTTTATGGTGATGGTCCAGGAGAACTCTGTTAACCTGTAGCTTGCAGAGAGTACTCTCTTTAGTCCTTTTGAAACAGGTTTGTTCCACAGGGCTGTAGTTTCAGATGGTGCAAATGGAGCAATCTTCTGAGTGCAGGCCTGGTGAATGCACATCAAACTCTTCAGCGTGGGCCCTTGTGATTCTCTTAGGTTTCAAAAGCAGATCTGAGATGCACCGCCCCTCTCAGATACTTATTCAGTGTTCTCTGGGCTCAAGCAGGAGGGCACTCCTGTCCAGTGAGTCACAGGGCAACACCCCAGAACACGACCACTTCCTCCAAAGTGTGGAAAATTGCTAACCCAGAAACCACTATTCCTCCAAAATTCAATATGTCAGAATTTTCAATAGAGGGAGCAGAACTAACTAAACCGGCCCACAGGATGGCTTCATCTGCATAGATCCACTTACCCTACATCTGGGAATTCCTCCTTAATCCCTCCATCTGGCTGCGAGGCATAGAGGAGAGGTGTAAATGAAAACTGGTTTCTATAGCTTGTCTCCTCCTTCCATTGAAGAGCATTATTTACTACTCCCAGAGAGGCTTCCTAACTCCAGGGGTCATTTATCACCTCTTCAAAGCAGCCAGGCTAATACACGTATCTCTGACCCATCAAGGCAGAGCAACAGAGGGCTGAATTTTACCTTACAGACAAGAAAATCTTATAACTTCTTGCCTGTACATTATAGAATAAATTCAACAATATCATATTGTTGGAAGTATTACCATTCTACTGAGTCCTTTAATCCTAGTTTTATGGCATTTCTTTCTCCAGTTATTAACTAATAACCTTTTCCAATGTTAACCTATGGGCTGGGGCTCTGCAATGGAAAAATGAACTGGGCAATTTCTCCAATACCAGAGCCTATAAAACAGGTTTTATAAGGACCCTGCTTATACCTACAGGACCCCCACCCCGAGAACACCAGGGAAAGACTTAAGGGATGCTGAATATATAAAAATATTGCAGACCCTCATTTCACAGTGCTCCTAGCACAAAAGTAGATTTGGGAAACAGTTTACAACAATGTGGGGAGTGAAATGTGCAATTTATCTACCCCAGGGCTGATAAAAAAGCTTTTTATAAGGATTTTCCTTATAAGTACCTGATCCCCCACCCCTGGAACACCTTGGGGAGACCCTGCGGGTACCTGCCATGCCCAAACATTGTAGTTAATTCTTTTTAAAGTGCCCCAAACACAAATATTGAGTTTGTGCACAATTTGCATTTTAAAAGCAGTCCTGCAACACAGGGCTACTTTTAAACTGACCTCAGGCTCTAGCAGTGCACACAATTACGTGCAGAAAGAGCTGCTGACCTCTAAACTGCCCTGCCCTGTATGTACTAGGGCCTTATAGGGGAAGTCATGCCAATCACAGGGGTACCCTAACCCATAGTGTACCCTAGTGTATGTAGGTGTTTTTACTGTATTCTAAGTGTGTCTCTTTCAGCATAGCACTGGCTCCGGGCCTGATTAGGCAGAGCCCAGGGTCAGTCAGAGTCAGTTACCACCAGTACCAGTCAGCAAAAGTGATGCACCGTTACATCGCAACTTTTACAACGGGAGTCTTTTACAACGGAACTATTACAACGCAGGATCCATTACATCGGATGCCATTACAACGCATGGCATTACATAGCAGATGCTATTACAACGCATGACATTACATCGTAAGTATAGGTAAGTATTTAATTTTTTTAAATTTTATTAATATTAATTATAATTAAATATATTTATTTATGTTTTTTAATATTATTAATGTATTATTTATTATATTAATTAAAGTAATTTTTAAAATAAGTACAGGTGTACAGGGGTGTTTTTAGGTTTCAGGGTAGGGTTTGGGTTTTGGGGTACAGGGGTGTTTTTAGGTTTCAGGGTAGGGTTTGGGTTTTGGGGTACAGGGGTGTTTTTAGGTTTCAGGGCAGGGTTTGGGTTTTGGGGTACAGGGGTGTTTTTAGGTTTCAGGGCAGGGTTTGGGTTTTGGGGTACAGGGGTGTTTTTAGGTTTCAGGGCAGGGTTTGGGTTTTGGGGTACAGGGGTGTTTTTAGGTTTCAGGGTAGGGTTTGGGTTTTGGGGTACAGGGGTGTTTTTAGGTTTCAGGGTAGGGTTGGGGTTTTGGGGTACAGGGGTGTTTTTAGGTTAAATTAAATTAATTATATTATATTAATTACATTTCTTAATTAAAATAATTAAATTAAATAAATTATTTTAATTAATTTAATTTAATTACAATTAAAAAAATATTTAAATTAAATTAATTTCATTATATTAATTAAATAAAATTAATTACAATTTTTATTAAAATTAATTTAAATAAATAGATTTAAATTTATTAAATAAAATTAATTACTATTTTAAAATGTATTTTAATTCAATTAATTAAATTAAATTAATTAAATTAACTTAATTACATTTTTTATACTTACCTATACTTACGATGTAATGCCATGCGTTGTAATAGCATCTGCTATGTAATGCCATGCGTTGTAATGGCATCCGATGTAATGGATCCTGCGTTGTAAAAATTCCGATGTAACGGAATGCGTTGTAAAAAACCGCGATGTAGTGACACCAATCCGTCAGCAAAAAGTTGGAGGATGCCCAGGGCGCAATATGACTTTGCAACAAATATGTATATGGAAACAAAGGGCCCTTATTTATGAAAAGTGCACCGTACTTGCGACACCATGGATACTCCGTATTTACTATAGGCGCTCCATGTCTCAAGGATTTACAGATACATCAGTATTCCTGACGTATCTGTAGGCACAAAAATTACATATTGCTGGGGTGTGTCTGAAAACATATGCAACTCCAGCAATGTGTCCTTTCACATGAGACAAGCTCCATGTGAAAGGACCTGTGTCAGTCTTACGCATGCTGTGAGGCAGGTGTAAGGATTTGACACAGTGGCGTCCTAGAAGTGTCGCAGTGAAATCTCATTGATTTCACAGCAACACTTCTACGAGCCTTTTTTTGCAGGGGAACTCCCACCCTACATACATTATACCCATCGCAGGTATAATACAGCGCAGGGCTTTACAAAGTGCCGCATCAGCCTGGATGCATCACTTTGTAAATATAGCGTAACATGGTGCATTTTTTACGCCACCCGGGCGTCACAAAAAGTGACTTAACTACTGGTGGAAAGGGCTCATAAAGAAGCCCCTAACAATTTTAACTTGTTTGTATGTGCGAGGTACACTTTGAATAATTCTCAGAGGAGTATGACTGTTCCTCTTAAAACCTAAGAGGAATGAATGTGAGTACTTACCAAGTTAATTAACAAATATATTTGCGACTTAGTGAATGTCCTCCAAAAGCACTTTTCCCTTCCAGTTCATTTGTTTCATGAATAATGGTGCGCGTAATTTGCTTTTGCATAATTATGCAAAATTATGTCAAAATTAAGTGAAGTTATACAAAATGCAAATCATTAATTTTGTGCTGTATTTTATCACAAATTGCTACATTGTCTCAATTTTTGGTGCGAGGATGCATTTAAAAAAGGGTACTGCAAAAAACAGCCTCTCACGTTCTATTGTTCCCATGAGGTTGCAGTAATTTTTTACCATAATTTACTGCAAATTGAGCTATTCAGGATACATTTTTACTGCAAATAGCACGCAAATATGCAAAATGGCATAATGGTGTAATTTCCTGTGTGTCGCATAACAAATTTAGCACGAAATTCACGTAATTACGAGTAGTATGCCGCCGTAATTTACATTTCGCCCAGGACAAATTGTTTCGCTCAGGCCAAATTGTGAACCGGTTTCACTGTCTATACCAATTTACCAAGATTTACTCAACCCCAGCCCTGGAAGGGATGCCTCAGCAGAGTGCTGTGAAGCTGTGGCAAGGGTATCTCTCTCTCCATGTGCCAACATCAACTATGAGAAATAATCTTTTATGCTGCAAACCTACCAGTCTGAAATACATGTGTACACTAATCAAAGCTGATTTTCCTGTGAACAGCGCAAAATAAGATTTCTCTCAGGTTAGTGTTGACCCGGCATCTTTATAATGTTGATCTTGTATTGCGGCATCGACAACTGTCCGGAAGCTGCTTTCATCCTGATGTAGCATTACCCAGAAGCAATAAAATCATTAATGCTGCAGAAAATGCCATTGAATCACAGAACTGAAAACAACTTTCACACTGAGCCTATATGGACAAGCAGAAGGTTTTTATTTTCTACCCCTCTTGGGCAGTGTTGTATTTACATGGGCATGCTGGGCAGTTGCCCGGGGCACCACGAGCATGCGGGCACCATGCAGACCATAATTTAACACTAATTTTCTGTTAACCCCTTCGAAGCTCATGACGGCACCCGGCCGTCAAGAGTCACGGTGGGCGCGTGCGCACGACGACCGGGTGCCATCTGAACCACGCCTAAATGGAATGTCCAGCACCGCGGCGGAATTTGCGCCCAGTCAAGATGTTAAACATTTTTATTCCTATGAGTGTTGTGTTGGCAGGTCCCAGTGCACTGCTTTGCCCGGGGCCTATAATGCTGTTAAGATGGCCCTGATCTTGGGTGTGCTGTATTTTTTGGTGAAGTGCTGGTGTTGCCTTAAGACCACTATAACGAGATGATAACGTTATGCAATAGTGGGCATCTGTGCCTTAGACCAAAAAATAAATAAGTTATCCATCCATGCTTTCCTTAGAGTAAGTAAGATTCCCCCCAGTGCATCACCCCACACCTTTTGAGGTCTCATGAAACTTCCCTCCTTCCTTTGAAGTTCTCCTGCAGTCACTATCTTCCACCCTAGAGGTCCACTACAGGGGGCGTAGCTTGGTCAGTAAAATTGAGGTGGGCGGGGGGGGGACTCCGGATTTCCCAACAATCATGCTGGTTGAATACATTATATGACAAGCGGGGCAGGAGGGGGACTTAAGGAGCAGTAGGAAGGGAGAGGAGAGTGGAGAGGGAGGGGTACTTAAAACTCAATAATTTGTAAAATAACAATATTTTAAGACCTTTAAAACAAAGATGAGCGTGTGTGTTTTTGTCCGCATGTGTATGTAAAAATCCAGAGTGAAATACAAGAACCAGCTCACCATACCCTACTTAAAGCACCTGTACCCAACTATTTCCTACATAATTAATTTATTAGGGGGTGTAACACCTCAAACACCCACCCCTGAAGCTACGCTCCTGTCCCCTACCGACCATTCACTGCCTTTGAGACCTTTATACATCCTACAAATTAATGGCTATATTGCTGGAAGGGAGACAGTGGTCTTCCTTGACTAGTACCCTTAGGGGCATATTACAAAGCTATAGCGATAATTATCGCTAAGCTTGGTTAGCGGGTATTATAATATCGCCACGCTCCGACGATTTTTACCGCTGAGATACCTTGATATTATCAAGGTTTATCTCAAAAGCGGTAAAATTCGTGGGAAATGCATGAATATCGCTGTAAAATCAGCGATATTCATGCATTATCGTGACAATGCTCTTAGCCATGTTATCCACCTTCCATTGGATAACATGGCTAAGAACGGCTCTGGGTAGGCGTTAGCTTTTGGAGATAATCACGCTTAGCGCGATTATTTCCAAAAGTTGGTAATAGGGGATAGCGATGTTAGCGACTGTTTCGCTAACATCTTGGCACGCCCACTTTGCATGTCATTAGCGATAATCATCGCTGACATGCATAGTGGGCCCCTTATTGCCCGCTATCGCCTATTAGCTGTCGCTAACTGGTGTTAGCGACAGCTAGGTAATAGGGCGATAAAATTATAGCCGCTTTAGCGGGAGAAAATCCCGCTAAAGCGGCGATAAGGCCCTTGGTAATATGCCCCTTAGTTCTCCTGTGCTTATTTTTCTCGTCTATTGTAAATAACACTAGGTTGATAAAGCATCTTCCTAGAAGGCATTTCATTAAATTCGAATGACACAAATTAACACAAATATAAATAGAGGAATGATGCATCGATTCCAATTGGAAAAACATGCATTGTTCCAACACTGCAGATATATTCTGTTTGCGTCAGGGCATAAGTCTAGACAATATTTTTATTTTCATATAATGAAGCATATGATCTCTGCCTGAAACATTTTTTGTATTACACAATTAATGATGGAGGAAATATCAGCTTCCTGTATTCCTTGGTATTGTGTACGTATGATGGGTCTGGTGCCTTAATGGACTAATGTGTCCACTGTAGGGACCTGTGTTCGACCTCATAGGCACAGGTTCAAATCCCACTGGGCTCACTCAGCCTTTCCTCCTTCTGAGGTTGATAAAATGAGTACAATTGAGTTGGGTAACAATAAAACATCTGTTATTCAGTACCAAGGTGCCCACGGGTGAATCTGCGCTTTACAAATATACGCTATGTATGTTTCATTTTGGTGAGCTAGTGACACTTGATGAAGGGCACATATGGATGATTCATTTGAGTCCCTCACTTGAGGTGCTTATGATAGTATATTTATCCTTATTAGAAAAAAATACAGTGTTAAAATGCATGCCAACTGCCTTATTTGTGCACCTTCTCTTGATGCCATCAAGCAGACAATACCCAACCCCACATATTATTTAAGCAGTAATACACCATGGGGCAGATCTGTTAACATTTTGCACTGGGTTTGAATCACTTAAGTGATGTACATTGTTTATTTTGGATATGCTTTTCAGCTGAAAATTTGTTTTACACTGGAAAGATGTTGGGAAGCAATGCAAAGTACCACTTTGTGCTGTTTTGCTTTACTTTGCACCAGGGTGAGTTACATGGGTGATACATGAGCATTCCAATACAACCACCCATGGATTCTGTTACAAAGCACTATCTACTAACAATGGTAAAAAGGGATTTGTGCCAAAAAAAATTACACTTTTATGAAGATGGCAGTAAAAAGGAGAGATGCTTTTATTTCTCCTAACTTATCCCAATGTGCATGTGTGCTGCACTGTAGGGCACACAACCAATGTGGAAAAAGTTGTAAAGGAATGTAAGGATGGTATTTTGTACTGGAAGGTTACCCTTTCGGTACAAAGCCTATGCAAGACATCAGGCCCGGACTGGCCGTTGCGGGCACCGGGCAATCCCCCGGTGCGCCGCAAGGGTGGGGGCCGGTTTTGGGCCCCTGGGGGCCGTTTCGCTGCAAAAACGTCCCTGTAACAAAATCGGCCAAAAACCGGCCCCTGCAAAGAGCGCGGTCTACCCCCTACCCCCCTTGGGGGAGGGGGGCCGGCCGGGCACTACCAGGGCCGGTTTTGGTTCCCAGTCCGGCCCTGCTAGACATGGCGCAGACACCTTTGCACTGTGGTGCAAAGGTGTGTGCATGGCGCTGGGCTGCATTATTGAGTGCCAGCACTAGAAAGAGAGCAGGATAGTGCAAGTGGCAGCTGGCATCTATGGGAGGGTGGCATGTGCGAGCAAAAATATTAAGAAAAGACAAAAATGTACCTGAAGATGAACACGAGATCCTCTGCACCCGACGTCTTCTTTTTTGGACGGCAGCCCGGACAACAGGAAACTCCCTTGGCCAGTCCTGGCGCAGCTCTCTCAAGCATGAGAAAGCTGGGTTAGAGCTCTTTAAAATCGGCATGTGTGGTTGGCCACCGCAAGACGGTCGGCCAAAAAGACATGCGCACTTTAAACAATGCACAGCCAGCCCACCCTCCTCCCTGCTGCTGTCTGTCAGCAGCAGCCCCGCCCCCATCCTGGCGCTCTGTTCGGGGCGGGCATAAAAAATAAAATGGTAATAAATTACCATTTTATTTTTCATCTCTGGGGCTTTTGGGGGGGACGCTCCTCCACTCCAGTGGAAGTGCTGCCCCTGAAAAGTGCCATACCTTAGTAGATATGAACCTGCCCTGCCCTCTCCCTGTCACACAATGCAGTGCAACAACACTGGCTGCTGCGCTGCGTTGAATGGTTTTTTAGAAAATGTACCCCTATTTTTAGAAAATGTACCCCTATGTTTTATTTCTTTCCCTTACATGTGTAAGAAAGTGTTTTAAACAAGTTTAGATTTAAGTTTTCATTCTTGGTCAGTAATTTTCTACATAATTTTACTTTTCTTGGTGTAGCATGCAATCCTTGTGAATAGTTGCTTCGGTGTCTCACATAGGAACAGTAAGCATTATAGAAATGCTAAAGTACAATATGCTATCTCATATGAAAATAATGTCTACTTCTACAGTTTTACATACTTACATACTCAGTTTGTATGCTCTCTCAAAAAGCCTACCCTACTATATTACTAAACCCTGCATGAAAAATTCACGACTACTTCAAACTAGAGAGTATTCTCTTTCCTTCTCTTCTATTGAATTTCTATGTCCTTTACTAACACCCCCTGCATGGTTTAATATCTCTGAGGGTGGCCTACTCTCCCATGCATGCTAATGTGCCATCCTCTCTTTTGCTGAAAATGGCTCACAGCTCCCTTCATCAATCACAACCGCTCGCATAGCTGCAACCCAACAATAACTAATCTCCTCTATTGATCCCACCAACCATTTACACACGCTCACACTAATGGTAACACCCAAGTCCTATTAATTTAATATACCACAAAGAAAGTGAATTTAATGCATGTGATGGTTCCTTGGGAGCACAAGATGAATCCTATTGATAAACAATAACCAATAACAACTACTGGATTAAGCACTAACCAGAGTAGCATGCTAACTGGCTTAAAGTGCTCCCACACCTTGTCAGGGGTAGAAAGCACTATCTAAATGTAATTACAATACAAGAACTGTATCCTGATTTCATATAGCACTTTAACCGCACTTCTGTGGTTTCTAAGTGCGGTAATCAAAATGACATCACATCGTGCTGCCCACGCGTCCAGCACATAACAACCCTCAGCAATAAGATCAATTACCAGTTTTTGTCGCACCTACCAGACAGCTCAAGCTGTTGGGTTTAAAAATATCTATTGTGGGCTTACCAAGAATTTACAGGGGCTTAAAGCCACCCCATTGCATACCATTAGTTGGATTTATTGTCACTCCTTTTTGCTTGTTTTTTATTTGACTGCTTTCCTTGTCCCAGATTGCCCTTCTTGTGTTTGTCCATCCTCTGGAGCTTAGCCTCATTTCCATCTTACAGGATGGCTTGTATCCTTTCACTGGTCACTTTTAGGGAACTATCAGCCAGATTCATGAAGGCAAAATCGGCTCGCAAAGGGCCAGATTCTGCGAATGTGGCCCTTTGCGAGCACTTTTTTTGCATTTGGGATTCATCATCCCAAATGCAAAAATCGCAATTTTTGAAATCGCTAAATTGCGAAGAATTGCATTTAAGGAATCTCAATTAGAGATTCCTTAAATGCAATTCATGAACCATTTTAGAATTGCGAATTCGCAATCTGGGGCCGCTATTTACCGCGAAGTCTGACTTCGTGGTAAATAGCGAAAACTTAGAAAAATGCACTTTTGTGCATTTTTCTAAGTTGGATGTTACACACACACATGTCCTTTGGACATGTGTGTGCGCAACACCAGTGTAAATCACCATTTCAGGGGTGCTACAGGGTGTCCTTTGGACACCCTGGCACCCTTGAAATCGCTTCCTTATTTGCGATCGCAAATAAGGAAGCAGTAGAAATCTCAATAAATTTTGTGATTTCTACATGCATCCCGTTTTGCGAGCCTTTAATAGCGATTCCTTAATAATCGCTATTAAGGACTCGCAAAAGAGGAGCATGATGAATCTGGGGGTATTTTATTTCTTTTTGCTAAAGCACTCCATGAGAGTGCATGTGTTTTCAAGTTCTCACTCTCATTTGCTTCTCCTCACATGCGGTATACTCACCCATGCCAAATACCTGCCGCCAGGTGTTCCGTGTTGCAAGCTCTCTCTCAGGTGCTTTTTTCTGCCACTTCGGAACCCCCAATCCCTGCCAAACACCCTCCCTCAGGCTAGGGTGATCAGACGTCCCGGATTTCCCCGGACAGTCTTGGTGTTTCACCAGCTGTCCCGGCAGATTTAGAGAATTTTGGCTCATATCCCGGTTTTTAGAGGGGGTTGACTGAAAACAGTGAGAGGCACTTTTTTGGGATTTCTAAAGCTTTGCTAGTTAGCAGCTGTTGTAAGCAAGCAATTTAATTAATAGGTATGATTTTGGTTGTAGAAATTACATTTTATTTACTTTCTTAATGCATCTTCTGTGATCCCATGTTGATGACAGATGTCATTCTGCGCCATTCCGTGGATGAAAAATTGTAGTCCTTCTTCTGTTTTTCCCAAATGCCCCGGTTTTTGGTTCTCCAGATCTGGTCACCTTACCTCAGACCCATATTGCCTTTTTGCTCATTTGGTTCTCTCTTGCCCCTGTGTTGGACTCCCTTTTCCCCTTCTCCGCCCACACACTCCTCTGTTGCCCCCCCATGCTCACCATTTATTCTATACTAGCAGCCCGCCCGACGTTGTCCGGGGGCAATCAGGCTTACAGCGTAGCGCTCCTCCCTGCAGTCCAAAGTTTAACTTTCCTCCCCATGCTCCACAATCCAAGGGCCCCTAAGCAGCTCCTCAGCCCACCCCGGGCGTCCGGTGGCAATGAGGCTTACAGGCCGCTCCAGTCACCGCTGTTCACCTCTCCTCCGCTCCAGTTTGCCGCTCCTCCCAGGCCGCTCCTCCCAGGCCGCTTCAGTCTGCAAAGGCAATGAGGCTTACAGTCCGACAAACTTTACCGGGGGCAATCAGGCTTACAGCGTAGCGCTCCTCCCTGCGCTACAAAGTTTAACTTTCCTCCCCACGCTCCACAATCCAAGGGCCCCTAAGCACCTCCTCAGCCCACCGCGGGCGTCCGGTGGCAATGAGGCTTACAGCCCGCTCCAGTCACCGCTGTTCACCTCTCCTCCCCGCTATCCTGTCCACCGCTCCAGTTTACCGCTCCTCCCAGCCCGCTCCAGTCTGCAAAGGCAATGAGGCTTACAGTCCGACAAACTTTACCGGTCCTCCCCCAAAGTTAACGCTCCTCCGTTTGACGTACCTCAGCCCGCTCCAGTCAGCGCTGTTCACCGCTCCTCCCCGCTATCCTCCATTTTACCGCTCCTCCCAGCCCGCTCCAGTCTGCAAAACTTCACGCTGTTCACCACTCCTCCACGCGCTCCTGATGATGTCAGCACGTTAGCGCACACGGCTGGCACTACTACGAAGGGACTATTTTTTTTTGTAAGGTATATTTTTTAAAGAAGGTATATTTTTGGGGGGTATATAGCCTATGTCACTCTGCACACCCTGCCAATTTCAATGATGTATTGGGTGTTTGGATTGGCGCTGTGGTTCCCGAGTTTACCTGCCTCAAAGGTTCCCAGTTCTTACTTTATAATAGTAGTATAGATTTGATTTTGTATTCATTTGTATTTTTTGGGTGGAGGAGGACATGGCAGCAAATTGCTGCCGCCTCACTACTTCTTTTTCACTTTCTTTTTCATTTACCGACCCATCTTGGATTGGTAAAAGAAAATGTTGCCCAAGCCATTTCACAAAAAACAACAAGTGATGGACTGAATGTGGATCAATGTCACACACTCCCCCAGTCAAAAGATCTGGGCCCAAATCCATCGTTTTTTTGCACTCCACACCACCCTGGGTCAGATAATGGCTTTATGCAAATCAGCTCTGACCCTGTTGCCCCATGGGAACAGTCCAGTCCGAACTACAACAGCCATATCTTTCCCAGACCGGAATCAAGCATCCGAGGACCGGACCGGTTTCGAGGTAACACCTCTCTTCAGCCCGGCTAGCTTGACTCCAAGTGGTGTGGAGTGCCTGGGACCCACGTCTGGGCATCCCCAGCGCACTTAGGGCGGCAATTGCAAAAAACAACAAGTGATGGACTGAATGTGGATCAATGTCACACACTCCCCCAGTCAAAAGATCTGGGCCCAAATCCATCGTTTTTTTGCACTCCACACCACCCTGGGTCAGATAATGGCTTTATGCAAATCAGCTCTGACCCTGTTGCCCCATGGGAACAGTCCAGTCCGAACTACAACAGCCATATCTTTCCCAGACCGGAATCAAGCATCCGAGGACCGGACCGGTTTCGAGGTAACACCTCTCTTCAGCCCGGCTAGCTTGACTCCAAGTGGTGTGGAGTGCCTGGGACCCACGTCTGGGCATCCCCAGCGCACTTAGGGCGGCAATTGCAAAAAACAACAAGTGATGGACTGAATGTGGATCAATGTCACACACTCCCCCAGTCAAAAGATCTGGGCCCAAATCCATCGTTTTTTTGCACTCCACACCACCCTGGGTCAGATAATGGCTTTATGCAAATCAGCTCTGACCCTGTTGCCCCATGGGAACAGTCCAGTCCGAACTACAACAGCCATATCTTTCCCAGACCGGAATCAAGCATCCGAGGACCGGACCGGTTTCGAGGTAACACCTCTCTTCAGCCCGGCTAGCTTGACTCCAAGTGGTGTGGAGTGCCTGGGACCCACGTCTGGGCATCCCCAGCGCACTTAGGGCGGCAATTGCAAAAAACAACAAGTGATGGACTGAATGTGGATCAATGTCACACACTCCCCCAGTCAAAAGATCTGGGCCCAAATCCATCGTTTTTTTGCACTCCACACCACCCTGGGTCAGATAATGGCTTTATGCAAATCAGCTCTGACCCTGTTGCCCCATGGGAACAGTCCAGTCCGAACTACAACAGCCATATCTTTCCCAGACCGGAATCAAGCATCCGAGGACCGGACCGGTTTCGAGGTAACACCTCTCTTCAGCCCGGCTAGCTTGACTCCAAGTGGTGTGGAGTGCCTGGGACCCACGTCTGGGCATCCCCAGCGCACTTAGGGCGGCAATGGCAAAAAACAACAAGTGATGGACTGAATGTGGATCAATGTCACACACTCCCCCAGTCAAAAGATCTGGGCCCAAATCCATCGATTTTTTGCACTCCACACCACCCTGGGTCAGATAATGGCTTTATGCAAATCAGCTCTGACCCTGTTGCCCCATGGGAACAGTCCAGTCCGAACTACAACAGCCATATCTTTCCCAGACCGGAATCAAGCATCCGAGGACCGGACCGGTTTCGAGGTAACACCTCTCTTCAGCCCGGCTAGCTTGACTCCAAGTGGTGTGGAGTGCCTGGGACCCACGTCTGGGCATCCCCAGCGCACTTAGGGCGGCAATTGCAAAAAACAACAAGTGATGGACTGAATGTGGATCAATGTCACACACTCCCCCAGTCAAAAGATCTGGGCCCAAATCCATCGTTTTTTTGCACTCCACACCACCCTGGGTCAGATAATGGCTTTATGCAAATCAGCTCTGACCCTGTTGCCCCATGGGAACAGTCCAGTCCGAACTACAACAGCCATATTTTTCCCAGACCGGAATCAAGCATCCGAGGACCGGACCGGTTTCGAGGTAACACCTCTCTTCAGCCCGGCTAGCTTGACTCCAAGTGGTGTGGAGTGCCTGGGACCCACGTCTGGGCATCCCCAGCGCACTTAGGGCGGCAATTGCAAAAAACAACAAGTGATGGACTGAATGTGGATCAATGTCACACACTCCCCCAGTCAAAAGATCTGGGCCCAAAAAAAATAATGGCTGTTGTAGTTCGGACTGGACTGTTCCCATGGGGCAACAGGGTCAGAGCTGATTTGCATAAAGCCATTATCTGACCCAGGGTGGTGTGGAGTGCAAAAAAACGATGGATTTGGGCCCAGATCTTTTGACTGGGGGAGTGTGTGACATTGATCCACATTCAGTCCATCACTTGTTGTTTTTTGCAATTGCCGCCCTAAGTGCGCTGGGGATGCCCAGACGTGGGTCCCAGGCACTCCACACCACTTGGAGTCAAGCTAGCCGGGCTGAAGAGAGGTGTTACCTCGAAACCGGTCCGGTCCTCGGATGCTTGATTCCGGTCTGGGAAAGATATGGCTGTTGTAGTTCGGACTGGACTGTTCCCATGGGGCAACAGGGTCAGAGCTGATTTGCATAAAGCCATTATCTGACCCAGGGTGGTGTGGAGTGCAAAAAAACGATGGATTTGGGCCCAGATCTTTTGACTGGGGGAGTGTGTGACATTGATCCACATTCAGTCCATCACTTGTTGTTTTTTGCAATTGCCGCCCTAAGTGCGCTGGGGATGCCCAGACGTGGGTCCCAGGCACTCCACACCACTTGGAGTCAAGCTAGCCGGTCTGAAGAGAGGTGTTACCTCGAAACCGGTCCGGTCCTTGGATGCTTGATTCCGGTCTGGGCAAGATATGGCTGTTGTAGTTCGGACTGGACTGTTCCCATGGGGCAACAGGGTCAGAGCTGATTTGCATAAAGCCATTATCTGACCCAGGGTGGTGTGGAGTGCAAAAAAACGATGGATTTGGGCCCAGATCTTTTGACTGGGGGAGTGTGTGACATTGATCCACATTCAGTCCATCACTTGTTGTTTTTTGCAATTGCTGCCCTAAGTGCGCTGGGGATGCCCAGACGTGGGTCCCAGGCACTCCACACCACTTGGAGTCAAGCTAGCCGGGCTGAAGAGAGGTGTTACCTCGAAACCGGTCCGGTCCTCGGATGCTTGATTCCGGTCTGGGAAAGATATGGCTGTTGTAGTTCGGACTGGACTGTTCCCATGGGGCAACAGGGTCAGAGCTGAATTGCATAAAGCCATTATCTGACCCAGGGTGGTGTGGAGTGCAAAAAAACGATGGATTTGGGCCCAGATCTTTTGACTGGGGGAGTGTGTGACATTGATCCACATTCAGTCCATCACTTGTTGTTTTTTGCAATTGCCGCCCTAAGTGCGCTGGGGATGCCCAGACGTGGGTCCCAGGCACTCCACACCACTTGGAGTCAAGCTAACCGGGCTGAAGAGAGGTGTTACCTCAAAACCGGTCCGGTCCTCTGATGCTTGATTCCGGTCTGGGAAAGATATGGCTGTTGTAGTTCGGACTGGACTGTTCCCATGGAGCAACAGGGTCAGAGCTGATTTGCATAAAGCCATTATCTGACCCAGGGTGGTGTGGAGTGCAAAAAAACGATGGATTTGGGCCCAGATCTTTTGACTGGGGGAGTGTGTGACATTGATCCACATTCAGTCCATCACTTGTTGTTTTTTGCAATTGCCGCCCTAAGTGCGCTGGGGATGCCCAGACGTGGGTCCCAGGCACTCCACACCACTTGGAGTCAAGCTAGCCGGGCTGAAGAGAGGTGTTACCTCGAAACCGGTCCGGTCCTCGGATGCTTGATTCCGGTCTGGGAAAGATATGGCTGTTGTAGTTCGGACTGGACTGTTCCCATGGGGCAACAGGGTCAGAGCTGATTTGCATAAAGCCATTATCTGACCCAGGGTGGTGTGGAGTGCAAAAAAACGATGGATTTGGGCCCAGATCTTTTGACTGGGGGAGTGTGTGACATTGATCCACATTCAGTCCATCACTTGTTGTTTTTTGCAATTGCCGCCCTAAGTGCGCTGGGGATGCCCAGACGTGGGTCCCAGGCACTCCACACCACTTGGAGTCAAGCTAGCCGGGCTGAAGAGAGGTGTTACCTCGAAACCGGTCCGGTCCTCGGATGCTTGATTCCGGTCTGGGAAAGATATGGCTGTTGTAGTTCGGACTGGACTGTTCCCATGGGGCAACAGGGTCAGAGCTGATTTGCATAAAGCCATTATCTGACCCAGGGTGGTGTGGAGTGCAAAAAAACGATGGATTTGGGCCCAGATCTTTTGACTGGGGGAGTGTGTGACATTGATTCACATTCAGTCCATCACTTGTTGTTTTTTGCAATTGCCGCCCTAAGTGCGCTGGGGATGCCCAGACGTGGGTCCCAGGCACTCCACACCACTTGGAGTCAAGCTAGCCGGGCTGAAGAGAGGTGTTACCTCGAAACCGGTCCGGTCCTCGGATGCTTGATTCCGGTCTGGGAAAGATATGGCTGTTGTAGTTCGGACTGGACTGTTCCCATGGGGCAACAGGGTCAGAGCTGATTTGCATAAAGCCATTATCTGACCCAGGGTGGTGTGGAGTGCAAAAAAACGATGGATTTGGGCCCAGATCTTTTGACTGGGGGAGTGTGTGACATTGATCCACATTCAGTCCATCACTTGTTGTTTTTTGCAATTGCCGCCCTAAGTGCGCTGGGGATGCCCAGACGTGGGTCCCAGGCACTCCACACCACTTGGAGTCAAGCTAGCCGGGCTGAAGAGAGGTGTTACCTCGAAACCGGTCCGGTCCTCGGATGCTTGATTCCGGTCTGGGAAAGATATGGCTGTTGTAGTTCGGACTGGACTGTTCCCATGGGGCAACAGGGTCAGAGCTGATTTGCATAAAGCCATTATCTGACCCAGGGTGGTGTGGAGTGCAAAAAAACGATGGATTTGGGCCCAGATCTTTTGACTGGGGGAGTGTGTGACATTGATCCACATTCAGTCCATCACTTGTTGTTTTTTGCAATTGCCGCCCTAAGTGCGCTGGGGATGCCCAGACGTGGGTCCCAGGCACTCCACACCACTTGGAGTCAAGCTAGCCGGGCTGAAGAGAGGTGTTACCTCGAAACCGGTCCGGTCCTCGGATGCTTGATTCCGGTCTGGGAAAGATATGGCTGTTGTAGTTCGGACTGGACTGTTCCCATGGGGCAACAGGGTCAGAGCTGATTTGCATAAAGCCATTATCTGACCCAGGGTGGTGTGGAGTGCAAAAAAACGATGGATTTGGGCCCAGATCTTTTGACTGGGGGAGTGTGTGACATTGATCCACATTCAGTCCATCACTTGTTGTTTTTTGCAAGCCATTTCACAGGCATACCTTCCTCATGATGTCTGCGCTCACAAACTTTATCACGCATGCGTGAATCTACAAAATTATGTGGCTGCGTCATCACAACTTTTTTTTTCTTCTTTTGGAATGCTGCAAAGCAGGGCCGTTTCTAGGATTTACTGACCCCATAATATATCATTAAACATTTCATACTGAACGTGATTGTTGTGCTTGGTGACTTTATTTGACAGCAGTTGTGTACCATTTTCCGAGGGTGTGGCCTAACGGATAGCGCGGTCGACCTCGCAGCTGTTGAACTGGGTTTGAGACTCGGCATGGAAGCTCAACACCCTAGGGCAGATTTAGAAGCATCTTGCGACACATTTACACCGCCGTTGCGTCACTTCTGTGACACGGCGGCGGTGTAAACTATGATCCACGTTGTGACTTATTTAAAACGTGACGCATCTAGGGAGATGCGTCACGTTGTAAAGCCCTGTGCCACATTAAACCTGCGTCAGGTTTAATGTTGCAGAGTGGGCGTTCCGTCGGAAAAAGCCTCGTAAAAGTGACGCAGTGATTTCACTGAGTCACTTTCCAGAGGCCGAGCGACGAAATCTTAAGCCTGCTTGAAGCTGGTGAAAGGAGTGGCGCAGCACGTTAGGTTTGGGCGTCCCTGAACATTGCTGGAGTTGTGTTGCTCTTGTGACACGACTCCAACAATGCGCCGCCCTTACGCCATCAGATGAGACATGCATCTGTCTATCCTTGCGCCTCGGTGCGCCGCATTGTAAATGCGACGCATCCGTGGTGGCGCAAGGGTGAAATTGCGTGTCTAATTGGTACTGGCGCATCACTGCTAATATGCAGGGATGCGCCAGTCCATGTAAATCTGACCCCCTCTGCCTAACACAATGAATGTGTCAGTCTGTAGCGCAACTGATGCTCGTGTAAAGCGCCCTGATACCTTCCAGTCCAGTTCACGCTATAAAAAACAAAAAAGCTCTTAAGATTAGTTACGAATAAGGTGTGAGATTTTCCTGTGGTATTCAGCTCAGTGTCAGTTTGGAGATGTCAGTAGTGCTTTGACTTGCATTTCCCACCCGCCTGTCTCAGGAAAGCTGCTGTAGATATTGACACGTCTTGAGGTGACAGGTTCTCAGCTCGTCGTGTGCTGACCTTGCTGTTATCTGCAGATCGCTCCCCTCTAATGCACTAAGTACTTTCTTACTGTGCTTTGATATTCTCCGAGGGAGGGCAGATCAGAGCCCACTTAACAAATGCGTCTTTCTTCGAAAGTGCCAAACCACATGGAAAGGAGTAAAGAACAGAACAACCGAAATTGATAAAACAGAGAGAAGGTTTCAAGAACATTATAAAATAAAACAGAGATCATTTGTCAAAAGTAGTAGGAATTTACCTGCCACATTTGCATTGACGTGCTGTATTTTTTATTTTATTATTCTTGTATTTTTTTATACTGTGTTACTATATTTGATTGGCTGCCTACTCAGCCATGCAAGGAACCGTACTATGAGCAACATGACAACAATTTATGATTTTTAAAAAAAAATTTTGTTGTTGCTAAAAGTCTACTATATTTACTGTAACTGTTTCTAATAGAAGCAACTATTGGCTCGTACTTGAGTCATGAATCTAAGCATCTCTATGAATGAATGAATGAATGAATGAATGAATGAATGAATAACAGATTTGTAGGGTGCTTGCCTGCACAGTTACATGGGCCTGCCTCTAGAATAAGTGCTCATCTCATGTGAATTATGGAGAGGATAGAAGCAAAGTATTCTGAAGTTTCCAAAAAGAACTATGGTCTTGCTGCCACAAGCCCAAGAGGTAGTATGTTCCAGGTCCTAGCCATAACCTGTGAAAAGGCCCAGCTGAGAGATAAAAAGCGTTTCAATGTAGGAGCTGTGATGTGAGTGATAAAAACAATTTAAAACAACCCATACATGGTCACACAAAGGGAACAGAGTTTGTAGATATAATGAAGCGAGGACAAAACACATTTCTGGCATAGACAGAAGAACTTACAACAAGCATTGGCAAGGCCAATAGGTTGCTTTGAATTTGTTAACATTTGCAGACTCACTTTGCTTTAGTGCACTTTTGTACTGTCACCGGAATTTACTTTACTAACTGTCGACAAAGCCAAGAGGTCTCTGATCTAAGAGGTTGACCTATTGAGTTTTCCAATGCTTGTATGGAACGTGTGAGCTGAGTTGCAATTAGGTGTCCGGGTGAGTTCTGGTTGTGGGAGGGTGTTCATAATGGGGTACGTCTGAGAGCTCAGGGGCTGAGGCTGAAGTCAGTGTGAGCCAGTGGGCCTCAACAGTATTGAGATTACTTGCTCTTCCAATCCTTGGCCTCTTTCCAGAGCGCACGTAGTGATGCTCACACATGTACCATTTTGAAATTACCAGTTGTAATTATCTATATATATAAAAACCAAAGTATGTCCGTTTGTCCTTTATGCATTACTACACCATTCATCCTATCGGCATGAAACTTTGGAAAGTTGTTAAATACAGTATCGCGAAGGTTTCTGGCTAAAAAAAAAAAAAGATTTTTAAAAAATAAATAAAATAAATGTGTTCAAAGTTGTTGAGTACACTCCCGCGAAGGTTTCTGGCAAAAAAAAAAAAGTTAAATATTGACCCCCCGGCCACCCAGGGCCCTCATAATCTTTCCAATGCTGAACGTTTACACTTTCCGGTGCGACTCGCTTTTGCAATGACCATCAACAAAGCACAAGGACAATCGCTGCAAGTGTGTGGACTAGATTTGGAGAATCCGTGCTTCTCACATGGACAACTGTATGTGGCCAGCTCACGCGTCGGAAAACCTTCTGATTTATTCGTCTACGCACCAGACGGAAAACAAAAA
Organism: Lissotriton helveticus; assembly: GCF_964261635.1. NCBI lineage: Eukaryota > Metazoa > Chordata > Amphibia > Caudata > Salamandridae > Lissotriton > Lissotriton helveticus. The sequence goes on from NC_136072.1 coordinate 191,082,179, forward strand.
ATATTGTGTATCCACAAGCACTCGAATAAAAAACAGAATTAAAACAACACTTTGAAATGTTTTCCATATTAAAATGAATAAGTTTCAAGAAAAAATGACACAATGTAAATTGAATGTTATCATAACAAGTTTCCTTAAATTTCCTTTCTTCTGAGATCGCAGCAAGGCGCGACGTGTAAGCTAGTCTATATATATAAAAACCAAACTATGTCCGTTTGTTCTTTATGCATTACTAAACCATTCATCTGATAGGCATGAAACTTTGGGAAGTTGTTGAGTACACTCCGGCGAAGGTTTCTGGCAAAAAAAAAAAGGGTGAAAAATGTGTTAAATATCGGCCCCCCGGCACCCCAGGGCCCTCATAATCTTTCCAATACTGAACGTTTACAGTTTCCGGTGCGACTTGCTTTTGCAATGACCATCAACAAAGCACAAGGACAATCGCTGCAAGTGTATGGACTAGATTTGGAGAATCCGTGCTTCTCACATGGACAACTGTATGTGGCCAGCTCACGCGTCGGAAAACCTTCTGATTTATTCGTCTATGCACCAGACGGAAAAACAAAAAATATCGTGTATCCACAAGCACTCGAATAAAAAACCAGAATTAAAACAACACTTTGAAATGTTTTCCATATTAAAATGAATACGTTTCAATAAAAATGACACATTGTAAATTGAATGTTATCATAACAAGTTTCCTTAAATGTCCTTTCTTCGGAGATCGCAGCAACGTGCGACGGGTAAGCTAGTTTACTATAAAATCATTGTTGTTACTCATTTATATCGACTGCTAACAAGACCTCACAAAACCAACAGATCTGGCTTTAGGGATAAGTTTATTATTATCTGATATATCTGAACGTGATAGCAGAAATCTCACAAAGAGGAACCTAAACGCTGGTATTTTTTTCCCCAGCGAGGTTGATCAAAAAGTCGTGCAAGTAAGTTGCTCCCTGGAAAAGCAGATCCAAATATCCTCAGTTTATTTAAGAGTCAAGCTCACAGACGAAACACGGGCTACAGATGGAAGTGGGTCGGTGGAATCATGGAGAAAGGGGTGGGGCGAGGAAATGGGAGGGCAAGTGAAGCAACACAAACGGCAGGGGGGAAGCAATGCGGAGCTGTGGATTCAGGGCTGGCTTTAGAGCTGGTGGCGCCCGGTGTGACAATGTGTGTTGGTGCCCCACCAAGCATGGTGTAGGTAGTGACCACCTCCACCATGGATTCCATCACAACCATCTTTTAACAGTGCCCCTCAAGTCACCATAACCACTCTCTTTCAGATCCATTTAATTAGGTATGTAGCGCCACTCATACCTGTGTAGGGCTTCTGAGCACTTAGCATCACACACACACATAACACAGAGACAATCAATCATACATGTGTAAATCAACTTATAGGAAATGTTACATTAGCCAGAGGACTACAAGGTGCAGGAGTGACGTCATCCATACTGGTAAGCAGTATAATTTAAGAGTGCTTGTTCTAGAGAAGCACAAACTAAGACTTGAAAATGGAACACCCGTATTTGGGGGTTCCCTTCAATAATAAAAATTGATTTCTACCCAAATTAATCCTTTTTGCAAAATTAATCTATGCTCTAAACTATACTTTGCAGTGTGCATGCAGTTCTTTGATGACAGTTCAGAATCATAATTCGCTGTTCTATATTAGGATTTTAACTTATAAACTGCAAGGAAAAAAGGATGTTTCTTAGAAAAGCAGTAACTAACTGACCTACCTATTTCATTATATGCACTGTGTGACCTGCATGGCGCACGTTCTTTGCAGCAGGCATATCAATCCATTGTGCTATTTTATGATCAGACAAATCCAGAACTAGACAAAACTCTGATCTCTATCAAGGAAGAACATTAATCACCAGAGTTATCCTAACATTTTTATTGTTGCCTGGAAATTGCTTGAGGCAAGGAACACCACAGCAAGTGCTCTAATCAACCCAAATAAACTTGCAAACACGGCGCACCTTGAGGTCAGCACCTGGTGTGGTGGCACCGGTCACTCTGCCGTAGAGCCGGCCCTGTGTGGATGTGAGAAACCAACACTGAGGACGCGGTGAAGGAAGCAAACTAACAGGGAGAGAGAGCAACGTGGTGCTTGGGGGAAGAAAAAGTAAATGGGTGAGAAGGCAGGGGAGAATCACACAGGCAATAGAGAGAGTGCAACACAGATCACAGAGGGGAGACAAAAAGAGCACTAAGGAGACAGCCATAAAACATATAAACTCTCGTGGAGTGTTTACAGTAGAATAAAAAAGTAGAATCCCTAAAATGAGCAGTGGATTGACACAGGTAATGCGTCCATGCCCCGGGGAAGGGACAAACACAAGACGAGGAAGGAAAGGCTGAAAAGCTAACAAATAAAAAGCAAAGAGGTGTGAGTGACAATGAAGCTAACCAATGGTAAGCAATGGACAGACTTTAAGCCCGCCATCAGCTAATAATACGACTCACAACAGAGAGCGAATGTGCCTTGTAGGCAAGACCTAATAATAAAGGTGCGCTGGTGGGCAAAAGGCCAAGCAGGTTCAGAAGTACCCAAAATGTTGCGAAGTCAGAGTGGTAAAATACTGATAAAAAAATGGAGAACTGGTCCCTTCAAGGACAGTGGCCTAGCTTGGCCAGTCAGAAGCAGAGGGTGTGAATCTCAAATGTCCCAACTAAAACAGCAGAAGGCTGCCGGGTGGAGAGGTGAGATGACCACGGTTCAGATGGATTTCTTCCATTAGAAACGAGGTCAGTACTGATTTGCATCTGGTGGGCTGCTGTCTAGAGTGGCACATTAGGTGGAAAACATTGGGTTGGAATGCTACAATGAGGGATTGCCACTGGTTAAACTATTTGAAGGCGTTCACCCCATCAACATTTGGGTGTCCCATTGCCAGTAGTAACCTGGAAACTTGAGAGTGGCGCAGCTTTCCAAGCCAACTACTGCCAATGCTGTGAATTCCAAAAAGTTGTAGATTTGCACCCACTCAAGGAGTACCTCTATTGGTGCAGATTTACTACTTTTTTTGTAAACCAGTCACTATATATATTTAAGATCCAAATCCAAAACATGTTAAAACATCTTAGTTAAATAAGAATGACAAGAAAAATCAACACAGGCATAGTACACCTGTATCTGGACCCCAAGACCAATAATGCATTTGAGAGGTGTCACACCCCAAAATTCCTGCTGAAACTATGCCCTTGCCAATCCCACCTGGGCATGGCAGTTCTTCCTTGGAACTCATGACTACGGACAAGACAACGCTCTGGAGTCCTTGCCCTGGAATCACTTATTTTATATGTATTTTCTCTGCACACACTCTATTTGTTCTCTGCTACAGGAAGCCTTGAAGGTAGAGTTGTCAAATCAGTGCATGGGAGAGTGAACCATGCTTCTAGTCCTCGCCTTTCTTTTTTTTTTTTTTTGTCCTCATCTCACCTTGGCATGTACAAATGAACACTCGCAACCCCTGTCCATCCTGGGCGGCCCGGGTTGAAGTTCTTGCTGTACCCAGAGCCGACCCGGCTACCCCTTTATACTGGGGCCAGGTGTAATCATTGGACAAATTCAAGATTTGTTACCAGCCTCATTTCCTTAGCCCTCTCCATCAGAGGTTGCCATACCATGCTATTCCTATTATGTGGTGTACCAGTTTCTAGACGTGCAATTCTAAGTACAGATTGAAGCCACTTTTCATGTAGGGGAGGGGTAACATCCTTCCAAACTTTACATATTTCCCTACGTGCAATAAGAATTAGAGTAAAAAATAAAGCCACCTGTGTCCCCCTTAACCCATTAATAAGATCAGTGTCCAAACCAAAGAAAACCCTTACAACATTAAGACTAAGTTTCATCTTAAAAACACTCTCCAATGTCCTCTCTATGATGGCCCAAAAAGGGGCAATCATAGGGCAATCATAAAAAACATGGATATCATCAGCCTCTGGCATATCACATCTGGGGAATACAGGAGGTGGGCTGACAAATTTTGCAATTTTTTTGGGAGTGTAATAGAGCCTATTTATAATGTAGTAGTGATTCTTTTTGAGGGAAGCAGATTCAACCGCTTGCGCGCTAGCGGGGTTTCCCGCTGTGCGCTGCGATATGTAAAAACCCTCGTTACATGACAAGGTCAGCTCGTCATGCGCGCAGTGCAGGTAACGCCCATGACGAGCTGACCTTGTCATTAGCGTCGAAGGGGTTAACAAATCTATATAGATATTGAAGAGATAGATTATATAGATCAGCCGAAGGGGCCTCCAGGACAGAAAGTCTCCAAACAAGATGTAACGGTGGGGATAGCATTTCATTTGCCTCATTCAGTTCCCTATACAAAAATCCCACTTCCTTCTTCCTGTGAGTCGGGGCCTGGAGTGCCGATTCAATGTCCCAATTTCCACCGATGTTGTTTTTCTCAGCGGAATACCACGACAGAGTTGGATATATTTAAATCTTGAGAGAGAGTCCCCAATCCTAGAACGCAAGACCTCCCAAGGAAGTACCCCCTCCGATGATACTAGGTCTGACCAGATTCTTATTCCTGCTCTCCTGACTGTTAAAGACAGGCTATCCTGGAGACATAGCGGTGTACCTGGGGAGTCCCATATAGGGGCAAAATCTGAATAGTACTTTATACCCCAACATTCCTTAACTCTGTTCCAAAGAATCAAGGCAGATTTTAATACCTTTAGGCGAACCTTCTTGTAAAATCTTGGTGCACCAAATTTATACAAAAATCCAGGGCCGCCCCCTTCCTGATCTAACATCGTATTCAAAATCTGCCCCCAGTGAGAATTGTCCGGGCTAATTAAAAGGGTACGGACATTTTTCAGCTGAAAAGCAAAGGCATACCACACAACATCCGGGAGTGCCAGCCCCCCCCCTTTATCAGTCCTCTTTTAAGTTTTTTCCAAGACATCCGGGCGTTCTTATTTGCCCAGATAAAACTACCTATCTTCCCCTGGATTTTTCTTAAGATTTTATCATGGAATGTTAAGGGTATTGTGTTGAATAGGTAGGTCAGTTTGGGCAAGATGACCATTTTGACCAGGTTAACGCGGCCATATATTGTTAGCGGAAGATTTTGCCATCTCGAAAATAGGTGATCAATATCTTTAGTCACCTTTTTCAGATTTACTTTTGCTATGTTGTTAAGGTCAGATGTGATTAATATGCCTAAGTACCTAAACTGGCTGCTTTTAGCTCCCTCCCACTGGTCAACTCCCCAGCACATTATTTCTGTTTTTGTGCTGTTGATTAGATAACTGGAGTATCGACCATAATCTGCCATGATCTCCTCGACTCTGGGGAAGACCTCTACTGGATTGCTAGTATAAACCAATAGGTCATCTGCATATAAAGCCAGCTGGCAACAGTAGTCCTTTATTCTGAAAGGTGTAATTTGATCATCTAGCCTCAATGCCTGTGCCAGAGGCTCAATATAGAGATCGAACAAGAGAGGCGAGATGGGGCACCCCTGCCTTGTACCCCTCCTGATATTAAAGCGTGGTGACAGAGAGCCGTTCAATAAAATCACCGCCGAAGCACCCTCATAGCATCCTCTTATAGTTTGAATAAAGGTCTCTCTGAATCCCATAATGGTAAGAACATCCCAGAGAAATCACCAGTTGACACGGTCGAAAGCCTTCGCCGCGTCATAAGCTGCCACCGCTAAAGGCTCCGACCGTGCCACAGCAAGATCGGTATTACCGATCAGCTGTAAGGTTAATTCATGGATATATCTCCCGGGGATGAAACCCTTCTGATCTGGGTTAATCAGGAAAGGGACCAACTTGGCCAATCTCCATGCCAAAACACTAGTGAAGATCTTATAATCTGCGTTCAGCAGGGAGATTGGTCTGTAAGAGTCTGCCCTAAGGGGGTCCTTCCCGGTTTTAAAATTAACACAATGGTGGATTCTTTCCAAGACGGCGGAATTCTACCTTGAGGGCTATATATGTAGTTAAATAGTTCACAGAGTTTTGGTACCAGAAGATCCTGGAGCGTTTTATATACTTCACCTGGAAGAGCATCAAGCCCGGCTGCTTTATTATTTTTGATTTTCTTTATATGTAGTTTTATTTCTTCTTCTGTAAAGCAGCTATTAAGCATATTACGGCCGTCCTCTGCTAAACCTGGGAGAGCCTTATTTTCCAGCCACCGTAAAGTGGTAGTGGAATCTGGAGAGGCCTCTTCTTGATATAATTCCGAAAAGAGGGAAAAAAACATTTTTCCATGTCTTCCTGATGGTAAGATATAGTTCTCTGGCCATCAATTATTAACCTATTAACATTGTTCCTAACCCGGTCTGCTCTTATCTTTCCTGCCAATACTGCCCCGGCCCTCTCACCGAACTCATAATTTTCCATTGAATATGCAGCCCACTAAGCCTTAACTTTTTGGTCTAGTAAACCTCGGTATTCTAGGCGTAGACATTCTATTTCTTCCAAGACTTGTACCAGGACATCCTCTTGGGCGCCTAATCTCCGAGCTTCCAAGGATGAGATTTTCTCTTCTATTGCCCTAAATTTAGCTGCCTCTTTTCTATTGCTAAGGCTGGTTAGGCTAAGAAACTGACCTCGGATATGAGCCTTATAGGCGTCCCAGACAAATTCAAGCGGGGCAGAGCCTGTATTATCCAAAAAATAGTTAGTGGAAGAAACGCCAACTGCTGTAACAATGGCCTGATCGTTCAGAACTGCCCTTTTTAAAGTCCATCTATGGACTGTTGAAATCCTAGCCCTTCCTATATTGATTGAAAAGTAAATAGGGGCATGATCGGACAGAATGCTAGGTAGAATTTTAATATCTAGCAAGGTCTCTAAACATACTCTATCCATCAACATGTAATCCAGTCTTGAAGCATGCCATGTTTTTTACTGAAGTATGTAAAGCCTGGCACTGAGACATTCTTAGCTCTCCAGATATCAATTAAGCCAAGTTCGTGTATCATATTCGTCATGGCACGGCGAGATCTCGGAGTAGTGACTGCCCGATGGTAGTTAGAACGATCTTGCCATGAATCAAGCAGTATATTAAAATCACCCCCGATAATCATCGGGGAGCGCACTTCAGCCAGGTTGAACTGTACCTTCTGTAAGCAGGCTGGATCGTCTATGTTTGGCCCATAATAAGGGACAACAGTCATGGCGTTTCCACTAAAGTCGGCATGTGCTTGAACCCATCTTCCTGACTGGTCTGATGCAAATGACCTGATAGAGCCTCCAAAGCCAGCCTTAATTAAAATTGCTACAACCTTATTTACTGTCGACTGCTCAGAGCAGCAGAAGGCTCCAATCCATTTGAGTTTCCCAGAGACCTCTTTACTCTCGGAAGAGCTCAGGTGAGTTTCCTGAAGTAAGACTACTTTAGCAGTAGATTGCTCTAAATATTTTAAAATCATCCTGCGTCTCCTTATACAGTGAAGATCATTAACATTCCAGGATATAAAATCCAGACTATTATTAGTCATAGAGAGGTCTGCATCTCCTACTTCGATGGTGATATGGCCTTCTACACAATGCTGTTTAATTTGGGGTTTTTGTGAGTGTCTATAAGATGAGAACATATTTTTTTTCCTTTTTTCCCCTGCACCCTCCCTTCCCATTTTTGCAACCCCGAACCCTCCCTGCCTCCCTGGGGAGCCCTCCTTTCCTTTCTGAGCATTCCGCTCTTAGACGGATCCTTCCCCCACCCCGTGCATGTTTGTAAAAAATGTGTGAAAACAAAATATGTATAATAATGATCCAATTATCGGTAACGGTTGTTACCTGGAAACAGTATATAGCACACTTTGTAACTAACTGTTAGTTGCCCGACTAAATTCTCTCCATGTTTCTGTGACTATATCTCTCATCCCTTTCCTGCGGCCCGACTGCCTGCATCCCTTCCCCGCTTGGCCCTTTATTATCTGTTCTTATTTCCTCAATCAGGCTATCTGCTTCCTCCACATGTCGGATGATATGCATATGGTTATTCCACATCACTCGAAGAGAAGCAGGAAATTTCAGCTGTGCACGTGCCCCCAAAGAATTAAAGATTGCCAGTCTCTTACCCATTTCCCATTGCTTTAATGCTGTAATGTGTGTTACATCAGAGCGACTTGTAAAGGAAAATGGTGTGGAAAAGGACACTGATTTTATAGAGCCTGCTTTGAGTGCCAGCGACAAAATCCTTTCCTTAATGGCATAAGTGACAAAGTTGACCAAGATTTTTCTTGGACGTTCTTTCCCTGTATTTCGCCTATAAGGATCTCGGTGAACTCTCAGGATGTCAGCCAGTAGTTCTTCATCTGAGTCAGGGGAGTCTTTTAACACTGTCGTTTTGAGCACTGCGACAAATGCCTTAATGTCATTCCCTTCAAGGTCCTCGGGGACATTCAGGAATTTTAACTTATTTTTCCTTGAGTGATTTTCAAGTCTTTCGAGATCTTCTCTCATCTCCCGGTTCTGCTGGACCAGTTTATCGATGTTAACTACAGATGTGGTAAGGGCTTCTTTGATCTTAGGCATTTCCGCTTCTAGGGCATCCGTCCTTATTGAAACTTTCTGAGCGAGTGCCTCAAAAGAGGCCTGGATGGCCGTCTGATTAGCCTCTGATGTAGTAAACCGTCTACCGATGTCATCTCTTAGACCCAATAGAATATCTGCCAGAGATTGTGGGATGGATGGTGTAGATGTTATAATCTCCAGGGAAACACTATGAGGGACATCCTCTATGTGTCCAGATATTTCCTCCACTTGCTCTGTATCTTGGATATCCAAAGCCGAGAAGCTATTAGAAAGTTCCACTGCCGTATGTACCGTTTCAAGCATATTGGTTGCAGAGGATGAGGCCAGCCGCGGAGGCGGACAAGACTGAGTTGGTGTAGATATAGATGACGAATTTGCACTAGCTACCTCCTCTATGGGAACCCCTTTGGACTCGTTGTAGCCTTCACCACCGCCATCTCTTTTGTTCCGCTTGATGCGCTAGCAGAGAGAACCTTATAATAGGATTTTAATGATGGAGTTACTCTCAATACAGCTGGTGGCCCGCTTTTTGTCTTTTTCTTGCTCTTTCCTCTCCCTGGCGGTGTGTCTGATCCACTATGATCCCCCTTCGCCTTCTTTTTCTGTGTTATAGCTTTAATAAGGGTCACCGAGGGGGGAAATTGATGGTTTGGAGGGGCCTGGCACTATATTGGCGGCCAGGTTACGGAGAGTGTACCTACTGACCGGGGGGAGAATTTTAGATACCACAGGCCCTGGCTTATCTGAATTGTCTGGGGGGGGCCAGGGTATAGGCGAGTAGTACCTTGATTGTTTATCTCCATACAATGCTCCCCATCCCCACTGCTGTTGGAAATCCCTGAGTGGTAAGTAAACACTGTGGGGACGTAGGGCGCAGTATCTGGGACACCACTACAAACGTCTCCTACTCCTGCTCTACCCTCCTGGCCAAAAGCTGTATCACTAAACAGCGCAGAAACCCCCAAGATGAAGGTAATAGAATCGTGATAACAACCCCCACTCCTTAAGAGGCACCCAGTAACATGTATTTTGCCAGGGGGCGGGCTTGCTGTCCCCAATGAGTAAGTTATCCTCCGGCCTATTTTTTGATACGGCCTCCCGAGATTACCTTCCAGGATTTAACAGCGCCCAGTTCCCGGAACCAGGCAGGCTCTAAGGGCGTGCCGCCTCCTCTCGTCACCATCCGCCTATGGCAGCTTCCACTATCAAGTATCAATGTTGACCTGTTTTCACCCTATCCGGGCCTTTTGCTTGCAGGCACCACGCGAGAGAAGCTGCCCCAAAAAAAAACCCACAAAAAACCAAACAAACTGGTGCTTGTGTCCAGAATCACCACTAACCCCAGATACTGCACCGCACTTTCCTGGCTTATAACCACAGGGTCAGGCTGCCGATTACCGACTACGAGCTAAAGGCTGTCGGGGAGGCTATACAGGGTTAAAATCCAGAAGAAGCAGAAGAGGCAGAAGAGGGGGGAAAAAAAGGAGCCCCCAACACAAACCCCCCTGCTCCTCCAACACCGTGCGAGTCTTTTTTGTTTTTTGTTTCTATAACGTCCAAAATATCTCGGGCAGATGAAATCTCCCTTGAAGCTCGGCCCCTCGACTAAAGAGCTGATACGCTGCCACAGTGATCACCACAGCGCTTCCTACCTTGGGTTTGTCGAACGATAACGACACACAGAATTACCCGCTCCTGTCTTGATGTACCAGCTCCGGGTTTCCAGGTATCTCGGCTACGGAAAAAACATCAGAGCTCGCTCACCCGTGAGCGAACTGACGGAGTAAAGCGCCATGCACAGAATGGGAGGAGCTCCGTCATGGCCATTAGCTTCCGGCCGTCATGTCCCCCCACGGCATTCCTCTATCCTCTAGTCCTCGCCTTTCGCAAATTATTTTATCAAATGACTGACGACCCCATTTTATATGCCCAAGTCTCAAATAGAGGAGGGTGCGCAGGCAAATTAAAAGGGCGAGCCGAGTTAGAGCTACGCCATGGGCCTGGCTTGGCTCTAAGAGGCCGTACACGAGCAGAGACATGTAAATGTTTGGCATGTATATTGAGCAACAAGCAAAAGGTAACAATATGATACAATTTCTTCAAAATCGAAACAAGCCTATTTCTTTAACATGTGGAAGAGTTTCACAATAGTATGTTAGATTATATCACTACACAGCAATACATGTATTTAAAATCACAGTTTTTAGAAACATTTATGGCTCCCTCTCCCCAACGATAATGGCATTAGTGAACTAAAAGGCAAGTTGTAATCATGTAAACCTTAAATATGGACATATGGACATATTTTTGTGCAAACTGGCATCTTTTGGCATGTTTCCCCAATCTTTCTGCTTTTTGACCTGTTTTTGATGGTATTCTGCACTTTGGTGGTTTAGAGTCTCTGCACACTTTTCACTGCTATTCAGTACTAAAGTGCAAGTGCCCCTACTGTAAATTGTGTTTTGCTTTGGTCTCCAAGAATGGCATGTTTGAATTACATAATGTTGAAGGTATTATAACTTAACCTATAGAACACATATGCAAACATCTATTCCTGGAATGGATGTTTGCATATGTGTTCCATAGGTTAAGTTATATTATCTTCAACGTTATGCTTGGTTGATTCCAAATATAATTCCCTTGGTTTCATTTTTGTACATATTAAATATTGGTTTTTCTGAAGAAAATGTTGCCCCGTTGTCATACAATTTATATTTATATCAAAATTGGTTTAATTGTAAGAAATGCTATTGTCCTTTTTCTGTGTTTAAATCACAAGTTCATCACTAACCAGGATGTACAAAAAATGATTGTGTTATAAACAACTATTTAACTACAATTGTGAACAAAATTCCTCGTAGGCACTCCTCTACTTACTCTTATTTCATAACCCAAGCCTCCAATGGCTTATTGGGTTTGCCCATTCTTTCACTACTTTTAAAAAGTGGGCATTTTCTTGCTTAACCATCCTGTGTGCCTCTGCCTGCTTGTGGATTTACCATCTAGTTTTAGACTGACAGGGGCTGTTTGTGCATTCACTCCAGACACTCACACAAAGGAATGTGTGTTGCATATGTTGATGATCCATCCTGGGCTAGAGTGGTGGGAGGAGATGTCACTGACCCTGAATAGGCTGTAGCTGCTCTGCACAATGCTCTCTCCACCTCCTGTAGTGAAGCTGGACCAGGGAGGACAGAACTGGTTTTTACTGAGCAAGAGGGACTTTCTGCCAAATATGTCAAAGAAAAAAGTAGTATAAATATTAGGGCCCTAACCCCAGAACTTTAGAACTCTTTTGGACTAAGGGGCCAGCCAAGAAGAAGAGGTGGAAGAGCTGCCAGGATGAGTACTGTCCCTTTGCTGTGTGTGGCCTTTTTGGGTTGGCCTGCAGTTGCTACTTCTGTTTTGAGCAGTGGAAGGACAAGACTGAACTTTCTGCAACCTATTTCCTGCGTATCTTCAAGGGCTTTAAGTAGAGCTTGCCTCCTGTTAGAAATCTCAGGAACATCAAAGACTTACTCTGTATCTGCTAACAGCACTTGGTACTGTGTGTTTTATGCTGAAACAGAAGAAAAAGCAACCAGATGCTGTCAATGACACTGCTGCCAGCTCCGTGACCTGAAGGCACCAAAACAAGCACTGTCCCACTTCGAACCGCAACCCTGGTCTCACTGACGACTTCCAATGCCTTCACCGAGACGGGGTTTGCACCATAACCTGTGGCCACCATATGCCACACCGCCTCACTTCACATTGCCGCCCTGGTCTCATCAATGACAGTGCTTCAAGCTGACCTCAACGCCTCTGCTTGTACTGTGGCCTGAGGGCACGGCTTGTAAGTTACACAACGCACCACCCTATTTAGCACATAGCCTTCGTACACTGACACAGCACCATCACCTTCAGATTGTCTACTGACAACAGTGTTTCAGCAACAATGACACAGCTGCTTTCACCGTGACCTGTCAGCACTGCAACAAGCACTGCCCCACTTTGCACCGCAGCCCTGGTGTCACTGATGCTGCTGGAGGCTATTATTGATCCGCTGCCTGCACTGCGCCCTATGGGAACAGCACGCCACGTCATACCGCTCCAATTTACACTGCAGCCCTGAGCCTCCCGACGCCAGTGATCCCAACTTCATCCTCACGGAGTTCTATCTGCAACGCTTGTGATTTCAAGGGCCCGATGACTCCTGCACCGACCTCCGGAACCAACGCCTGCCGATGACAACACCTCTTCAGAGTTCCTCACAAGTTCCAAGATGCCCTGCATTTCCAAGGTACTGTTTGCATGTCTTTCAGACGCGGTGGCTGGCCAGAGATCTCGTGGTACACATGAACTGTTGGATTTGTCTGTTCAGGATGCTGTGATAGCCCCGGGCAGAGCTACCGACCTCAAGGAACTGTCTTTTAAGTTTTCCCTTACAATATTCATATCTTTATTACTGTAGGTTAGATTTTTATTGTTTTGGTCTTGTTTTACACAGATAAATATTGGCCATTTTTCTAAAACTGGTGTGGTGTCCTTTTGTAGTGTTGTCACTGTATTACTGTGTGTTAAGTGCAAATGATTTACACATTGCCTCTGAGATAAGCCTGACTGCTCGTGCCAAGCTACCAAGGGAGTGAGCAGGGTTTATTTTTGAAGTGTAAATCCCCTTACCCTGACTAGAAGGAAGGGTCCCTACTTGGACAGGGTGCAAACCTGCCAACTAGAGACCCCCATTACTAACAATTCTTTATTATGAATGGAGCAGCATTACAGCCTATTAAATCAAATATAAGAGGTGCTTTACCGTGCACAACTTGAACTCATGTTTTTAAAAGTGCATTTATCTATGATAAGGATGAAAAGGGAGTCTTTTGTGAAATAAAATCTGTCCCCAGGATCACACAGTTTTGACAACCAGGGACGTCCGTATTGATTCCAGGTTATCTGGTTTCACAATTTGAAATTCAGCCACCAGATGGATATCTCTGTCTCTGTCTCTCTATTTCTTCTGTTTCCCTCAAAGGTCACTGCTTTGTCTTTCATTGTTTTGTCTTGTCTTGTCTTTCATTGTTAGAAGAGAAAAACTGACCAAGAGATAACAGACTCAGTTCAGGGCCCCAGGCCTAACTATCAAGTCAACAATGCATTAATTTGGGGCTAATCATTCACCAAACATCCTCCCTTGAAGCTACGCCCATGTTTAAGGAAGCAAAAGTAAACTGATTGTGAGGAGACGGAATGAAGAAATAAAAGTTTTCAGTTGTCCTGATCATATCATAGCTCTATTGGACAGGTCTGGGAAGCAAAATATGTCCTTGCCAGAGGAGGGTAAGTGAGAGGCTGAAAGAAAACATGTGCTAGTCAGACCATAATTTGAGCTGGGGACCACTGGAACTCATTTTGGGAGCCCATACTTATTTTTCCTCATCAAACTTTGACTTGGAGCAAGAGAGAAAAAACATAAAAGGGGGAAAGAAAAAGAAAGATGGAAAAAGTGACAAAGAAAGAAAACAAGGATGAAAAAGAACCTGGAAAAGAAAGAAAGGGAGAGTGATGTCTGGTGAAGGATGAAAGTGGCATGAGGTCAAATCAAGACTACACAACCTTGGTATTAGGAGCCTCTGCCATTCAATACCACCGTACAAGAGTCCATGAGTGGAAAAGAAATTTAAGTTATGAATAAAGTCCACATAAATTCCTCATGCTAGCAATCCCCAGTTCCATGCTCCAGCTCCTTTATAGGAGATTATTATCCAATAAAAGTGTCTTAGATTTAATGAGCCACCTGATCCTTGAGAAGTGAAGCTGAAAATCCTCCACATTGTCTTCTACTGAGGAATAAGTGTTTGCTGCTTTTTTGAGCTCACTCAGCCCAGTAATCCACCTGCCGCTCCTGGCCAGACCTCTTGTGGCAATGGTTGCCTTGCAAGAGAAAAAGGAGCAGCACATACAGTCAGGTGATAGGCAGATCACAGTCAAGAGGAGTAGGGGACTCTATGAACCAAGTGCGTATGTAATGGGAAGGTACATGGTAGGTATTGTAAAAAAGGGGACCATGATGTATGAGTACAGGGTGGACTAGCACCCTGGCAATGGAATCATTTCGATCAAAACAAGGGAGCGGGAGTAATGGTAAAGATTTGTGGAGCAGTGGCACTCCCACTAATCCTTAACTCCTGAAGGGGTCTACTATGGCGGCCAAAAGCAAGCAAGCTGGCTGGACGGTCTACAAGGTGGGCAGGTTTTTGTTGTCACGGGGAGTGGTACATAGCTCTTCTGAAACACTCTGAGTCTGGTGGCATTGTAGAGCAACTACGAATTAGAGCCTTGCAGGTGGTAGGAAAACCACACAAGGACAAGATGCACATGTGGGAACCAATGGATGTACACAATATGTACCAAGTGCATGTGACCATGCCCAGAGACCGGGTGGTCTTAATCTGAACCCACAGTACTTTGTATGGCCACCATCTACCTTTTCTACCAACTTTGAATTGTAAACATTCCCCTACAAGCTTCATCTCCATAAAGACTTGAACTTTCTTCTCCAGGGATGAACTTGAACCATTTCCATCCAAATCTATTCTAAAAAAGATTTTCCAGGACAAGGGTGCAGGATCATAGATAAACGTGTCACCTTTAGCTTGCTATAGAAAGGTGTGTACGTGGTAATTGAAAGAATCTCTCCAAAGTTATCTGCTATGAAGAGCATGTGGGATGGTGTGAAACCTATGTGTGAGGCAACTGCTAACAAGAGGAGGCGGCAGTCCCTTACTCGCCACAGAGTGAGAGTTGCTGACCCCATCCCACTCTGTGATGAGGTGTCACTGATTGACACTCTGTCTGAACACTTCAGAGCTTAAAAATGAAGTACACATGTCCAAATCTATCTGTGATGTGCCCCCTCATCATAAGACCTCAAGGACTGAGGAGGTCACGCCAACCGGGTTGTGAAATCCTCTGCCCAGAAAAGTTCAGCTCAGGCACCTGTGGATTGAACGCATGTATAGCGCCTTGCTTTCTGACCTGAACATACAGTGGGTCTGTTAGGCTGGCCTATGCTCAGCCTGACAGACCCTCTTTATGTCTGCAACAATGTTTGGGGGGCCTTGCCCTTAGGGAAGGGTCACTACTGATCCTTAGGGTTCACTGCTTGAATGCCTGGATGCAATTCTTTTATCAAGATAGTCCTCCTTAATTTCAATGTAACCTAATTTGTCCTTGCCGCGCAAGGTGGCGAACACTGTTACACACCTGTGATTTTGCACAACTGCAAAGCTCTTAGGTTTCCAAACTCCATGTTGAGTAGTTAATCAAGCCTAGTATTTTCCATTGAGGGACTTGTAGTCTGAAATCTCCAAACCACACCGCAAGTACCAGGGGAAACAGGCATGTGCACATGCATTGTGCACCTTCGGGGCACTATGGTATTAATAATCCACATTTGTAAAGCGCACAATCACCCGTAAGGTTCTCTAGGCGCTGGGGGCCGTCGGGAAGATTAAGCAAGCTATTGCCCAGAGTCACATGGTGCTGGGCTAACCTGCCGCCGGAGCCGGGGATCGAACCCTGATCCCCAGATTCCAGCGTCAGTCGCCCTGGCCGCGGCGCCACACCTCTATTACAGAAGGGGGTGCAGATGCTTGTGCAGCCCTTTTGTAATACAGCTAATGCTGGCTCATATTTTGAGCCAGGGTTGTAAGAGGTTGCTCTCTTATTTATATGGGGATGTGACCCCATGCAAATGAGGGAATCACTTTGCCTCTGCGCCCATGCCATTATATGGGCACAGGAACAGAGGCCAACAGGCCTTCACGAGGTGTGGTGAAAACGTGCCACAATAACGTGGCACACTTTCAGTGCGCCTCCTAAAGGCAGCCCTCTAGGGGGATGAAACAGGATCCCATGGACCCCTCAGAAATCCCTCCACAGGCGGGTGCAGTCACTCACTACACCGGCCTGCAAGGAAATCTCTAACTCCCTTGAAAAGTGCAGGTGGCTTGCCGCCTGCACAGTAAAACACAGAGCAGCTTTTATACCGCTGCTACGTATTTCACTTGAATGTGTGCACCTGGGGGCAGCACGATTTCTCAGCTGCCTTTGGGGCAGCGATTCATTCTAAGAAGGCGCTCTTTTCTTGTTTGCGCTGGGCACACCTTTTGGACGATGCATTATGACGCAAACAAGGAAAGTGCGCTGTATTCATAATATGACCCCTGAATGGTACGAAAAACCCTGGCTGGATGAGCTACTCACACCGGCAACACAGGCTACTCACTCGCATTTCCCGGTTCTGCGTGGAATACAAGCTATACCCAACTGTTGCGATCACACGCAAAGAAGCACATCAAAGCTACCACTCCACAGCTCAGCAGAACTTGTGCCAACAGGTGAGTGGAGGAGACTACACACTGCTGCTTGCAGTTCTGGAGGCCTCAGAGTATGCTAGACAGAATGTTGCTCGCATTCATTGTGCTAGACGCTGCTCTAGTGGCCAGCACTCTTAAGCTAATCTTCTTAAGAATGCATGTGAGGCCATTTAGCACCTGTGAGTACTCAAAGTTTCATGAGGATATGAACTTGCAGCATCAATAGTAACAATCGTTAGACAGCCCCCAAAAAGTTGCCAGTCAAATGCTGCACATAGACTCATTTAAGTGGCCAATGTAAAAACAGACAAGTTGCAAATCATAGTGGTCACAAATTGTGCACCATCTATTTTCAATAAATTTGTGATATGGCCTACACACAAATAGGTTGCATCACAAAATTTCTAGTCATAGTGGGCTGGAGAAAAAAGTGCCTAATGAATAACAATTGGACAGATTGCTCTTTGTGACTCAGTGTGATTGACACAGGGATGGTGGCCTGCAAGGAACAGCAGACCATCATCCTTTCATTTACGTTCCCAAATGGAACAATTGGTGCCTTTAAATTAAAAAAAATACCACTTTGGGAAGACATCAGGGCGAGCAGGTAGTGGTCTCACAAGAGCAGGCAATGGTCCTTGGACCATAGACATGTTTATTGTACAGTTAATAAAAATGTTTATTGTACAGTTAATTAAAACCTTTACACAAAAGTAGATATTTAAAATACTAACCCCCAGATGCATCAAGCATCCATTTTGCGATTCCTTATTAGTGAAAAATAAGGATTCGCTAAAAAGGAATAGCAAAATGTTATGCATGAAGAAATCGCTAAAAAAATTGCGATTTCTTAATATTCCTTAATTGCGACTTGCAAATTGCGAGTCACAATTAAGGAATACCTCCCCATTCATTCCTATGGACCTAGAGGCCATAGGAATGAATGGGAAGACATTTTCAATTTGCGATTAGCAATTAGCGAATCGCAAATTGAGAATGCAATTTCAAGGGTGCCGGGGTGTCCAAAGGACACCCCTGTTGCACCCCTGAAATTAATCTGTGCACATATGTTGCGCACACCCATGCCCTAAGGGCATGGGTGTGCGCAACATGAAACTTTGAAATATGCACAAAAGTGCATTTTTCAAAGTTTTTGCAAATTACCATGAAGTTCAACTTCATGGTAATTTTCTCCCCCTATTAGCGAAATCGCTAATTTTTTTACTTTGTTGCATTGCATTTAAGGAATCTCAATTTGGGATTCCTTAAATGCAATTGCAATTTAAGGAATCTCAATTTAGAGATTCCTTAAATTGCGATTTTTGCATTTGGGATGATGCATCCCAAATGCAAAAATACCGGTCACAAAGGGGCAGATTCTAAGAATCAGCCCCTTTGCGACCAGATTTTCCTTTCATGCATCTGGGCCTAAGTACTGTTAAAAAAGCCTTTTCAAGTGCAAGCGGTAATAAAGTGCTAAGAGCTGCTAAAAATTGTTGCACTTAGTCCATAGCGAGGCTTGTTACAACCGGCCTTCTTCACAACAGTTGGTGTCCTGAAGTGTTGCAGCCTTTTAAAAAGATTGCACAATTCAGTCCGACATCTGGTTGGTATGTTCATGCAGTCCATGTCCAGAAAGCAAGTTTTGAGGCTGGGTGCCTGCTTAAGTTGCACCGGGCTTCCCCTGAGCATTCAGTTTAAAACTTTTTGAAATTGTGAATCTGATATGCTTCAATTTGTAAGGTGCAAGCAGTACTTAGAGTCAAAGGGGTGTGGGTCATAAATAGATTTGCTCCTCCTCAGCCTGAGAATTCAAATTGCTTTTGATCCAGGTAGAGGTTCCACGTACTACTTGTTGTACCTGCTGTATCTCGTTTTGTAGCTAATATTTTAAGATATTTAATGTTTTTTATGTTGAGTTGACAATTCTGCGGATTAAGGCTGGCGATTACTGTATGTTGGCATGTGCGTAGGCCTAGGCTGAGAAAATGGGCTTGATGAAGCAATTCCTTTGCAGTAAGAGCTGATTGTAGAGACATAAGACGTGGACTAGGGTTTCTTTTCCAAGTCCACATAGGTGGCAGCTGTATCATGGTTGGCAGAGCGTCACCAAGCCGGACGGTGGTCCGAGAAATTCCACTCCCCCATTCTCAGTGCCATCAGTCTGTATTTAATCCATAGTGGATAAGTATTGGTTATGTAGCTCTGTTGTTTTTGTGTGGAGTACGAGTTCATCACTGACCATGCGTGCACATGTTTACACAAAGCTGCCTTGTCCTCTAGTGTCGATATTTTTTTGGCTCTGGCAGAAGTCAGTTTTTTAAATGCCTGTTGGGAAAGGTACTGGCTCCAGGCTTCTATTAATGAGAAGTCCCTCAGAAGGTTGTCTAGTGGGATTTTATATGCCGATTGTTCGCCTGACTGCTCCAGTTCGGACCAGATTAGGGCATGCATAGATTTCGGCAGCGCCAATCTAAGCCAGTGTCAGAAATTGAGAAAGCAACTGCTGGATGCCCAGGACTTCTTGGTGATGGCAAATTCTAGTCTCATTCGGGCCAGAGATGGCTTTTTGGCAGGCGCAGGGGTGATTTATAGATTCTTGTGAGTAGTTTGTCAACATGTTCGATTTCTTTCCCTTGAGTAACTTCACTGCCATAAGTCAGAGTAGGGCCAATTTTTGCCTTCCGAGACTAGGGCCTCCTAACTTCTGGGCAATAGGCGTGAAGGCGAACAGTAGGCTAGAGCCCTTAGTGTTGATTGAGTAAACGTGGTGGGTAAAAGACCACCTGATGTCTAAGAAGACTCCCAAGTACTTGTAGTATTTTCTGTGTTCTAGAGCATCACCATTAAGATACCACCTATTAGTCAAGTATGATTTTTGGCTCAAGGCTACCATTTTGGTTTTAGATTGGTTGATGCCAAGCATGTTTGTTGCATTGTAGTCCTAAAGCATTGATACTAGTTGTTGTAGACCTATCTTTGTCTGGCTGCGGAGCACTAAGCTGTCTGCGTATAACAGATGAGTCATTCTTTTCTCTTGGAGCTTGGAGGAGCTGTCAATTTGCTTTGTTGAGGTGGTTGGACATGTCTGTTATATAAAGGCTGAAGAGCAAGTGTGCCAACACACAGCCTTGCTTTAGGCCTGAATTTGTTCGAATTCTCCTTGACACGCAGTGCCATCCCCCAGCTTGTTCTGTATAGGTCTATTATTGGCCTCAGCAAGATGTCCGTTAAGCCCCAGTCCCGTAACTTGCACCACAGCCAACTTCTAGAGATGCTATTAAACATGGCCGTAAGGTCCACGAAGCAGGAGGTTGAAGACTGTTCCTTTCCGTCTCATAGCTTTTTCACACAGTAGGGCAAGGGCCATTAGATTGGCAGTCGTGCCACAGCTGTCTCTAAAGCCGCATTGATTCACGGGGCATAACCCCTGTTCTTTCACCCATAATCTAACTTGCATGTATCTTGGCATCGTTGTCAATTTGTGCAATCAACCGTAAGTTACGGGGAACTGATTTAGAGCCTCCTTTAAAAATTGATTGAATAATGGAGCCTCTCCTTGAGTCTGGAATGGTGTAAGCTGTTAGGCAGTATTTAAACAGTGGAGTTAGTATCTCGGACCATAGTTCAGGCTCATTGGCAAACAGAGCTGTGGGAAGCCCATTGGGGCCAGGGGCACCGTCTGGGACCTTATCGTCTAGACCGTGAGCTGCGGCGCGACGATCCACAAGGTAAGGGTGGCCCCCTGCCCCCCGCTTCCCGCTACAAGCGGAGATTGCCGCCTGACTGACCGCGACTGTGGCGCCTGAACTCGCCTGACCTCCACCCCCTCCAGAAAGCCTGGACCTCTCAAATCCTTTGCGGCGATCCTCGCCCGTGCCCCTGGGGCACCGCAACCTTCTCCTGTTTTCCTCACCTCCCGCTCTGCTGAACTCTTGGCGCCCCCAGCCGCTACTGGCTCCACACTGTACGTGGGCTGAGCGGCTACGAGGCACGCAAAGCAAGGCTCGGCTACCTACTGTGAGCTTGTCACCTGACCTTCGAGTGCGGCCTCATTCTTATAACCACCACATGCAGCAACTCAGCATTCTTCAGCGCTGTACCTTCTTACTTCATAAGGCAGCCTCTACAACCTCATAATCCTGGTCCATATAAAATGGCCGCTATAAATACATTTTATTCAAGCTAATTGTATAAACAGTTAGACCCTACAAAAGAGACTCAAAATGGCAGCCCATTGACAGAGTCCATAGAAAGAAGACTGCTCTCTTAAACAAACAAGGAGGACTACTCAATTTCAGCCCCTAGTAACTGAAAGAGGACTGTGCAACCACTAGCTACGGAAACCGAAAGAGGACTGCTCACTCCTTCAATCTTGGGGCAGCCATCTTGAAGTGGCACTGACTATCCTTATCCTCCAAGGCAAAGCGACACCCCCCCTCAAGCACCGCCTTCCGTATGGCCATGACCACAATGACTGCCGGTCACTGATCCCGGATCCCTGGCCCCCACGAGTGTGCCCATTCCAAGACAAGATGGTGGGCCCTGGTCTAACTACCTCTGGGACAATCACCCACACCTTGGTCTACCCCCCAAACCTCTCTAAAGGCGCCTCAAAAGCCTACAAACACCTCACCCTGAAAAACCACCCTGAAACCCTGATCTCGGACCTTCGCTTCTGTGCGGAGATTGGCTTCATCACCAATGACCTCATCTTCTACTCCAATAGAACCACCGCTTGGCGCAATACCTTTTCACTACTCCTTAATGTACGCTATTCTAGGATCACCCCACATGGCACCAAGCTCACAATAGTCCCATCAGCAACCTTTCCAGCTGCCCTCACAATCACCCTCTACAAGAGCGGCATTGTACTGATCCAAGCCTCTACGAAAAATCTTGAAAAATTCTCAGATCATTTTATCACTCTCCTTAACCATGTCGCCAGGATGCCAAATAATTCTCAGCCTAACCTTACTCCAGCACCCCCGCCCAACATGAAACACCGCAACCCCCTCACTAATCCTACCAACCTCCTTAACACTTCGGACTTGAGACCCGCGATTCCACTCGTCCCTGATCCCCAATCGGAATCCACGGTTTCCATCACAGCACACCTCCTTCACACCAAGCCTCCCACAACCACCCCGAGTGAATCAAACGCCGGACCCCTGGTCTCCTCCCGCCTTGCTCCCCGCTCTGATGCAAAGACCATTACGTCATCCCCATCTTGTCCTGTGGCAATTCAAGCCAGCCCCGCTAACACTCAAATCACCCGTTCTTTGACCCCCAACTCAGCCCGCCCTTGCCCTACAACCTCCCCCTCCTCAGTGATTCTTCCTGTAGCAGGTCCCGCCAAACCCGCTTTCACCACAGCCCCCCTTCCCATAGCTCCCCCCACAGCCCACCCTCTCCCCCCGCACCCCCCTCCTCACCAGCGACTCCCGCCGTTGCAGGTCATGCCAGCCCCGCTAACTTCTGCCCTCCAACCCCCTCCTCCTCAGTGACTCTTCCTGCAGGAGGTTATAACACCCCACCCACGGCTCCTAACACAGCCCACCCTTGCCCCCCATCCCCCCCTTCCCAGCAACTCCTACTGCTGCAGACCATGCCAGCCCCGCTAACATCCAAGCCTCCCCCCCTCGACCCATCGCTCACCCACCCTCACCCTCCAACCCCCCTCCGCAGCTATCCACTCTCTACACTCCAGAGCCTCTAAAATAATTCAAAGCTTCCACTCCTCCATCCTCGATCTTACCAACCTCCTCCACCTCGTCGAACTCTCTCTCTCAAACCTCCTGCCTCAGCTGCCCTCCCTTCCTATCCCAGAGCTTCCCAAACGCCCTCTACCGACAGCCTTGAGACATCTCCGCCACTGCAAGCACACTAGCTGCCTATCTGATGAGGAAACCCTTGACCTGGCCCTCTCCTACAACTTTTCCATCTTCACAACTAACTCACAAGACCTCACTGAAAAGGAAATCCAGGATCTTCTCAATGACCATAACGCAGGCCCTACCTCTCCCTGTCTACCCGACGTGAGTGCCGCTTACCTCACCTATACGGTCGCTACTGACCCACTCAGATCAGCCCCCCTCCGCAATAGAAGGGTGATCACAAGCAACCTTGCACCCGTACCCCTGTCCATCCCAACCACTGCTGCCACCCCCCTCCCTGATCTGTCCGGGCTTTTAATCAATTGCCGGTCCGCAGTAAAACATGCAGCCGATGTCGCTGCTCTTATTCTGAACACCGACGTTGCCATTCTTACAGAATCATGGCTTAATGACGCATCATCCCCATGCCTCGATCTCTTAATCCCCCCCAACTTTAACATTACCAGACTAGACAGACCACATAACAAAAAAGGTGGCGGAATCGCCTGCATCCATCGCTCCAACCTCCTTGTCACAGAGCTTCTAACAGATTCCACTGGTTCCTGCGAATACCTAGCCCTCTCAATCCATAGTAACACCACCCATCTATGTAACTTTCACATTTTTTACCACCCCCCGGGCACTAACGAATCCTTCACCGACTACCTCATGGAAGTCATCACGACCAAGCACTCCCCTAATACCAAAGATATCTTCCTCGGCGACTTCAACCTGCACTGGAATGACCCCAACGACCCTCATGTCAACGCCATTAAAGACCTCATGACTGATCTAGCACTGACCCAAGCTTGCCCACTCCCAACCCACTCGAAAGGGGCCACTCTAGACTGGATCATCTCCAAGGAGACAACCGTCAAGCTCATATCGAGTGACCCATGTGACTGGTCAGACCACCATGCTATCACCTTCCTGCTACCTGGCACACGCAGGACATGGACACCACAACCGATGCTCCCTAAACGCTGGGCCAGGGACACGAAAAACATTGACCTCAATGAACTTGCGACTCACTGCAAATACGCCCCCCCCCCCACCACATCACCTCGGTCAGCGACCTAAACGATCACTACTCAGTCACAATGTCGAACATCTTGGATGACCTAGCCCCCCTTAAACTAAAAAGAACTCGAGTCAAAGATAGAAAGCCTTGGTTCACTGGCTCCCTCAATGATGAGAGGAGATCCCTCCGACAAACTGAAAGACTCTGGAGACAGCACCCCTCGGCAGACCACCTCAAACTTCTTCGCCAAGCCAGAAATACTTACAACAAGAACATCATCAACTCAAAAAAGGAATTTTTCAGAGAGGAACTAGGAAACGCCCAGAACAGACCTCGCAAACTCTTTGAAATGGTCAAACTTAAATCGAACAAACTGTCCAAAACAACTAAAGAAACGCCCAAGTCTATCATCTCCTCCGAGGACTTCTCCTCATTCTTCGCAAACAAAATTAAAGCCCTAGATATCGAACTCAAAGCTGCCTCACTCCCCCTCCGAACCTTGACCTTCCAATATCTCTCCCCTTGCCGCCATGGCCCGCACCGAAGAATCAAGCACACTGGTCTGAATTCACACCCTATGATGAACACACTGTCGCTAAAATCCCCTCAACTCTAAACCCTAACAACCATTTCAACGACCCGCTCCCCTCGAACTGTCTCACGACCATTGCCAAATCTATTATTCCCAGCTGGACTGCGATTATCAACGCCTCCCTCCGGCAGGGATCAATACCGGCCTCACTGAAAGCTGGCCAAGTCCTCCCCATTCTGAAAAAGCCATCATTGGACCCAGCCTCCCCAGATAACTTTAGACCAATTTCCAACATTCCTCTCTTGGCCAAAGTGCTGGAAAAGTGTGTCCAGACACAGCTAAGTCTCCACATCAACAACTTCCATCTACTCGACGACTGCCAATCCAGATTCAGACCGGGTCACAGTACTGAAACCACCATGCTCCACATTGTCGATGATGCTCTTCTAGCCCTTGACCAAGACAAAACCAGTCTCTTCATCCTCCTTGATCTTTCCTCCGCCTTCGGCACGGTCAACCACGAGATGCTACTTGAACGCCTGAAACTGAGAATGGGATTAGATGGTACAGTCCTCGACTGGTTTAGCTCCTACCTTCAAAACCGATCTCAGCGGTTCTTAGTCAATGGCGAACTGTCCGCCCCCTCCATGGTCACGGTGGGAGTCCCGCAAGGATCAACGTTGTCCCCCACCCTCTTCAATCTCTATCTCGAACCTCTAGCTGTAGTCCTTCGCACTGCAAATATCTCCTTCCATATGTACGCTGATGACACTGAGATCTACATACAAATCTCTTCCCTTGCAGAGATCCTCACCCTGAATGAGACCCTAAAGCTGACCGTCAGATGGCTCTCCTCAAACCAACTTAAACTCAATGCCAAGAAAACTGAGTTCCTTTTAATCTCCCCGCCCAAGAACAATCCTGAAATCCAGACATGGATTAAAGCCATCACTGCTTTCAACTGTTCTCCAACCATTGTGGACTCGGCCAAATCCCTGGGAATTACCTTGGACCACAATTTGAACATGCGAGACCATGTCAACGCAATGGCCAAATCAGCCAGATTCCACCTGAGCTACCTATGGAAACTGAAACCTTTCCTTGACGCTCCTGACCTAAAATTAGCAGTCTAATCATTAGTCATTTCTCGACTTGAATATGGTTGCTCCACCCTTTCCGGCTTACCTAAGATCTCGCTGGCTCCCTTAAAAACATGCCTCAATGCAGCCGCCAGACTACTTACAGGCTCTAGAAAATTTGATCACATCACTCCTCACCTGAAAGCTTTGAACTGGCTTCCCATCGAGCCTAGGATCCACCTCAAACTGGCATGCATCATGCACAAGGCCTTACACTCTAACTCCCCGGCGTATCTGGCACAGAAGCTTGTGTTATCTGGAGGGAGCAGAAACTCACGATCGGCCAACACCCTCCTCCTCCGGCCTGCTCGCTTTAGGGAAAATAAAACTTACAATCGAGCCTTCGCCGGATCAGCACCAAGAATATGGAACTCCCTCCCTCTGACATCAGAACAATCTCCTCCCTTGCACGCTTCAAAAAAGAGACCAAATCCTTCCTCATGGGTAAATTCCTTGGCTAAACCTGCTCCTCAGCTACCTAAGAGACTATTGCCTCATCCTGCGACTTTGTACAGTACTCGTGTGACTTCCTGCCAATTGTATGTCTCTTGCTCTCTGTAAAATGCCCCGTTGTACAGTCTCTCCTTCCCCAAATGTATAGTATTGTTGGATGCTCATGCCTACCTTATGACCCCTCAATTGCTGTAAGCTCTATGATGTACAGGTCCTGTGATATACTACGCTCTATACTACCGTTTGACTATGTAAAGCGCTCTGATACCCTCACGGGTCAAGTTCTCGCTCTATAAAACCTTAAAATAAATAAATACATTTCCGTATTTGTCTTAGTTTGCTGATGCAACGCTCTTCCATGCTGATGCTGATCATGACAGAAGTTGGGGCATCAGATGAGTAGCTTACGTTCTGAATCAAGCATGGTTTTCTTGGCAATGTGCTGGGAGGCAATGAACATGTCGATTGTGTGGAGAAATGAGCCATAAGTTATGAGGCCCACATAGGCTCTGAGATCTTGGCACTTAAGGTTCTTCTGGGACAAATTGTGACGTTGTTGATTAGTGACCAGATTTTTTTTGTGATTTTTCTCTTGCTGACTGTTAGCAGTTGCATCAAAAAGTCCTATTTTTTCCCCCTTTTAGCATGCCAGATGTCTTCCCTAAACTGTGATCTTGCTATGATCAGGTTGTGTCAGGCTGAGATAAAGGACGGTTGGTTTACAAGAACTCGTAATTTGCGGTTAGAGCTTCTTTTCAGTGAATTTAGGTTTTCGCTCAGTCTGAAATTAGTTGAGGGTTGAGCGCGTGCTTTAGAGCGTGACAGCAGTTTGCCTTGGAAGTCCCACAGGATCTGTTCTATGAGGTCGGCCCACTGTGAAATGGGTGTGCTGCTTTCCGTTAGTGCCTTCTTTAGGAGGTCTTACAATCATATTGATATTTCTTGGCCGATTTCATTATCCTATTTTAGCCGTTTTTGTCTTTCTGTTACCACACCCATGCTGGTGTATGGGGCTGCTTCCAATTTTTGGAGATTTACATTGAAATTGATGTTTTGTGGCCTGTGGCCACTGTCTACGCGTTCACTTAGGAAAAAGTTTCTGATGTGTTTAAAAAAGCCAACTGATTCCTAACTAAAGTCTATATAAGAGATGGAGTTGCTCGCTGTTCTTGTCTACTCGGTTGGAGAGTCTCCATGAAAGCAGCCTCAGGCCCAGAGAGTAACATTCATATACTAAGCTTTCTGCAGTGGTGTTCCACCGTGGATTTGGGTCAAGATTTTGCATTAGGATGTCGTACTCAGTGTCCAGGATGTTGATCTTGCGGTTGGTCGTCCCCCCATGGAGATTAGTGTTTAAATCACCGGATAGTGTAATATTTGCAGATGGGTGGTTTAGTTTGAGATCAGTTAGTATTAGTGTGAGGTGTTTCAGTGTCTACTTTTCCCTTGATTTGCAGGGACTCATGTAAACGTTGATATTTAGGAGCTGAAGGGTCTTGTGACAGTGAAAGCTGTTGAGGCGAAGTGCTTGGGCCCAGGGGACTTTGAGTTCTATTTCTTCTGCTGTATATTGCAGCGATGTTGAGACGTAGATTCAAAGACCACCCATGGGACGGCCAAACCTACTGGTTTTTATTGTCTCTTTTTGGAGACAAAGCCTTTTAAGGGAACTCTTGACAGTTCCCAAGTTTCTTGCCGTAGTGACAGGTCCAAATCCTTCCAAGATGGCAAGGGTTCATTGTTATCGATTTTTTGTTGGAGCCCCTGGATGCTCCAGGAGCTTATGGTGAAATTTGCCTTGGGTGGTTGTTTACGATTTAAGCGTTATTGCGGTTTGTCAGATTCCCGTTCTGGTTTGTAGGGTGTCCTTGGACCACTGCCTACTTCTCTAGAGGCTACCAAAACAAGTCCAAAAGAGAAACTGTCCCTGGTCCAAAAAGTACCCCTTCCCCATCACAAATGGATTACCATGCCTGTGAGGAGTCGGTAAGTTTTCAATGGTTTGCAACGACAATTGCATTCACAAACCATTGACACATTCACTGCAGATCAAGAATAGAATTTGATGCTCCTTTTATGCCCCGTCCTATTTGCAATTCAGAATGAGTCGATAGCCCCAATTTGTGATTTGGAAAGGATATACTGAATGTGCCAAATGGCTTTAGCAAAAACAACATTTTTGAGTGGCAAACCCTCTGATTCTCCAAGTCACACGGTTGCGACTGCATGACCATTTAGAAATTATGGTGTATATTTATAATTGGTGGACCCTTTTCTTGAAGAGATTTCTCTAATTAAGTGTTCCAATAGGCAAACATCACAGTTGGATTTCTGTAAAGCGAAGAGGTGTTCCCATAGTCCTGTTTTTGAAACTATATTTTTTATATGGAAAAGTAAAAGCTTCTCATAATTTGCAATTTTGTACAGTTAAACTACTGTTAAAATATTTTTACAAAAGGATCTCCATCAACATTTCAAGAACTCTCCTTGTGAAAACATGAGGGAATAATATTGTGGTAAAGCTTCTTTGCTACCTGCATGTCATGAAGTAGCCCAGTTGTCACCAGGGTAATTGAGTTAAGGATACAATGTAATTGTTATCGGCCCCTCCCATCTTATTCAGTAGATTTAGGTATTATGTAAGGTCAATATGAAGAAAGAGCAGAGTAGAATGGTGCTCGAGCAATTTGCGCGCCAACATGACATCAACAGGTTTGATAGCCATGTGACTTATGTAACAAGGCTTTCAAGAAAATGTACACACCTTGCAACATAGCTATCCTTCTCAAAAGGCAAATCTTAATACTAACATTCTTTGGAAGGCAAAATGGCAGACCCATTGGGTTGTGCTCTGGTGATCCTTGGGCCCTTTTTAATTTCTCTTTGCCCCCCTTCCTTCTCTCTGGATGGAACTCCCCCCCCTGGGTTTTTACCTCCTTCCCCGCCTCTCCTCTCCTCTTGCAGACAGGTTGGGGGTCCAGTGAGGGGAGTCCACAGTGGGTACATGCTGCTGTCCATCTAACTTGTTGTTAATGCTGTTAGACTCCTTTTGTTGTTATTAGTTTGATTAGAAACAACAAAAACAAAACACAACCCAGGTGTGGTTTCTTATCTTGTTTATCAGATATAGACTGGGGCTAATAAACTGTTCTAATTTATACATGAGTTGAATTTGAGCAATATAGAAAAAATAACACTAATAGCACTGCAGTAGTTTATGCCAAAGGTTGCACTATTTGGTTTTTGTTAGCTTGTTTTAGGCTAGGTTGTTTATTATCAACATAACTAACCTCCATATGATAGTACTGTAGAATTGTTTTAGGATGCTGTAGATTAACAACGTTCAGAACTGATTTTATATACATTTAATAACTCGAAGACGATGAAATTCTTTATGCTTCGTTATGTATTACTGTTTTTATCTTTTACAGATTTGATTGGAATATTGTTATGGTTTTTATTAACTTAAACAATAAAGAAAGAATGAATGGCTGGGGTTGTGTGGTTGTGTCGGACTTGATGTTGCTACAATACTTGGTTCTAGGCCCCCAAATGTGGATAATCCTTCTAACTTTTTTACTTTGATTAAAGGCTGTTTTGGACTGTGATATGTTATTCTCTGTGACACCGACATGTGTACTGTGTGGTCCTGATGTGCATAATGCCACCGCTAATCTAAATAAGTAAAAAAAAAAAAAAGATTCTTCGGAATGGCAGGCACATAGGAGCAGATTTAAAAGAACTGGCTCATCTCTACATATTAGCAGAGATGCGTCAGCTAAATTGTGTGATGGCAAAATAGCCTTGCACCACCATGGATGCGTCACATTTATAATGCGGTGTACTGTGGCGCAAGGATAGAAAGACACATCTTTTGGCGGAAAGGCAGCGCATTGCTGTAGTCGTGTCTTAAGCACGACACAACTCCAGCAATGGTCAGTAATGCCTATTCCCATCATGTTTCGTCACTCCTTACGCCTGCTTCAAGCAGGTGCATGGTTTTGACGCAGTGGCGTCGTAAAAGTGACTCAGTGAAATCTTGTAGATTCCACTGCGTCACTTTTACGAGGCTTCCTGGTGAGGGAACGCCCACCCTGCGTACATTATACCTGAAGCAGGTATAATGTAGCGCAGGGCTTTACAACATGACGCATCTCCCTAGATGCAACATATTGTAAATATCTTGCATCGTGGCGCATTATTTACGATGCCGCTGCATAGCAGAAGTGACGCACCGGTGGCATAAAATTGTAGCAAGGGGCTTGTAAATCTGTCCCATTGTTTTTAGACTTGGCTTTATTAATGGATTTATTAATGGCAAACTTTATGCATGTGTTTTCCTGGAAAAAAACTCTTGGAAACCGGACAGATCGTTGCTGTAGAAAACAAATTACCATTGTCATGCAAACCTTCTGTTGACCTACCTTGCGCCGCCACTGACATTTGCACTCCCTCTCCCTGCTTGGATGACTTCCTTTGCCAGCATATGCATCACAGAAGATATTGGGGCTTTCATTTGAGGTTTAGTTGGCCACGCCTAGCTGCCCGAGCCAGTGGGTGTGCTCCCTGCCCAGTTGTGGTTTTATGGTGAAAGCGCTTCCGCCAACATGACCGGAGTATCTTTGGCAAAAAACTGGATTGATAGACAGCCTACCATGAAGTGGCAGCATGCCAGACCAGTCAGCCATTTTAAAAAAAACGTAAACACGAATTCCCTAAAGTGGTGGTGTTCCCTGCAGTTTGGTGATTTTTCCCCAATGTGTGGAGTTATTTGCATTTTTGCTGTATGTGACCTGTAATGTGTACTGTCTGGTCATATACAGCAATAAACCGACTCTGAAGCCATTCTTGCCAGAGCATATGAGGAAGAAACGGTGTTTCTGCCATCAGAAGCACAGGTGTTTCCCCACCTCTACACTGAGAGGAGAAGCTGAAAGCAGGCAGATAGGGGTCTACTACTTTTTAGGCGATGCCGTATCACTGTCCAACTCTAAATGAGGCCCTGTGTGTGATGTCTCAGGCAGGAACCTGTTTTGGATTTTCTTTTTCACCTGTCCCCTTCTCCTTTCTTTCCACTCTGCGTGCTTTCTGGCCAGCTCTTCTCCTCTTAGTAATAGAGTGTCGTCCCACTGACTTCAATAGGAAAAATAAAATGATGGTAATGTATCGTTATTATAATTGTATCTTTCCTATTAAAGTCAGTAGCACTCGGGGCAGGACTGGGCTGGCCAGAGCAGGTAGAGGAGTGGTTTGCAGTCCTTAACCCCTCCCCTGCTCTACGAATTCCACCGCGGGGTTTCCTAGGGGGTGGGCATGGCGCTTCAGCGCTCATGACAGCTCCACGCCGTCATGCCTCACGGGCGGTGTGTGTTCATGACGGCGTAGTGCCATCACAACCGCGCCCACTCATTAATTCTCCCGCACAGGCAGGGAATTAGTGCCAAGTGGGAGGAGCGGCAGCCGTCACGCCTACCGAGACTCATGACGGCTTGGAGCCGTCATGTGCACCAAAGGGGTTAAGTGCTCAAGCCTGCTTGGCCGGCCCAAACAGTCCTGCGCACTTTGTAACTTCCCCACCAGGCTTGCTTCACACAGCCTGGTGAGGAACATGCAAAGCCTCCCAGTCCCTGTCTGAGCACCGTGGTTTGGTCTCAGACAATCACAACGCTGCATTACAGAGTTTTGATTGGCTATAGGGAGCCCGGGTGCTTCCTGCTCCTTCCTGCAGCAGGCGAGACAGGAAGAAGAGGACGGAGAAGAGCCGGCAGCTGGCTGGCACAGGTAAGTGTTGTTTTTTATTTTTAGTTGGTTCAGTCGCGCACGCCCCTCCTCCAACTCTTGATCAGTAGCACCCGCTACTGGCTTCTGGTAAAATGGCAAAGCTGGTGCTTAACTCTACTTCAATTTGAGTAAGAAGAAAGGCTATGGTAGATCGGGACTGAACAGGTCTGATAGGGCCAGACGGAGTGGGTGATGCAACAGTGTGTGCAGAATTAACACCAAGGCAATCACCCTGCACTGTGAGTCACTAGCCACATGCAGCTTCCTTTATTCATGTGCCCTACCACTAGCCCCACCCCCTGGAGTGACCTCAGACTCAATACTTGGGCCTCTCAGTAGCTTGGCCTGAAGACTGGCCCCAACAGCTTCCACTTCCAGACCCACAATTCCACCTACAGACCCACCACCCTACCTGCAAGCCTAGCAACTTTCTCATGGGCCAGCTAATTCCTGTTTTGGGTTGCCTTCTCCTCTTCCACTGTGCCCCATAGTGCCACTGCCCCACCTTCTCATACCTGGGCAGTAGGAGGAGTGTACCAGAGGGAGAAGCAGCCTGAACAATAAGCATCGACATGTCTCCCAGACAGGGCAACTTAGGTAGTCTCAGCAGCAGTGCTCCTTCCTACTCATCAGCCCCTCAGAGCAAAACAGGATCAGGATAAGGTGGTTGCTGACATTGTGCCCGAGAGTGACCCCAAAGAGAAGACCTCAGCCATCAGTGGCAGTGTGCTGGTTACCCTACAGACCAACTGAGAGGTTGTGGCGCATACTATTGCAAGCACACGAGCCCCATTCTCTGACCTACCTGTCCTTACCACCTTGGGCATTCCCTTCCTACGCCTGCACCAATACCTACCTTCTGGCCATTATAGCATCCTGGTGGGCTGCCCCACAGTCACAGTCAGCCTCAGCCAATTGTTTGAGTGGTCACAGGTAACAAGGGGTGGAGTTCATCCGAGCTCCGGATCCTGACAGCAAAAGATGGTCTCAGTGCAGAGAACAATAGTAGTTGGGGCCAAGAAACATCAAGAAAAGCTGTGAGATGGCATGTGGGATGTGGGTTGCAACTGGGAATACACATGGAGGTACAGTGTAAGTTGTCTCTGGTGGCAATTATTTGGGTGCAGTAACCTGAGTGGTTGAGTTCATGGTTCTTGCCCTGGAGTTGGGCTAAGCAGGCACCTGGTAGGCACTCTAGCTGCTTAGATGATGTGTAATAATGTACTATTGAGAGCTGGAGTGTACATAGGTCCTTGGGAATGTGTTCAATGTTAATTGTTTTGATGCTGGGTGAGGTGGTTAAGACTGCAAGGTACAGGAATTGTAGGATCCTTGGCACAGTTATGTGGTTTGTAAAGGTCATGGTGTAGAATGTATGGACAATGCTGAGAGGATTGGAGTTAGCCCCCATTAAAGTAGTCAGGACAGTGGCAGTGGGGTCTGTAGTTGTTGTGTTCAGTGCCTGCTTTATCAGAGTGGAGCAAATCTGCTTATATGAAAGTGGGTCCTGGTGGTTAAGAACTCAATTGTGAAATGGGGGACGTGGGTGTCCTCTTAGATGGAGAGTAAGTTGGTGGCCATCTGCAAGGTAGTAAGAACATACTTCTACAGTTCGTGTATTGCAGTCAATTGTATTTTTAAACAGAATTTTAAAATAACTTTCACAATGATGTTTTTGTCTTTTAAGATTTTGCAATTTTTCTGGAGCTCCTCTTGGCTCTTATTTTTTATGTCATTTGAAAGTGTGCTTGAAGTTTAAACAGTTGACTGGGTGGTCCGGGACGGGGGATTTTAAGTTGGGGTGTTGTGTAACCTTTTCCCTCCCTGCGCTCAATTCTGATTTCTTTGTTCGAGTGCTCGGCCTATGGTAAAGACTCATTATTATCTTTTTGCATCCCGCCTTCCTGTAAAATACCGACCTGTTCCTTAGTGGATAGGCACGGTATGCGATGTTCTAAATGTAACTTTAAGTGGCGTTCCCTGTTTGACTTTTCTGGAACAATCTCCTGCAAAAACAAAACCGCCTTCCTCCAAGTTGTTTAAGGGGGTTCAACCACCCAGCCCAGCATGCTTAATCAATGTTAGATCCATCACCAAAAACAAAACCCAAATCTGGGACTTAGTTAATGACAATGTATAGGACATTATGTTTTTAACGGAAACTCAACTCATCGCGAACTCTGGCCCTGATACCACCCTGGCCATAAAAGAGGGCTATTACATTTCTCATGTAGAGTCTTGGTGATGGGATTGCTTTTATCTATGACTCAAACTTTATATGCACTTTTACAAAGATGGAATGTCTGGGGCTAAATGAGGTGCTGGCTTTCTCCTTAAAGATCTCAGAAAACTTGTACCTGTCTGGTGTCCTAATCTATCGCCCCCTCCTAAAGCCTACTCCCAGTCTTTGAAAGTACTCATCTATGCAATTACCCCTATTTACCTACAATAATCAAATTTTTTAGTACTTAGGTATTTCAATGTACACATAGATAATCCCAACAATAGATTAGCAGAACAGTTTCAGGAATTTACAGCTAACCTAAATCTTATACAGGTTGTCAAGGATAATACTCATATCAGGGGTCAAACCCTCGACCTCATATTCTCTAGTCACTCTTTGATTGTGCTGGGCCCACCTCTTCAACTCACCTGGACTGACCATTTTCTAGTGCCCTTTTCCACCTATTATGCTGTGGTCCAGACTGCCACTTGTAAAGCTAAAGGGTCTTCTAGACCCTGACATACTATCTCTGAATCGAGTTTACCCAACTTGTACTCTCAAATAAAGATTAACACATCAATGGTTACTGATGTTGCAGTCAGATCCCTTAATGATGCCTTGTTGTCAGGTTTCAACACTTTGGCACCCCTAAAATCCTTTACAAGGAAGAAATCCACGCCTTCAGTGGGTTGGTTCTCTTCTAGCCTTCAGGCTGAAAAGAAGTGAATGTAAACATTTGGAAAGGAAATGGAGGGTAAGCTATATCACTGAGATAAAGATGGCCTACTGTATTGCCCTTAAATAATTTAGGAAAAGCATCAAGAAAGCCAAAATAGCCTATTTTTCCAAACAAATAGACACATCTGAAAATTCCCCTAGAGCAGTTTTTAAAATTGTCAAATCATTTTTAAAGCTGGGTCATGTAACCAAATCATTCCAACCCCTCAATTGCTTGTGGATGACTTATTTTTATTTGGTGCCCCTTCTAAAAAAAAATAATGAAGATCCACACTGAGTAATTATAGACCTATTTCCCTCCTCCCTATTTTAGGGAGGATGTTGGAATCCCTTGTGACCTGTCAAATTACCAATCATGTTCAGCGGAACAATAGTCTCCATCCTTCTCAACCAGGCTTCCGCGAAGGGTCTAGCATGGACTCTGCCCTCCTGAAGGGTACTGAATACATCAGAACTAAACCTTGACCTGGGACGTAAGGCAGTGGTCGTTTTACTAGATCTTTCCGCTGCATTCGATTCTGTCTCTTACAAAATCCTCCTGCCTGCAGAGATTGGAGAAGGTAGGAATAGGGGGCAAGGCCTTAGAATGCCTTTGATCCTACTTATTCGGGAGACAAAAATCTGTATTTTTATCTCTGTTTACATCCCAGTTCAGATCCAGAAGTTGTGGACTCCCTCAGGACTCAGCCTTGAGCCCCATTCTCTTTAACATTTATATGGGCCCATTAGCTCCAGTTGTGCAACAGTGGTGTCTGAGGTTGGTGATTTTCAGGATTGTCTTGCTGCTTACAATTTAATTATGATAAATCTGAAATTCCAGTATATGTTACTGCCTCTCCAGTCGATGCCACAAGACTATGGCCTCCCAAGATGGGGCAAACTCTGACTCCCTCAACAATCCCCAGGAATTGGGGTGCTGTTGGATACGCCATTAGTCCATGCTCGGCTGCTACTTGTTTTGGGTTTCTAAAATCATTGACATTTTTTGTTATAATACCTCCCTCTGGTCACCCGAAAGGGGATTGTACATGTTCTGATTACCTCCAGATTAGATTATACTAATGTTATCTATCTGTGAGCCTCCCAGGAGGTTCTTTCTTAGCTTCAACGTGTCCAGAATATGGGAGCCCGGCTTGTACTATATATTCCTAAAAGGCATTCTTTCAGGTCAGGCTTAAAGCATCTACATTGGCTGCCAATTAGGTCTAGAATTATGTTGGTCACACACAGAGAATTTCATCAGAATGGCCCAACATACATTGAGGATAGGTTAAGAAAATACCTCTCCGCTAGGGCACTGCGTTCAACGAATCACAATCTGCGGTACGTCCCTAAGGTACGGAAAGCCAAATCTGATTGAAAATCTTTTTCTTTTTTAGCCCCCAGTATTTGGAATTCTTTACCACTACATCTCCTTACTTTCTAGAGTAAAAGTCTGTTGAAGGCCCAACTGAAGTCCGTCCTGTTCTGTGAATTGTAAACTCTGATCTTTCTCCCCTGATCATTATAGTGCCAGGATGCTTCTTATGAAGCAACAGTTGTGCCCTACAAGTTTCGTTTCATTCATTCATTCATTCATCTGGCTAGGGCGAGAGTATCGCTCCTTAAACTCACAGGCAGTGCCTTGTTGTTCTCTCGCCTGTAGCTTCCACGAAAGGAAACAAACCTATGCAAATTAAGAGTGGTCAAAGTGTAAATATAGGAAATGTGATTTCATGTGCATTGCGAGAAGTGGGCCACCATTACAGTGTTGGTAGGTGTTGAGACAGGATCTGTTTTAGATGTGTCTTTTCTTATATCTTTACTGATGGCTGAGTGTTAGAGAAAGGGTCATACGCAGGATAAACCATATTGCGTTTGCCAATGCTTGTTCATGAGGTGTCTGATTTTCCTTACATATTTTTTTCCCAGTTTCTCTGTTTAGACTTCTCATTTATTGAGATTCAGAACATTTTGCATCATCTACATCCCTGCTAAATAATTATCAAGTGAGAGCAGCGTTAAGCCATGACAGCAGTGTTTTGTGACTGCCCTGATTGTAATTTGTTTTAACTTAATTTATCATGTTTAAATCTCTTTGTAATAGGCTGGGAGAGGTCTGGCTTCCCTTGCAGTCTCCTGCTTTCTTTTAATTGTGTTCCATCATTGGAATTGCTGACTTCTACAAAACAATAAATATTGATTTTAAAATAACCTTGCATGCTTTTTTAATGCACTAAACATTTATATGCATAGTAATTGTTGGCTGCTACTCTTTCCTGTATCTCTGCCTGCTCCAGTTCTATTTGTGGAGGGTTTTGCCTTCTCTCTATACTAGGTCGAGTCACGTGACTTGCTGCAGGCAAATCCTAGAGGTAGCAACTTTAAAAGGTGATTGTCAAGCTATTGCCTTCACCAATACTTGTTTGCATTGGCAAGAACAAAAATGAAAAAGTCATAAATTGCTGCTATGTGCCATACTGCATGCCATGCATGTGGGGTAATTTTAGGATTTTTTAAAAAGTTTAATTTACCATTCTAAGATTGACCACTATCATTTTAGAACAGCAAATCTAAAGAAAACTATGCATGAGATGCTAGACAAAACAAAAGAAGTGCAGCCCATTATCAGTGTACCGCTGCCAGGGCCTCAAAGGAGTAATAAAAAAAATATTAAAAAATAAAGAGCAGGAAGAAATGGGAGGAGCAAGGGCAAGGAAAGGGTAGGGAAGCTAGCAGCCCAGTGGCAGAAGCAGCTGTTGGACCCTTGCATAATCAATTTCCAAAACAACAACAAAATATATTAAAAACAAAACAATGAAGTTGTGAGTTGGGTGTTAGTTACATCGCAGGCAGTATAGGAGTGAAGCCTTTAGTAGGTTGGTTGAAGATGTGAACCAATGAAGAGTTGGGCCTGACAAGGTTTGTAGTACCGGATTATCTCACCCTGGAACATGCGCAGAAAATCCCATGGCTGAAATATGTCAGGGACTCCTTTGTCAACCTAGGGTGCGTAGACTTATTTGACAAACCAGAGACAATAAAGTTAAAAGACATAAGCGATATTAAAACACTGTTCCCAATGTTTGCAATGGCACAGCGTGAAACTGTTGAACTGGGGAAACCCTCGGTGAGAGATTATATTTTAGTTAAAACGTCACAGGGCATAGAAACTTTTCTTACATTTATGACTAATTCCCATGATCGTTTTTTGGTAACCGTTTTACGCTAAATTATATCCACCACTTATTGGCAGTATCAGCAGGTTTTATTATAAATTCAGAAGAGAGAGGGCCCTGCGGCTGCAACATGAAGTCTCAGCAGGACACATTTCACCTAGTTTTATTATGCCCGTACTTTGCCTACCCCAGGAAACTGTTTCTGAAAGAGCTGTTAAGACGAGCTAGATTCAGGCAGGCTCGGGTAGCTTTGCTGATTTTAAAAATGTCAACTGATGTTTTTGCCCTTTATTGTGTGACAAACTTTTTAAAGGCCGCTTTAAAACTACGAATAGCAAGGGGGGACTGAGTACATCAATGAGGATATGCATAGTAGGTAAAGGAATTTCCACGGATGATATTATATTTTAGCCCATTTTAGCAAAACTGTATTTCTGTGAATCATTTTTTAATGACTGTTATTTATATGCTTTTATGGTTTGTTTATCAAATAGAATAAATATGATTATATAAATGAAAATGTAGGTCCTTCATGCCAGCAGTGGAAGGATACAAATGAAATTAAATGGATTGTTAAGGAGCTATGCTCCAGGGGCAGGGCACAAACAATAGGGAGGACAGCCATCGAATCAAGAGTAGGTAACTGAGATAGACAAGTAAGACATCCAGTCAAGAGCAAGGCACTGACCCAACACCCACTTTATGTACTGTAATGTTCACAATTAATCTTCAACAATAGACAGGTGAAGCTGTCTGTAGGTGAAAAACAAAAAATATACACTTGTGTTACACCTAATACAGGCTCATCTTTGCCTGCATGCACAGAGAACATGCAAATGCTCAGTGAGCCACACTTTCCACTATTTAGTCCCTTTGCATGGTCTATTTACAAAATATAAGAGTTTGCTTTCATGAGATTTCAACCCAACTATGCAAACCCAGCCTTTTATCCCTATCCAACATCGTCAGATCCCATGGTCTCAACATAATTTCCTATACAGACAGCACCCAACTCATCCTCTCATTCACTGATGTTCCACTACCAGAATCAACTTCACCGATGCACGGCAAGCGTTGCCGACTGGATGAAGAACAACTGCCTGCAGCTGAACACATATAAGATGTAAGTACTGATCTTTGGCATCAACTGCAACACATGGAATGACTCCTGGTGGCCATCAGACCTAGGATCCACATCCACTCCCTCAGACCTCACCAGAAACCTCGGAATCATCATTGACAACAAGCTCACCATGAAATCACAGATCATTGATATTCCCTCCGCCTGCTTCCTCACTCTGTGCATGCTACATAAGATCTTCAAGTGACTACCCACAAGAGCTGCACCATGACACAGGCCCTCATCACCAGCCTACTGGACTCTGGCAATGGCCACTACATAGGTATCACCGCACACCTCCTACAGAGACTTGCAACCATGCAGAAAATGTAGCCATACTCATCCTCAGCCTTCCCAGACAAACCCACATCACAACCCACCTCAGGCAACTCCACTGACTCACCATACAGAAGAAATGCCAATTCAAGCTGAACGCAAGGCCCTACACAACCAAGGATCCGTTAACATTACCACCGCCTGAACTTCCACCAACCGTCAAGAAGACTGTACTCCGCCTCCCTTTCATTTGCCCATACTTCCTGCATCTATTGAAGCAGAAGTGGAGGATGGTCCTTCTCCCACACAGAGGCAAAGACCTGGAATAGCTTCCCCATGCAACCTCTTGACTATGACCTCACTTCTGGAATTCCGAATGGTTTTCAAGACCGGGCTGTTTGAATAAGCCTTGGGGACCTGCAAGTGCCTGGATACCCTATTGGGTGATTAGGCGCACTTCATAAATCCTGATTTATTAATTGCTCCCACAATATCATTAAAATAGGTAATAGTATCTCCAGTTATATACAGTGCTTCCCAAAACATAACATCTGTTGTAAGAAAATATATTAACAAGTAGTTATTACTATTATCAACATCCTATTCAGCATATTCAAGAGCTTGCTCCTGCACTCTTGCAAATTCCAATACCTCACAATGCAGTAGATATTTTAAATGTTCATAAACATGGTACACTACATTCAATTTATATTAATTTTACAGAAATTGAAACCCTGTCGTAATTTCAAGGCTCCTGGCATTCATTTTGAGGGAATATATTTCAAAACAGTTGCTAACATTCCCCCACTCGCCACTGGAGTCAAGGTATCCTGGCTGAAGACGGCTGATAGCCAGAAACCGGTCCTAGGATGCTTGATTCCAGTCCAGAGAAGACATGGCTTGGCAGTTCGGGCTGGACTGTTCCCATGAGGCACAGGGGCAAGACTGATTTGCATATGTCAATGTCTGAACTGGGGTGCCTTGGTGAGCAAAATAACGATGGATTAAACCCAGATCTGTGACTGGGGGTGAATGTTTTGCCATTGTGCAACATTCCGTCCATCATCTTGTGTGTTTTGCTTTTTTGTTTTAGTGACCACATTAACACACTCCTAATAATGTTGATGTTGACAATGTGAATTAAAATCAGTAGACTGAAGAAGGTACTCCAATTGCGGACCAGCAAATTGAAGAAATGGGTAATTGTTCAACCCACAATGAGTGTACTCAAATTCTACAAATGGTTGAGCGTTTCTGACCTGGGAGTTCTTGTCCTGTTGAAAACTTGAAGGGTGCTCTGCTGGTCCACTGAAGAAGGACACCATGGAAGAAACAACGGTCTGAAGCACGGAGTGTCAGTTTAAACCAGAGCCGGACTGAGAACCCAAAGCAGCCCTGGCAGTAGTGTCGGACCAGCCCCCATGACGGGGAGTGTGTGGGGGGGTGCAAGTGTGAAGCACTACTACTTTTGTTACAGGGGGCTGATATTGCACCGCTTCAAAACCAGCCCCTACCACTGCAAAGCCAGCCCCCACTCTTCCAGCCTCCTGGGAAAACGCCAGAGGCCTCCTACAGCCAGTCCAGCCCTGGTTTAAACACAGAGAGCTTTTTTTTTTTTGCTCATGGAACCTTTCTAATTCCTTACACTACACTGCATTATATATACATTAAGGTTATAGGTTGAATAATTTATACGTTTAAGAATTACTTACCTTGCTAAAGTATTCCATGGCCCACAAGGCGGGGGCAAATGATTGTCTCTCTTGATGATCGTCGCACAAGACTGTGGTGTTGTATGTGGAAAGGCTTTCCTGGTAATACATACATATTACATACAAGCCAGGCCTGATCGTATGCCAACCTGGGTACACTAACACAATATTATACTAGGTGTGTAATAGAAAATGACCTACCTGTTTGAATGGTAATGTTAAAATACGTGTGCACGATCGCCATGTTTTTATTTTTGAAACTCCACGTTGACAGTGTTCACCAAACAAGACAGATCAGTAAATTTCCATTTCTCTGAACTGCGTCTGGTGCTTGCAGTCACCAGGCAATCTCATCTTGTACAGAAGTATCTTAGAATGAAGAAGAGTTGCTACATCACTTTCCTTCATGCACTTCAGCAAGAGAGCTTTT
The DNA here is from genome assembly GCF_964261635.1 of Lissotriton helveticus. Taxonomy (NCBI): domain Eukaryota; kingdom Metazoa; phylum Chordata; class Amphibia; order Caudata; family Salamandridae; genus Lissotriton; species Lissotriton helveticus. The sequence continues at coordinate 191,123,528 of NC_136072.1, forward strand.
TAGAGCACAGAAGTAGCAACAAATATGCTGATCAGCAGTGCCTCCTTCTCTCTCCATAGGAAGTCATCCTATAAACTGTGATAAAAAGAGAAGCCAGAAAAAGGAAGGATTAGAAGCATGGAGGATAAGCTGAAAGGGTGTATCCCGACTGGGAAGTAAGGTATGTGGGGAAACTAGCATGACTTGGCATGCTGTAGATGTTTGTGCTGAAGATACTTTTGAATAATAATGTGGGATTTTAGAAATACCACATTATTATTTAAAATGAACGTGTGGTGAGACATATTTCGGGCTTTTCTTGGGTCGGCACTAGCTTTAAATATGAATGCTGAGTTTTTACTAATATTTAACATAATTCTGATGCTATGTTTTATAGATGATTTGTGCATAATAAATAACCAGTCTTTGTAAAATACCAATCATTGGGGAACTTGGAAGGGTCTATGCTTGATAAATAACCCCTGCAGATGATAGATACTCTGGCATGGTTGTCTGACTCCTAACACTCCTTCCCTAAAGGAGGATAACTCATTAGAAGGAGGAGTGTGAGACTTCTCCTTTTTTCTGAAGATGTATATTTTTCCTCTTGGAGCTGAGGGGATCTATCTGATGTTCCCCTATAGGTGGAAGGTTCTCTGCAGAACTAACCATGGCCCTCAATCTCCCTGGGGTGAGGTACCATCTTATAATAACTTTATGTGAATTTACTTCAAATTCAATGCATATGGATGATTTAGATGTTCTTTCCCATATTATATAGAATTCCCCACACTGTGATTTCTTTACCTATTTCAGCTTCTCATTATGTCATATATCCGTGCTTACATGGTGGTAACAAACTATTCAATTCAGTATAAAGACTGATGATGGCTATTATTGCTTCATTGAAGAGACTTCTATGAGGACTAGATCCCTACTTTCCTTGTTATTGAAAATTCCTTGCAAGGGCCGGTGTAAAATCCGAATTAACCTGATGTTATCCACTGGGGATAAAGCAAATGCTTGGATGAAAGCTTTGCCTGTTAGTATTTCACCACTGTTGAATACATATTTCAGTTTGAGAGGGGAGTTATGATTTCATGATCTTGATCCTGGATCCATGAGAACGTGGGGGGGGGTATCTGGTTATATTTTTCTGGTGTTATAGGTGATGAAAATGATGTGCTATTTCTTTTCATGTGATTTATTTTCCACTGGTCTATAAAGACATATTTAGACAAGGCTACACAAATGGTGAGGCACAAAAAGAAGTCGAATACAGTGCAACTGGCTATTAACCACTCAAGTAAACAAGAAGTTCATAAAACGGTCTTGATTTTTCTTTGTATATCCTTTATTCCAAATAAAGTTCGATTTTCATATCATCCGAAACAGACAGCCGACACGTGTTTAATCGAAAGGACTTTCTCAAGGCTAAACACGAAAGTAGACCATTATATAATTAAGAGTTCTTTGTCCCTGTAAAACGTGTACCATCTGTGTTGAAGGTGTGACACCTGTAGTATAGAGTCAAAGGTATCCTCTCTCACTACACTTCCGTACACGATTGGAGGTCTTGATAAACCTGCAAGAGTAAGCAGTCTCGTCGTGCGTGGTCCTGAAGTAAACGATGTGTCGGCTGCCTGTTTCAGACGATATGAAAATCGTACTTGATTTGGAATGAAGGATATACAAAGAAAAATCAAGACCGTTTTATGGACTTCTTGTTTAGTTGAGTGGCTAATAGCCAGTTGCACAGTATTGAACTTCTTTTTGTGCCTTGGCATTTGTGTAGCTCATTGTTAAACCTCAAGAGGGATGTTCCATCTTGGGGATTGATTCAGCCTCCTATGAGCAGAGGGAGGCTGTATGCTTGGAGAGCACTACAGTTTACTCACATCTGGAGGAATGACTTCCCGACGGATGAAAGGGGTGGATGTGCATATGTAAAATGGCATTTCTGCTTTGTTGCTATTTTGTGTATTGATTCTATATTTAAACAGGGCCACTGGAATTATGTAAATCTGCGGCCACTGTGTTTTTCCCCATAATGGATTTGTTGCAATTTCCAAGTAATCCATCATCTGTTGTATATTGTGCAGGTATTAACAACAAAAAATGTCTCCTGCTCCAATGGACCAAAACGTACTAAAAAAGTGGAGATGTGTTGCTGCACACTGGAAAGCCATTTGCAAAGGTTATCTGGTAACCTTTTAGCTGTTTATTGCTGTGTTTGGGTGTTAATTGGACTAATAAGATGAAAGCTTTGTCAAGATATACAAATATCAAAATAATGAAGTAATGCCTTCACAAAATGTGCCGCATTGAATCATACACTTTGCATTTCTTGACACATAATTTAGTCAACCTTGCCACATAATGTGTTCTTCCCCTGCCACATAATTCCAGTGTCCCTGGATATAGAGTATAGGGTTCTTTGATTGACAGGGCATTGGCATGGTGGTAGCCATAGAAGACAGTGTAGATGATAGTCATGCTATCTTGTTCTAATATGAACCACAGATTTGTCTACTCCTTTGTGACCGTTTTTAAGCTTGACTTATTTGTGTTGCTGGAAAATAATTCTCAACATTTGGAATCCCTAAACCTTCTTCAATGTTTTGCTTCATTGGTGATGTTGGCCCATGTAAAAGCAAATCATTTGTATTAAGAGTATTGAGTCAAACAATCTTAGGGAAGCATATGGGCTATGTAGAGGAGTCCTAAAATTAAGTTTGATTTGACACAGGCCACCGTCCTAGCCAAGATATCTATATCTTTCCCATCTGTATAGGTCCTTGAATATTGAATCGAGAACATGTGGAAAATTACACTCAGAACGTTTTTAAACTATGTAGGGAGGTAGATTGCAGGATATATTATTGGTTCTTTGGAACATTTGGAGTATTTCCTGAATGGAGACTTTAATCACTGGGCCTCTTAGATTGCTTTGCATCGCTTTCTATGGGGGCATGGTGAATTTGTCGATGGAGGGGCGACACGGTTTAGTTTGACCGGGTCATGATCAGAGAACCATTTTGTGCCTATTTGTACCTGAGCTGTATGAGCATTAAGTTGTAGCTGATAAGGAACATGTCAATTCTATAATATGATATATGAACTACTGAGAAAAATATGTAGTCTCTCTCAGTATTATAGGTGGTTTGCCATATATCAATTAACTGTAAGTCACACAAGGCTTGTATAAGGACCTTGGAGGATGATTGGGCCCAATCTCTGTTCTTGGTTTGGTCTAGTTGAGGATTTAGTGTTGTGTTAAAGTCTACTTTTGCAAACTGTGACACTATTGTGAACAGGGTTGAAACAAACGTTTCTTTATTCTTGTTGTGGGCATAATAGGGAAAAGAAGGTCAAGGGTTTTGGTCCTAATGTTCTTAAAAAGGTCTGATTTCATGTTTGAGATATGCATGTGCAGATTTTTCATCTGTTGGAGGAATTGTGGGATTTGCACACGTTTTGTAATTTTGCAAACTGTTCCCATTAGATGAGGTTTCAAGCAAAAGAAAGTAATTTTTTGTGACAGAATTTTTCAACAAGCCCTTTTTGACAAGGATATTCAAATTCAAAAAGAAGATTTTGAAGAATGATTTCCTACTAAACCTACTACTGGCAGGATGTTTTTTAAAGATTTTTCTCACAAACATTGCAGTTTCCAAAAAGTTAATTAAGTTGGCAATGTTTTTAAATAAAGTTCACTAGACAGCAACTAAAGTTATCAAACTTTGCATCCTTGTGATCTTAACCTTTTTATTTTCACTCTTCTACAGCTTGTACAATTTCTGAAAACAACATATCACTTTCTTTGGCTCACATACAATTCCACCTCTAGACTTTTTTGGTGTATTTGTATTCCACAGAGGCTAAATTAAATTACCCTGCTCGGCTAAAACCCATGAAAAACAAATCAGGCTTACTTTGAAAATCCATTTCTATGGCCAATGTATGAAATATGTAAAGGATTAATTTCAGCTGGTTTGAGAAATATCTTCCCACAAGGTACATGGAGGAAATGAATAGACAATGCTTGCAGCATTGGACTCTTGTAATTATTGTGACTACAGAGCAATGCCTTTTTCCCCCAGTTAGGTACAAATGAACTGACCCAGGAAAACTAGCCCAGCATGCATTGTAGTGATGTATACACAGTAAATATAGTATTTTGTTCATAGCATGTTTGTCTGAATTTGTCTGAGCAATTGTAACTCAGTCAGGGCATCCCAGAATGAAGACAATACAGGGACAGCCCTATACTGATTTAATTAACTTTCTCTCTGACGTAACATCCCAAACAAAACCTTGTTCCCACAGGAAATGGTTGAGCCCATCCTGCCAACACATCCTGATGGGTATTAGTAGTTGTTTTGGTACAAAATGTCTACAGCAATCTTCAGTTTTCAGTCTCTCACAGCTCTTCTTTATCCTCTACTTCTAGATCTGTCAAAATCTAAATTCCTGGAATCGGAGGTGTCCCTAAATACTCAGTTTAGAGGTGTTACGGGGAGTGATAGATAGTAGCTAATGGGCTATTTACCTTTAGGGTGACTATACCCTCTATGTAACCACTTCCTGTGGGAAGTGGGCATAACCCTGATCCAGTGAGTCAGTCAGTCAATTATCTTTATTCGATTATTAAAAATCCAGTGAGTCTAATTCCACCAAAAACCAAGATGGTGGAATTCTAGATTTCGTGTTCACATTAGGTAGCCCATCTTAGACGTGGATCTGGCCTGATAGAGAACACGCCTCCTGACTAGCTAATTTTCCCACCTGTCCTGGAGCCAAATGGGCCCAGGGCAGGGGATTGGCATTTCCCCTGTCTGGGGAAGCCGGGGTTGCATATCAAAAGTGGCAGAGGCAGGTATTGTTTCTGACCTCAGAGAGTGTGGGATCTCTCCTCCTGGGGATCAGAAGCTCATCTATGGTGACAGGCTAGTCAGTACCAGTCAGCCAGTACACTAGTAGTCAGTAGGTTTTCTAAGGACCCTCTGGGTAAATGTGTTAATAAATTCATCACTGGAATAAGTGTGGGTTTATTGATACAAGATGTTTGATACCAAACATCTTTGGTTTCAGTGAAGCCATCACTTGGCTGGGGCACTTGTGATTACCAGTGTCCAGAAAATGTACTCAAAAAACCTTCCCTGTTCATTTGCAATATCTAAGGATCGACTTAGACATCACAGGGGCATATCTGCTCATTCAGATATGTCCACACATGTAGTATAGTGCTCCTCCCTTAGGGCTGTAAGGTCAGCTGTAGGGGTGACTTACATAAAATGCATGCAGTGTCTGCAGGCATGGCACACAGGGATGTGTGTCATGATGTGTTTTCACTTTTGCCTGCACCAAGACATGCAGCCTGCAATGGCAGTCTGTATGAGTTTGGTGAGGGGTCCCTTAGGGTGGCACAATACATGCTGCAGCCCTTAGAGACCCTCTTTAGCTCCCCTGCCCTAGGTACCAAGGGTACCATTTACTAGGGACGTACAGGAGGTGCTAAAGTTATTTCCAATTGGGGGAATACTTGTACAGTTTTAGGGCAAGAGATCTACTACTGGGGACATGGATGGCAGGAACACCGTGCACTTTTGTCAAAATTACATCAGATACCAGGCAAAAAGTGGGGTAGACTATGTAAAAAAGGAGCACTTCTCTACAAAAACCATTAGTACATTTAGGCCAATTTCTATCAACATTTCCTTTCGAGCACATTTTCTAATCTACAATAATAACAGTCTGATATAATGTTTTAAGTTGGATAGCCATTCCTTTTTATAAAGTAAGGCAATTGCCATTGACATAAATTTTGAGTGCATTAAAAAGACATGCAAGGTTATTACGAAATCAATAAGTGCTGCTTTGCGCAGTTCAGCAAAACAAGTGATGGAGTACTCATTTGACATTTTCCTCAATATGAATTTTTGCAATTCTGCATTAACCACCCCTTGACATGGCAATTTACTAACATGCTTCTGCATGAGGTTTCTATGCTTTCTAAGATAGGAAATTCAGCTTTAGAGTTCTGATCAATTTAGCATTCCAAAATATTTACACAAACATAAACACGTCAATGTAATTTCCAATAAATTACAACCTTGTTTTATGCTAATTAAAATGTGTGTGTGCTCTAAAATCATTGTGTTTTTGTAAGCAAAAGGAGACAGTGAAAGGTTATTGAGAGGTATATAGCTGACTAGTGAAAATAAAGATGCCACATATTAACCAGTAACAACTTACAAACAACATACAAAACATGGGGCCTGATTTACAAAGGTAAACTTGCATTTATTAGTAAGTTTCCTATTATTTTTTGGTATTCACAAACTACGAATTTAACTTTACTGTAACTAGTAATTTTACAACTGCAGAAGATCCACACCTATGGTGGAGATACTGCACATAAAAAGATAGGCCTGTCCTATCTTTTTATGTAAGGAGTACCCTGCCCCAACTGTGGAGTCCCTGCAGTTGTAAAATTACTATTAGTAAAATTAAACTTGTTGTAGTTTGTGAATACCAAAAAAATAGTAAACCTAAAACAAAGTGTATGTTTACCTTTGTGAATCAGGCACAAAGGTGGTAACTTGATCACAACTGAAACAGTGGGCCCAGGAGGGAATGGCGTCCACCGGTTGGTGTGGGAAAGGAGATTTAATCAGCTTTCACATCAGTTCAGCAACCCTGGATTGGATCAAGTTTTCTATGTTTAGCCAGGCCCTCCGTTAGAATTCCTTTTCAAATGGTCATGCTATTTGAGACTTATAATTCGCTCTAACTGATATTAAAGCAACGTGTCTGAGAATACTAAAAATCCTCTACTCTGAGTCAGGTGAGAAAAGAATCCTGGTGGGAAATTTTGGGGCAAATTTGCTAAGATTTTGCATCACGGTTGCATCACTTATACGGCACAACCCAACGCAAAATCATTTTTAGAGATTTGGTAAGCCACACCAAGTCACTTTTCTGGATTTTGTATGAATTATTAAATGCAAAGTAATGCAAGGCAGTGCATAGCGTTTCATGGGCGGAACTTGGGCATTCCCATGCATCAACCCAGGGAATTTGGCACATTCCAAGATTTACTAAGGTGCGTAAACCTTGAAATGTGTCAAGATGCTATGCCTCCCTGAATCAGACATAACAAGAAGAAATATATTTATTTCTCCTCATAACTTCCTCTTTCTAGGAGTGCTGCATTCTGCAGCATACATAGAAAGAGGAGCATGCCTTTAAGATATGCTTTTGTGCAGGAAGACTTCCTTTCTGCACAAAAACAGCCATGGCTAAAGGCTAGAAGGCAGCAGAAATGTGCCACATCTTAGTTGATATGGCACATTTCTTCTGTCTCCATTTCACGCAATGTAGCACACAAAATTTGGAAATCATATTTCCGAGACCCGTGGAACCTGCAATGTGTGCTAGAGGTGATTGCCTTTATCTGAGAGACAATAGGACAATTTTCTTCTATATTTTTCGCTGTACACAACCTCACCTTGCGATGTCATCTCTTTAGGTTCTCTAACCACCTATAAGTCGACAACACCAAAATAGTCATCTTCTTCCCAATTCTCTTAACCCTTCTGCAATTCTGTATATCAAACTTTATTTCTCTTGTTCTTCACTGGATGGCCTTAAACTCCCTCATGTTGAACTACACAAAAAGGAGGCTCTACGCTTTCCCTCCTCCTCTAGAATGTCCTAATCTTAGCTCTATCAATTTCCCTCCAATCGCGCTCACTTTTGTCAAGTCATCTAGAAACCTAGGCGTATTCTTGATCCACTATATGTGCCTGCAATCTTTCACCATATTTACAGCCACTGCTGCAAGATCTCAAATCCTCAACTTATGCAGAATCCATTCTCATAATCCTTTCCACACAACCAAAGTACTCATTAACAAATGTAACTACTGCAATCCTTTTTAGTGGCCCTTGCTCATCATGTCTTCACTCCCCTCAACATAAATGTAAGGTCTACCGAGGCAATTTATGTTGTCCTATCAACATCACTCTGATTGGCTTTCTACTAAGGATAGAACCTTCCCCAAACTCTTTACTCTAGCCTTCAGAACCATACATGTTTCTGTCCCAGACTACCTTTGTGATGGTTTATCCTGTTATAACCACTCACATAGCTTTCAATAAGCAGATCAGCACCCCCGAACTGCACGAAAACCACCATCTCCACAGGTAGCAATTCAGATTCCAGTCCTTCCACCTTCTTGAACCTGCTCAGTAAAAGGTCTCCCACTGAAGATCAAAGTCAGACCACCAATGCAGGATTTAAAAACATATTGGACAAAACATCTCTTGAAAAATGAAGACCAAGGAGGGCAAATGTTGCGACAAAGTGGCATCAACTAGAAACATGAGAAGTTGTAATCATACCTCATGCTAACAGGCCACTTCCCTCCACAGTTGTATTTTGTAGTAATTGAAGCTGTGCAGTATTAAGATGACTGTTTTTCTCTGCTGTTTTTGCTTTCCTGCTTAATACAATGAGGTAACTCAATAGAAGAATATGGGAGAATTAATATTGTAACAAGTAACTGCAGGTCTACTATTGAGAATAATAATTATTAAATATGGGCGGTGCACTGTTAAAGTAAGAAATACATTAAGTAAAACAATCATTGTATACGTATCTGTATTTGTGTTACAAAGGGTATTAACCTTTTTTTGCACTAAAACTGTCGCTATAGGCCACACTTTTCAGGATCAGTCCGGCAAATGAGGAAATGTTTTTTTCTAAAACCTGCATGCTGACAAATGTTAGGATTGGCAAATACCTAGGTCACATAATCTTAATTTCACCTCACTCCTCTTTCTTCCACCACCAGACAATCTCTGCATCTTTATATCACTCTTGCAGGTTCTTTCTCATCCCTGCTTTCTTTCTTCCTTGGTCACTGATTTGCTCTCTTTCTCCTCCTCCTTCTTTTCCCCTTTTGTGTTTTTCTCTCCCCTGCTGTTTCAAAGTCTGATGAGAGAAAGTTTATTTCGGTTTTCAAACATGAGTGCCAGTGGGCCCCACCTGCACCTAGCAGCACAAATTAAGCACTACCACTCTCTGCTGTAAACCTTTGTCCATGATGCGATATGCCTACTTCCCTGCGTCCTGCTGCTGCTTGTCGGTGCCACCCTCTGTAAAACCACCATCATGCACATACTCTGCTGTTTTGATGTTTGGAATGTGCTCTACAATTGGCACACATGCTTACATACATGAGTACATGTGTATTTTCTTGCTGTTCTGTGTTGTTAGGAACAGAATGTATGCTGATAGTGTGTGAATTTGGCCACATGGGTCCAATGCAATTTGCAAAGCTTGCCATGGTAGTTTTCTGTGTGCTGATGATTAATATTGCTGTGCAATACTGTTAGATTTTGGGTTACTGGTTGACTGGGGTCTGAGCTGCGGTCAAGCTGCAACCACAGTCCTAGTCAGGGTAAGGTGCAAACAACTGCCAAATAAAACTATGCTCAACCCCCTGGTAGCTAAGCACAGAGCAATCAGACCTAACTTAGAGACAATGTGTGGAGTATTTGTGCAAAACCTCTAACAGTAAAACAGTGAAAACACCTCACAAAAAGATGCCACACCAGGTTAGGAAATAGAGCCTAATTTAATGAATAAAACAAGACTAAAACAACAAAAATCTAATCAGTAGAACTGGAGTTAGGAATTTTTTAAAGAATAAACTGCAATATAGTGCCTAAAAGCATAACTGTGGCTATCTGGTCACGCTGGACGGGGTCAAAGTCTAAGGTTCAGGCTGACTGCAACGGAGCACAAGTCGGATGCACTCCCATGTTAGTCCCTCAGAAGGTTTACCTTCTCAAGTTTTGTGTCAAAAGTACCATTCACGTTGAAGGGGTCTGCAGGGAGCAAGGCAATCATCTCTGGGGGTGGTCAGCGTGGCGAGAGGAGCAACATGGGTGTCTCAAACAGGTGGAGTAGAGCCTTGTGTTGGCGGTCCTCTGCGCCAATCAATGCTTGCTGTGCGAAGAGACAGGTGGGTGGTGGCTTGCACTGATTTTCTATGCAAGCAGCATGGTTTTGATGCAAACAGGCTTGTTCGCAGCCACGTAAAACCCGAAAGCTTGTTTTTAGAGCCTGCTGAGCCACATCAAGGTACCAAGAATTGAGAGGCAGCACCTGAGGGGTCAGAAATTCTCTGTAGATGGGTCCATAAGCTGTTTGGGAGCCTTTTAATGCCCCTGAGGCTCAGATCAGGAGACCAAAAGACTAGCCCTTGAGTCACTCCGGGGGACTGGGTTAAGATGGGTTGCAGGTTCAATTTTTCCTTCCAAGGCAGGACAGCAGCACGTAGCAGGTCTGTACAACAGGGCAGCAGCTCCTTCAGTGTGGCAGTCCAGCAGAGTGACAGTCCTTTAGCAGCACAGCAGTCCTTTGACCTGGCAAAGTATCCCCAGTTCCAAAAGCTTCTAGATAGTGTGTTTTGAAGTGCATGGGATTCCCTACCTCCCCTGCCCTGGCCCCAAGCTCACTGAAGTGACCATGCAGGGTTGTAGGGCTCTTTGTGTGGAGGCAGGACACAGCCTCTTTAAGTGTCAGTGAGGCTGAGCCCAGCTCCTCCAACCCATCATGTAAGTGATGGCCCATTCAGTCACAGCTAAGCTCCTATTGGGTGTGTCTGTCTAGGAGGTGGAGAAGTGTGGCTCACTGGTTAGAGGAGGCAGACCTGGAAGCAGAGGTCATCCCGGGACCAGGGTTCAATTCCCGGCTCGGCGGGGTCTTGAGTCCTAAAATGTCCATGGACTGACAATTCTCGCTCCAGTGCCTACTCGATTCACGGGTTCACACTCTGCAACTCTGGGCAATAGCTTGCTTAATCTCCACAACGGCCCCTCGCGGCGGGATGCCTGGCTTTCACCTTGCGGATACCCTGTCGGGGATATCTCACAGGGGAATACCAGGACGGGTTCCCTAAGCAAGCGCTTAGAGACCGCTTGGTGATTTGCGCTATATAAATTCCTGTACATTTACATTTACATTTACATTTAGGAGGTAAACACAAAGCCCAGCTCTCAGCTGCGCCCAGTCATGTGACCCATACAGGCTGCAGGCACCGAATGGCTAAGGCACGAAAATGTTATTCAAAATCTGCCTTCACTATAAGCCAGGATTTAAATTAGGATTCCAGAGATACCAAACATGAACCAGTTATCTCTTCTCACATGGAAATTACAGTTAGAAAATATAATAAGGCAACTCAAATGTTATCCTAAGGGGCGATAGTCTTTGCAATAGTAAAAAGCGAATGTAAGAGTTTTTAACTGCCAGGACAGGTAAAACTTAAAAGTACATGTTATAAATGTAATTACACTGCACCTTGCCCAAAAAAGGAAGGTTTGGGCCTGGCAAAATGTTTATATTGCCAGGTCAAAGAGGCAATTAAACTGCACTAACAGGTTTTACAGTGGCAGGCCTGAGACATGTTTAAATGGTTACTTAAGTGAGTGGCACAATCAGTGCTGCAGGTCAACTAGTAGCATTTAATTTACAGGCCCTGGGCGCATGTAGTCCACTTTACTAGAGACTTAAAAGTAAATTGAATATCCCAATTTGGTATAAACCAGTTCTACCATGTTTTAAGGAAAGAGTACACACAGTTTAGCACTGGCTACCACGAGTACAGTGCACATAGCCCTAAGGCCTACAAAAGCAAATTTAGCCAAAAGGGAGGAGGAAGGCAAAAAGTTTGGAGATCCTGCAGAAAGAGCCATTTCCAACAAGTACAAAATGTGTCCTCATGTGACACAGTTAATGAATGACCATCAGTCCTCTCAAGGCTTTTTGTGGGTTGAGAATACAGAAATATCTCATGTTAGTTCTATGATTTTCCTAGCTCAGATGTGCCATATACCTGCAAAGTAAACATGCAACAATGGCTTGTGTTTGTTAGTATTGAAATAGTTATTACAGTGTGCCCTCTTTCACCTGCATAATTTGCAATAAATATGCACTGCTGACAGCAATTTTGTGATACTTGACCCTTACTTAGACTTTGGTGGATGCAGGCAGCCAACAGAAATTGGCAGGTGTGTTATCTGTCCTATTTAGAGTGCAGAGGGCCTCTATATGCTCTAAATAGGGTGCACAGAACAGCCGTTGCTTCTTAATGGCTGTTCTGCGTCAGCCGAACGTTAAATAAGGCCCCATATATGGGCGGTTGCTTGTTTTCACAGTAATGTGACTAGCAACAATGTTTATTTTCAGGGACTAAACAGATTTACATCTGGTGTAACAGAACAAGTGCCAATAGCATTGGTCATTCCCACTGCTAAAGAAGAGATTGGTGGGAGTTATTGTTGAATGGCTGGTACAAGGGTGTCCAGCCTTTACATTTTACCTCCTCCATGCTCTGGATTACAGGTTCCCCTTTTGCTCCCTAATGGCCCACCTTTTAGTGACTTCTGATCTGTGTCAGTATATTGATTCTTATGTCCCCCGGCTAGCAAAAAGGGGACAGAGTTCTCAAAAGGCGGTCATTTTATAAGTGTGTCTTTAAAATGCTCCCGGAAAGGAATATCACGAATATCATTAACAGTGAACTATCGACCATCTTTCAGGGGACTAACCCCCAGATGCATCAAGCATCCATTTTGCGTTTCCTTATTAGCGGAAAATAAGGAATCGCTAATAAGGAATTGCAAAATGCAATGCATAAAGAAATCACTTTAAAAATAGCGATTTCTTAAAATTCCTTAATTGCGACTCGCAAATTGTGAGTCGCAATTAAGGAATACCTCCCCATTCATTCCTATGGGCCTAGAGGCCCATAGGAATGAATGGGAAGAAATTCTCAATTTGTGAATCGCAATTAGCAAATCGCAAATTGAGATTGCGATTTCAAGGGTACAGGGGTGTCCAAAGGACACCCTGTTGCACCCCTGAAATTGTTTGGTGCACATATGTTGCGCACACACATGCCCTTAGGGCATGTGTGTGCGCAACATGAAACTTTGAAAAATGCACTTTAGTGCATTTTTCAAAGTTTTTGCAAATTACCATGAAGTTCAACTTCATGGTAATTTGCGCCCCCTATTATCGAAATCGCTAATTTTTTAACTTTGATGCATTGCATTTAAGGAATCTCAATTTGAGATTCCATAAATGCAATAGCAATTTAATAAATCGCAATTTTGCGATTTCTTAAATTGCGATTTTTGCATTTGGGATGATGCATCCCAAATGCAAAAATACCGGTCGCAAAGGGGCAGATTCTGAGAATCTGCCCCTTTGCGAGCGGATTTAAGCTTGATGCATCTGGGCCAAAGCCCATTACGCGTGAATCCCATGCCTAGTTAATGTCCAAAATGCAGGTTCAGCCAAGCATTGATGTTTACCTAATGAAGAGGCTAATTAGTACACCAGCTATGGTCCGTGCAGGTAAGCGCGATGGGGCGGGTTGGGGGTAGTCGACATACAACAGAATAGGGAAAATTAAATAAATAAATCATAGTTCGTTCTCTGTGGACATTCACCCACCCCACTGCCCCACCCTGCCCCACCCCGCTTACCTGCAAGGACTGCAGCTGTAGTACACCTAGTACAGTTAAACGTAGTCCCACATCAGACCAAGATTGCTTGAAACTCCAGAGGATATAATAACTGTAGCATGTTGGATAGTGAGGTGTTGCCTCCAGTACAAGCCAGTCACTCAAGGAAGATACATATAACTGTTCACTAATTCATTGGCCGAACCCCTCTTTAGCAACTGTGCAAGTAATCAGGTTGATGGCACTGATGATCCAATAGGTCTAATGCGCCTCCGTCTCTTTCCAGAATGCCTCACACCCTTAAAAAAATGAACCTATGCGTTTCCTCTCTGTTTTAGAAACCAGTCAAAATAGATTGCAAAAGCTTTTTAAAGAGTTCACAGGTTCCACCAGTAGAGAGAAGGAAGAGTGTTTCTCCTCTCCGCTGTCTATATGTCCAGAGTCCATACTTATATTTTCCCACATTTTGTACAACATATCAAATACCTTCATCTACTACAGCCAGAAACCATGTGAAAGGGAAAACACTGGGGCCAACCTAGCAGAATCAACAAACGTTTTGAGAGGCTGGGTGGACAAAACAGGTAGGCTATGTTGAGAGAGAATGGTCAAGGTCAATTGGAGATGCTGTATCTTCACCCTTAATCTTGGTCACCCTGACTTTTGTTAGCAAAAAATGAAATTGATGATGCTTCCAAAAGCCCACAAAGTGAGGATGGAAGTGAATCAGACCTCTTCATATTGATGTAAAGGAAGCAACCATAAAATGTAATGTAAGAGAGATGTAGGACCTGATCTCCAAGCAGAAGGCCTCAATTTCACAGAAGAGGCAGAATGAGTGTCAGATTCCCCCAGCCAGGTTGTAGTACTGAATATCGACACCAAGTAGGGAAACAGCCATTACAACGCATGGCATATAATGCATATAACTTTAACACGCATGCCTTTACAACAAATTTCGTCGTAAAGGCATGAATGGTAAAGGCATATGTGTATTACATGTAAGTATAAGGTAAGTATAGGGTTTAGGGTGGGTTTGGGTAATGGGGTGTAGGGTTAATTTTAGGGCTCGGGTTTTGGGGTGCCAAGGGTAATTTTAGGGTTCAGGCCAGGGTAGGTATAGGTTTTGGGGTATAGGAGGTATTTTAGGGTTTAGGGTGGGTATGGGTTTTGGGGTGTCAAGGGTAATTTTAGACTTTGGGGTGTAGGGGTAATTTTAGGGTTCAGGGTGGGTTTGGATTTTGGGGTGACCAGGGTAATTTTAGGGTTGAGGGTGGGCATGGGTTTTGGGGGGTAGAGGTGATTTTAGGGTTGAGGGTGAGTTTGGGTTTTGGGGTGCTAAGGGTTATTTTAAGGTTCAGGGTGGGTTTGGGCTCCGGGGTGCTAATGGTAATTTTAGGGTTCAGGGTGGGTATGGGTTTTGGGGTGACCAGGGTCATTTTAGGGTTGAGGGTGGGCATGGGTTTTGGGGGGTAGAGGTGACTTTAGGGTTCAGTGTGGGTTTGGGTTTTGGGTTGCTAAGGGTTATTTTAAGGTTGAGAGTGGGCATGAGTTTTGGGGGGTAGAGGTGACTTTAGGGCTCAGGGTGGGTTTGGGTTTTGGGTTGCTAAGGGTTATTTTAAGGTTCAGGGTGGGTTTGGGCTCTGGGGTGCTAATGGTAATTTTAGGGTTCCGGGTGGGTATGGGTTTTGAGGTGCTAAGGGGAAATCTAGGGTTCAGGGTGGGTATGGGTATTGGGGTGCTAATGGTAAATTTAAGGTTCAGGGTAGGTATGGATTTTGGGATGGGAAGGGTAATTTTAAGGTTCAGGGTGGGTTTGGGCTCTGGGGTGCTAATGGTAATTTTAGGGTTCAAGGTGGGTATGGGTTTTGGGGTGCTAAGGGGAAAATTAGGGTTCAGGGTGGGTATAGGTATTGGGGTGCTAATGGTAAATTTAGGGTTGATGGTGGGCATGGGTTTTGGGGGTAGAGGTGACTTTAGGGTTCAGTTTGGGTTTTGGGTTTCTAAGGGTTATTTTGAGGTTCAGGGTGGGTTTGGGCTCTGGGGTGCTAATGGTAATTTGAGGGTTGAGGGTGAGTATGGGTTTTGGGGTGCTAAGGGGAAATTTAGGGTTCAGGGTGGGTATGGGTATTGGGGTGCTAATGGTAAATTTAGGGTTCAGGGTGGGTATGGATTTTGGGATGGGAAGGGTAATTTTAGGGTTTAGGGGTATGGGTATTGGGGTGGTAAGGGTAATTTTGGGATTTTAGGGGTATGGTTATTGGGGTACTAACGGTAATTTGGGGTTTTTAGGAGGTATTAAAAAATGCATATATTACTTACCTTAACCACTTTTACCAAGGCGAGGCCCTTACCAGGCATGCCTTTGCGTTGTAATGGCATGCGTGCTAAATGCATATACATGGTAAAAGTGTGCGTTGTAATGGTAGCACGTTGTAACAGCACTTGCGTTGTTACAACCGCTTTGTAATGGCATGCGTTGGTTTGGCATGCGATGTACCATCACATATTGTGCCAACAATATTGTGGTTTAAGAATTCTAAGGACAGAATACAGAGGGGCAAAATATGGAAAGATAACATACTACTGTGGTACATAGATGTGGAGGAAGGTATGGATAATCTAAACTTTACTTACCTGTAAAGATTTTATTTTTGATAATCTGCCCTCAATAGTTGTGTCCCATTGACAGTGTTGTTTTGATATTCAGGGGGCACGCCCCCTAGCAGGAATTTTAAACGCCGGCAAACTAATGCGCCCCACCCCAGATGGTGAAAGAAGTATTAAGAAGGAATGGCGCATCAATTCTGACCTGAGGTCACAAGAATAATTTCAAGCTCTAGTGAGGAGACTGGGGGAAGACCCAAAGTAAGAGTAATGTCTATAAAACCACGGGGATACAATCCAGAATGTATTGTTAGCAGAATGGGTACTATGTCTACACTTACTGATGGGGGATAAAACAGAATCAAGGAATCCTAGGAGGCTCTCAAGGACAAATTAGTAGCATAGTTGAGCATCAAATGTGGGCCATGCATGGTCCCTGCCTCTGATTTGAAATCAATGAGGAAATCGACAATTTGTGACTGGGCAACAAATAAAGATGGCAACTTTGTAGGGATATTTTAGGAATTTCCTTATGGATTAACTGGGTGCTAAAGAAGAAATGCTCACCACTCAAAATGATTATGGACCCTTTTTGACTTCACTTTAAACCCCAAATCTTGCTCTTACAATACTCGGTCTAATTCTCTTAACCAATAGTGTGACCCGATTGGTCTTTGGCCATCACCACCTGTTTTAGTTAGCTCAATTTATTATCTGCACTTTTGATTATTTCAACATTTTTTAACTTTAAAAAAAGTACATTTTACAACTCGTGTGCAATAATTGGGGATGTGATCAGTAATGAGGAGCTTCCCATTTATATTTCCTATTCCTGAAAATGTCTATTGCTGTTAGGGAAATGTGTAAGTGGTAACCTGTTGAATTTTTATTGCAATGATCTGATACTCCATTTCTGTTTACACTTTGGGCCATATTCTCAAGGAGCTATCGCCAAGTTATTGGCACCTTAATGCAGCCAAATTTGCGATAAACTTACCACCCCATTCACAAGCTGATGCAAACAGCCCATATCACCAGTTTTCTGGCGAAAGCAGCCGCAAAAAACATCGCCATGGATGACCCCGGTAACTATCGCTATTGAGATGCAGAGTAGGCATTCCCGAGCAAAAAGCCACGACAACACCACTCCACAACATTCTCAACAACCAGACAGATCTGCAATAAGATCACAAAACCGTTGATAAGGCGCCTTAGCAGCAGAAAATTGACACCTGCTCTGACCTGGTGTAAAGTTGGACGACAACCGGCAGCAGCCAAGGGAGCACAGCCCAAAGCCAAACATGAAGAACAACAGATGCCCTGAGCAACTCAACATGCAGCACGGAGTCTCAATAGGGCAACAACACCCACTGCCACCACACCCAGTTCCAAAATTCCCCACCCCCCGGACACCCCCCCATGGAACCACCACAGTGGCAGCACGGACAAGGACAGCAGACCCACAGGAAATGCACCAGCCTTACAGACTCAACACCAGAGGATGCCATTGCCCACTACAGGCTCAAAAGTACAACCATCATCTGCATCCTGAACATTATTGCCCAACAGGCCGACGGCACCAACAGCAGACAACCAGCATCCCACCCCACACAAAGCTGCTGGTTGTGATGCACCTCTTGGCCTCTGGTACCCCCTAACCAACACCCGCCACAGTCGGAGGAGTCTCACAGCCAGCCGCATCCAAGTCCCTCACACCGGTCCGGGATGCAATCATCAGCCTGGTACCCCTTTATCTTTACATCCACCACAATGCGCATGAGCCGCTGGAGACCAAGCAAGGACCATACACCATAGCTGGATGCACGCACGTGTGGGGGCAATCCACAGCACACATGTCCTACTTGTGCCCCCGGGTGACACAGCACACAATCACCACAACAGAAAGCCCACGTCTCACATCAATGTGCAGGCAACATTTGAACACCATGGAATCTACACCAACGTCATCGCCAAATACCCAGCCAGTATGCATGATTCCTTCATCCTCCAACAGTCAATCATCCACCAGTGCTACCAGGATGGCACCAAGGGAAATGCACAGCCCCTTGGGAAGTTCAAAATTAATACCCCACATCCCTCAACTCCACAACCATGCAACTCAGAACTCTAGCAATGCACACGTCACAAAATCACATACAACATGCCAAACAACATGCCCACCCACCAGACACGACAGAACAACTTACAATGGTAACCTGGGTAAGCCGTGAACATGAGCCATCAATGGAATGCCACCTCAGCCACACAATAGCGGAATGTGGGGAGAGGTGAGAACCAGGCATGTGTGAAAGAGGCAGGAGAACCATGATTGGGACAGTACACAATGCCAAGAGTGGCGGCGATGTGCTGGACAGACCGCAGTATGCAGAACACACCCACATTCAAGGCGACATACACAGCTGGTATATGGAGTGTATTGGACAGTGGGCGCAACCATGTCATCCCAGCTAGTGGGGGAGTAGGCGGAAAAGTTGCCTGTTACATCCCCCCCGTAGGTATGAGCGGAGTGGGAAGGCCAAGCGTACTCCAGGCCAGCGTAGGGGTGTAAAAAAAAGCACGTATCTCTGGGCATGGTCCTTTTCTGGAATGCCCAACATCTCTGCCAGGGTGGCGCCTCTCACCCCACCATGAGCCTGACGCCGTCCTCGTGAGCGGAGTTGCCTGCCCTCCTGTGCGCCTGCTGTACCCCAGCCTGCTGGACCCCGAAGCCGTCAGGCCCGCCCCTGCACAGCCAGGCCACACTGATCTCCTGCAGACACCGGCATGTGTCAAGGAGGGCCCACCATGTGCCTGAGGTCCGCGACCTTGGCAGCCTCCTCAGACCATCACGGCCTCCACGACACAGACCCGCTTTACTCCCTTCTCATTGACGTACTCTACTGCTGCACCCGGCCTACACAACGGTCAAGTGGGTCCCACATTTGGAAGTGAGTCTTGATTACACCATGGCAGTGAACATTATTAAGGCAGAGTTTATGTCACTATACTCCCTTCAATGTGGTGCCACAGAGTCTGTGCATAGCATTACAACCACATATGTCTGTGGGCCTAGGCGGACTACTGCTCTCGGCCTACGCTGCACACGAGTAGGTCACAGAATTGGAACTGAACATTGATTATTCAAAGGCAGGATACATGTCATTGCTCGCAAGGAGGGGCGTAAGAGGACGACACGTTGCAGTCCGGAGGGAATAGGATCGTCGTCACGGAGGTGTTCGAACACAACCGACAACTGCCCTGGTGTCACTAACTCTGTGCATCGCGAGCCAAGGACACGTGGCTGTGGGTCACTGCTGACCACTGCTTCATGCCTCCACTGTGGTCGAGAAGGTCACACACTATTCAAATTCATTCTTGATTTATGTATGGCTGACTTGATGTCATTGTACAGGCCTCAACGCAGATTGCATCCCCTTTCAGCCCTAGTTCTACTAAGTCTGTACCCCGACATTCATGGCCACTCTCTGGTCGTACATTGGTGGGATTTGAGTCTATGGACTAGGGGTAGTTTTCCTCCTCATGTGGCTAAAACCTAATTGGTGTTGGCAACAAGGCTGCCGCTTTCCACCCTACCATTTGCTGCTTCCGGATAACATCAAACCTCTGCATTATGCCCTGGAGGACACCTTCCACTGTCCTACGCAACCCTCCACCAAATACACCTCGGACATTGATGAGGACCCGCTCAGCACAAGTGGCCCTTCTGACTGCACCGCAAGTCGCCGTCCCGTGGCTGGGTGCCTGTGCCGACCGCTGTGCATCCGAAGCCACTAAACTCTGTGCAGCTCAAGTCAAGGAAGCAGCCGAAATTAATATTGGATGACCTCTGTGACTGTGTGCTTGGGGTTATCGATGCCATGTGCAGGTGGCCCTGTGCTGTCCGCTGCCTCCGGCCTTAACTGCAGACCACCAGGGCTAATACATCAATTCAAGTGCTGACCGGCCCACACGTTGCATCACCGCAGGAGGCACACGCCGCCAGGGCAAACTCCAACCAACATCTGCCAGAGTCAAACCAGTGGTACTGGCAGACCAACGGATTTGCTCAGACCTGTCGTGGATGCCATCATCTGCCTGATACCCTGCTCAGTACTCCAGGTGGCACTAACTCAGTGCACCATGAATCATCATCCATTACTGATTTGCCCCTGTGCAGTGAAGATCTCACGCAGCAATGTCACCTTGAACAGTGCGGAAGACCAGGGACGACGATGAGGAAGATGATGCATATGTGACACCCCCACCCCACTGCAGCTGCGTCAGTAATGACCTGAAGGGACTCAATCCTAGACATTTCCTTCACATCAGCGCGCTCATCTCTGGTGCCCCAACCTCAGTGCACTGCAACTCATGGACACTTCTGTTTGTATATTGGGTGACCTCTGTACTTGCTCCGGCTCCTTTCATGTTGCTCAGCAGTTGACTCTATTATGCAGGTGTTTTCTATAAAGGGGCCAGGTGCACATGTCCGTAGCCACATGATATATGTGTGTCCCTGTGGTCTTGTTGTATGCATGAGGGCCCTACAACATTACATTGTGCTGTGTATAGCGGACGCAGACATGTCACCACAGGCAGCGGGACATGTCGCTTTTTCGTCACCCACTTAATTCGTAAGGAGAGTGGATTGGGCCATCGTAGGCAGAGCCAACGTGGGTGTGTGACTGATATGTGTGTGCCCCAGGGCATGGTTCTGTACTGGGAATGTCCATATGCATGTGTCTCTGCCGCAGTGTGTATCGCCTTTGTGGGGTGTAGGTGGTCCCTGATGGGATTTGGACATCCACGTATGTGGTCCAGCTCGGCTTCCATGAGCTCTGACCCCATCTGCACCTGTTTGGCCACCTCCTTTTGGCATTCTGACACCTGGCATAGAAAAGCAATGTGTGCCTAGGGGAAGTGTTGGGAGCCAGCCGTGGTGGCGGGTGCTCCCAGCTGTGTGGTCTGTGCAGGGGCTGGGGTCTTCTCTATATAGCTTGGCTGCCCTGCTCCTGGGGGTGGTTTGCCTGTGATGTCCATGACCTGTTGTAGGGCGTCGGTCTCAAAGTTGTGGTGGTGGTCTCAGGCATCACTGATGGGTTGTCTGGTCTGACCTGCTGGAGGTATTTTTTGTCCCTCTTCAATGTGAAGGGGAGATGCATGTTGAAATGTATGTTGGCGCATTGTTCTTGTTGACATGCAGACTGTGACAATGTACATTGTTACTGCTTGGGCAGTGCTGGCAATTTGAGGGGAGACAGTGGACATTTGGGCTACGTGACGTATGTGAGGTTGCACATGTACATATGCATCTGACTGTTTCCTGCTCTGTTCAATGTGAGTGGCCTGTTTCTGCGCATGTGCGGACCCAGTTGTGTCCACTGTTTTGCAGTGTCGGTGTTGCACTTTGTGCCACATTGTCATGGGATGTGCTGTTCTTGCTATGTGTGTGTCCTGCAGTGTGCCACAGGGATGAGGGACATGATTCTGGGTCATTGTGGGTGTGCAGTGTGCTCTACTTACTTGTGCATGTGTGCCATTGTGCCTATCTCCCCCCGTTCCCCCAGTCCCTGGTCGTTACTCACCCTGTTGTTGTTGTGTCAGGTCCTCTCGAGCTGTGTCCGTACTCCCACCTCCTTGCACCTTCTCCACACTGATGACTGGCCTCCATTTCCTCCGGCTCCTCCTGTGGCGCAAGACTCCCACCTCCTTTTGCCGTTGCCGCATTCCTGTTGGCAGCGGGTTTGTGCCTGGTTTACGTTTTCAGGGCATGCCAGCGCCTCTTGGCCTACTCGACACTCCGGCTGCATTCCAGGTAATCTGATTATGGGTCTGGTGATGGTAGTGTTCTGTCACATCCGTGATGCTTGTCTTGTTTTCCTGCGGACTGCACCTTGTCTTCCTCTTCCTCTTCTCCCTGGCCTTCCCCTACCCCGTTGTACCTTGCTGGTGGTCTGTGGGGCTTGTGGGGTTCTCGTTGGCCTCTGTGCTCAGTCAGGGTGCATCCATGTTGCTGAGCACTTTGGATTGCTTCAGGTGTGTTTTTCTTGTTCTGCTTTTATAGTGCATTTTCCCACTGTACGCATGGGATTTGCAGGCCTGCCATTGGTTTTCGCAGCTTTTTGTATCGCGCTTGGCCTCATTGCAGCTTTTTTAGCCTTTGCATTTTTGCATTTTTGCAGCGTGGCATTGATTTTAACGCGACCATTTGACACGTTATCTGGTGACTATTCCATGGTACCGCCGTGTTGTGAATACTTGGTTAACATGACGTACGTTTCCCGCGATAGACTGTGATGTTGAGGGTTGTGTCAAGTAACTTTTGCGATGGTTATCACACGTTCTTGAGAATATACCCCTTTATTTTCTGGTTTTACATTTGCTAATGGGAGACTTGTAGTCAAAAGTTCATAATTGCAAACTCTAAACTATCCTTGCCCATCCCTATCTATACTCCAATCCCCACTCTACTTTACAGGTCACCTCACTTCTCCCACCCACATATATGACTATACAGTTTTATTTTATGTGATATCTGCAAAATTATTTTTGTCACCAGTAGTGTATTTTGTTCCATTGAAGGATATTCATACCACAGTAGGCACCATGGTTATCTTCTAATAGCGCGCTGCTTTTTCGGGTGGCACGCATTTACAAAAAGCAATTATGCTATTACCTACTACTCTGCCATTGGCTGTGTGGGGTGGATCATGATGTGTTAGGGCAATTTTGCAACTTTTAACTTGAGTTAAACCATGAACCAAAACAAGTAAAAATGTGTTTGACATTTTGATGCGGGGTTGAGCTCCCTAACCTGGGATCTTCCGTACTTCCGCATTAGCTTTGGTTGTGGTTCGTTTATTTTTTTCTTCTATTTCTAAAGTGACATATAATTGAAGCTGATATATGAGTTACAAATGCAGTGCAGCACAAAATGTTATTCGATAACGTACAGAAAGGAAATAGAAGTTTTGTGTGGTCAAATCTTGGCAGATCCCAAGGTTATTTTCCAGAAGTTGAAGTTCCAGCAAACAAATCTGTTTAAGTTCAGCAGCTCGGCATAAAACGAGCATTACGTTTGAGTTTCTTAACAACATCCTGTTTACAGAGCATTTCCTTCACTTTCTCAGTTACATTAAATAAGAAATGTTTTTAGAAGAATTACTTCAAAGATGCATTAGTGTTTTATGGAGTACATTTGGAATCACAGCACAAAGGCTTCATAAGGCAGTATACATCTGTGGAGTTGTCCCTCTGAAGCCTCACACTTTACAGTAAACATTTCTAAGCAGGAAGCAGGCTAGGTTGAAAATGTCAAGGTCAGCTCTATTTGGGTACATTTGGCACCTTGTGCCTGTCCTCTAGACATTATCCAGCCTCTGGGGCTAACCAATGTTCCCACAGAACACTGAGTCACACAAGTTTTATTCATCACAATTCAAATAATATTTACACATTAAAGATCTTGAAGTTTAGCAGTTTAACACAATGGGATATACAGAAGCTAACACAAATATTTTTCAAGTATTTTGACATGAGAAGTTCGTACCACTCTATATCACAGCATACATTTTTATTAATTTCATCATCTGAAATCCGTATTCTTGAAGTCTTCCGTAGTTGATTTGATATGATAATGCACTTAATTTCCAATCAGACTGCTGAATGCCTTTATTTCAGTCGGTTGGTTTCAACAGTACATGAGACTCTTGTCAGGACAGTCTAGAATTTCTCATAATTGAAAAACCTCATTAATGCAAAATATATACCATACCATACAGTGGTGACTGCCTCGGAACAGGGGTGGTGAGGCGGGAGGGGCGGATTAAAAAAGAAAGTACCATTCTTCGCAGTGTCATGATTGGCCTGAGCGGCCTGTTGGGCCGGCCAAATATTCATGCACACTTAGGAAACACAAACCACTCCTCACTCTGCTAAGCCCTGCCCCGACATGTCTCCAGTCCACACAGAAAAATACAATTGTTATAAAATCTTATTATTATTATTTTCTTTTACTTTTTGCATTGCCCAAATAGCAGTGGAGTGACGCTCCTCTGCCTTGGTGGAGGAACCGCCACTGATACCATAACAACCAGCATGTGAGGTTCCATTGATGGGGCTTTGAGATGACGATCTCGTTTATTCTGTGACTAGCAGCCCGTCCCGACGTTGTCCGGGTATGAAATAGAATGTGTGTAATGTGTGTATTCAGATACGGTCATTCGCGTGTTCCCCCGCTTGAGGCCCAGCTGCAGCCCTGGTTGACGTTAGCAGGCGCGTGTCCCCCCGCTTGAGGCCCGGCTACAGCCCTGACTGATGTTAGCAGGCCCGTGTAATTTGGTTTAATGTGATAGTTCAGTAACAGCGTGCATGAGAGGCTGCAGTAATTGTCCCCGCAGAAACGCTCAGTCGCATGTGCCCCCTTCTTGAGGGCCAGCGGCGACCGTCTAACAATTCGAATTGTGTGAGTCTTGAATGATTGTTTCCCGCTGTTCTTATGTTTTTATGACCCACACCGACGCTCTTCGGCCCGAGTGCTTTTTAGACGCACCCAGGCCAAGCCACACACTGCGTTCGGCCCTTTCAGACGCACCCAGGTCAAGGCACACACTGCATTCGGCACCCCCAGTATGTGTGAGACAACGGGCAGTCCCCAAGGGAGTCTTGCGAATGGTTACTTACCACGCTTCGAGGTGAACGCCTTTGTGAGGCCCCAGCACACGGCCACAGCAGATGATCTGATTAATGTACGACCCAGATGGCATGAAGTGCGGAACGTAGCACACGCCCCCAGCGTTTGTCACACCCCCTGCCTGCCCCTTGATGCGGCGCAATTGCATAATTGGCGCTTCACATGGCATGAAGGGCGGACACATGCCCACAGCGCGGACACACGCCCGCAGCGTTTGGCACGGCCCCAGCGTGTCACGCCCCCAGCGTGCCCCTTGATGCGGCGCAATTACGACTCACATGGCATGAAGGGCGGACCGTACCACCCGCCCCCAGCGTTTGTCACGCCCCCAGCACACGCCCACAGCAGAACACAGACACGCCCACAAAGGACTACTTTGCTGACACTTTTTTTTACCTTTTAAATGTATATGGTGACCGTCTGCATAGCCTATGTCCTTCTGCTGCAACGGCCCTTTCCAACGCTTACCCGCTTACCCGCCTCAAAGGTTTGGGCTCTCTCTTTATAATATTAGTATGGATATATATATATCCATACTAATCACAGAGTATTAAACGCCATATTTTATTTTCGGCGCTGCAAAAATCAAGTCAAACAAACGCGTTTCGGTGTTGCCGCCTTCGTCAGTGTCGACTGATTCTATCAATTGGTATGTTTAAATAAAGTTACATAATGGCATTTTGTCACGTGATTAAAAACAACATAAAAAACTGCACATTTAATTCATTACATTAATATGGCGGCCATCTTGTAGTGTCTAACAGTTGTTCGATTGTGATCAATTTACATTCAATATCACACAATTTCCAAAGACAACGTGAGCACAAATCACTCTACAATGTTGATTCATCATCATTTTCTCTATTTTCTTTCTAATCTTATTATTTCGCCCTGGATGGGCTATTTCTTGTTATAATCACAAGATACTAAAGTTACCACAATCGTCCTGACATTATGGCCTATTTTAAAGTGCCTGTTACGTCACAACTGGTGAGTGGACAACTGCGACGATTTACAAATCCGGTTTACCTCGTATAGCTAAGAAAACCGAGTTTACTGCCAGACATTAATCAAGCGCTGCGATAGATAATGTTCTTAGATATTGAGGGAGGAGGCAGCAGGAAGCTTATTCGCATTAAAAACAGGAGCAAGGAGTAAAGAAAAGACACAAGAGAATTTGGTACCGGGTACACTGAGGGATCTCTTCACCACGTTGGAAAAAACTTATGAAAAAGAAATCCGCAAATGGTGGGAGGCTACGAGTCTACAAAAGTACCTAGGAGTCGGTCGGGTCCCCCGAGGACTGAGAATCTTTATTGTCCCGTCCTATGAGAATCCAAATACGGAACTCCTTCAGGAATGGTCGGAGTTCATGACTGGGTTCACGCATGAAATGCTGAAAATCTTAATAAAGCATGCATGGAGAGACCGAGTTAAATTACAGGAAGAGATAAAGGAAATAGAGAAAAAAAATCAGCGACGACAAAGATACTAAAACGAGTGAAGACCTACGTAAACTGATGAAACAACGCCTGGTCGATTATGAAACTGTAATCAAAACAAGAAAACAAGCAAAGTTTATCAGGGACGAGAAAGATTATGCAAATGGTTGAATTCTAAACTTTGCAAAAAAATATGATGTCCCCCGGAGAAACCAGCAACTAGGCAAAACACGAGTGGCATCCCAGCCAAGTACAGAGGAATCGGAAGTCTCAGAAGACGAGTCCATTCGCGGAAACAAACAAACAGGTGCCACATCCATGGGCGCAGACACAAATGAAAATAGGGACGAACAACCATCAAGTTCCTCACCTTTTTTTCAAGAATACGAGCTGATACGTGGTCTGAGACAAAGACCTGCTGCGAGAACACATCCACCAGAAGCCGCAAGAGGAAGACGAGGAGGGGAAAGAAAGGCAGAAACGGGCCGTTCCACCCCGATAATGACCCGCAGCAAACAAGGGGGCACTTGGAACTAAAAGATTTGAGTACCATGGAAAAAAACAACAGAAAACACAATAATAAATTTGTCGAACAGAACATTATCTGAGAAAGAAGAAGAACTATTACAATTGGGACTCACTTTCAGCCCCACACCTGCTTTTGATTACACGCAAACGCGAATCGACCTTTATAAATTTATGAGAAAGGTCAAATTATTGAAAATCCATACTCTGCACCCAAAAGGGGATGTACCAACACCAACGGAGCAGATCACGAGATTTGATGCACTAACAGGAAGAGACTTGGAAGTTGTGACTCTAGCACGAGAATTATCAGGGGAAATGGACTCCCGAAGAGATATAACACTAGGACCAACACAAATGTTGGAAGAAGGAGGTATCGTCCAACAAGGATGCAGGAGCAAGATGATAATAAAATCAAAGTTCATCCCGAAAGCAACATATGATGCAATAGATACATTCCAAGAAGTGGTAATTGGAGAAATGAAGAAACTACAAAAGAAAAAATTCAATGACACAAAAAGGAATTTAAACAAAAAGGAATGGGAACTAATTAAGAACTTGAAAGAAGATGACAATATAGTCATAAAGCCGAGTGACAAGGGGGGGAACATAGTTATTCTCAATAAACAGCAATACGAGGATGAGGCGTTCTCACAGTTGAGGAAAAAAGAACACTATGCCCCGATAAAGAGAGAAAAGTTTACCGAAAGTGTACAGAAGTTCAACACCTTGATCCTAAAATGGAAAGACAAAGGCATAATGGATGTAAATGATTGGCAAAATTTGAAATGCGAACATCCACAAATAGCGACTTTTTATCACTTACCAAAAGTGCATAAAAGCAAGATATGGCCGCCAGGAAGACCGATTGTATCGGCCTTTTGGAGAAAACTTCTGTTTACATTGACAATTTTATTGCACCATTGGTGAAGGACTTAAGCTCATACCTGAGAGACACTAAAGACTTCTTGAGAATAATACAAGGGATGATGTGGGAGGAGAATTTCATTCTGATAACATTGGACATCACCAGCCTCTACACCTCGATAAAACATGAGGATGGCCTAAAGGCATTGGGTTTCTTCCTGGACAGGAGGTCATTAAGGTTCAGAACACACAATCAAATGTTAATTGAATTAACAGAATTCTGCCTAAAAAACAATATCTTCCTTTTTTCAGGCCAACTATATCTACAACTGCAGGGGACCGCGATGGGCACGTGCTTCGCCCCCAGCTACGCGAACCTATTCGTGGGCTGGCGGGAGGAGCACGTGACCTGGGCGGGTACCAATGAGAAGTGGGTGGAAAAGATAGCTTTGTGGACACGCTATATAGATGATTTATTCATTGTATGGCGTGGTACACAAAGCGAAGCAGAAGAATACATTAAGATCCTAAACACTAATGAACAGAACTTAAGATTTACTAGTAGCATCAGTAACAAGGAGGTGTTTTATTTGGATCTAAGAGTGTATGTACAGGATGGATACATCCAGACAGCTTTGTACAGAAAACCCACGGCAGGAAATACGATCCTGCATGCAGGGAGCTGCCACCCACGCAGTGTAGTAAACAACATCCCCCTGGGAGAATTCCTAAGAATGAAACGGAATTGCTCCACAGAGGAGGAATATATCAAAGCTAGAACAGACTCCAAAAAGAGATTTGAGAAAAGGGGGTACTGTAGGGGTGTTCTTAATGAGGCAGAACTAAAAAGTGACACTAAAACAAGGAATGAACTACTAATTGATAACTCAAAAAGTAAAGATTCGAAGGTGAGGTTTATTACCAACTTCACAGAGAAGTCTCCTGAAATGTTCCAAATTCTAAAGAGGAATTGGAACATATTAAAATCTGATAACATAGTGGGAAACCTCATAACAGACCACCCACTAGTTACATATCGGAAGGGAAACAGTTTGAGAGATCATTTAGTGAAAAGTCACTATGAACCTAAAAGACGTAAGAATGCCATCACCCCGGGATTTTACCCTTGTATGAAGTGTAAGGCGTGCAAGAACTCACACAAGGTCAAGGAGTTTGAGGTACCAGGGAGATCGAAAAAAACAATTATCTCTAAACAATTTAATCGTAATTCAGAATTCACTGTTTATTGTCTGATATGCCCATGTGGAAAGAGATATGTGGGCAGTACCATAAAACAGACAAAGTTGAGAGTCCTGGAACATATGCGAGCCATTAATACAAAAGATCAGAGCTATCCAGTGGCCAGGCACTATGAAGAAGCATACAAAAGTAACAGTAATCTGTTAACTTTTTTATCTTGGACCAATTAACACAAACTGAACGTGGAGGCGACTGGGTTAAGAAACTCGGGAGCTTGGAATCAAGATACATAATAATGCTTCAAACTAAGAAACCAATGGGCCTTAACAATGAGGAAGAGATATGGGTACACATTGGATAGAATGCATTTTTCTTCTTCCCTCTGTATCCTTACCTCTCTCTCCCTCCCTTTCTTCCTCCCCCTCCCTGAGAACTGAAACTTTAGAACTGTCAAGCTTGTGTCAAATGAGGAAATTGCCTATTCAAGGCAGGATTGAAATTATCAAGCTTGACGTAACAGGCACTTTAAAATAGGCCATAATGTCAGGACGATTGTGGTAACTTTAGTATCTTGTGATTATAACAAGAAATAGCCCATCCAGGGCGAAATAATATTAGAAAGACAATAGAGAAAATGATGATGAATCAACATTGTAGAGTGATTTGTGCTCACGTTGTCTTTGGAAATTGTGTGATATTGAATGTAAATTGATCACAATCGAACAACTGTTAGACACTACAAGATGGCCGCCATATTAATGTAATGAATTAAATGTGCCGTTTTTTATGTTGTTTTTAATCACGTGACAAAATGCCATTATGTAACTTTATTTAAACATACCAATTGATAGAATCAGTCGACACTGACGAAGGCGGCAACGCCGAAACGCGTTTGTTTGACTTGATTTTTGCAGCGCTGAAAATAAAATATGGCGTTTAAAACTCTGTGATACGGCTTTGATGTGCCCTTAATTGTGAAGCGATCCGAGGAACCAGGATCGTGTGTTTTCGAGATATATATATATATTTTAAACGCCATATTTTATTTTCAGCGCTGCAAAAATCAAGTCAAACAAAATATATTGTTATTGATACCCCTCGGTTCCTTTTCGCCACAATTTGCAGCGCTCTCTAGCCGGTTCGTAAATCCCCGCGGCAGAACTACTCCGCATTTAAATCCACAACCAATTCCCCCAGCTGGGAGAAAAACGGGACGAACTCGCGTTTGTCTTCACTTATGTGCTTTTTTATTTAATCCTCACAGCATGGAGTTTCTCAAGCAGGCAGGCACAAATCTACGCGTTTCGGGATAGCATATCCCTTGTTCAGGATCAATTTGGCTCCAGGCTCTCAGTCTCAATATAGTGAGTCACATTATTACATCATTTCCTGTTTGATGTTATTTTGGCCCTCGGCCTTCTGGATGATGTGGGTTTTTGCAATTTTTTTATAAAATTTTTTATCCGTCTGCATAGCCTTTGTCCTTCTGCTGCAACTGCCCTTTCCAACGCTGCATTGGGTGTTGTGATTGGGGCTGTGGTTACTGAGATTACCCGCCTCAAAGGTTTGGGCTCTCTCTTTATAATATTAGTATGGATGAAAGTCTTTGTAGGATAATCCTTTTCAGAAGCATGTATCTGAAACAGGAATTAAGGCCCTTATTATGATGGCGGTTGATCGTACCGCTGACCGCTATCGTTTCAGGCAGGTGACTGTCTGACAATATGTTGGCGGTCCCACTTGCCCGATTAGGATAGAACTGCTGTGCAGGCGGTCATAAAAGGCTTCTTTCTATTGCTAAAAGGCACTTTGTGCACATCCCATGCATCGTCTGCCAGGTGCAATGTGGGGCCTGGCACACAGTGCATGGATATGAGGGTGGGCACTACATGGCCACTTAGCAGGGGCCCATGGTGGCCGGGGGCCCTGCTTGAGGCACCCAAAGTCAGTTTCCGCCTGTCTGTTCATGGCAGTGGGACCGCCATTTACAGGCAATCGGAAAGGTATTTCCTAATCCCTACAGTGGTGCCTACTCAGGGTAAGGAATCTGATCGTCATCCTGACGGGATCTTTGATCCTGTCAGAGGTGGCGGTCCTACTCCCCAACCTCTGGGGTCTGGCAGCTGCATTGTAATGCAGTGGTCAGACCGATGCCCTGGATGACCATTGGACCGCTCCCGATGGCCTGTCGGTGGCGGTCTAACCACCATCATAAGGAGGGCCTAAGTTACTTTGCTAAAATTCTTGTGTGGAGGAAATGGGGCAATTTTAGTTTGATATTCCTAGATGTCTTTCCCAATCACATACTTCCCTCATTAAGTTCCATACTTGACTAACTCCTGGCTGAGACCTGACTGAGGCAAAAAAAGTATTCCTACTGGAAGGATTGTGGTCACAAGGCAACACAGATCTTTAAGTGGGATTTACTAAGCCACACAAAGTCATCGTGCATGGCTCTGCAAGGTTTAGTAAATCCAAAGAAATGCAAAGCAGTGCATAGCACTCCCTTGCATTACCGTGTGGCAGGGAGGCATTCCATGGTATGGGCGTTCCCACGCATCCACCCACGGTTTTTGACACAATTTCAGATTTAC
The DNA here is from genome assembly GCF_964261635.1 of Lissotriton helveticus. Lineage (NCBI taxonomy): Eukaryota > Metazoa > Chordata > Amphibia > Caudata > Salamandridae > Lissotriton > Lissotriton helveticus. The sequence continues at coordinate 191,154,981 of NC_136072.1, forward strand.
TAAGGTCAGTAAGCCTGGGATCGCATCAAAAAGGTGAACCTCCCAGAATCATATGTACTGAGGAGAAATATGTTTATTTCTCCTTGTTACTTCCTCTTTCCATGTGTGCCACATTCTCCTGCTAACCCCAAAGATAAATTGTTTTGTGCTCTACCATTGTAGCCTTCCTTCCCCCTCTTTAACCTTGATGTTGTAGCTGGTGTAAGCAGAACATCCTGAAAACAAAGGGGGAAGTGACCACATTAAATACCCCGCAGTCCAGAATTAAATGGAAATTTCTGCTTTCTGTTGCATATGTAACACACCCTTTTGAATGGGATCTGCAGAAAGACCTCTGGACCAAGAAAGCCACATAATATTTTATGGTGAATATGAACTGAAACAGACAAAAGTCTTCCTGCACCTTGAGCATCGAGCTTGCTGCAGAGAAACATTACCTGGAAGTTTGTCGATTTTTAGACATTCGAAAAAAGGTACACAGATTTTTCTCAGTGCTGGGAGTTAATGTACGGATGACACAAAATCATAACAAAAGTTTTACCACCATTGTATAATGCTAAATGTGGCTCATTCCTGCCCTCTCCCTGTCACGTAACGCAGCACAGTAAGGTGTCCTGCTGTGCTGTGTAGCCTGACATTTTCATACATATCCCCCTAATTTTAAAAAAAAGGTATCCTGTATGCAAATATTCATTCTAAAGTTATTATTCACATTCAAATATCAAAAAATTATATTAATTTGTTTCATGAATTAAAAATGATACAAATTAACTAATTTAACCTCCTGTTTATGTCAAAAATCTTCTCAAATCTCTAAAAATTTAAATTGTTAATTTGCTTCGAAGATAGCACAATTGAAAAATCAAATCATTTCACACTTTGTCACTCAAGACCCTTTGCCTATCCGCCTCAAAGATGCACCTTTAAAAAGGTCAGTGCATTCATTTCTAAGGGTCTCTCTCTCTCTGATGACATGGAGAGCACCTTTTCAGAAAGTAACAGTTTTCATCAAAGGATGTGAAATGAAGAGTTTATTTCTGGTGTGCCATTTCTATGTCCACAGAAATGTATTTGTTTTAAATTTCCCTTTCTGTGTGACCATACAGTTGTTAAAAGTTATGTCCCAAAAAATGAGGACCTTTAGGCGTTTTAAAATCTCTTACACTAAGGTCCTCATTCCAATGGTGGTCGGATGAGCATCCGACAGCCTTCGCTGCGGGATGGAGACTGCCTGACATGTAGTCAGCGACTCCACCCACCATATTCCAATCCGAACGCTGGGAAGGCGGTCCAAAACATGCAGTTTACCATTGCGGCTTTTGCTGCGACCCAGAAAAGGGCCGCAGCACAAGCGCCAATAGTAAAATGCATGTCTACAAATGTGGTGCCTGGCAAATGGTTCATGGGTGTTTGGGGGGCACCACATGTGCCCCCAGACCACATAGCGGAGGCTCACGGGGTATGGGGCCCTGCTAGGGCCCCCCAAATTCCCATTCGGTCTGCCTTTACATGGCAGTGGGACCACCATGTAAAGGCTGAGGGAAAGGAACATCCGCCCAAATCGCTCTGACCACTGGTCTCTTAATCCAGCGGGCAGACCGATAACCTGGATTTCCGTGGGACTGCTGCCGAAAGCCTGTCGGTGGCGGTCCGCCAAACATTCTAATAAAGCCCTAAGGGTCTAAAGTAAGAATGCTCTGTCAGGCTGGAAAATGTAAAGCATAAATACGAGCACTCCTTAATGTTCACTTCATATTGTTGGTGGATTTCAATACAGATATCAAGATCAAAAGCAGTAAATAGAATTAAATCTGCTGAGACTAGGAAAGAGCTGTAATCAGCTGTCTGTTTGCCTCTTACCCTAGAGGGTGCAGCACCAATATCAGTGTTGAAGTTGAGAAATGTTGGCGTCATGTGTGACAGGTAAATCTCATTAGAAAGCACTATCTTTGAAACCAGTATGCTGACAAAGGTGCTCTCGTTACTGTATGTAGCCATTGTGCAGACATCACTTGATCTCTAATGCTGCCCATATTGGACCACAGCAAAATTGCCTACCCGGAATGGGGAATACAGAGTTTCAATAACTCCCAACAATTTAGAATTGAGCAGCCAGAATCATCTGAAGATGTTTTACAATATTACACAGGTAGAGGAGTAAGTACACTTGCTCATTGTGTTCATGGCAGGAAACTTAAGCTGTTGTACACCATGTACAAAGCATAACTCTAGCATTATAATGTCGAAAACAAATGAAAATGTATTCAATAAATAACAACATTCTCAATCATACTTACACTTTTCTCAATTACATAATCATAGTACAATACTCATGCGAATGTTCATTTTACTGAGCCTTAGTGTACTGATTTTCTGTGAAAATAATAAGCTACAAAAATTTCACTTTCTTTAGCCTTTATAATATAAGAACAAAAATGTTGCCCACCACTGTCAGAATTGGGGAGAATATTTATTTTCTTGGCAATTTCCACCCCAAACGTCATTAATTTCCAGGAAGCCCAATTTTGAATATACCCCAAGAATTTACTGATTCCTAGTGTGATGAACAATGTATGTTGAGGAAAGGGCCCAATATACATCCTGGTCATAGCATTTCATACCACCTACCACCCGACTCAAGAACTTCAATCTATACTACCCTGGTCAAAGTATACACACCAAATTAAGGTGGACTCACAACTGGGACATGGTTTTTAAAGTCAGGGTGTTTTCCTCTGAAACTCACTGGACACCTCATTGAAATGCTTTTTGGAAATTAAGTGCATTATCAAATCAAAGCACTTGCAGGAGACTGTAAGGGCACTGGTTTTAGAAGGTGGATAATGTTATGATAGAAGGTGGTACAAAATGATCATGTCAAAAATGTTTAGAGGCTAGGCATATGTGCTACCTTCTGAATATCCTTCCTACACAAAAACAATCCTTTGAGGCGTTTACCTGTTTATACTGATAGAGCACAGGCTCACTTGCTCGTTTTACCATGCTCACCTGGGCCCATAAACATACACACTTTGAACAGCTAAACCATCGCTAATCAGAATTTTAATTAACTTTTTAGGACCTATACCACTGACTTACCAATCCTAGTCACCGGTACCTAGAGTTCTAAGGGATCAAGGGAGTTAGCATAATAGGTAGTATAGCAACATTTCATTCATAAAATAACCACAGACTTGGGAAAGGTTTAAACACTTTATCTATGTGAATTCTTAAATGTCAGAGTCCATACCAATTCAATTAAAGCTCGTTCAATTAAGAAGAAAATGGTCAAAGCAAGATGATGTGAAAATATTACGAGACTTTCTTTAAGCATTGAAACATAGGAAGGGTAAGAAAAGGGAAACAATACAATGACATAACCACACAAATTTATATTTACCTAGAATGGTGTGAAAACCAACCCTGGCCGCGGGCTGGGATAAAGGACAGGACTCCCGATAGTTCAGGTGCCAACAGGACAGGACAAGTGCAGACCAGAATCAGGACAAGTACGGACCAATTTGGATCAGGACAGGACCAACGCAGGTCAGGACCGGTACCCTCAGCTAAAATGCAACGCCAGGGTCACACCCCTCTCTGCAGCAAGCAGTCGGACCCCGAATTTCCTTCCCCGAAACCCGATTGGGTTATCGATTCTTCTCCCTCAGAACCCCGATTGGGTTATCGATTCTTCTGACAGAGTGCTCCGCCAGCACCTCTGCTCTCGATCGCATATTGAGTGCGTTGAGTCAGTGACAGGTCAGCTATTCGAACAAGTCGGACAATCTAACTAGCTAAGCCTACCTTAGATATACCATTTTCCAGGGCAATGTACCACCTCCCAATGTTGGAAGTTCATGTTTTCCCTCAATTTGATTGGTCCAAATGTGAGGAGAGGTTATCACACCATACTAGTAATGAGATCATATCATTCAAATATTAAAATAAGTTCCCTCCCATAATTTTATTTTCCCATGCACTTTTATTCCACCCAACAATGGATGTTTCAATAACAAATACAATGTATAAGAAGATTTGTAAGTTGTCTTCCTCTCTGAGGGTCAGGAGTTCATTTTGTCAGGCGCATAGCAGGTCAGACTGTCACTGGCACAGATTCAATGCCATTGGCTTGGGACTCAGGAGAATTCAGCACATGCGCGATGAGAGTTTCAAGATGGAGTTCAGCAATGACACATCAGGCCCAAATACGAGCTAATAGCAAAGTCAAAGAGAAACAAATTTAGAACAAAGAATACATGAATGCACTGTATACCACTTATCTCTATTCCCCTTACTTTATTTTAACTATGGCATTAGTGTTTAGGCAGAACAAACAAGGTTTAGTACAAGCAGCAACACAAGCATTAGCATGTGAAACATAGAGCAGCCATCTTTAGTTCTAGTGCGCAGAAGCAAAGTTTTCCTACCAAAGCAGAGAGTACGTCATGTCACGTGAGTGTGACAGACGCATGCGCAGAAAAGTTCCCACATTGCGGCAGCCACATTAGGTCACTTGAGTTACTGTTAGTAAAAGCACATAGATAAGCTTCCCCTAGATGCTAGAAATGTCACATGGTGCATTATTAGTAAGACAAAACATGTTTATTAATACATTAGATGTTATTTCGAGAGGATTGAATCCGAGCAAGTCTCTTTACGTGCGAAACCTTGCTCCATCACTACGTGTGCTGCAGAATGCAGCACATGTAGAAAGAGGGGAAAAAAACAAGGAGAAATAAAGATGTTTCTCCTCACTAGACATCACCTGGAAAGGCGTGGCATTTTGATGCATTTCCAGGTCTACCACTAATGGTAAATCTGGGAATGTGGCAAAATCCATGGGTGGATGGGTGGGAGCACCCGCGTTCCACCCATGGAAGGCCTCCCTGGGGCAGAGTATGCAAGGCAGTGACCGGCGCTGCCTTGCATTACTCCAGATATACCAAGCACCACAGGACCCCTCAAGGTTGCCTTCCATGGCTTGGTAAATGTCAATTAGGTTTTACGTCACCCCTTGTGTTATTTTGCATGGCGCAGGGGTGACACAAAATGTTGACAAATATGGTCATTAGTTTTGTTTATTATTTGTCAAAGACCAGATACAAAAATAACCACATGCACACAGAACCACGATAGATATTCAGATTCAAATACATGAATTGTAACAAATATTCCACATTAGAAGGTCATGTCCACGCTGGTAGGCAGCATTGTGTAATAGGGGTCCCGGTCCTCAATATCGACACATGTAGTAAAGTAATTTAGCAAAACATTGTGGATCTCATTCACAAAGGGCCTCCACATTCGAGGCGGATATCCAGCAGTCACGGGGGGAGTCTCCACACTTGGGGCGGAGGCCCCGCAGTCATGGGCGAGTCTCCCCACACAAGCCAGAATCTCCCCGATGAGAATTCTCACTGCTGAGATTCCACCCCGGGGGCGGAGACTCCCCCATGACTGCGAGCCCTCTGCCACAAGGGCAGAGATCCTTTGTGAATAAGGCCCTGTGTGATTATGCTCGCTTACTCATTCAGTGCATAGAAGTCAGGCGCGCAATACCCATTGGAATCACAGGGCTTCAGCCCCCCCTGTCGTGTGTGGCAGCCCGGGATCAGACAGCTCCCAGACACACACACAGCCGCACCCAAGCACTTCACAGGTCTTTAAAAGACCATGTGCGTGTTAAAGAGGCTTTGTTGATGTTTCACCCCTTCTATGAGCCCCTGCAGCGCCACTCTACCTACTGCTTAAAGTTTCAGCCCCCCCAAAAATTTTTGCCTTAGCCCCCCCCCACCCCCCCCCCCCACCCCTGAAATGTGGCTCTAGTTGCGCCTGTGATAGCAGTCCACCTACGGAGAAGAGTCATCAGCTCAACAAAATGTTACTATGTGCATTATATCTATGTTGAGAGTCCTAGTGGAGAATTTAAGGGAGACATTTGTGTTGTATATTCTTACTTGGTTCAATATGACTACTAAACCTATCTTAATAGCCTGAAGACGTGTCCTGCTGCCTACCTAATCTACTTACAACAATTTGCTAATAGTTTTTCAAAATTTATGATCATAGGCTAGGAGCTTAGTTCATAATTAATTTACACTGGGACTGCTCCACCTCAAGTGCAGAAAATATTCCTCATATTTCTACTTCTTAGGAATGAAACAGAACCTTTAGTGCCAAACATCTATCTGACTTTTTGAAGGTGTATAATGAAATATTGTTTCAGAATTAAAATATAGTATTACACCAATAGCTGATCACTATTCCCTGTCAAGAGGCACACTCATCTCTTGAAATACAATAAACCGAATTACACAGCAGTTACAGTCCGATATTTGTTGTCATCTCAGGGCCCAAAAGCCATAAAAACGCCCTTGCCTGCTCCTACACAGAATGTCAACAAATAACTCCTAAGTGACTATGATACTGATATTCTGTATGTTGTTTTTAAATGACCTGTATTTTGTGATTTTATACATAAAATCGAATCTAGAGATTATGATGATCCTGAGTGACTGGTGAAAACACATCATTTTGGGTTATTAACTCATAAACAACATAAGATCTTGTTCTTGCTTTTAGTCAGAGCATTAGGAATTTATTTAGTGGTCGAAGTAAGCTCTATCGAGTTTTTTTTTAATTAGGTACTTTTATGGATTTAGGTTTTGTTTTCTTGCTAAGCCTTCACTTTTATTTTATATGTTGGGATGAATGGGCCTGATTTACAAAGATAAACTGAGACGAAAGTCTCAAGTTTACGACTTTTGGTATTCACGAAATGCCCTTTGTGAATACTAAAGGTTGAACTTTACGACTTACGAGTAGTAAATGCCCTTAGTGAATACCAAAGGTTGAACAATACGACTTTCGACATTCACCAAGGGCACTTACAAGTAGTAAATGCCCTTTGTGAATACCGAAAGTCGTAAAGTTAGACTTTGGTTCCATTTTACCTTTGTGAATAGGGCTCATCGTTTTTAATGTTGTACAAGCCACTAGTACTTGCTGTATAGATCTAACCACTCAGGTCCTACCGTTGTATTTAAGATAATGATAATGTACAACAGAGCAGCTTCACAGGTCACTTTATAGGTGATTATAGAGAGATGGCAGCCAGGGACATTGTGTAGTGACCTCCCCACCCCACGAAGATACATCTAAAAAATGTAATTGCCACGTCTGTGTGATTAATGTGTTTAAATGTGATCCAAGTTAGTTCAACTGGAATAATTCAACAGCTCCATGACTACAAATTCTTAGGATGTTTTTCCAAATACAAGTGGGATATTATGCCCTTGGTGACATGACGTCACCTGGTGATTCAGGCTTGCTCCCTAGCACCGAAAGCTATTTCAGGGGTTGCCAAGCGTTGGCAAATGCGCGCTGGGTTTTGTTCATTTTTTTTTTTTTGTAAACGTGCACAATGCAAAAAAAAATGACAAAAATGTAAAATGTAAAAATAAAGGAGTTCTCAGCAGCTCAGGTACACCAGCCCTGGCACTGAGGCAGGGCTGGACTGGGAACCAAAACCTGCCCTGGCAAAGTGCTCAGCCGCCCCTCCCCGGGGGTTGAGGGTGCCGCTGAGCTCTTTGCCAGGGCCGGTTTTCGGCCGATTTCGTTACAGGGCCGATTTTGCAGCTATGCAAAACGGCCCTGTAACAAAATCGGGGATTGCCGGTGCCCGCTTCTGCCAGTCTGGCCCTGCACTGAAGAGGCTGTTGTCCTCATAGGACCACCCAAAATACCATCAATCACTCAGGGGCGTAACACAGGCCCCCCGCAGGCCCCGCACTGCGGGGGGGGGGGGGGGGCCGGACCCCCCCACGCTCCAGGGGGCCCCCCACGCTCCTGGGGCCCCCTCACTCAGCAGAGCCAGAAATCCCCTTGTCTTCATTATTTAAATGGTGTGTGCAGGTCCTTGCACGTACTATTTAATTAATGGAGACAAGAGGCTTGCTCGCTCTGCGGTGTGAGGGGGCCCCTGGAGCACCACGATCTCTTCTGGCTCTTAATGCACTCCCGGCCTCTGAGCTGAGGCCCTCCTCTGACCTCTTCATTCATTAAATGGTGCACGTTGCGCAGTTATCTCGGCGTCGGAGCGCCGCGCGGCCTTCAGGGTTGGGCTGGTGACTATAGTCCATCATGCGCATTGAGCAGCGCAACTAAAAGTGCGCGTGACCAGTGAGGCGAGGGCGGCATCCCACGGAGACTACTAGAAGTACGGTACCTTGCGGCGCCGGCCATAATGTATTACCTGCCAGTGCCCCTGCTTGCCTTGCTCCGTCTTCTGCTGCCCGCTCGTGCCTGCCACTTAAGATGCAGCTGCAGGCCAGACCTTGGCTCAGGTGAGTCAGTCTGCCTGAGGCAGTAGTGGTCCGTGGCGAGGAGGAGTCTGAGGCCAGGGTGGGATCGTGAGATCGTTGGAATCCATCACAGCATCAAGGGGCCCAGCCGGAAAAAAAAGTAAAACCAAATGGAGCACAGGCCCCCGTGTTGCAAGGGATGGTGGGGCGCGCTCCAGGGAACCCCTCACTCTGCGGAGCCAGCAAACCTCTTCAATCTTCATTAATTAAATGGTGTGCAGGCTTTGTGCGATCATCCTCGTTTATACTGCCTGTCATTCTTTGATGTGCGTCCCCTTTTATTATGGTGTGTTAACACCAATCTGCTGATTTTGGGGGGTTGAGGGGTGGGGGGGGAGGGGGGGGGGGTTGGACAACCGAACAGACAAAATTCAAAACGCTGGCCCCAATAAAAGTAAACAACAGGGGCAGCGTATTTTAATCGCACATTGATTTTAGCGGTTCGAAGCGCTAGACTGCTGCTATATGTGGTCTTCTGTCACAGATTACTATGGCGGCGCTACAAATGGCCGCGAGCACATCCTCAACAGCCCCCAGGGTCATGTACTCCTATTCATCTCCTCCACAGACTCACACCTCATGCAACTGCCCCCAGAAATCCATTAGCACGTAAAAGGCCAAGCAAAAACACTACTCAGCTGATTTTACGCTACTACACCTCTCCAACCAGCTTTCTCCCGCCTATCCAAAAGATTTAAAAAGCAACCTGCCTTAAACTTTAACACAGACTCCAACTGTACAGCCCAGCCCTAGGAAATAACAGCCATCGCTAAACTAAACACGCACCACTCCCGCCCTACAAAATAAAGCATTTAGCACATTTTGGTTTGATTCACCCGCACCTCAGAAACAATTCCAACAAACATTAATTTTCACAAACTAGTGCAAGACATCACTGCCCCAGATGGCATACACACCGCAGCATGCATTCACACAGTAGCGCAAGTCATGCACAGACTCCACATGGTCTTCAGTGTCCAGCTATCAGTTAATTTACAACAAGGGGTGGTGATGGACAGAGTCTCTGAATTAAGCAGAGTACTCTCACCCAGTCAAGAGATCAGGGCTAGATCCAACACCGTTTTTTAGCTCATTGCACCATCCCAGTTTCAGAACCTGGCTGTATGCAAATTAGTCTGTCCCTGGCCCAGTGCATCATGGGAACAGGGCAGACCAGACTACAAAAGCCAATTCTTACACTGGGAAGGAAACAAGCTTCCGGGGACCGGTTTCTGCCATTTCAGGCGTCTTCGGCCCGGCTTGCTTGAATCCTGATGGTGCAATGAGCAAGGGACTCACATCTGAGTATACCCTTCCACGCTTAGGGTGGACAAAATAATTTACAACAAGGGGTGGTGATGGACAGAGTCTCTGAATTAAGCAGAGTACTCTCACCCAGTCAAGAGATCAGGGCTAGATCCAACACCGTTTTTTAGCTCATTGCACCATCCCAGTTTCAGAACCTGGCTGTATGCAAATTAGTCTGTCCCTGGCCCAGTGCATCATGGGAACAGGGCAGACCAGACTACAAAAGCCAATTCTTACACTGGGAAGGAAACAAGCTTCCGGGGACCGGTTTCTGCCATTTCAGGCGTCTTCGGCCCCTTGTTGTAAATACAGCTATCAGTTACACTCCCCTAAATATGTAACTTTCCTGAAGCCCCCTACCCAGCGTGATAAGCAAACGTGCCACTGCCACCCAAACAGTATGAACACAGCCCAACCCCCTCATAGCCTACTATCCTGATACATAAATCACTTAAATAACACCTCACACGTTATATGTCCAGCACACAGGCAAACACACCAGTCAACAAGCATTGGCATAGCTAATGGGTCTCACCTTTTGGGCCTTTTAAGTATTTAGTTATGCAGCACAATATCCTTCCTGCAACAACATCAACTGTTACATGGCTAAACACTTTTAAGTTCCCAAAGGTGATACCTAGTGGCTATGCCAATGCAAGCATTTACAATGCAATAAGTCTCGCAACTGCGAGTTTTTGAGCTATTGGCATTGTATAAGGCAATGCCTTTTAAAAAAATTAAAAGGCATTGTCATTTACAATAACAAAAGCAACACCTATTGCATTGCAGAGCGCGGTGCCGTGCAGACGGCGCCACGCTCATTAAAGGAAAAAAAAAAGTGTGGTGTCCCTGAAGCGAGGGCCGCGCTTTGGCTTTTGGCTGGATTAGAGATCAACTCTCGCTGGGCAGCTCCTATAAGGTGCTAGGTACTCCTGGTAGGCTGCCCGCTGGGCTGCTTCTGTGCCTTCGTGAGAGATGTACCTGCCCGAGTTAGGGGTGTACTTGTCAGGCGTGCTATCACTGGGGTAGTACTGTTAGTACGGAGAGCATCTTCTGAGACATTTGGGTGCTCTTTCCCTATTGAGGGGGGCACTGAGGTATGAATCTGCTGGGTGGTTGTCTGCACCTCTGAGTGAGGTGCTGAGATGCTTCCATTAGCTGCAGTGGGGGACTGCTAGGCGTGGCTGCTTTTTGGGTGTGGTGCTGGTACCTGTTGCAGGGTTTTCTGTTAGGGCGGGGTATGGAGCACTGGCTTCTGCTACAGGTGTCATGCTACGGCGGGGTGCAGATAATTATTGGGGGGTCTAGTGACTATTGTCACCTATGAGAGTGAGGTACTGGTACGTGTTTGGGTCTACTGCTGGTGAAAGGATGGATAGATGAATGGATGAAAGTATGGGTGGGTGAAAGGATGGATGTGTGGGTGAAAGGATGTGTGGGTGAAAAGGATGAATGAATGAGTGGGTGAAAGGATGAATGAATGAGTGGGTGAAAGGATGGGTGGATGAAAGGATGGGTGAGTGGGTGAAAGGATGGCTGAGTAATTGAAAATCTGAAAGGGTGGATGATGGATGATGGATGGATGGGTGAAAGGATTGCAGAGTAAATAAAAATCTGAGAATATGGATGGATGGACAGATGGATAGCAGAGTAAGAGGAAATCTGAGTTGATGGAAAGGTGGATGAAAAGGTGGCAGATTAAATAGGAATGTGAGCGGATAGATGGGTGGTCTGGGTGGGTGGGCCAAAAGGGTGGCAGGTTAAATAAAAAACCTGAGAGGATGGGTGGGTGAGTGAAAGGAGAGTAGAGTAAATGGAAATCTATGAAGATGGACCAATGAGTGGATGATGGATGGAGGGAGGGGTGAATGTATGGGTGTATGGCAGAGTAAATGCAAATCTGAGATGGATGAATGGCAGAGTAAATGGAAACCATAGATGATGGATGGCAAAGTGAATAGAAATCTGAGAGGGTGTAATGATGGACAAAATGTCAATTGATAGATGAAAGGCTTTATTGATGAATGGGTCAGTCAATGATGGGTGGCTGTATGAATGTCGTGGTCACACACAGAGGAAAGCTCGCATTCTGAGATATAGTTGCCGTAGTAGTTTATTCAAAAGACTGACGTGTTTTGACCGGAATGGTCTTTGTGGTGTTATTACTGATATTTATATGTGTTGATCGTCTTCTTTGCAAGAAAGTGTCACTTAGTCGTTGAAATGTCACTCATAATTACACTGAAATTATGAAGATGTCACACATGGCATGCAGATAATTCACCAGTCTATTTCTCTTAACTTTCGCACAATACTGAGTTATATCTTGTGTACTTCTCATGTTTATTGTGAGTCGAGTTTTTATGGAATTGCAGGCTTGGGTTTGTCTTTCAAAGTTTCAAGTTATTGTCCATTAATGTCAATTCTATTTCAGACGCTTCATAGTTGTTCTTTCTTCTTCAGCCATAGGTAGTTCCTGAGACAAAAAGAACGGACCTTGGCATTGTTCTGATTGCTGCCTCAGTTAAATAATCTGCTTTTGATAGTATTTTTACAAATGGCATAGCTTGTATGTTAAGAGCGTTTCCTTCTTTCTCATTAGATCTTAGCGAGACAATATAGAGGCATTTCATTTAAATGTTGGTGGTTTAAAATCAAAATATAATAGATTCCCGGGTGGTAGGGCAAAGTGGTTGGTGGTGGGACGGGCCGCTACGGGGCCCCCTCCATGTGCTTTGCAGGGGGGCCCCCTCAAGTTTCGTTACGCCACTGCAATCACTGCGCGCAAAACAGCCAAAGTGGGTTGACCCATTGCCTCATGCCGTGTGGTGTGGTGTGCAGAGGCAAAACGTGAATGACAGCTGATAATGGATGAGGGGGGCACACCAAAACAGTTTGGACCCGGTTCACAAAGGGCCTCTGCATTCATGGCGTAGGACCCACAGTGGTGGCGAGGGACAGAAAGTTGTGGCGAAGGCCCCACAGTCATGGCCTGGGGCCTGCACTTGTGGCGGGACATCCGCATTGCAGTTTCTCATTGCGGAGGCCCCGCTCCATGTGCCAGCCCCCGCCACAACTGCAGACCATTTGTGAATCAGGCCCCGGGAGTGCACGTATATATGCAGGGCACAAGCCCTAAAAAAGAAGTGGGGGGACGCTGACGTCACGACAGGAAGTGACGTCACGAAAGGTGGCTTGCACCATCAGACTTATTGCCTCCCCTCGCTCACCCCTTAGATGCGATTGCATCAGAGAAGCCAGCGCGTGAGCAGTGCCAGTGTTCTGAAAGAGCTCCGATCTCGCCCCAGAGAGGCCAAAGAGTGGATGTGTGGCTCCATTTGCTCCAGTAATCGAGCTCTTGGTAAAATAAGGGGGGTGCGCCGTCCACCTGCGTGGTACCCCGACTCGAGCACTATATAATATATGTATGTATTTTTATTAGTTTTTTTTCTATATAAACAAGGCTGGCGAAACAGCTAAATCTGTCTTTAACTCAGACCCAAATGAATAAAGTGTAGTAGTTGTTTGCACTGCACCTAAATCTTGTGATATATGTAATCAGCATGGATAGAAGAGTGATCACTAGTCACTACACCCTGTACCACAAACTCTTCCCTTCGCTTTGGACTCAAGGGCTGCAAGGCGAGCTGGGCTTCCTTTTCCAACAGGAACGACAATGCATTAAGACCTAGAGTCCGCTGTTGAATAATGAACGGGGCGAGGGAGGTAAATAGGGGGGTCCCCTTTCAAGCAGTAATGGCTTTGGGAAGAACTCACCGGGGACACCAGTCTGAACTCCACATCAATTAATTAACAGGAGCTGGTAATGAAACCAGGCAGCGTCAGCATTTTCTCCTCTGCTGAACCCCGCGGAGGTTCGAGAGCGCGGGCTCGCGTTGCTTTCAGCCACAGGGCATGGTTGGGTTACATGACAGGACGATTCCCTCAGGCCTGGTGTCAGCGACGAAAGCAACACTGAACCTCTGAAAGCAAGCCGCAGAGAAAACAGGAAACCGCAGCGCGCGCAGAGCAATGCAGAAAGGCGTTTTACTTTTAGAGAATTTTTTTTCTTTAATTGAAAAACCTATTTATCACAGTGTCATTTTAAGCATTTTTGATATATTCTCTGATAATTCGAGCCTGCATGAGGCCAAACATTATCACAATTTCACACAAAACAGGTCCCAAAAATGCTTAAAAAGACTCTGGGTAGAGAGACAGAGTTAGAGGGAGAGGCAGTCAGAGAAAGGAAGAAATATTCTTAAGGACAAAAATCAAAAGTGAGACTGGTTGAGATAGAATGAGAAACATGGCTCTCTGGTATGGTGGGCTTACGAAGTGGGCGCCCTGGGCAATTCCTCAAATTGACCGTGCCTTAAAATGTCTCTCATTTATCATACCAGTTTTCATCTCTTTTGTGCGCGAAAGCGGGGATAAAAACACATTTTACATTTGAATGCACAGCTGCTTCCAAAGATACTAGAAATACATTTTATATAAATTAACATAAAAATATGAAAGATTGGGCACTTTCTAAAGTTTTGTTACTGCCCAAAAAATATAAAAGTGCCAGGAAGTTGGAGTCGTGTCTGCCAAGGTTCTGCTGCATGCGCGGAATTTAAAGCAGGAGCCTGCGGAGATAGATAGGTAAGCAGAACAAGAGTTGATAAGTTGATGTAGGCAAAAATAAAAATTTGCATATGCAAATTGGAGTATCATACATAGGAGCAGCTATGGAGAGATAGATGGAGGCGAGGTGAAGAACTTGAAAAGTGAGAAACCCCCAAAGGGTTTTGGTTATTCAAGCAAATGAAATGGCCTGTTTCAACCTCTCATATGCCAGGATTGTGACTTAAGCAAACAGTTTGTGTTCTTAGCTCTCCCTTGCAGATAAGTTCTTCCTTCTCTATTATTGTGCATTTGTTTGGCTACAGGTATGTATTGCACTGGTCTTCATTGGTGTTAGCCCTTTTCCATGATCCTGGCTGGAGCATGAGCAAAGAGTTTTTTTTTATTTTTTATTTAAAAAACATAAAAGGTGCCCGGGCCTAAAGATTTTCTTATGAGGCCCATGGCACTGGTGCATGCAAATGCTGCTCAGTGCTAAAACTGCCTCCTCTGCATTCCACTTCATGCCCATTTCTTCCACCATCTAACTTCTGGTCTCTTCATCTCACTCTTGGTGTTTAGTTTTCATCTCTGTATTCTCCAAATATCCTTATTTCCCTGTCTTTTTCTTCCATGTTCTTCCCCTCTGTCTCTTTCTCTGGGTCAAAATCTGATGATAAAAAATAAGTGCCATTCTCCCAAAAATAAGCGCCAGTGCCCACCTACTGCAATTATCGGCAAAAATTAAAGACTGCATGGACAACCCCATAACGGAGAAGGTGAGATTGCAGGCATTGCCCGCTGACCAGGACTCTGGGAACGTTTTTGTGATGGAAATTTGCGCCTCAAGCTACCTTGACAGTCCGTGATTGGTTGGTCGAGCTGTCAAGACTTAGTTGAAAGGAAGTGGTGTAATGGTTGATGGAGTGTCCGATCAGAGTTATTAGTATTGAAAGAAACACACTTTATTAAGGCAACAAATATACAAATAGATTTGCTGTAAAAATTGCAATCAAGCAATCATAATCACAGTAATTTGATAAAACATCACACTACCAAGCTGAAATTATTAGTTCATCTGTGCATGTTGGTTGTTGGTTTTTCCTTAGCCTTCTCTAGTAAGAGGTGGAGATGACTTCTAGGTGCACAGTTGTCCTATCTGTGGTCTCCTTGGGCTAGCTGGGGTCTTCCCTGCAGGCCACTCAGACAGTTGCAGCAACAGTGCAGGCCAGCAGAGCTTCAGCAGGGCATCAGGCTGATTTTAGCCTGAGAAATCGGTAAGCATGCAGATCCACATTCAGATAGCAAGCAGGGCTGAACCAAAGCAGCCCTTCAGTAAGTTGAATTGGGTAAGGATAACTATAATGTATGATCTATCATTTAGTCATCTTCCATCCATGCTCACCTTAGGTACAAAGTCATTGCACTGATTTCGTGGCATCTCTTGATGACCGGAAGGAAGGACTTCACCTCAAAAGAGGATCCCAAGACTCAAGTCGGTCTCCCAGGGCCTAGATGACTGCATCATAATTAAGTTATAATTGGCTGAAAGAAAGAAAAGAAAAGAAATTGTTTAATTCTAGTCTTAAAGTTTTTTTATTGTACAATAGTTTTTTTATTTTTTAATAATTATAATACACCTAAATGTGTAAATCTGTGTTCTCTAAAAAGAGAACCCATAATAATAGCCTACTATTCTTCTATAATTTTAATGTACTCAAATGTGTAAATCTGTGTTTCAAAAAGGAAACTGCGAGAGTTTGTTGCATTCTGTTGAGTTTAAGGGTCCCAAACTATGTTTTTATTCTTGTTTTTATGTTTGTGCTTTTAAGATATGTTTTTATCGAAATAAAGCCTTTACTACTACTAGTTATAATTTATTGTTCAAAGATGCTTTTGTAAAGGTCATATGAGGAACCCTAATCCATGTCCTGCAAATAGGTGTTGGATCACAAATACCTTTGCATCCACTTTCTACTGCTGGGAGTATGCACTCCAAAACACTGCCAAAGCCAATGGTCTGGCTTTAAATGGTTGCACTTCTCCAGAGACCATTTGCATGCATGATTGGGCGAATGAATATATGTGAGCATGGTTTTAATGGTTGGGTTTGTAGATGAGCAAGCCAATGGCTGATATGTGAGTGATTCAGGATAAGGGTGAAAGAGTAAATGGATGGATGGATGTGTGAGATTAGAGCATGAAAGCATAGCTATGTGAATGGGTGAGTGCAAGGCAAGAAAGAAGGAAATGATCATATGCAGTGTGTGCAGGGAAAGAACAGTGCCTGGGACCAATGTGTGAGAAGGTGCAGTGTACATGGTAGCAGCAGCGACTGAGTGAGTAGTTGACTGCATGAATGGAAGAGAGAGTGCACAGATCTAGATTAGTGGTAGAGTGAATGAGTGGTTGATATGCCAAGCAAAGTGTATGGGCAAAGGCAGTGCAGGGGCAGTGGTAGGATCATGAGCATGGGACAATCATGGGAGCAAACTAGAAGAAGGCTCAGTGTACGGTGTGGGCGCGAAATGGCTGATGACTGACAACATAGATGTAAAAATGAGTGCATGAGTGCGCTGGTAGATGGGTGAGGGAGTGCAAAGGTGGTTGCTAAAAGATTGTGAGACTTCCTAAATTGATTAATATGTTTTAGAGTCACTCGTAATGGCCATCAAATAGGTTAAAATTCTGTTTTTCACATATTACTCACCTTGTGTTTTCTGTGTGAACTGAAAACCATTTTTACACCATTCTTAAGAGCCTGCTACCTTTTCTTTGTAGAGCCAGTATGTAAAATTAAATCATAGTCTAAGCGTTTATTGGGCTGGCCCTCATGACATTTTTGGTGTTTTACACCCTGTGGTTGCCAAGTTTGAAAGATGCCTAGTGAAAGAAGCAGGTATCAGTTCTGACATAGCATTTCTAGTAAAACCTCATTGCCCCCTCCCCCAGCAGTGACCTAGTTCATGAACAAATGTTCTACTTTGCCACTTGCCCTAGTGATTGTTGCTTGTGATGGCTAGCACCACTCTCGTGACAAGCTTCTTCTGCTATGCTCAGGGAGCTAGCATTCAGTGAGGAACTCCCCCTTGTGCTCTGTGTTAGTACTGGGTAGGCGCAGAGGGCACCTTCCAATCCTCTATTAGTTTTAGTATCTGGTTATATTGGTTGGCAAACCTTCTTAGATCTTTAAGTGCAAACTCTGTTTCATAAACTCAAGACACCAAGCTAAATCTGTGCCCGACTTTGTTTGAATTTCAGAATATCCTACAACCCTGCCATTCAAGATTGGACAAATAGGAACTGAGTGAATATTAATGGCCTTAGAGACCGATAGAAGTGCCAGCCCTAAAAAGAATGGATTGAAACTATCATGTCTGCTTTATGCAGATGATTTGGTAATTTTTGATCAGACAGCGATGGGCCTTCAAAGGAAATTAAATGTCTTTCAAGAATACTGTGTGTTAAAGTCCTTAACCGTAAATGTGGATAAAACTAAAACCTTATGTTTTGGAAAAGGAGATTTAGGTTTTAGTTGTTATCTAGGCCCCTTAAAATTGGAGGTAGTAAAAGAATATAGATACCTCGGGTTTTGGTTTGAAAATTCCTTAAAGTGGCAAGCTCATTTGACAGCCCAGAAAGCAAAGGCTTTTAATTCAGTGTGTGGGCTAAAAACATGTAATAGTGAATATGGCGACATGTCACATCGACCTGTGCTACAGGCGTTTAATGCAATGATCCCTCCTCAAGTCCTGTATGGTTCAGAAGTACTTTGTCTTTGTGGCAAAGATAACTGGGACTCTGAGTAGGGAAGATGCCTGAAAAACCTACTTTCGCTTCCCAGCTCAGCAATGGTCCAGGCTATCAGATTAGAGTTAGGTACAACATCATGGACCGTACAGGCCCAAGAAAATTTATTAAGGCTGGGGCGGCGACAGGACCCAGGAGGGATACAGAAGGTCCCCCTCTGGTGTAGGAAGGAGATGGAATCAAGTGATTTAAAATGGGCCAAAGAGATAAGAAAAAAATTGATTAAGGTTGCAGAGAACTTAAAGGTGAGATTTTGCCAAAAGTCACTCCAGGCTGAATTCACCAAAAAGGAGCTCAGGACACAAGGCCTTGAGCTGTCAAGAACAATTGATCAAGGCTATTTGAGCTTGAAACCATCAGTTCAATTTATGGCTTCAGCCTGGCTACACAAGTCTTGGTACCCGTACTTGGACACCCTTCCGAATAAGTGGCTCAGATGCGAAAGAGTGAGGATAGGCATTAACCCCTGGCTGACAAATCAGAGGGAGAAGGTCAATAAGCTCCACCCGGATGGGAATTGTAAATGCTTGCTGGGTAATAAGGGTGACATGCTGCATATTTTGTTAGACTGTTTGGCGCTTATACCCCAGCCTAAATTGCATCTGAGACCTATTTTTGTAAAATATTAAATGAGGTCTCGTCGTCGGGCGATTGACTTACTCACAGAAATGCCTAACCTCGACATTGCGATTGCAATCGGAATTTATATGAAGTCTGTAAAAAGCTCCTAGGGAAATATTGTAAAATTATAGAATTATACTGGATTTTTAGTGATTTTAATGATGATGAATATTTATACATTTTAACTTAATATGAATTAAATTTTTCTTTCCCGGTGCCAAATGGGTAGAATTTTAATGAGCAATTATGTTTTTGCATTTAGTATTGCGAGCCCTAGACTGAATTTGGTCATCAAAAAGCCCATCCAGGAATAAGAATGTATCGATGAATATGGTTTTATTTTTATTGTTTGTTACTGAATATATATTTACCCCTGTTTTAATGTTTTCTATTGTTGGGTATTGCAGTTTAAAGACTAAGGTCTAAATAAACATTGCTTTTGACTGACTGACTGACTGACTGAATATTAATGGCAGGATGACTGAGGTCTTAATCCATAGCCATCAGTTCCTGTGGAAACCAGATTTTTGGCCAGCCAACAGAAGACAATACTTATCTCCAGTGCCCAAGGAAAAAAAAAATTTCCATCTTCATCGACAATGAATTGAACTCGGAGACTCAGGTTAATTCTGTGAACGCCTTGTGTTTCTGTCAAAAGCAGATCTTTTTCCTGCCAGAGCTACTTCGGGCCTTAGTCGTAGCATCTAGTGTCCTCTCAAGGCGGTATGAAGCCCATGTGTGCTATCTGATCCTGTCAGAAGGGATGATATAAATACTGTAGATGGTTCAGAAAATGACAGTGAAGTTTGTCTCTGGCCTGCACAAATTTAACCATGTGTCAGATTGAAAGCCACTGTGTGTTCAGGAGGTCTCCTAAGTGTCACTTGGTCTGTTAAATCTTTCTGCCAATGTTTCTCTCCTGTTTGCTTTCCCTGAAACCCGGCTTTGAATTCCCCTTGGGGAATTGTGCCCTCACTCACTCCTAGAAGGGACTGTGTGAGAATATTCACCATCATATTGCACTTGGAGAGCGGCGAGTGGACTTCAGACACGAGTTCCATCATGACGTGGACCATTCTTAGTTCGCTGGGCTGATCACCGCTGTGTGGTGGGTACAACTCACACCACTCCTTGTGCAACGTGTCGATGTTTCAGCACTCCATCCATCATCTCTTTGTGTTGACTTATCAATGCTCAGCACGCCAGGAATCTCCTTCAGGCTCTCCGTATAGGTGGTGGATCTTGGCCAGTAGCAGTACTATTGGAAAGAGTTCATGATTTGGAATGTGCATCCAGTGAGACACAGATGTGCATGCTCTACTGATGCCCATGCAGATGATCAAGATCTAGCAGGTGATGTTCTTGAGCAAAAGCAGCTTCCCTGATATGGGGAATTCTGAATGCAATGCTGAGGATTCTCTTACTTTAAAAATGACCTGCTTTGCCAACGATCCATTGGATCATTCTCTTAGTCATTGTTGAAATAGGCAGCTTTCCAAACAAAAAAACACTTTATACATACATCTGTATTGTAATTACTTTTTGTACATTTGTATACACACTTGTAATACATCAGACTGCCACAAACCTCTAGCCTTGTTTTGCTTCCAACAGGAGCTATTGTAACACTGCATTGCAAATATCGGGCTTAGTTATAGTTTGGTGGGTGGGATACTCCATCACAAATACGACGCTGTCCTGTTCGCTGTATTACAAGTGCATTATTGCCTACGACACTGGGATACCCACCACATTTTGATGAGTATCAAACCTCCACTTCACTGTAACTGAGGCTCTTAGTTCCAAGATGACTGTTGGGCATCGCATCTCCATATACTTAATTGTTCTGACTTTCCTCACTTGAAATGGAAGAACAGTGGAACTATAGTCCTTTCTCTGTTTAAAAAATGAGTTGGTAATCAGAATCTTACAGCTTGTGTGAAGCATATTCAGAACCCTGAAGTCTGTTCTTGTGCATGTAGGCCTGTAGTGGGGCACTGCAAGAACCAGGAGGTAAACAGTGAGTACAGATCTGCCTGTCCTTAATACCTGAAGGTGTCACAATCACACACGGCACCCATGTTAAAATCAGGCACCTGAACGAGATAAGCTAAGTGCTTATTCTTTCAGGTGCCTGATTTAAAGATGGGTACCGTGTATGATTGTGGTAGGTAAGCACTGACTAAGAAGACATGGCCGCATCAGTAGCATGGTATCGACAGTACCTCTAAAGCTGTCCCACTAAAGCAATGTGGTCACCTCAGCTGCAGCTTGTCCTTCATCTCTGTTGGCAGTGATTGTCACACACGGTCACCAAACTTAAAAGCAGGTAGTCTTCACCATTGTTTCCAAAAGATTGACTTCTTTGTCACTCACCAATGAAAAATTTAAACATGCACAGTACTATTGTCGCTAAAACAAAATGTGAGTGACACTTCAAACAAGCAATGTGGGTGGCATTTCAAACAAGCAATGGCTGTAGGGGCTGACCAAAAACAACTTAATGTCTGAATGGAGTTGATGCTTAGTTCCTCTTGTGGATTTTATTGGCATGTGCATTGGAAGACAGATGAACTGTCTTTATTTAGCCAGACCTAAAAAGATGGCTTGGATTTACAAATAAACAACATGTTAAAATGTGTTTCTATTTAATATACTATTTCTTTTTATAGAAAAATGAATTAATTGTATTCTTGACTTTGGATATATCACTACTAGCTCTCTTTTCAACTTCAAATGTGTAGTCCATTAACTGTAACTCCTAAACGTTTTAAACCATTTTAACATACTTATTTATTATTTTTAATGGTAATGTATTACAATTGGTTAAGTTTGTGGTCAATCGGCACCTTTTGAAATGTTTTTATAAATGTGTGTATTATAATGTGTGTATGTATCTTTTATGTTTTTTTAAACCGAAATAAAGATTACTGAAGAATATACCAGTGCATCGAGACAATTTAATTGGGCTACTTTGTATCTAGGAAATTGATGATGTTAGTGAGTTACTTAGGACAAGTGAAGTTTTAAGACTTCTCCACCGTGATACAATTTGGTATTTACTAGCACCTTGCACGAGGGCAGCATTTCACCACCCCAACCTTCACAGCTAGCGAAAGCATCCTACGCAACATCCAATTTCACTTCCAAACATTGTTTTGTAATGTACCTCCAAAACAACTGACCTCTGCGAAGAAAATCATTCCCACCAGATATCCCCTTTCATGTACTGTCAATAAACCTGCACAATATATGTTGTTTTATATCGACAGGTAGTTAAAATGTCAGAATGTGTGTGCTTGTGATCAACCGGTGCTTCAAGCACAGTCAATCAATCAATCAATCAATCAATCATGACATTTGTATAGCGCACTACTCACCCGGAAAGGTCTCAAGGCGCTTGGGGGAGGGGGTCCGCTATTGCTTGAATAGCCATGTCTTGAGTTGTCTCCTGAAGGCGAGATGGTCCTGGGTCAGCCGAAGATGGATGGGGAGGGAGTTCCATGTCTTGGCCGCCAGGTAGGAGAAGGATCTACCTCCGGCGGTGGCTCTTCGGATGCGTGGTACGGTGGCGAGGGCGAGGCTTGTGGAACGTAGCTGGCGGGTGGGCGTGTAGAAGGTCAGGCGGTCATTGAGGTACTTGGGGCCCAGGTCGTGGAGAGACTTGTGTGCGTGGGTGAGGAGCCTGAACGTGATCCTCTTGCTGATGGGGAGCCAGTGCAGGTCCCTCAGGTGGCCGGAGATGTGGCTGCGTCGGGGGATGTCCAGGATGAGTCGGGCGGAGGCGTTCTGGATGCGTTGGAGTCTTTTCTGTAGCTTGGCTGTGGTTCCGGCGTAGAGGGTGTTTCCGTAGTCCAGTCGGCTGGTGACGAGTGCCTGGGTGACCGTCTTCCTGGTTTCGGTCGGGATCCATCGGAAGATCTTGCGGAGCATGCGTAGGGTGTTGAAGCATGATGAGGAGACGGCGTTGACTTGTCCGGTCATCGAGAGGGAGGAGTCCAGGATGAAGCCACAGTTGCGTGCGTGGTCTGTTGGCTTTGGAGTGGTGCCCAGGGCGGGGGGCCACCAGGAGTCGTCCCAGGCAGAGGGCGATGGTCCCAGGGCGAGGACTTCCGTCTTGTCTGAGTTCAGTTTCAGGTGGCTGTTCTTCATCCACTCGGCGACGTCTTTCATCCCTTCGTGTAGGCTCGTTCTGGCGGTGGTGGGGTCTCTGGTGAGGGAGAGGATCAGTTGGGTGTCGTCGGCGTAGGAGATGATGTTGAGGTTGTGTTGGCGTGCGATGGCTGCGACGGGACTCATGTAGACGTTGAAGAGGGTGGGGCTGAGTGATGATCCTTGCGGAACGCCGCAGATGACTTCGGTGGCCTCCGATCGAAACGGGGGGAGGCGGACTCTCTGTGTTCTTCCGGCGAGGAACGAGATGATCCACTCCAGTGCCTTCTCTTGGATACCGATGTTGCCGAGGCGTTGAACTAGGGTGCGGTGGCAGACAGTGTCGAACGCTGCAGAGAGGTCCAGGAGGATGAGGGCCGCTGTTTCCCCGTTGTCAAGCAGGGCTCGGATGTCGTCGGTGGCTGCGATGAGGGCGGTCTCGGTGCTGTGGTTGGCTCGGAAACCGGACTGCGATGGGTCGAGGGAGGCTGCAAGCTGTCTGTTGACGGTCTTCTCGATGACTTTGGCAGGAAAAGGGAGGAGCGTGATGGGGCGGAAGTTCTTGAGGTCGGTGGGGTCCGCTGTTGGTTTCTTCAGTAGGGCGTTGAGCTCGGCATGCTTCCAGCTCTCCGGGAAGGTGGCGGTGTTGAAGGAGGTGTTGATGATGTCCCGGAGTTGGGGTGCGATGATGGAGTCGGCCTTGTTGAAGACGTGGTGGGGCAGGGGTTGATTGGAGATCCAGAGTGGATGGTGTTCATTGTGCGGGCTGTGTCTTCGGTGGTCACCGTGGTCCAGGAGCGGAGGGTGGCGGTGGGGGGCGTTGGTAGTCAAAGATCTACCGCATTTAAACACACAACTTACTTGTGTTTACCATACAACAGGTCCCTGCTTCTCAGGGCAGTGAGTACAAGTTGACTCTATTAAACCAATGTTTTACACAAACAAAGGAAAGTGAGACTTTCCCTTCTAACCAGCCTGTTCGTGTCATAACCTTAGCATTGACTGAAGGCAATGGTGATAGCCTGGGCTCTGTGGCAGCCCCATAAAGGTTGCAGTGTTACAGAGGTACCAGAGTTTGATTGAGCATTGAAAAGGATGAATACATTCTGCAGAACTGGGTGGTGGAACAGTGTTCCATAGCAGCCACGTTGCCCCATTGTCATGAATGAAACCTTGAGCCGGGCTTGGCTCTTTAGTTGAATACACTTTGCGCGCAGGTATGTGTAGTTCAACCCACATGATAGTGATGGTGATTCTATTCTACATTACACATTGACAAATTTTATTGGCGAAAATGTGAGAAGTTAAACAATGTGAAACATGAGGGAGACAGTAACAATTACTGTGGAAATTCACATACATACAAACCTTGGTGGTAACTTCTTTTTCCCTCTTCCTTGAGTGGGAACACAATATTTCACTGGCACTGGTCCTTCCCGTCGTTGCCGTATGGAAAATATTGGTCATGGACTGGAGTTCGAGTAAGGAATATCGAGTTACCAGAACATCAAAGCCTAATGTGGAAGACAACAAAAATATTGAAGAGGTGAGTGCATATAGGTAAGTATAGATGTACTATTCTTCACTCCACAACTACATGCCTTGTATAGCTTGAATGCCGAAATGGGTGGAGTTATATTGTGGATACAATATTCTGGTAAATCGATATTCCCTACTGTTTTGTACCTACCAGTGGCATAACACAGGCCCCCGTGGTGCAGGGGGACCCCAAGCTCCAGGAGGCCCCCTCAGCCCAGTACTCTGGCCGGAGAGCTCCTGATTGAGTCTGGAGGGGGCCCCTCCATGTACCTTGCAGGGGGGCTCCATCAAGTTTCGTTACACCTGTGGTACCTATATCAGAATACCGCACTTGAACAATGATAGATGAAATAAAGAAGATTATGATTTGGACTAAAGAAGATTGTCTTTATTATATCGTAACGAGTGTGCCTTCCGCCTTTACAAGTTCAAGTTCAAAAACAAGTTTATTTAGACAATTGTCCATAAAACATTCTAAACATTACACATTAATTAAAACCTTTAAATGAACCTCCCTCCTCACCACCCCATCCCCATTACATTTCATTTTTTTAAATTCTGTTTAACAGATCGTAGGAACCGAGCAATCCCAACTGCCACGTCTAAGTATCGCATCTCAGACAGTAACTTTACCGCCTTGTTCCTATGAAGAGCATCATATTTATAAAACAAAGGTCTTAAAAACTTAATCCGATTTGCAAGATAAAAAACACAGTTCATAAGAATATGCGTAATAGTACATTTGGCTTTCAAAGGGCAGGGACAAAGACCACTATTATTTTGCACCCCTATCTTATATGGGTGGGATGAATAGATTGGATTACATCCCACCCGAACCCTTAAGATTTCTTTTCTCAAACCTGGATCTGGTAACTGTGAGAAGTAAGGGAAGATACAATCTTGGCCAAGTGAAGGTAACGAGAAGCTAATAGATGGTTTCTTCTCTAAGTATAATAAATCACATTTTTGCGACACCATAGCAGCAGATTCTCTCAATACTCGTTTACCTGGGAAAGTGAGCCAGGTTGTGACTGTACCACTATTTAAATGGAGATTCTTCATTACAGTCATTCTTGTTCTAACAGCCTTTGCCCACGTCCTTTCGCTGCTTTGGCTCTCTTCCCAGCACAATCTGGATACTTTGGCCACCTCATCATTCTCGAGCAGGGTGTTGAAGTATCTTAGAGCCCGAGTGGCAGCCGCCATGTTCCACGATACCAGACTGAACTCTCTCCTTATAGCCTGGACCATGGTACCTTGTGGGAGTGATAGAAGTCTTTTAAGCACTACCCCTTCCAATCTGTCCCATTCGTAGGTTGGGTCGAGAGAAAATATCTCTCCTCCATAGAGGCCTATTGGTGGAATTTTCCCTTCATAGGCCTTTAATAGTGGGATATGTGATAGGCCCCCAAATCTGCCATTAAATCCAGATAAACAGCTTGCCTGCAAAAGGGCCTTCTGCCTAGTGGCATCCCAATGCGCGCCCCAATTTAGATTTTTCCTAAAAGTTAAACCCAGGTAGTTATACTGTTCCACTTGTTCCACCACCTGAGAATCAAGATACCAGGAAAAACTCTGCACTTTTTTCCCAAAAATCATAATTTTCGTCTTTTCCAGATTAATACAAAGCTTGTTCTGCTTACTATAAGAGGCCAATGCATTAAGTTTCCTCTGCAGACCAATTGGAGTGTAGTCCATTAATACCAAATCGTCTGCATAGAGCAGACAAGCAATATGCTGATCCCTAATTTTAGGCGAAAAAGACTTTGATTGGGAAATGGCTGTTGGGAGATCGGCCAAAATTAAACTAAAAAGTAGGGGTGCTAAAACGCACCCCTGACGCAGGCCATTGTCGATAGAGATTCTTTGGGACAACCGTCCTGTCTTGTCTAACTCCACCTGAGCCCAATTGCCAGAGTGCAGGAATTGAAGAGCCCCCAGAAGGTGTAGTGGTAAGTTCCAAGCGGCAAGTTTTCCCCATAGAATTTCCCTGTCAACAGAATCAAAGGCTGTCTGGAAATCTGCAAAACAACTACAAAGCCTTTGATTTTCCTCCACTGCCTTTCGAGTAATAGCCCACAAAGCAAAGCAGTGGTCAATGGTTGAATGACCCTCTCAAAAGCCCCCCTGTTCTAAAGGGATTCTCTTAGTTTCAGTGGCCCATTCTTCAATTTTGGCTAGAATGATCTTGGAGAATATCTTTAATGAGGTATCCAAGAGGTTTATAAGCCTATAGTGCATTGGGGCTCCCTTTTTTTAGAATCGGTTTCACAATAGACCCCTTCCAAGTAAAGGGGTAGAGGCCGAACCCCGCCGTCCAACTGAACAAGGTAGAATAAATTGAAGCCCACCAAACACTATTTGTTTTAATTATTACCGCCGGCACATTGTCAGGGCCGGCGGCACGAGAGAGTTTTATTCTCTCAATAACTGCCTTAACCTCCTTCACTGAAAACCAGTGGGCTGGGAGGGTTTGTCCGTAGATGTGCTGTGAGCCATCTAAACCTAAAGGTCCCCTATATAACTCCGTCAGAGAGGTGACCCACTGTGCTTCCGGTATCATACAGGTCAGAAACCCCCTACTTTAGCCATTAAACTCTTTCACCTTTGTCCAGAATTTTTGCTGATCATTTAATAGTATGATCTCCTGCATCTCCTCCCACTTCCTATGATAAAAAGCTACCTTTTTCCACTGTACGAGGGATTTGTATTGGCGTTTAAGTTTGACCAGCTCTTGGGTGGCTAAGGGAATCAAACGACACCTAGCACTCCTTGCTTTCTGTCTCACTATCCTGTGTGAGGTATTAGGCTCACCTCACCTGGCTCAGACTCAGGTCAAAGGAGGCACCGCCCTCTCCGTCGGTACCTCAGTCGTTATGCTGCCAGAAGAGCTGAGGTGACAGGGGTACCTTTGGAGTTCCAAATGATGACACTGGCCACGAAGGGCAGTTGATGGAAATCCTCACTTTTTTCTCCTCCCCTCAGGGTTTCTTCTGCCATGGAGTCGCACATGTTTTCAGAGACTATAGTTATCACTAACTGTAGCTTTGGCGAGTGATCACTTTGGATCCTGCCTCTAGCGTCTGTAGTTCTCTATTATTTTATGTCTTCACCAGACCACCAGATTATTTATTTTTTGATTATGATAGGATTTGGGGATTGAATCTGGTTAGGTCTTTAAATAGTCTCCCTGTGACCCATGCTCCCCTGTGGAGTGTTGTTTTGTAGTACTTGGGACATTCTGCCAGAAGGTGGTGCTGTCTGGCTAATTCAGAGGTGACCCCAACAACAGTTCATTATTAATTCAATGTAAATTAAAAATTACTATGACCTGCTGCCCAAGCCAATCTATAGCTTTGGGGGCCGAAAACCGAAATAGTCTGAATTGTCACACTTATCAGGAGCGTGAAGGTTAGTAGTTGCTATGGTTACTTTAGGTAATCCCCATTACTCTTAGTCCTACTCGTCCTCGACCCAGTCATCACACATGAGGTATTCCACAAGACAGGAAACAAAACAGGAAAAGCTTTTTAGACTCCACCCACCCTCCTGCCAGGTGCTATAACATACCTTACCACTAGAAGCATATCCTGACATACCAAGCAACAAAGGCCTGGAAAGGGAGGGCGGGCGGGAAGTATGACTGGGTCGAGGACGAGTAGGACTAAGAGTAATGGGGATTACCATAAGTAATCATAGCATTACCTCTACGCCCCTCGTCCTCGACCCAGTCATCACACATGAGGCATACCAAAGCAACCCCCCACGAAGGCCTTTGGCATACCACAAAACTGAAACAGACCAGACACCAAGGAGTGCAGCAAGTAAAATGTTTAATAACAAACAGAATCAGACAGAGGGGGGAACCCCCACAGCTTGCAACACACCAGAACCAAAATTTGTCTGACCAGACAGAGCACAATTCAAGCGATAATGCTTCACAAAGGTGGAGTCGGACGCCCAAGTCCCCGCCCGCCAACTCTCCTCAAGGGGAACCCCATGGAAAGCAGCCCATGAAGCAGACACACCCCTGGCGGACCTCGCCTGAACCCCGAGGGGCATGGCAAATCAGAGCCCTGATAGGCCAACGAGATCACAGCTTTAATCCAGCGACCCAAAGTGAGACGGGAGGCAGCCTTACCCCTACCAGCCAAACCAAAGGTCACAAAGAGGGAGTCAGAAAACCGAAACTCAGCAGATCGAGCAACATAAACAGACAAGGCACGCCTCACATCCAAAGAATGGAGCAAGAGGTCAGAAGGCGAGGAAAGAGATGGACAGAGAGAAGGAAGAACCAACTCCTGAGAAGAATGGAAACGAGAACGAATCTTAGGCAGAAACCC
Source organism: Lissotriton helveticus (assembly GCF_964261635.1). NCBI lineage: Eukaryota > Metazoa > Chordata > Amphibia > Caudata > Salamandridae > Lissotriton > Lissotriton helveticus. The sequence goes on from NC_136072.1 coordinate 191,183,725, forward strand.
GGGATCCAAAGAGAGGACCACTGCGTCATCCAGAAAACGCAAAAAGGGTGGAGAGCAACGCAAGGCCGTAAGCTCGCCCAACCTCCTCACAGAAGTAACAGCAACCAAAATCGCCACAGGAACTTGAGGTCCACGGACTCCAAAGGCTCAAAAGGAGGGGACTGCAAAGCACCCAAAACCAAAGAAAGATCCCAAGGAGGAACCGGAGAGCGGACAGAAGGAGCAGAAAGAGAGAATCTCCGAAACAGACGGGAAACCAACAACCCATCCGCAGGGTTGAAGCGAAGCCGGATCCCGAAAAGCCCGAATAGCAGCCCACTGACCCTTCAAAGTGGACAGAGCATAGCACTTCTGAAAGCCATCCCAAAAAAATTGAAGAACAGAAGAAACAGCACAAGAGGCAGGAGACAAGCCCAGGGCAGCACACCAAGAAGAAAAAGAAGCCCAGTGCTAGGAATATGAGGCCAAAGTGGACTTCCGACGAGAAGCCTGCATCACAGTGATGAGGTGGTCGGGTAAACCCCAGACCCCAAGAGACAGCCGTCAACCTCTAGACCGCCAAGGTGAGAGGAACCAACAGGGAGGGAGACAGGGACCCCAGTGGAAATGGGCAGCGGGGCAGAACCCATGGAGGGCCCACTGCCAGACTCAGCAGCTGAGGAAACCAAGATCGGCGTGGCCAATAAGGGAGAACAGCCACCACCTGAGCCCCCAACCTCTGAACCTTCAGCAAGAAAGCAGGAATCAGAGGAAAAGGAGGGAAGGCATATAGGAACCAAGGGGGCCAGAGGACTGACAATGCATCCACCCCCCAAGCTCCCCTCTCCCGAGAACGGGAGCAGAACAGGGGAAGCAGGGCATTGGACTGGGAGGCAAACAGGTCCAGGACTTGAGTCCCGAACCTCCGGCAGATCAACCTGAAAATCCGAGGGGCGAGACACAGGGAGAGAGAGGACGGGAACCTCTGACTCAAGGAATCTGCCACCACGTTGTCCACACCCCGAATGTGTAGAGCAAAGAGGGCCAAAAGATGAATTTCCGCCCAACTCGCAATCGCACATGTCACCAGGTTCAGGGAAAGACAGCGGGTACTGCCCTGGTGGTTGATGTAGGCCACAGTCACAGTGTTGTCCGATCTCACCAAGACGTTGCACCCCTGAAGACGATCCAGGAAGAAGCAAAGCGCCCTCTCCACAGCGGACAGTTCCTTCCAATTGGACGACCGGCGCGACTCCGATGGAAGCCAACAAGCCTGCACCGCCCAAGGACCCAAAGTCGCACCCCAGCCCGATGCGCTGGCATCCGTTGTCAACACCAAAGGGTATGGGAGATGGAACCACATTCCCTTCAACAGATTCGAAGAATCCAGCCACCACTGCAGAGCAGACACCAACTTCAGAGACACAGGCACCTGAACTGAGAAGTCCTGGACAGGAAAGCGCACCCAACGCTGAACATGCCACAACAACGGCCGAAGATTAACCCTTGCCCAGGACACCGGGAAGACAGTGGCAGATATGTGACCTTGAACCACCAGCCACTGCAGGAGAGGAGCCGAATCCCGGGAAAGCAACCTCCTCAGCAACGACTGAAGACGCAGAATCTTGGACTCCGGGAGAAACACTTTGCCCAGAATGGAGTCGAAAACGACCCCGATGATGGCTCTCCGAGTGGCAGGCACCAGGTGACACTTCGGTAAATTGATGAGGAAACCATGATCCTCGAGCGTACGCATGGTCAAGGAAAGGTGGCGAGGCATGACCTCCGGAGATGGAGCTTGGAGCAGCCAGTCTTCCAGATATGGAAACAAAGACACCCCCAGGAGATGGAGGTGAGCCACCAAGGGAGCCGCCACCTTGGTGAACACCCTGGGGGCGGACCGGAGACCAAAGGGAAGGACGCAGAACTGCCAGTGACGACCCTCCAGGCAGAAGCGCAGGAACCGCTGATCCCCCAATGCCATTGGTACATGGAGGTAAGCATCCTGGAGATCGAGCGAGGTGAACACCCAGCCCTCCTGGATCAAGGGAATCACCTTCTGCAAAGTCTCCATTTTGAACGGGATCTTCTGCACAAACAAGTTCAGGGCCTGAAGATTGATGACCACCCGGTAACCCCCCGTGACCTTCGGGACCACAAAGATGATGGAATAGGACCCCAACCCCCGCTCCAGGGGAGGGACAGGGACAATCGCCAGCTTGTCGGACAGAACCCGAACACCCTCCAGTAACGCCAGACGGCGAGATGGGTCCAAAGGCAACGGGGTCACCACAACACCGGTGGGAGGGGGAGGAGACAGAAACTCCATCCGGTAACCCCTGGAAAGAACATCCAGCACCCACTGGTCGGAGGTCGTCAGCAGCCAAGCAGGGAGTCTCCCACCAACCGCAGGCGTACCACCAACGAGACCGGGCACCGGAACGGCATAGTCAGGAACACTGTGTGCCAGACCCCCCCATCCGGCGGGGGCTTCTTCTGGAACCTCCTCGGAACCAGCACCCCACTGGCCCTTAAACGAGGACTGCTGAAAACTGGAAGGCTGGAGAAAGGACCGGGCATTCGAGAAGGAGGCACTCTTCTGAGAAGGATGATGACGGAACAACAAAGAATGCTTCCTCTCCTTAAAGACATTATGCAGCCTATCCTTCAGAGCATCCCCAAAAAGATGACTACCAGAAAAGGACAACCTCAATGCCATGGAACAATGAGCCGCATCCGTCTTCCAACCCCGCAGCAGCAAGTTCCGACGGGCAGCAACAGAGAGGAACCACAAGACAGAGCAGAAGCCCTGACAGAGTCAAAGGCGATGTCAGAAAGGAACTCCGCCTGACGCTCCATAGATTCCAGCAACTCTGGACAACTGCCCCCCTCCTGCATCGTGGAAAACAAAGTCTTAAAGTCAGCCAGCAAAGACTTGAGCAACGTAGGCACCATACACCCCTGAACGAACAGCCAGGTGAGAGCCAGCATAGGATTTCCTCAGAGCAGAGTCCATCTTCTTATGCACGCCATCCTTCAGGATATTATCATACGCCATAGAAGGCCGAACCACCAGAGAAGCAACAATCGCATCCACCTGCACAGAATCGGGCAAAGCAACCTCCATATCCTGTAAAGGATAGAGCTTCGACATAAACCTGGGCATCGCAATACGGTCCGGGTCCTTCCATTCTTTCAGGAGAACATCCATCACAAAGGGGTGGATAGGCATGGAAGAAGCAACAGGCTTCCGAAACTGCGGCAGAACAGAGTCCCGGGAGGTGCTGGGCACAGAGACATCAGGGAAACCCATATTCTCCCGAACATGAGAAAGAAGGTCAGGCAACAGTTTCCTGGAAATGTACTTGCCCTTGAGATCCACTGCACCCAAAGAAGACTCATCAGAGGAACCAGATGAAGAAATATCAGAATAAAGGTCAGCAGCAGGCTCAGAGTGACCCCCAGCACCCTTCTTGGAAGCCCGAATATCAGACAATGTCTCCAATATCAGGCGTTTCAAATGCTTGGTATCATCCAAACTAGCATGCTTTGCAGATGGAGCAGAATCCCCACTGTCCGGGGAAGAAGAGGAAGACCGAACAAGAGAGACATGCTTTCTCTTCCTGTGGTGTTTCCCCATAGCGAAGGAGATCCTCAGCAAACAAGCAAACAGAGCAGACTTGGGACGCACAGCCTGCACCACAAGTAACTCCACAGTAAATGAAACAACCACCAGACTCCCGCCAAAATAAAGGAAAGCAGCACTCACCCATCAGCTGATTCCTAGCGGCAAAAGGAACGAGGAAGAAGGAGGGGCCAAAGACGAGCTCCCAAGAAGCGGCCGCCGAAGGAAACATCCGGAAGGCAGATTCCGACAGCAAAATGATGACGCCACAGCGCCAAAAACCCTCGTCCAATCAGGCAGGAAAGACGAGCACCCGGAGCCCAACAAGGTGCCCGAACAGGCAAAAGGGAGCAGAGGAGCCACAGAAGCAAAGCGTCCGGTCCCGCTGGATCCGGGAGCCCAGAACTGCCAACCACAGGGAAGAAACAGGAAGAAAACCAGGGTACCCGAGAAGCCCTGCAACCCAGGTTCCCTGCATCCAAGGGAAGTCCAGGAGGCCCAGCAGCCCAACTCCCAAATCCCACGAAGGTCCACGAGCACCTCCAGAGCCCGGCATAGGAGGAAAACACAGGACAGGCGTAGCAGGTAAGTGCCCGGCACTCACCCAAGAGTCACCCATCAGCATCCACCGACAGGAAACAAAACAGTATGTGCTTCTAGTGGTAAGGTATATTATAGCACCTGGCAGGAGGGGGGTGGAGTCTAAAAAGCGTTTCCTGTTTTGTTTCCTGTCTTGTGGAATACCTCATGTGTGATGAATGGGTCAAGGACGAGGGACGTAGAGGTAATGTGTTGTTACTATCATTGGCAGCATGGCTGGGGCAATGTGTGGTAAAAGCTGCAGTGGCCTCTTGACGAGAAGCCCGGTACTTTTTTTTATTTTTTTTGACAAATTAAGCACTGCACAGGACAACTATGCTGTGTAGGTTTCACTTTCCTTCTTTGTGTTTATTTACCACAGGCGCACAGGAAGTGGCTCAGGGCTCCAATGGCCACTCTGTTTCCTGATCTCTGAGATACACAGGAAGTGACTTACAGCTCGAGTGGCCGCTCTGTTTCCTGACCCATGAGATACAGTAGGCAATCATTCCTTCCAGATGTGTGAGGACGACTCTGATGTTTGAGAAGGGCTCATCTGGTTCCGCTGATATGGCTCACATAATTATGGCGTTTGCATTACAAAATGCCAGCAGAAAGAGCACATAATCCAACTGACTTGATGAAATGACACAACGCATCTGCTAAACAAACAGATTTCTCTTAGCAGAGCTTATTTCTGGAAATGTTTTGGGTTCTTTCAGGACACATTATTCCCAGCAGATTCATATTGTAGTTCATGCTTCACAAATTTCATTTTAGTAGATTTATCTCAGACATTCCGGATGTGAGAGGTGCCCTGAGCAGACGCCATGTTAATTGACCCATGGATCTGTGTTGGCAGGAATGTTGGCAGTGGTATTTTCAAGAGATTTGTGTCGATTGCTTGCTGTCTCGTGCATGCCTCATATTATGCAATTTTTTTAATGACAGCTCTAGCAGGTGCTGCTGTGCTTTAAGACTATCCCATATTTTCTGACGTCATATGCAGACAAAATTTCAGAGAAACAGTGAATCTGAAGTCTTTACCCGAGATAATTTATAGCCGCAAAATAAAAAAACGATCTGCAGTTACAACAAATGATAACAGTGACACGTGTATTTTTGATATTTGCTTGCCAATTTTCTCTGAATTAGCATTAGCATACAAATCACTGAAGAAAGTGTAAGAAACAGATAGAAACATGTCTATTCAGTAGTATCTTTAATTAGATACAGTTGATCAAAACATCCAGTATTGGGTACCAAGCTTGGACCGTTGGTAGAATTTACTGTACTCCACACATATCTGTAAACCCTGCACACAATTTCAGTGCTAAACAGTGATGTAATAAATCCATGCACATGCTAGTAATGATTTTTGTCTCTCTTTCCAATCAGTGTCTCTGGATAAACGCCTCCAGGGTCCTGAGAAGTACGGAGGTTATCTAGACCTCGGTGGGCTGATTCAACTACTGAAGAAACCTTTTGCCAGGCCCAAACCTTCCATTTTGATGCATATATGTGTCACCCCTAGGGTAGGCCCTGGTGGGCCCAGAGGGCAGGGTGCAGTGTATTTGAAAAGATGGACATGTACCTTTAAGTTTTACATGTCCTGGTCAGGAAAAACTCTTATATCCGTTTTTCACTACTGCAAGGCCTACCTCTCCCATAGGAAAAGTTTGGAGTTACATTATTTCATTTAATAAACTGTAACTTCCAAATGGGAACAGGTATCCAGTTCATGTTTGGTGTCTTTAGAAGTTTAAAGAACAACCTTAAGTCAGATTATAAATTGCAATTTTGAAAGTGGCACTTTTAGAAAGTTGGCATTAACCCGCCTTAGCCATTTAGCGCCTGCAACCTGTCTCTGGGTCACATGACTGAGCGTAGCTGACAGTTCGGCTGTGTGAATTTCTCCTAGACCGCCACACTCAATAGAGGCCTTATATGTGCCTGGATGGGCCATCACAGGCAGGATGGGAGGGCGAAGCTGGGCACAGTCCTACTTACACTTGAATAGGCTGTGTCCTGCCTCCACACAAAGGGCTGCATACCCCCTACAGTTCCTTTGGAGACAGGTTAAGGGAGGCAGGAAACTTGTGCACTTCAAAGGGAAACCTCTAGAAGCTTCTCCCATTTCAAAGGATACACTTGGTATACATATTGGACCTCAGACACCAACCTTTCAGCCACTTCTAGATCTGTGAACACTCTACCAGGAAGAAGGACTGCAGTGCTGCTGAAAGGACCACCACTCTGCTGGACTGCTGCCCTGCGGGGCTGCTGCCTTGCTGGACTGCTGGCTTATGGACAGCTTCCCGACTGCCCTCCTGCCTGGGTCAGAGGGATTGGACCTGCACCTGAAACAAGGACTGTCAGAATGACTCTAAGAGATAGTCTGCTGGCCTCCTGTTCAGAGCCACAGGGACATAATAGTCTCCCATCCACCTGAATCAGCACCCAGATCCAGCTGGAGTGAACCCCCGCCGCCCAAGTGGTGAACCTGAGGTCTTGGACCCCTGGTGTGGCTTCAGTGGAGCTGAATTGAAGCTTTTGGGCTCTTCACGACTGTGCACTGGCCCTTTGCCTCCAAAACGTTTTCACTCGCACTGCCCGTCAACCTGACCCTTCGCGCTACACCATGGATCACTCATGGGGAGTGCCTCTACGAAGCTCTGCTTGACAATTTGATGTAATGCCAGGCCTGCTCTTTGCGCTACATTGTTTACCATCCGCAATGCTCCCCGCTCCTTGTGGCCCCCTCCTCCGCCAGTGGGACTCTTTGCGCTGGACTGATAAGGTAACGTTTGAGTGGGATTAACCTAGTCCTTGTGTCCAAACCGCGTTCCATCATGTTTGGCCTGAACATGAGACTTTGTCGCGGTCTTGTATGACCAGATAGCCACGAATGTCGCTTTGGACTTTTTGGCGTAATTTTTGGTAATTGGATTTGGTCGTTTGGTCTTGATTTATTTATTAAAGTATTGTGGTTGCTGGTTGAGTAGGGTTTCAAGCCCTCAACCAGTAATCCAATTTCTTACACATTCCCTGTCGTAAATCCAATGGGTAAGAAATAATAGTTACCTGCCACATTTTAATTACAAGGTCCACAGGAATACTGCAGACCCAGTGTATTTCACCCAGAGATTTCGGCTGCTGGAAGCGGCAAAATTCTTCAGATGAATACCAAGTTTGAAATGATGAATAGCCAGGGGAATCAGGATCGGAATTACTGATTGCCGGGGGTTACTCTTCCGTTAAGGGGGAGGAGCGTCGCCCCACTAAAAAATTGCCACCAGAGATGGAAAAATAAAATGGTAATAAAGTTCATTTATTACCATTTTATTTTTCAAAACCCTGTCCCGAGCTGACGGAGGGTGGGGGGGAGGCGGGGTTCACCACCCTCCTTACATGCCAGCCGCCACTGCCAATTATCCAAATCATTTTCCATTTGTTAGGGGATCCTGAGGGCTTCACTTGTTATACTTGGTGACTATGTCCCCCCTGAGCTACCCACAGAATTGGTAACTGCTGGGGCAAATGGGAGTTACTGGGTACTGAACCGGACCGCTTGTAAAAATGTCCTCAGTATACTAATGGACAGAATAGCTCTTTGGCACTTTAGGCTCTACAGAAGAGATCCAAAGTGAAAAGTTGTCATAATCTGCTGTGGGTAAACTAAGAGAGTATGCTATTGTTATATTTGATCCTTAAATTTAGGTCGGAAAGCATCTAAAAAAAGGATAGCTGAGATAACCATTTAGCTTGGGATCAGATTTAATGGGTTGCAAAATGTTTGCAGTAGAGCAAACTCTTGCAAGGGAGGCTTTTGCCTCTTTTTTAATTGGATTATGCTGGACATAGAATTTGAAGTGACTTTTCCTGCCAATGTATAATTTGATTAAGTGTAGACATTTAAAAAAATATTTGGGATCTAGCATATAATTCCTAGTTTGCATGCTTAAGCGTGCCTATTGTCATGAATTAAATACCACAATATTTATTGTGATGGTTTATGGCTGAATCTACATAAATGTGTCAGTCAGCGATAGGGACTTTGAAGTTATGGTTGAGTTGCACTAGCATATAAAATATATAGTATGATGCTATATACCTTTGGCCAAATTTAGCAGATTTGCACAAAATTATCTAAGCAGAGAGGATGACTATTTTAAATTAATTCTGGCAGTTGTCATGCAGAATGATAATCTGGGCAAAAGTAATATGGAGTCATAATGTGTTTCCTATTCAGAATCCCACAGGATATTTTACTGAATCGCAAACCAAAAACTACTGGACATAATTACACCAAGCTTGGTAGAAAGGAAGGGCTTGGTCCAGTTTAGAGTAATTTTATTTGTGGTATACATATACAGAGACAGTTAAAAGATTGAAAGAACACAGAGCTATATTGACAGCATGGTTTCCAAGACATTTTGAGAACCACCATTGAAAGAAAACTCAAATCTGATGGCTCGAGACACACAAGATCCCTATGGTCTTCGTCCATTTCTTTTTTTTTTTTTTTTTTTGCTCTTTCCGTAATTTTTTATTGAAAAAATATTTACATGGAGCGGGTCTTTGTCCATTTCGATTCCCAAAAATGCATATTCCTAAACCTTTGCAATCTGATTGCAGAGATGGGATGAGCATTTTGAGGTACAAAAATTAGTTGTGCTGGATACTCTAACAGATCCTATTTCTTGAGGTGACTGTATGGGTACATTCCACCACCCCTGAGGTCCATCGCACACCTCAGAAAGGTGGGTAATACGATTATTAATTAAAAAACAAAAATAATATAAAGATTACCAAATCAGCCCCACTTGTATATCATGTATGCAAAATAAGAAAAACAGATGCCACTGACTTTTAAACTCAGGGTGAGCGAAGTTTATTATCACTTGCTCACTTCATTTTTCTGAGGGTGGAATGGACAGAGCAGCTTACTGGTCTGGACAGCTGTCAGCTGCCACCAGTGTGGGTGGAGTGGATGAGGCAGCTCATAGAAATCCTACCAAGCAGCATCACAGTGATGGAGGCTGGCACATTGAACTCTTGAAGAGTGGGAATGGTACCAGGCACAGGGCATTTTTTAATAACAAACTATGTGCCCTAGGCCCAGTATGCATGATCATACTCTGTACTCAGTGGTTTCTGAGGGCCTGGGGATAAGGCATAGGGCATGACCAATGGTCATGGTTTCACCTTTGCACTCAGAGTTCATGGACACAGTCTACTCCTAAGCACCGCTCGGCATGGCTGAATGTTGAGACCGGTCTGCCAGAATTTCTGGATAGTTTGGGGCATGGCTAGAGATCAAACCCAACACCCAGTGGTTGCTTAGTAGAGCCACAAAGACAATAAATGGGCAGGGGGCATTTAATATCCTAACAAAGCTAAATACATTCACTGTAAAACTATATTAAAGCTGGTTACAGGTCTTACTAACATCTCCTAAAAAATACACAAATATAAAAACCTCAGTTAAAGGGATGCTGTGATTACAATCCAAAAGCTAAAACACACTCAGATCCACCAATTATAGTGAGCTACAAAACCGTAACCCTATATGCTACTCTTGACCTCACACATGATGTCACACATGATATCACTGAGGACAATGTTGATTAGATCTCTAGTGACATCATATATTGCATTCCCATTAACATCTTCAATGCTATCACTGAAGCCACAAACAGTTGCTCTTTCGAAGGCAGGGCTAAATGCTGCGAGTAGTATGGTAGCTTTCCATCTACCAGTAATCTCTAAGCAGATATGTAGTGATCACTTGTGACATTGAATGGTGTCTTGGAATAATAAACCTCTCTTTTTCATGGCCTGGCCTCTGGCTCCTAACCTACTTCCTCATCAAGGATTCAAAATAGTAACCAGGTCCAGTGCTCTATGACTCTCTTCTACTGCTCAGGTAGGCTAATAGAGTGTGTCTGCCAACCTTCATTAGAAATGGTCTATCCAGAGAAATTACAGGCAACACATATGCGCCATGTGATATTCGCTATGTAGATTGAAAAATTACCATTTTTGTTTTATTCTGCTCAAATTTCTGGAAAGAATAAGAGTACAGGTGTTGCTGTTCCCTGTTACATCCAGTATTTCCTGCAGCTGGATTGGCATCTTTCTGGTCTTTCCTTCTCTTTCCATTCTGCGGTGCCAGGCGTGCTTTGGGTAGAGAGCTCTTCATGTTGTCTAGCCTCCCAATTGGGGTCCACCTTCTTTACCACACCATCTTAAGCTCTTATCGATGGTACCTGTCTGTGTAAAGCGCTAATAGGGTAAGGACAACTACACATAGTAAATTCCATGTTTGGGCCTGCTAGGGCCGGGAAAGTGCCAATAGTCAGATCCCGGGGCCCTCTGCTCCATCATCCTTGAGATTGCCCATATTCTGAAAAGTACAGCTCTCATGTAAACTGACAGATTTTCACCCTAGTTCCACAGTAGTGCTCACTTATAGTGGACAATCTATCTCACTCCTAGGTAGCAGACACAGAACACTACCATGATCCCCGTGGCAATGTCAGGGTGGGGGACACTGACAGGGCTTCTGCCTCTACCCACCAGTCGGACGATTCTCTGCCTTGGGTTACATCAGACACATCGAATGAGATTTTTATGATGGGACCTATCCAGGTCATGTATGCCAGGGCTCTAACTGAGTTATGCTTACCAGTGATGATAGAGATGCGTATGTTTTTCTTCTAACATGGGGTTAACTATGGGTATGGATATCCTCTATGCTTCCTTACGATGGTGTGATTTGAGGTGTCCCATCAGGCTCACCCCCGTATTGTAGTTGTGCTTGTGAATCATGCACGTGTGTTGAATGTTCTATTGTATTTTAGTTTTTTGGCGGGGAGTTTTATATAGCATGAACCAGACCCGAAGGTATAAGACCGCTTTACATGAGCACCAGTTGTATTACAGACAAACAAGTTCTTTTTTTGTTTTGGGTGAGGGATGGGGAGATTAAGTGATTTGCCCAGAATCACAGGTTGTTGAGCGTCCCTGCCGAGGCTTGAACCCGGTTCCCCAGCTTCAAGTTCGAACGCCCTAGCCGTTAGGCCACATTGGTTAGGATGAGAAGTCGTTTTCTTCTGATCCTGGGAATGGGGAGTAGGGTTGGTTGTTTTTGTTTGCTTGTTTCTATTGGGCTGCCTCTGCCTGCTGTTCCCAGATCCCACTGACATGGATTTGACCCATTGATATGTGGGAGGGATGGGGTACACTTCCTGGAAAATTGCTATGTATAGGATGTTCTCCCTCAGGTCACCCTATGAAATATAATTTCATCTCCTTGAATGTTCGGGGTCTCAATAACATGAACAAAAGATATAAAGTGTGTACTTACCTTAAGAGGAGATGGAAGCATTTCACCCTCCTGCAGGAGACCCACATCACTGTGTCTGAGGGACTGGCACTACACAAGAGGTGACAGGGCCTGATTTATGCCTTGGCCTACTCTACTTTTGCCAGAGGGGCCCTGTTGTGGGAGAGACCGGGAGTACCCTTCCAGAAGACGAGTTGTTTGATAGACCCTGAAGGTAGATATATAGGGGTCAAGGAGAGGGTACCGGGACACGATTTGGCAATAGTTGGTATTTATGCTTCGGGGGTATTTTCTCCCACTTCCCAGATATAGCTTTCCTCTTCCTCAATAAATGTCTTAAGCAGGGGAAGGTCCCTTATTCCTTCAAGAAGGTGGTAATTTCCCACTCCAGATAAAAGATGGGGGGATCCTACCATCCTGAAAAACTACAGACCGATTTCTTTACTTCCTTTTTTAGCAGAAATATTTGAGACACACATTGCCCAACATCTTAACACTTTCATGGAGGAATCCGATTTTCTTGATCCTCATCAGACGGGCTTCCGACCTGCTCATTTGACAGAGGCAATCATCCTACCAGCCCTGGATGACTTAAGAGATGGAGCGGACAGAGATGTTACTCAGGCGCTGGTCCTTCTAGATCTTTCCGCTGCTTTTGACATGGTCTCCTATTCCATTCTGATTGACAGTTTCAGAAATGCTTGCTTGCAAAGTACCACCCTTGACTGGATAAAGTACTTTCTAGGAAATCGTAGACAGGCGGTCTGCTTCTTTTCTTTGTGCTTGGATGTGGATCGTCCCAGGGCTCCTCCCTTTCACCTGTCCTTTTCTTTCTGTACATTCAGCCCTTGATACACTCTCTTCAGCAGAGAAAGCTGAGGATATATAATAATGCTGATGATATGCAACAGCTCTTCACAATTGTCAAAAAGCTAGCAACTAAAACCTTTTCAAAACACCTTGTTTTAGGGATTGGCTAGGGGCACAACAGCTGAAATTGAACTCTGATAAAACTGAGTTAGTGATGACAAAGAACAAACTGCACCTTTGGAACTCCTTTTTCTTGATTTCTGAGATGGGTTCCCCTCCTCATCCAAAAAAAGTGGTGAAAAGTCTTGGCATCCCCATAGATGAGGATTTATCTATGAAGCCTCAGAGAGGTGCAGTGACCTCATCCTGCTTCCATCAGCTTCAGAAAACAAAGAAAATAAGAAGGCACTTTACCTTCTAAGCAATTGTTGTAATCATAATCGCCTTAGTAATGGCCCGTATTGACTTTGCTAATGCTCTATACATGGAACTTTCTTCTGGCCTTGTGCGTAGACTGCAGATCATACAAACTCAGGCAGTTAGTCTGATCTTTCGGCAGCCAAGTTACTGTCACATCAAACCCTTGCCAAAAAAACTGCACTGGTTCCTGGTAGCTCACAGGTCCATTTTCAAAACAGGGAGGGGCCTATTTACAAAACAATGAAGCAGCGCAGTACTGCAAGCAATTTAGAAGCGCTGCACTATGTCAATTAATAAAATTGCAGGGATGCGCTGTATTTATAAGAATACAGCGCGCCCCTGTGTGTTCTCTTGCTCAAGTGCTAAAAAAGCTAACTAGTGCCAATGCAGACACCCTTGCATCATGGTGCAAGGGTGCCTGCATTGCAGGGCTGATTGTTTATGTGCAGGAAGGGACACCTTCTTTCACATAAACTATAATTAAAGGTGATTTGCTTAATCTTCGTGTCCTGCAGAATGTGTTGCAGAATGCATCACACATAGAAAGAGCAAAAAATAAGGAGAAATGAAAGTATTTCAGCTTGTTGTGCCACTCTAATTCCTGCCTTTAAATGACATTAGTTTTTGGTACTGCCTCAGAATTTCAGATCCTTGTTAATCTGGGGCAGTGTCAAAAGCAATGGTTGTTGCGGTGGAATGCAAACAGCATCACCCATTGAACAGCCCTTTCATGCAGAAAACTGCATGGAATGGTACAATATTTACAAAGCAGCATTAAGCAATGCAACGTGACTTAGAGCCGGATTATAAATATGGAGCAGGGCATTGCACCACCAGAGCGTCATAAAAAGTGACGCTTCGGTGTTGCAATACCCTTGTAAATATGCACCAGGGTGCCTTATCTGTATATCTCTCAACTGCAAAAGCCTGACTGTCTTATCTTCCAAAATTCAGCACTATGGGCCATATTATCAAGGTGAAGTATCGCCGTTTTTTCAGCGAATTGTGCAGAGAAAGCAGCGATACTTCTAGAGACCTATCATCAAGGGCATGCTAACTCCTGCCTCAAGCCTCTTACCGCCCCACTTTGCATGTCAGCGATAAACATCGCTAATGACATGCAAAGTGGGCGTTCCCATGTCCAACTACGTGTAAAATGTAGTTGGAGGTGGGAAAGCATTATTTTCAAGGCGGCCCGTGACAGGCGTTGGGAGACAGAAACCTGCGATAAACTTGTTTATCGCAGGTCTCCCAACGCCTGCTATTTTTGTGTCTTACCGATTCTTTGCATAGGGATTGATTGCAATGCTGAATCCACCCCCCATATTCACAAGGTGAACATTAGCGCATGAAAACATCGCTTGTTTTCACGCGCTAATGTTCACTATCACCGTCTATCGCTGATTTGGACATCGCCTGTTAGCTGAGCATTGATAATACGCCGGTAATAGGCTGATGCAAATCGTCGATAGACGGCGATAGGATTTTGAGCGATAAATGTATTTATCGCAATTCTTAGATAATATGCCCCTATATTCCTAACCACCAGCTCAGATCAGCACACTTAAATCTACTGGTTGTTCCCAGAAGAAAAAAACAGAGATTGGGGAGCCAGGTTTTCTGAGTCTTCTTCTTACTATAATTAGAACCCTTACCCCTTGAAATAAAATCCTATGTGAACAACAAGAGTTTAAGAGAGGCTGTATAGGGGTGTGAATGGGTGCGTAAGTAGTTGTGTGGGTGATGTCATCAGTGGCCATTAGTGATGGCGTTTGAGATGTCATCAGGATGTCATCAATGATGTTAGTGTACATGTCATGAGTGATGTAATATGTGAGATCATAAGCAGTGCATGAGGGGACGTAAGTTATAGTTAGCTCAGGTAACTATAACTGCTGAATTTCTCTGGTTTTGTATGAGGGAAATGTGAGCCTAACTGTTACGTTCCTGTAACCTTTTTTTTCCAGTGATTTATTAAGGTTTTTTTATTCTATTTCTTAACTATAACATCCTTGTAACCTCTATTTTGTTCAGTGAATTTCTGAGTTTTTTATTCTATTTCCTAACTATAACGTCATTGTAATCTTTGTTGTTTTTCCAGTGAACCTCAACGGTTTTTAAATTTTTATTTCCTAACTGTAACCTGTAACCTTTGAGAGTGGTTGTATTAATGGCTTTATAGATAGGTTAGTGGGTGTGTGAGTCTCTAAGTGGATTGGTGAGTGGTTGCATGATTCTCTGAGTGGATCTGTGAGTGGCTGTATGAATCTCTGAGTGGGTCTGTGAATGGTAACTAGACCTGGTAGATTTTTCTCCGCTCACGGAGTTGGCGGGATTCGGCAACTCTGCGTTTTGTGGAGAACACTCAGTTACCAATAAACTCCGCACTCAGCAACGGAGTGAATTTTTTTTGTGCCATGGGCGAGCGCAAGTGACCACAGCTGCAAGCTATAGTGTGCCAGGAGGCCTGGGCCCTTTGCAGAGTAGTTGAGAAAGCCTCTTTCTGTTTGTTGCTGTACTTTATTTTGCCTCTGTGCTCGTTTCTCGCCTATATTTTGCCTCTGTCTGCTCGTTGATGACCTCTATTTTGTCTCTTGCTGTTCGCTTCTCATATTTATTTTGCCTCTTTCAGCTATTTTCTCACCTTTATCATACCTTTTCTGCTTGTTGTCACCTTTATTTTGCCTCTTTCTGCTCATTTCTCACCTTTTTTGCCTCTTTCTGCTCAATGCTGACCTTTATTTTGCCTCTTTCTGCTCGTTGCTAACCTTTATTTTGCCTCCTTCTGCTCGTTTCTCACTCTTTTTAGGGCTCGGGGCGGAGCTCCGAGATCCTATTATTAAAGAAAAAAAAAAGAAAACGTTTCTTAGGGCTCGGGAAAGACACATTCCTTAGTGCGCGAGTTTTTTTTGTTGTTATCTGAATGGTGATTGGTCGTCGCGGTGCTGTTTTGTAGTAGTCTTGATGCCATAGGGCATATGTAATGTTAGGCGGCCATGTTGGCATTTTCTCTGCGGTAACGCGCACGCACGGCAGACTATTAATCTTAATTAGGAGCTGTCAGAGTGCCCGTGTAATGCAATCCAGATGGTCTGAGCGGTGAGCGCGTTCAATGTAAAACTATGTGAGGTCTAAAGCAGTCCCTTGTCCGAGCCTGACAGTTGTTTTTTTTGCAGGGGAGCACTTTTCGCATATATAATGGACAGTAAAATATTTAAGTGTTCTGAAACAGGCGTCTCAGTTTAGCGTTTGTTGGAGCACAAGCTATTGGACGGGATGATAAATCAGCGCTTGACGTGATGGGGTAATTGTACACAATCAGTTTAAAAGCTAGCAAATATTTAAGGCTCAGAGGTTAAATGTCAAAGCCACATCACTCGTGCTCAGCGCTGTAGTGTATTGTGAATGACTGGTAATTGAGCCGCTAGGCATATTTCTCCGAAGGGAAATGCATTTGACAGCTAAAAGCCAACACCAGGCTTTCCCACAAGTTGTAGTGGTTTACTGCATTAAAAGCAGAACCGAGCAAGTAGGGCATCGGTGCCTCATGCGGGTTGACAGTGCAAATGTTTGCTACTACCATGCTAATTGCCACCCAGAGCACATTTGAGATTATTACTCATGTTTTGTCTTTTGAATAAACATTTCAGGCCTTCCGAGGGTGACTCACTTTGGGAACACATAGGTTGAACCGTCACCACTCCTCCCACCCTTGTGAGCTACATACTTCATCGGACACTCTTTATTTGGAAGTAGTGTCTTTTCCTACCTGAGTAATAAAGCATCAATGAGAGTCACCTTGCATTGAAAGTAGTGAGTAGTGAGTAGTGAGTAGTGAGTGCAGAGTAGTGAGTGCAGAGTAGTGAGTGCAGAGTAGTGAGTGCAGAGTAGTGAGTGCAGAGTAGTGAGTAGAGAGTGCAGAGTAGTGAGTAGTGAGTAGAGTAGTGAGTAGTGAGTAGAGTAGTGAGTAGAGTAGTGAGTAGAGTAGTGAGTAGAGTAGTGAGTAGTGAGTAGTGAGTAGAGTAGTGAGTAGAGTAGTGAGTAGTGAGTAGAGTAGTGAGTAGTGAGTGCAGAGTAGTGAGTAGTGAGTAGAGTAGTGAGTAGAGTAGTGAGTAGAGTAGTGAGTAGAGTAGTGAGTAGTGAGTGCAGAGTAGTGAGTAATGAGTAGAGTAGTGAGTAGAGTAGTGAGTAGTGAGTAGTGAGTAGTGAGTGCAGAGTAGTGAGTAGAGTAGTGAGTAGTGAGTAGTGAGTAGTGAGTAGTGAGTAGAGTAGTGAGTAGAAAGTAGTGAGTAGAGTAGTGAGTAGTGAGTAGAGTAGTGAGTGGAGAGTAGTGAGTAGTGAGTAGAGAGTAGAGTAGTGAGTAGTGAGTAGAGTAGTGAGTAGTGAGTGGAGTAGTGAGTAAAGTAGTGAGTAGTGAGTAGAGTAGTGAGTAGAGTAGTGAGTAGTGAGTAGTGAGTGCAGAGTAGTGAGTAGTGAGTAGTGAGTAGAGTAGTGAGTAGTGAGTAGAGTAGTGAGTAGAGTAGTGAGTAGAGTAGCGAGTAGTGAGTAAGTAAAGTAGTGAGTGGAGTAGTGAGTAGAGAGTAGAGTAGTGAGTAGTGAGTAGAGTAGTGAGTAGAGAGTAGAGTGGTGAGTAGTGAGTAGAGTAGTGAGTGGAGAGTAGTGAGTAGTGAGCAGAGTAGTGAGTCGTGAGTAGAGTAGTGAGTGGAGAGTAGTGAGTAGTGAGCAGAGTAGTGAGTAGTGAGTGCAGAGTAGTGAGTAGTGAGTGCAGAGTAGTGAGTAGTGAGTAGAGTAGTGAGTAGAGAGTAGTGAGTAGAGAGTAGTGAGTAGAGTAGTGAGTAGAGTAGTGAGTAGAGAGTAGAGTAGTGAGTAGTGAGTGCAGAGTAGTGAGTAGAGTAGTGAGTAGTGAGTAGAATAGTGAGTAAAGTAGTGAGTGCAGAGTAGTGAGTAGAGTAGTGAGTAGTGAGTAGTGAGTAGAGTAGTGAACAGTGAGTAGAGTAGTGAGTAGTGAGTAGTGAGTAGTGAATAGAGTAGTGAGTAGAGTAGTGAGTAGTGAGTAGAGTAGTGAGTAGAGTAGTGAGTAGAGTAGTGAGTAGTGAGTAGAGTAGCGCAGAGTAGTGAGTAGAGTAGTGAGTAGAGTAGTGAGTAGAGTAGTGAGTAGTGAGTGCAGAGTAGTGAGTAGTGAGTAGAGTAGTGAGTAGAGTAGTGAGTAGAGTAGTGAGTGCAGATTAGTGAGTAGTGAGTGCAGAGTAGTGAGTAGTGAGTAGAGTAGTGAGTAGAGTAGTGAGTAGTGAGTGCAAAGTAGTGAGTAGTGAGTGCAGAGTAGTGAGTAGTGAGTAGTGAGTAGAGAGTAGAGTAGTGAGTAGTGAGTAGAGTAGTGAGTAGAGTAGTGAGTAGTGAGTGCAGAGTAGTGAGTAGAGTAGTGAGTAGTGAGAGCAGAGTAGTGAGTAGTGAGTGCAGAGTGAGTGTGCAGAGTAGTGAGTAGTGAGTAGAGTAGTGAGTAGTGAGTAGAGTAGTGAGTAGAGTAGTGAGTAGAGTAGTGAGTGCAGAGTAGTGAGTAGTGAGTAGAGTAGTGAGTAGAGTAGTGAGTGCAGAGTAGTGAGTAGAGTAGTGAGTAGTGAGTAGAGTAGTGAGTAATGAGTGCAGAGTAGTGAGTAGAGTAGTGAGTAGAGTAGTGAGTAAAGTAGTGAGTAGAGTAGTGAGTAGTGAGTAGAGTAGTGAGTAGAGTAGTGAGTAGTGAGTGCAGAGTCGTGAGTAGTGAGTAGAGTAGTGAGTAGAGAGTAGAGTAGTGAGTAGAGAGTAGAGTAGTGAGTAGTGAGTAGAGTAGTGAGTGGAGAGTAGTGAGTAGTGAGCAGAGTAGTGAGTAGTGAGTGCAGAGTAGTGAGTAGTGAGTGCAGAGTAGTAAGTAGTGAGTAGAGTAGTGAGTAGAGAGTAGTGAGTAGAGAGTAGTGAGTAGAGAGTAGTGAGTAGAGAGTAGTGAGTAGAGTAGTGAGTAGAGTAGTGAGTAAAGTAGTGAGTGCAGAGTAGTGAGTAGAGTTGTGAGTAGTGAGTAGTGAGTAGTGAGTAGAGTAGTGAGTAGAGTAGTGAGTAGAAAGTAGTGAGTAGAGTAGTGAGTAGAAAGTAGTGAGTAGAGTAGTGAGTAGTGAGTAGAGTTGTGAGTAGAGTATTGAGTGGAGAGTAGAGAGTAGTGAGTAGAGTAGTGAGTAGAGTAGTGAGTAGAGTAGTGAGTAGTGAGTGCAGAGTAGTGAGTAGTGAGTAGAGTAGTGAGTAGTGAGTAGAGTAGTGAGTAGAGTAGTGAGTAGAGTAGTGAGTAGAGTAGTGAGTAGAGTAGTTAGTAGTGAGTAGAGTAGTGAGTAGTGAGTGCAGAGTAGTGAGTAGTGAGTAGAGTAGTGAGTAGTGAGTAAAGTAGTGAGTAGTGAGTAGAGTAGTGAGTAGAGTAGTGAGTAGAGTAGTGAGTGCAGAGTAGTGAGTAGAGTAGTGAGTAGTGAGTGCAGAGTAGTGAGTAGTGAGTAGTGAGTTGAGTAGTGAGTGCAGAGTAGTGAGTAGAGTAGTGAGTAGTGAGTGCAGAGTAGTGAGTAGTGAGTGCAGAGTAGTGAGTAGAGTAGTGAGTAGTGAGTAGAGTAGTGAGTAGAGTAGTGAGTAAAGTAGTGAGTGCAGAGTAGTGAGTAGAGTTGTGAGTACTGAGTAGTGAGTAGTGAGTAGAGTAGTGAGTAGAGTAGTGAGTAGAAAGTAGTGAGTAGAGTAGTGAGTAGAAAGTAGTGAGTAGAGTAGTGAGTAGTGAGTAGAGTTGTGAGTAGAGTATTGAGTGGAGAGTAGTGAGTAGAGTAGTGAGTAGAGTAGTGAGTAGAGTAGTGAGTAGTGAGTGCAGAGTAGTGAGTAGTGAGTAGAGTAGTGAGTAGTGAGTAGAGTAGTGAGTAGAGTAGTGAGTAGAGTAGTGAGTAGAGTAGTGAGTAGAGTAGTGAGTAGAGTAGTTAGTAGTGAGTAGAGTAGTGAGTAGTGAGTGCAGAGTAATGAGTAGAGTAGTGAGTAGTGAGTAGAGTAGTGAGTAGTGAGTAGAGTAGTGAGTAGAGTAGTGAGTAGAGTAGTGAGTAGTGAGTGCAGAGTGGTGAGTAGTGAGTAGAGTAGTGAGTAGAGTAGTGAGTAGTGAGTGCAGAGTAGTGAGTAGTGAGTAGTGAGTGCAGAGTAGTGAGTAGTGAGTAGAGTAGTGAGTAGTGAGTACAGTAGTGAGTAGTGAGTAGAGTAGTGAGTAGAGTAATAAGGTGAGTAGAGTAGAGTAGTGAGTAAAGTAGTGAGTGCAGAGTAGTGAGTAGAGAAGTGAGTAGTGAGTAGTGAGTAGAGTAGTGAGTAGAGTAGTGAGTAGTGAGTAGTGAGTAGAGTAGTGAGTAGAGTAGTGAGTAGTGAGTAGAGTAGTGAGTAGTGAGTAGAGTAGTGAGTAGTGAGTAGTGAGTAGAGTAGTGAGTAGAGTAGTGAGTAGTGAGTGCAGAGTAGTGAGTAGTGAGTAGAGTAGTGAGTAGTGAGTAGAGTAGTGAGTAGAGTAGTGAGTAGTGAGTAGAGTAGTGAGTAGTGAGTAGAGTAGTGAGTAGAGTAGTGAGTGCAGAGTAGTGAGTAGTGAGTAGAGTAGTGAGTAGAGTAGGGAGTAGTGAGTGCAGAGTAGTGAGTAGTGAGTAGAGTAGTGAGTAGAGTAGTGAGTAGTAAGTAGAGTAGTGAGTAGAGTAGTGAGGTGAGTAGAGTAGAGTAGTGAGTAAAGTAGTGAGTGCAGAGTAGTGAGTAGAGAAGTGAGTAGTGAGTAGAGTAGTGAGTAGTGAGTAGAGTAGTGAGTAGAAAGTAGTGAGTAGAGTAGTGAGTAGTGAGTGCAGAGTAGTGAGTAGTGAGTAGAGTGGTGAGTAGAGTAGTGAGTAGAGTAGTGAGTAGTGAGTAGAGTAGTGAGTAGTGAGTAGTGAGTAGTGAGTGCAGAGTAGTGAGTAGAGTAGTGAGTAGTGAGTGCAGAGTAGTGAGTAGAGTAGTGAGTAGTGAGTAGAGTAGTGAGTAGAGTAGTGAGTAGTGAGTGCAGAGTAGTGAGTAGAGTAGTGAGTAGAGTAGTGAGTAGAGTAGAGTAGTGAGTAGGACATCACAGGCAGCAGCTGTGCAAGCTTCATACTTCATCGGACACTCTTTATTTGGAAGTAGTGTCTTTTCCTACCTGAGTAATAAAGCATCAATGAGAGTCACCTTGCATTGAAAGTAGTGAGTAGTGAGTAGTGAGTAGTGAGTGCAGAGTAGTGAGTGCAGAGTAGTGAGTGCAGAGTAGTGAGTGCAGAGTAGTGAGTGCAGAGTAGTGAGTAGAGAGTGCAGAGTAGTGAGTAGTGAGTAGAGTAGTAAGTAGTGAGTAGAGTAGTGAGTAGTGAGTAGAGTAGTGAGTAGAGTAGTGAGTAGAGTAGTGAGTAGAGTAGTGAGTAGTGAGTAGTGAGTAGAGTAGTGAGTAGAGTAGTGAGTAGTGAGTAGTGAGTAGAGTAGTGAGTAGTGAGTGCAGAGTAGTGAGTAGTGAGTAGAGTAGTGAGTAGAGTAGTGAGTAGAGTAGTGAGTAGTGAGTGCAGAGTAGTGAGTAATGAGTAGAGTAGTGAGTAGAGTAGTGAGTCGTGAGTGCAGAGTAGTGAGTAGTGAGTGCAGAGTAGTGAGTAGAGTAGTGAGTAGTGAGTAGTGAGTAGTGAGTAGTGAGTAGTGAGTAGTGAGTAGAGTAGTGAGTAGAAAGTAGTGAGTAGAGTAGTGAGTAGTGAGTAGAGTAGTGAGTGGAGAGTAGTGAGTAGAGAGTAGAGTAGTGAGTAGTGAGTAGAGTAGTGAGTAGTGAGTGGAGTAGTGAGTAGAGTAGTGAGTAGTGAGTAGAGTAGTGAGTAGAGTAGTGAGTAGTGAGTAGTGAGTGCAGAGTAGTGAGTAGTGAGTAGTGAGTAGAGTAGTGAGTAGTGAGTAGAGTAGTGAGTAGAGTAGTGAGTAGAGTAGTGAGTAGTGAGTAAGTAAAGTAGTGAGTGGAGTAGTGAGTAGAGAGTAGAGTAGTGAGTAGTGAGTAGAGTAGTGAGTAGAGAGTAGAGTGGTGAGTAGTGAGTAGAGTAGTGAGTGGAGAGTAGTGAGTAGTGAGCAGAGTAGTGAGTCGTGAGTAGAGTAGTGAGTGGAGAGTAGTGAGTAGTGAGCAGAGTAGTGAGTAGTGAGTGCAGAGTAGTGAGTAGTGAGTGCAGAGTAGTGAGTAGTGAGTAGAGTAGTGAGTAGAGAGTAGTGAGTAGAGAGTAGTGAGTAGAGTAGTGAGTAGAGTAGTGAGTAGAGAGTAGAGTAGTGAGTAGTGAGTGCAGAGTAGTGAGTAGAGTAGTGAGTAGTGAGTAGAATAGTGAGTAAAGTAGTGAGTGCAGAGTAGTGAGTAGAGTAGTGAGTAGTGAGTAGTGAGTAGTGAGTAGAGTAGTGAACAGTGAGTAGAGTAGTGAGTAGTGAGTAGTGAGTAGTGAATAGAGTAGTGAGTAGAGTGTTGAGTAGTGAGTAGAGTAGTGAGTAGAGTAGTGAGTAGAGTAGTGAGTAGTGAGTAGAGTAGCGCAGAGTAGTGAGTAGAGTAGTGAGTAGACTAGTGAGTAGAGTAGTGAGTAGTGAGTGCAGAGTAGTGAGTAGTGAGTAGAGTAGTGAGTAGAGTAGTGAGTGCAGATTAGTGAGTAGTGAGTGCAGAGTAGTGAGTAGTGAGTAGTGAGTAGAGTAGTGAGTAGAGTAGTGAGTAGTGAGTGCAAAGTAGTGAGTAGTGAGTGCAGAGTAGTGAGTAGTGAGTAGTGAGTTGAGAGTAGAGTAGTGAGTAGTGAGTAGAGTAGTGAGTAGAGTAGTGAGTAGTGAGTGCAGAGTAGTGAGTAGAGTAGTGAGTAGTGAGTGCAGAGTAGTGAGTAGTGAGTGCAGAGTGAGTGTGCAGAGTAGTGAGTAGAGTAGTGAGTAGTGAGTAGAGTAGTGAGTAGAGTAGTGAGTAGAGTAGTGAGTGCAGAGTAGTGAGTAGTGAGTAGAGTAGTGAGTAGAGTCGTGAGTGCAGAGTAGTGAGTAGTGAGTAGAGTAGTGAGTAATGAGTGCAGAGTAGTGAGTAGAGTAGTGAGTAGAGTAGTGAGTAAAGTAGTGAGTAGAGTAGTGAGTAGTGAGTAGAGTAGTGAGTAGAGTAGTGAGTAGTGAGTGCAGAGTCGTGAGTAGTGAGTAGAGTAGTGAGTAGAGAGTAGAGTAGTGAGTAGAGAGTAAAGTAGTGAGTAGTGAGTAGAGTAGTGAGTGGAGAGTAGTGAGTAGTGAGCAGAGTAGTGAGTAGTGAGTGCAGAGTAGTGAGTAGTGAGTGCAGAGTAGTAAGTAGTGAGTAGAGTAGTGAGTAGAGAGTAGTGAGTAGAGAGTAGTGAGTAGAGAGTAGTGAGTAGAGAGTAGTGAGTAGAGTAGTGAGTAGAGTAGTGAGTAGTGAGTAGAGTAGCGCAGAGTAGTGAGTAGAGTAGTGAGTAGAGTAGTGAGTAGAGTAGTGAGTAGTGAGTGCAGAGTAGTGAGTAGTGAGTAGAGTAGTGAGTAGAGTAGTGAGTGCAGATTAGTGAGTAGTGAGTGCAGAGTAGTGAGTAGTGAGTAGAGTAGTGAGTAGAGTAGTGAGTAGTGAGTGCAAAGTAGTGAGTAGTGAGTGCAGAGTAGTGAGTAGTGAGTAGAGAGTAGAGTAGTGAGTAGTGAGTAGAGTAGTGAGTAGAGTAGTGAGTAGTGAGTGCAGAGTAGTGAGTAGAGTAGTGAGTAGTGAGTGCAGAGTAGTGAGTAGTGAGTGCAGAGTGAGTGTGCAGAGTAGTGAGTAGAGTAGTGAGTAGTGAGTAGAGTAGTGAGTAGAGTAGTGAGTAGAGTAGTGAGTGCAGAGTAGTGAGTAGTGAGTAGAGTAGTGAGTAGAGTCGTGAGTGCAGAGTAGTGAGTAGTGAGTAGAGTAGTGAGTAATGAGTGCAGAGTAGTGAGTAGAGTAGTGAGTAGAGTAGTGAGTAAAGTAGTGAGTAGAGTAGTGAGTAGTGAGTAGAGTAGTGAGTAAAGTAGTGAGTAGTGAGTGCAGAGTCGTGAGTAGTGAGTAGAGTAGTGAGTAGAGAGTAGAGTAGTGAGTAGAGAGTAAAGTAGTGAGTAGTGAGTAGAGTAGTGAGTGGAGAGTAGTGAGTAGTGAGCAGAGTAGTGAGTAGTGAGTGCAGAGTAGTGAGTAGTGAGTGCAGAGTAGTAAGTAGTGAGTAGAGTAGTGAGTAGAGAGTAGTGAGTAGAGAGTAGTGAGTAGAGAGTAGTGAGTAGAGTAGTGAGTAGAGTAGTGAGTAGTGAGTAGAGTAGTGAGTAGTGAGTGTAGAGTAGTGAGTAGAGTAGTGAGTAGTGAGTAGAGTAGTGAGTAGAGTAGTGAGTAAAGTAGTGAGTGCAGAGTAGTGAGTAGAGTTGTGAGTAGTGAGTAGTGAGTAGAGTAGTGAGTAGAGTAGTGAGTAGAAAGTAGTGAGTAGAGTAGTGAGTAGAAAGTAGTGAGTAGAGTAGTGAGTAGTGAGTAGAGTAGTGAGTAGAGTAGTGAGTAAAGTAGTGAGTGCAGAGTAGTGAGTAGAGTTGTGAGTAGTGAGTAGTGAGTAGTGAGTAGAGTAGTGAGTAGAGTAGTGAGTAGAAAGTAGTGAGTAGAGTAGTGAGTAGAAAGTAGTGAGTAGAGTAGTGAGTAGTGAGTAGAGTTGTGAGTAGAGTATTGAGTGGAGAGTAGAGAGTAGTGAGTAGAGTAGTGAGTAGAGTTTTGAGTAGAGTAGTGAGTAGTGAGTGCAGAGTAGTGAGTAGTGAGTAGAGTAGTGAGTAGTGAGTAGAGTAGTGAGTAGAGTAGTGAGTAGAGTAGTGAGTAGAGTAGTGAGTAGAGTAGTTAGTAGTGAGTAGAGTAGTGAGTAGTGAGTGCAGAGTAGTGAGTAGTGAGTAGAGTAGTGAGTAGTGAGTAAAGTAGTGAGTAGAGTAGTGAGTAGAGTAGTGAGTAGAGTAGTGAGTGCAGAGTAGTGAGTAGAGTAGTGAGTAGTGAGTGCAGAGTAGTGAGTAGTGAGTTGTGAGTTGAGTAGTGAGTAGTGAGTGCAGAGTAGTGAGTAGAGTAGTGAGTAGTGAGTGCAGAGTAGTGAGTAGTGAGTGAGTAGTGAGTGCAGAGTAGTGAGTAGTGAGTGCAGAGTAGTGAGTAGTGAGTAGAGTAGTGAGTAGAGAGTAGTGAGTAGAGTAGTGAGTAGAGTAGTGAGTAGAGTAGTGAGTAGAGTAGTGAGTAGTGAGTGCAGAGTAGTGAGTAGTAAATAGAGTAGTGAGTAGAGAGTAGAGTAGTGAGTAGTGAGTAGAGTAGTGAGTAGAGAGTAGAGTAGTGAGTAGTGCGTAGAGTAATGAGTGGAGAGTAGTGAGTAGTGAGCAGAGTAGTGAGTAGTGAGTGCAGAGTAGTGAGTAGTGAGTGCAGAGTAGTGAGTAGTGAGTAGTGAGTAGAGTAGTGAGTAGAGAGTAGTGAGTAGAGTAGTGAGTAGAGTAGTTAGTAGTGAGTAGAGTAGTGAGTAGTGAGTGCAGAGTAATGAGTAGTGAGTAGAGTAGTGAGTAGAGTAGTGCGTAGTGAGTGCATGGTAGTGAGTAGTGAGTAGAGTAGTGAGTAGAGTAGAGTAGTGAGTAGAGTAGTGAGTAGAGAGTGCAGAGTAGTGAGTAGTGAGTAGTGAGTAGAGTAGTGAGTAGAGTAGTGAGTAGAGTAGTGAGTAGAGTAGTGAGTAGAGTAGAGTAGTGAGTAGAGTAGTGAGTAGAGTATTGAGTAGAGTATTGAGTAGAGTAGTGAGTAGTGAGTAGAGTAGTGAGTAGTGAGTAGAGTAGTGAGTAGAGTAGTGAGTAGTGAGTAGAGTAGTGAGTAGTGAGTGCAGAGTAGTGAGTAGTGAGTAGAGTAGTGAGTAGTGAGTAGAGTAGTGAGTAGAGTAGTGAGTAGTGAGTAGAGTAGTGAGTAGTGAGTAGAGTAGTGAGTAGAGTAGTGAGTAGTGAGTGCAGAGTAGTGAGTAGAGTAGAGTAGTGAGTAGAGTAGTGAGGTGAGTAGTGAGTAGTGAGTGCAGAGTAATGAGTAGAGTAGTGAGTAGTGAGTAGAGTAGTGAGTAGTGAGTAGAGTAGTGAGTAGAGTAGTGAGTAGAGTAGTGAGTAGTGAGTGCAGAGTAGTGAGTAGTGAGTAGAGTAGTGAGTAGAGTAGTGAGTAGTGAGTAGTGAGTGCAGAGTAGTGAGTAGTGAGCAGAGTAGTGAGTAGTGAGTGCAGAGTAGTGAGTAGTGAGTGCAGAGTAGTAAGTAGTGAGTAGAGTAGTGAGTAGAGAGTAGTGAGTAGAGAGTAGTGAGTAGAGAGTAGTGAGTAGAGAGTAGTGAGTAGAGTAGTGAGTAGAGTAGTGAGTAGTGAGTAGAGTAGTGAGTAGTGAGTGTAGAGTAGTGAGTAGAGTAGTGAGTAGTGAGTAGAGTAGTGAGTAGAGTAGTGAGTAAAGTAGTGAGTGCAGAGTAGTGAGTAGAGTTGTGAGTAGTGAGTAGTGAGTAGTGAGTAGAGTAGTGAGTAGTGTAGTGAGTAGAAAGTAGTGAGTAGAGTAGTGAGTAGAAAGTAGTGAGTAGAGTAGTGAGTAGTGAGTAGAGTAGTGAGTAGAGTAGTGAGTAAAGTAGTGAGTGCAGAGTAGTGAGTAGAGTTGTGAGTAGTGAGTAGTGAGTAGTGAGTAGAGTAGTGAGTAGAGTAGTGAGTAGAAAGTAGTGAGTAGAGTAGTGAGTAGAAAGTAGTGAGTAGAGTAGTGAGTAGTGAGTAGAGTTGTGAGTAGAGTATTGAGTGGAGAGTAGAGAGTAGTGAGTAGAGTAGTGAGTAGAGTTTTGAGTAGAGTAGTGAGTAGTGAGTGCAGAGTAGTGAGTAGTGAGTAGAGTAGTGAGTAGTGAGTAGAGTAGTGAGTAGAGTAGTGAGTAGAGTAGTGAGTAGAGTAGTGAGTAGAGTAGTTAGTAGTGAGTAGAGTAGTGAGTAGTGAGTGCAGAGTAGTGAGTAGTGAGTAGAGTAGTGAGTAGTGAGTAAAGTAGTGAGTAGAGTAGTGAGTAGAGTAGTGAGTAGAGTAGTGAGTGCAGAGTAGTGAGTAGAGTAGTGAGTAGTGAGTGCAGAGTAGTGAGTAGTGAGTTGTGAGTTGAGTAGTGAGTAGTGAGTGCAGAGTAGTGAGTAGAGTAGTGAGTAGTGAGTGCAGAGTAGTGAGTAGTGAGTGAGTAGTGAGTGCAGAGTAGTGAGTAGTGAGTGCAGAGTAGTGAGTAGTGAGTAGAGTAGTGAGTAGAGAGTAGTGAGTAGAGTAGTGAGTAGAGTAGTGAGTAGAGTAGTGAGTAGAGTAGTGAGTAGTGAGTGCAGAGTAGTGAGTAGTGAATAGAGTAGTGAGTAGAGAGTAGAGTAGTGAGTAGTGAGTAGAGTAGTGAGTAGAGAGTAGAGTAGTGAGTAGTGCGTAGAGTAATGAGTGGAGAGTAGTGAGTAGTGAGCAGAGTAGTGAGTAGTGAGTGCAGAGTAGTGAGTAGTGAGTGCAGAGTAGTGAGTAGTGAGTAGTGAGTAGAGTAGTGAGTAGAGAGTAGTGAGTAGAGTAGTGAGTAGAGTAGTTAGTAGTGAGTAGAGTAGTGAGTAGTGAGTGCAGAGTAATGAGTAGTGAGTAGAGTAGTGAGTAGAGTAGTGCGTAGTGAGTGCATAGTAGTGAGTAGTGAGTAGAGTAGTGAGTAGAGTAGAGTAGTGAGTAGAGTAGTGAGTAGAGAGTGCAGAGTAGTGAGTAGTGAGTAGTGAGTAGAGTAGTGAGTAGAGTAGTGAGTAGAGTAGTGAGTAGAGTAGTGAGTAGAGTAGAGTAGTGAGTAGAGTAGTGAGTAGAGTATTGAGTAGAGTATTGAGTAGAGTAGTGAGTAGTGAGTAGAGTAGTGAGTAGTGAGTAGAGTAGTGAGTAGAGTAGTGAGTAGTGAGTAGAGTAGTGAGTAGTGAGTGCAGAGTAGTGAGTAGTGAGTAGAGTAGTGAGTAGTGAGTAGAGTAGTGAGTAGAGTAGTGAGTAGTGAGTAGAGTAGTGAGTAGTGAGTAGAGTAGTGAGTAGAGTAGTGAGTAGTGAGTGCAGAGTAGTGAGTAGAGTAGAGTAGTGAGTAGAGTAGTGAGGTGAGTAGTGAGTAGTGAGTGCAGAGTAATGAGTAGAGTAGTGAGTAGTGAGTAGAGTAGTGAGTAGTGAGTAGAGTAGTGAGTAGAGTAGTGAGTAGAGTAGTGAGTAGTGAGTGCAGAGTAGTGAGTAGTGAGTAGAGTAGTGAGTAGAGTAGTGAGTAGTGAGTAGTGAGTGCAGAGTAGTGAGTAGTGAGTGCAGAGTAGTGAGTAGTGAGTAGAGTAGTGAGTAGTGAGTACAGTAGTGAGTAGTGAGTAGAGTAGTGAGTAGAGTAATAAGGTGAGTAGGGTAGAGTAGTGAGTAAAGTAGTGAGTGCAGAGTAGTGAGTAGAGAAGTGAGTAGTGAGTAGTGAGTAGAGTAGTGAGTAGTGAGTAGAGTAGTGAGTAGTGAGTAGAGTAGTGAGTAGAGTAGTGAGTAGTGAGTAGAGTAGTGAGTAGTGAGTAGAGTAGTGAGTAGTGAGTAGTGAGTAGAGTAGTGAGTAGAGTAGTGAGTAGTAAGTGCAGAGTAGTGAGTAGTGAGTAGAGTAGTGAGTAGTGAGTAGAGTAGTGAGTAGAGTAGTGAGTAGTGAGGTGAGTAGTGAGTAGAGTAGTGAGTAGAGTAGTGAGTAGTGAGTGCAGAGTAGTGAGTAGTGAGTAGAGTAGTGAGTAGAGTAGGGAGTAGTGAGTGCAGAGTAGTGAGTAGTGAGTAGAGTAGTGAGTAGAGTAGTGAGTAGTAAGTAGAGTAGTGAGTAGAGTAGTGAGGTGAGTAGAGTAGAGTAGTGAGTAAAGTAGTGAGTGCAGAGTAGTGAGTAGAGAAGTGAGTAGTGAGTAGAGTAGTGAGTAGTGAGTAGAGTAGTGAGTAGAAAGTAGTGAGTAGAGTAGTGAGTAGTGAGTGCAGAGTAGTGAGTAGTGAGTAGAGTGGTGAGTAGAGTAGTGAGTAGAGTAGTGAGTAGTGAGTAGAGTAGTGAGTAGTGAGTAGTGAGTAGTGAGTGCAGAGTAGTGAGTAGAGTAGTGAGTAGTGAGTGCAGAGTAGTGAGTAGAGTAGTGAGTAGTGAGTAGAGTAGTGAGTAGAGTAGTGAGTAGTGAGTGCAGAGTAGTGAGTAGAGTAGTGAGTAGAGTAGTGAGTAGAGTAGAGTAGTGAGTAGGACATCACAGGCAGCAGCTGTGCAAGCTTCTTACACTCAGAAGGAGACCACAGGCAGCTGAGGTGCAATCTTCTCCCACTCACAAGAACGACATCACAGGCAGCAGCAGTGCAAGCTTCTTACACTCACAAGGAGACCACAGGCAGCAGAGGTGCAAGCTTCTCACACTCACAAGAAGGACATCACAGGCAGTAACGGTGCAATATTCTCACACTCACAAGGAGATCACTGGCAGTACACACCACATGAACACACTCCATAACACATAGCAACAATACATTGGCATTTACAATGCCATTAGCTCAAACTCAAATAAATCCGAGCCCGATTGCATTTCTAATGCTTGTTTTACCTCTTGCTGCTGGTTTCTGACCTGAGTTCTGCCTCTTTCTGCTTGTTTCTGGCCTTTATTCTTTCTCTTTCTGCTTGTTTCTGACCTTTATTCTGTCACTTGCTGTTCGTTTCTGACTTGTATTCTGCCTCTTTCTGCTCTTTTTTGGCCTTTATTTTGACTTTTTCTGCACATTTCTGACCTCTATTCTGCCTCTTTCTGCTAGTTTCTGACATCGATTCTGCCACTTGCTATTCATTTCAATCCTTTATTTAGCCTCTTTCTGCTCACGGCTGACCTTTATTCTGCCTCTTTCTGTTTGTTTCTGACTATTCTGCCTCTTTTTGCTTGTCTCTCACCTTTATCTTGCCTCTTTCTGCTAATTGCTGACTGTTATTCTGCCTCTTTCTACTCATTTCTGACTTTTATTCTGTCTCTTTCTGGTTGTTTCTCAACTTTATTCTGCCTCTGTCGGCTCATGTCTCACTCTTTTCTTCCCTGTTTCTGACCTTTAGTCTGTCTCTGTCTGCTACATTTTGACCTTTATTTTGCCTCTTCCTGACCTTTTCCAAGTCCGTGAGGGGACCCTCAAGGCCCCGGCGGTCCCAGCCAGTTCCCCGACTCCTGTGGGAGCCGGCATTGCTGCTGCTTGGAGGGAGCTGCTGGAAAGGCATCTCCCTCCGTGCAGGAGCAATCTGTTTCATCTCTTCCTGGCCCTCATGTCTGTGGGCAGGGAAAGAGATAAAACCTTTGCTTCCAGCATGTGGGAGCACTTTGACTGCTCCCGCTCACTGGAAATGGAGTATTTGCTTATGCTTGGTGGGAGCTATCACAGCTCCCGCTAAGATTAAGGAAACAGTTATCCCGGGGATGGGCACCCTGGGATATTGCAGGACCTGACCCTGGGGAGAGTGGCAGTCCCCAGGGTCATGTATGGCTCCAGAAGAAGGGCCACATGGCACCTCTCCTTTCATGTGCACCGGTAGGTCACTTTGCTGTGTGCTGTGCAATGTTGGCCTGCAGTTGCTGTTTCAGCCAAGGAGAGGACAAAGATTTGAACTTTGCTACAAACCTGCCTGAAGAAGATCACCAAGGGCCTGTGTATGATAGCCTCCTGTTGTGAAGTCGCAGGGCCACAAAGACTTCACCCCCAGCTCCCCTGAACTCTATTGCTGAGAGTTCTGACCTGTCGGGGGGTGCATATTCCAGTTTTGGGCCTCTGGAGGTTGTTCCTGCTGTGAGGAAGCAAGTTGAAAGAAGTAAGAAAACCTCTTTCCGACACCATCAGCGACACCGCAATGATGCTGCGACTTGCACCGAGGCCCGGGGCACCGCTTGTGAAGTGAACAACACACCGCCTGGCCTGCACTGCAGCTCCGACGCCCTTCGATGCCTGCCGACGCCTGCAGTTATCAGCTTTGCCCGATGCCATCGCTCGCACTGACTCTGTCATCGTCAGCGCCTGCATCCTGTTATCGCAGTGGCGATAGTCACCGAGGGTGACTCCATGAACTCGCTGACTTTGCATCATAACCGGAACCGATGCCGCCTCGCATGCTGCCGCCTTGCCTCCCCTGTGGCGGCCAGGTAGTCGGCCTCAACCTCTGCATCAACGCCTCACCTCCATGACGCCCTGCATCATCATAGACTTCATTTCCAGAGTGCTATTTGTTTGGGGGTCCATGTGGCTCCATGCCCGACACCGCGCTCCTCTCAGTTGGCGCCGTACTTTGGATGTATTGTTATCAAAACGTCGCAATAACCCCAGGTGGAGATATTTGTTTTCTACAACTTTTATTTTTGCAATATCTGTTCTAACGTTATACCTTATTACCTGTATGTTGGATTTTTGTTGTTTTAGTCTTGTTCAGTTTATATAAAGATACTTTATTTTTCTAAACTGGTTTGGCGTTCATTTGTGGTATTATCACTGTATTATTGTATTTTGAGTACAAACACTTTACACATTGTCTTAGGGATAAGTCCTTCTGCTCGTGCCAAGGTACCCAGGGAGTGAGCACGGATTATCTAAAGTGTGTATCCCCCTTACCCTGACTAGAAGCAAGGATCCCTATTTGGACACGGGTGCCTACCTCTGCTAACTAGACACCCCGATTTCTAACATCAACAAAGATGTAATTTCAGCTGTTGCAGTGATTATATCATTTATGTCATCGAGCATGGCCTAAATGATATAATATGGGAAGTAATTAGCAGTGTATGGTGAGGGGGCATCAAGTCTAAAACGGCCCTAGAGACCGTATCCCCTGGGGCTGCTATTTTAACGAACTGGACTGAGATGTGCGGCCGTCCTCTCCAAGTCTTAAAAAGACCCTGAAAACCCTATCCCCTAAAGCCATGATGCTAATAACAAATGATTGTATAAGAATAACAGGAGGGGACCCATATACCACGTTGGGATGGGTGTATACTGTAAATAAGAACAATTCCCAACAGGTATCAATTGAAGGACAATTTAAACTGTGTATGCAATAAGCATTACAACAATGAACAAAAAGGAGTCTCTACAATTTTTGGGAAAAAAAGGGTATTATTCACCACTTTAAGAGCAAGACAGGTCTATTGCATGGTATACAGTTAAACAGCACTGTACAGATCAAATCATGTGACAACCCGGTGGCACTTGGTGAGAAGGTGATATATACACAGATATATACAGTGAGTGATAGTGGTAGTGCAAGTGCTGGGGTGAAACAGCGTGGTCGGCGCGTAGTGACAATTGGTGAACTTTATACAGTAGTGGCTCCAAGGATCAAGTAGTAATCACTTAAAACAAGAATGGATAAAACATGATGGGTGCCATATAATTTAAGCTGTGTGGTCGACGGCGTTTCGATCCCCGTCAGTCGGGATCGTCATCAGGACTGGGTTGTCGATGAAACAGTGATGATCACCCAGGGCAGAGTTGTGCGGGTGATGATACAGGTATTACGTAGTAGGTTCACGGCTGTGCGGCAACTTGGCTTAATTCAGCGGGAACAGTCGGCATCTGAAGAAATTCCAAACGAGGCGGAGGTGAAAACTATCGCGGCGAGCTGGCAATCAATGCGGGAATAACAAATGAGGCGGCATACGGCCACCCTCCCTGAACTTTTAAAGGCCCCCGGGACCCATTCTCCTGAGCCACTTAGTGCCTGTGGGCCTTATTTAGATCTTGGCGGATGAAATACTCTGTCACAAATGTGACGGATTTCCCATCTGCCGTATTACAATCTCCATAGGATATAATGGGATCGTAATAAGGCGATGGGATCCAAGATCTAAATTAGGCCCTGTGTCCCAGGGAGCCGACCTCTAGATTTAAAAGTGCTCCCACCGGCTGGGAGCAGGCTTGTGTTCTGTTTCTGTGCCTCCACTCCTGCGGACAGGAAAACAGAACACATAATGCTGCCCCTCCGGAGGGAGCATGCAAAAAATAGCTGCTCCCTCTGGTCGGGAGCAATGCTGGATACTACACTATGCAGGAAGATGGCTGGGGCCATGAGGCTTTGGGTTTCCCCCCACAGCCTCCAATGTGGTACTTGTTGGGTACCCTGGGTGGGAACTGGGGCACCCACCTATATGTAGGGCAGGTCCTGGGGATGGGGTCCCCTGTGCCATAATAGGCTCCCTTTTAAGAAAAGGTACAGGCCCGGGGGTGTGTCCCTGGGGCCTATGAATGCTCTGGGAGGGAGTTGTCATGTATTCCTATAGGTTCTGAATCGATCCCCCTATTCCTGACCCTATTCTAGTTAAACAAACCAACAAGTTAACTAGCAGTCAGCCCATGAGGCAGAAAACCCCCATGATGCAGATACCGTTATCTGACGCAGTCACACTACGGCACAGGAACGTGTTATCTGATTGGGTCATAACGCTTGCGATCTAATTAGACAAGCGATATTCCTCCAGCCCCTGATAAGGCATACGGAGTTCTCATAACAAATCAAACCTATGACAACCTGGGCAAAACCCTGCGGCCATTGTTTTGATTTCACCGAGAACTTCAGTAAAAGAATGTGCTAACGAGCAAGTCGTATGACATCTTTATTGACGTATCTATGTCCATCCTTACGTCAATCTCGGCACCTTAAAGGTATAAATATTACCGATCTTGCCCTATGCAAACACACGCATGGTGACGAGACGGAGCAGCCATACTTGCCGAAGCCAAGAGCAGAGCAGACCCCGCTGGCAGCAGCCCCGCCTTCCTGACGCGCTGAGAGACGCGCTGCTTTCTCCTGCCGAGAATCCAGCACCGGCGTTTCTGGGTAGCCCTCGCAGGCAGCCTGGAATATCGAGACCAGAGAGAGAGATACCATTCCTCATTCATCCTAAACTTCCAGGTACAGAACTGAATAACCCCTCACAGAGAATTCTTTAGTTATTCACTTGGCAAAAACAAACTTAACTTAAACTGTAACTTTCTATTCCCGCCCACGTATTAGGCTTAGGTCAGGTACACGGGGTAGGCGTATCTAGAAACACCAGTTGAGCACGTTTAGTCAAATGTATATGTGTATGTAATATATTTTATTCATTTTAAAACATCATATGGCTTAGAAACCATATCAATGTTTTTACAGTATTATTTTATACTATTGCTTTTAATGTATGCACTTTACTTAGCTATAAGTATTGCAATAATATCGATCCATTTCTCTTGTATGAGAAAAGAGACTGATCAATAAATAACACCTTTTTATTGAACACGCCCGTCTCTTCCTTTTCTCTACATTCTGATGAGACTAAGAATGCACGTACTGACTGAGTAAAATAAATTGCCTTTTGTTCACACGACTCTCGAGATTTACTCTTGATTAGGGGAGAGCAAAGTTGTCATGTTCTATGGTTGTCAGAAACTAAATCCCTTCTTGTCTAATCAGGGAAGTTAAGTCCTCCTTGAACATTCGAGAAAGTTTCTAGTGAACTCTGAGCTAAGCTGGCAAACCCAAAACTTTAAGTCTAGTATCGACAGTAGTAGACCTAGTTAACGTCTGGCCTAGGCCTTTACTGCTGTAGGTATTATTCCAATGCGCAGAGCCTATTGGGATGATAGGAACTACACTACATGGCGCCCAACGCGTTTGGAAAGGGCGATAAAACTAACGTAAGACATTTAGAGTAACTCACAATGTGCTTTCTCACTCAGACCCCTTTTCCCAAATACTCCAAAGACGTCTGGAGTGGGTGAAAGGTTATATCCGCCAGACCTCGCAGGAGGGAACTCCTATGTATGGGTCTTGGTATAGTCAACGTTGAAGGATACACTGTTCCAAAATATTGTGCATCTAATCTTTGTTTCCATAAGAAACCTGATCTGCAAACAAAAGAAATAACCTTCAGGACAGTAAAATGTCAGACAATGAAGAAGAAAGAGAGGCAGTTAGATTAGCAGCTGAACTCGCAGCGGCTGATGCTGCAGCACTAGATGCGGACGGGGATATAATACTCATCCCGGTCATCAAAAGGAGATCTATAACCCTGAAACTTATAGAAAATGGACTGACACCTAGAGGTGGCACAGTCATATTCGTAATTGAGGCACACGAATATCGGCAGACAGAGGTATACTATTCATGGATACATTTTCCAGCAGCAAATGCTGTAACAAAGTACTTCCACTATTACAAAATAGAGGAACCTCCTAATGAGTACACTCCTTTCGAGGAGGTGGAAGTACCACTCAAATTTCAAGAGCATTTGCTCTTATTTGATGGCGCCCTAAAACATAACAATCACATCACCAGGCTCGGTCCTTTAGGTAGACCAGGAGCAACGTGGCCGGTCCTAGCCGAATACACACCACATCCAGACATCAATGGGATGTCTGCAGCAGAGCTGTTAACACAGCTAAAACAATTAATAAAAATTCATAGACAATTAGTTCAGTATGTGATGCGGACATCAACAATTCAGCCAGCGATTAAACTTCCACAGCTGACCCCTCACCAGGGGAACACAAATAAAATTACACCACAGAACATCCAATCCTGCCTAGGTAAAGTACCGGCTAAACGGGAACAAATACCATTCTGGCTAGCGCAAAAAATCACCCACATAGAGGCGGTGTTTCCTGACAGCACCCCGCTAGAAAAGCACAGGATCCTGACTATCTGCCTTCCAATGGGAATCGCACCACACATTGAGGACTGTGACACTTGGGGTACAGTCTTTGCTTCCATCTACACAAAAACGCACGGTGTTCCATCCATTTCGGTAATACCAGATGTGCTAAAACAAATTCAAGATGAATATGGTCCAGAACCCGCTTTAACTCTTGGTATGAAATTACTAAAAGACTTCAAGCAGGTCTCGGCTATATTATTAGCCAACATAAAGGGAGAAGCAGCAAACGTGGCGATCCGCCAGAGGTTAAAAGAGACAGATATAGCAGACCAACCAGCTGAAATTGCCAGAATCATAGAAAAATCCTATGAGGAACTAGGTAGAGATAGTTTAGGTGGAATACCAGTAAAACCACAACTGACTGAAAGTCCAGAAAAAATATTTTTTAATAATAATTCACCAAAAAAGAACTGGGATGGAAACAAACAATCCAATCCTAAAGAAAAGAAATTCCAGTCCAGAGGAAGGTCTCCAAGGCGAAGAGAGAAATCTCCGAACCAAAGACACAGGTCACCCCAGAGTGACCCCTCTGGGAAAAGATATAACCTTAGAAATAGGGATAATATAAAAAAGCCTGATAGATATCAAGACATTGATACACGTCCCTCTCAATCTTTTCAGACTTCCTCGCAGAAATCGGAAAGAAGAGGACGATCAGAACAAAGAGAAGAGCACGCCAAGTCCAAAGACAAGGAACCTGCTCAACTAAAAAAGAAATTACAATTTCCAAAAAAGAAGGTAGCCAGTATCAAGGTAGTTAACAATGCCGAGAACACTGAGGACACAACTGAAAAACGGAGAGTGGGCTCAGACAATGCTAGACAGCGCAGCAGAAGTGAGCATAGCTCGCAAAGTCCTTATGAATCATCTGGAGACAGTGGACACGAATGAATATCTTCAAGTGGAAACTGCGGACACCAGAGTTAGCAAACCTCACAAAATATACGAAATAACATTGCGTATAGAGGGGGATAAGACTAGGAAAATAAGGGGACTATTTTGGGATAATCTCTCCAAGGGCTATGATATCCTTCTAGCTGAAAAAGACTGGCCACCAGAGTTTGTCAGGGAGTGCCCTCATGGCGAAGAAGTAATAATGCCTGCCTTCTCAAATCAAATCCAATTCATAAAAAATACACACTTGCCAGAAAATGGGCAGTGGCTCTAGCTCCTGCCTTATATAAAAATCATGTAGGATGGGATGAGGACTCTCCTCCTCACAAAATCCAGTTAAAATCACAACCAACTGCACAAAGGCAGTACCCAATTAAGCAAGAAGCTAAAAAACAGGTAAATGAAATACTAGATCAGCTAGAATACCAGGGGGTGATTGAAACTTGCACCTCACAAATGAGCAACCCTTTGTTTCCGGTCTCCAAACCAGACAATTCATATCGTCTAGTTTTGGATTACCGACACCTTAACACATGTTGCAAAACTTTTGCAGTGCAAAACTCACACAGTGCTGCACTAATGAATAACATAGTGCGCAAAAAATACAAAACAACCTTGGACATCTCTAATGGATTCTTTTGTCAAAACATAGCACCAGAGAGCAGATATTTAACTGCATTCTCAATAAATGGCACTCAAAAACAATTCTGTCGGTTAGCCCAGGGGTACAAGAACAGCCCGGGGGTATTCTCAGCGAGAGTAACAGAATTACTACAACTATATGATGATGAAGCATTATCTTATGTCGATGACATTTACTTAACAGATGATGACTTGGAAACTCACTTGAAGAGAGTGAACACCATAATACTTGGGTTCGCAGCAGAGGGTTACAAATTCAATTTTAAAAAATCCAGAATTGCCCATCTGACAGTCCTATTCTTAGGATATGAGTTATCAAGTGAAGGCAAAAGCCTGGCTGACAATTTCCTAGAGAAATGTGCCGTAATCCAAGCACCTAGAACACTAAAAAACCTACAGTCGATTCTAGGCTTCCTAAATTTCGGAAGAACATACATTGCAAATTACGCAGAAAGGGTCAAACCACTTTATGATCTGATAAAACCAGATTTTAAAAGATCCAATTGGACTCAAATACACACAGAAATTTTGAGATCCCTACAAACAGACATGCTAATTAAAACAAAATTAGAAACACGTGATAACACACGCAATCTTGTGATTCGAGTCATACCAGGAAGATGCGGATTCACATACCTGACCTCTAATGAGGGAGAAAAGGTACCAATTGCATTCAAATCACACTTGTACACAGAAGCTGAACAGAAATTCAGCATTAAAGAAAGAATTGTTCATGCAGTTCAAACCGCAATAGCTAGAGAAAAAGATCAAGCTGACGGTAGACATATCACAGTCAGAACAGCAGAATCAGCCTTTGAGGCACTAACAACACCGTGTAATTTACCAACAACAACATTGAATCCAAAGTGGATACAATGGGTGAATTCAATCACAACGGACAAAGTATACTATTACCTTGATCCAGAACTAGAAGAATTGAAGAATCTAGAATATGAAGAAACATATCCTCTGCCAATCGATATTCTGCCTTTACGACATTACGCCTGTGTAATTTATACAGACGGACATGCTCAACCTCCCGTTTGGGGAGAACAAGCGTACAACCCCACATGTGGGATTACAAAAGAAGTGTGGCGCGGAGGTAAACTAAAACCTCTATTAACAAAAACACACTCAGTAGAAACTAATTCTGAACAACAAACAGAAATAATAGCATTGAAAATGGCGCTAGATAATGCGGATCGCGAATTCCCGACACTTATAGTGTCAGATTCATATTACTGCGTCAAATCATATAACAAGGATTTGCAGACATGGATTCAAAACGGTTACAAAGATGACACAGATGCACCAATAAAGCAGAAACCGCTCTGGGAACAAATAGCTCTTTTACAAAAAGAACTACCAAAGACTCACGTGACACACTCACTGAGTCATCAGCGTGATGGCGTTCACGTTGCAGGGAATTCATTGGCTGAAACAGCCACAGCGGCAGCAACTAAAACGGCTCCCGTAGATCGAAAAAAGCGTACATTAAAATACATTGACGGTGAAACAGTGCTGGCAGTGAAAACGTCATCAAAAGGCGACTGCTCAGCGTTACAGATCAACTATCCACTCAATTATACATACATAATCGATGCAAACTCCGTCCCTTTTGCTCGAATCCCTGGAGTGGGGGATAGAGTGATTCCAAACATGGACAGGAGAAACTTGTTAATCGCAGATGCACATATGGGCGAGGGTCTCAGACACCTCAAACTAAAAGATTCTCTGGAAGAATTCCAATCACGGTACTGGTGGCCAGGCATGAGCCTGCGTCCCACCATGTTTGTAAAAAACTGCCCAAACTGCAACAGAGATCGCAGTGGGGAGAGAAACAGTTTAATACCTCGTCGGTTTACTCCAGGAAAAAGCAGGAGTAAAAAGGAAGGGTTGCTATTAACTTATACAGGCTAGTTCCACTTATAATGTAGATCACCAGCACTCGGCTGACGTCCGGACTGTTATACAAAGATTTGCGAGTCTAAATGGCATATACGCTAAGAGCATGCTATGTTTGACCATTGTCTCCACTCTAGCCCTCAAGCATGGGGGGAAACATGGCCAAATGAGCATAGCCCAGCGGGAATCTTCTCACTTCCTTCCTGAGGGTACGGGATGGTGTAAAGAAAAAACCAAGGCATAAAGCAATCTATAACGGAAAGGATATTAGGTACGGGAGCTGGGTGGGTCAAACATCTAATAAGTGTCCAACATAGTCTCAATAACTTGCCAAGAAATTCTCTGAAGGGATTCAGTCCGTACGAATTATTATTCGGAACTAGGATGATTATCTCTGACCTTGACAGTCAGACTTCAGTGGTGAAAGAAAAAAGCTTTGATATCAAAGACCGTTTGGCTATTTTGCAGGACTTAAACAAAACAAGAAAAGACCTGAGCAACATAAAGTTGAAACAACAGCCAACAACCACTGAAGAACCACCACCTGTCCCAGCAAGACCTGTCTGGATTCCTAAAGTCGGGGATCTAGTCAGGGAGAAGATCGCGGTAAAGAAGGAATTTGGGCCTTCTTACAGAAAAGCAGTTCCTGTCTTGTCTGTCAACGGGACAAGATCAGTTGTACTACCGCCACTTGCTGGTAAAAAGGAGAACCGAGTTGTATCCATCGACCTGGTAAAACCACAACATGTGGCCGATAACAAACAGTAGGCCAAGTGGACTCCCAATAAGTAGCAGAAAGGTTTGCTACCAGTACAGAGGTCCTAACGAAGAGGCTCATCACATTCGAAACGCCTACAGAAGAACAACAAGGACTATGCAACAATGCAATAGAACTCAGACCTCTGAAAACCCAAATTAAAACATTTAGCAGAGACACACCAATCTATAAAGAAGTACCAAGTGAAAATGCAAGAAACAGTAATCCTGAAGCAATTGGAACAATTGACAGAACAGCATCTGGCTACTTCATAAACTTCGATGATTCCTCTGAAGGCTTCAGTGAATCCAAGACACAGCCATCATCAAAAACCTTTAAAGATAAAGCCAAAGAACTTTTGAAACAACTGAAAGAAACATATCTGATTTCTCCATGGATTGAATTTTGGGTGGGTTTTGGTGCATTTATCCTCATACTTTGGCTCATCATGATACTAACATTGGGACGCTTTATTGAGGGAAAATATGCAAAAATGGACACAGCAAGTCAGAAAATCAACTTGATCCTCAAACCACACACATCTTCACACGTCGAGAAAAGAGAACTCTCTTCAGCCAACTTCACAGCCAATCCGATACCTGGTGGGGTAGCCTGGGACAACACTGACTATGAAATTTATGGTCCGGTCGAGATCCTGAAATATCCACACCAAATTAAGATCTTCTTGAGTGACTTTGTAAAACCAAACTCATTTGCTGATGATTGGGACTTCGAAAGCATTAATAATATGATGTCTGATTTAGTAATGTCTGCTAAATTTACCAAACATGATTATTTGCAGGGTTCTACCAATTATGATAGTATGTACTGTTATAACCACTATGGTAACCATTTTTTACATAGATCTGCACAACCTAGAAATTTTTTAAACTATAATCAATGGGAACATTGTGCAACACCTCCAAAAGGGAGCTCAAGAACCGTTTACGACAAATATTCATATTTTTCAGGTTTTAACACAAGTAATGCTGAAGCATTTTATTTTAAATTATCAAATAAGACAGGGACCAAGACCATGATAACCAACACAAAATTGTTATATTCAGACTCATTCTTTGAAAAAATGAATACCTTTGGATTTGATTATTGGGACAAAAATGTTGAATTGAAAAGTGTTTGGGGTACAAAAGATTGGCAAGTACAGGGTATAGAAGCTTTGTTTAGAGCCTGCATGATCCCAGAACAAATGATATTTTTAAATGACACTGTTCAACAGACCACCTGTCTTGGCTTAGCCAAAATCAAAGATTTAAATAAACCGTCTATTCCAAAGCCAACAATGTTTAGCAATAACTCTGATACAGATGAAGAGATAGACGTAAACCATATATTAAACCAAAACAGAACACATCCTGATTGGAAACAGTGGTTGATCTGGCCCACAGATACTAATAACTGTCAAGACAGATTCCTGAACAAAACACAGGGGTTCAAAATGACCAGGCCAGACCCTAGATATCCTCAAAGACATCACCCAGGGATAATAACCACCTACGGTGTGGGCAAATTATGCCTTCAATGGCTAGAAACTTCCACACTAGCAGAAATTAAGCAACACCTAACTTTACTTACTGATGGTGCTGACTTGCGTGATTTCACTTTGGGACCACGCAAACAGCGTCAAAAGCGTTTCATAGCAGCCTCTGTATATGCAGCATACAATGAGGCCTGGAAGGTTACTCAAATTGAAACAGCAGAGAGAATACGGGAAATTGACCGTATTAATTTGGAAAAATCACTTTCTGTAGTGGACAATGGGTTAATGACTCTGTCCTCCAGAATTTTTTCTTTGGACAGCATTGTGTCTTCAGCAATCGATATATTATCGCAAGACTTACTGTTATTACAACACGGTCAGTCACAATTGCGTTCTATTGTACAGCTTGGCTGGACGTTACAAAATCTGCGTTCAGGCTATGTGCCTTGGCGTCTAATCAACACAACGTCATTATTCCAAATCTTTAACCTTACTGATAGACAAATCAGTATGGCACAAAAGGGTGCTGATTATACAATCTTGAGCATTGAAAAACTCGAAAGATTACCAGTGAAAATGTCAGAACGACCTGTCAGTGAATGGATTATACATGGGATAATAAATATTCCAATCTCAACCTTCAGGTTTCAATACTGCCAAAAATATATACAGGCTGGCATGTACGAGAAATTGGGAAAGGGGTACCTTAAAACAACATGGAACCTGCCCTATTAACATGCATGTGTCAGTAATAAAGGACAGAAAGTGTTTCTTAGTGGCAACAATTGTGCGATGTCACTAAGTGGCACACTTCTGTGTAACGGAATTAGTTTGCATGGAGCCTGTGAAGGGAATTCATACAACCTTTCATGTCACCAGCAAGGCGCACCTGCAACAGAAATAGAACCATTCTTTCAAAGACTCTATAATGGGAGTTACATTCTAATTGTAGACCGCAGATGTTGTAGTCTTATGCCCGGGATTCCTTATCTAGTAACTACCACTGCGAAGGTCAAGTGCTGTGGACGCTCGTTGTTCCCCAGCTCCTTCCCAGACAGGGAGGCAAGGGCATGGCCCGATTTGAAAATTACTTCTATTCGAATAGATACTTTAAGCAGAATGAAAACAGTGCTTCTTCAGACGCCTACCAGGCTCACGTCATCAAAAGAAACGTATGATCTACAAGTCGCAAGGACGACTGCAGAGATACATACATTATTATCAACTAATTCCCCTGTACATTTCGCGGAAATCCTGAATGAAATCTTAAATATTTCTGATACCAATGAGGTCTCAAAGGTATTTAAGACAGTATTTTCGATGGCATTAACACCATTCAAAGCCATACTGGGTATTTTTCCAGATTTCGTCCATTCGATTTTTGGCGGACTTCCCCTGATCCTGGGACTAATTGCAGGAATCCTATTCTTAGTCCTTATTTTTCGTTATGGCAACCCATGTCACAGACAAAACTCTGGCGACAAGAGAAGAAACAATCCTAGCCATTGGATACCGGGACCGGATATCAAAAATCCTGGGACTCTCCCGGCTTAGAGACCTGAACATGACTTGGTTTCTATCATTTCGACCAATGTGGCAAAGATGTGTTTTACCTGTATTGAGGTGTCTGCTATGCGGAGAAGAATGCGTGTTAGACACATGTCTGACGCTACAATCGGATGCGCCGATGGATGCAGAAACATTGTTGAGCCCGATCAAGGTTCATGCTTTGTGCTGCCCTCAAAGGCTACCAATCCTGATGACGGCATTCGTGGAAGCTTCACCACTACGATTGATGGGTAGTGAAGTTCAAGATGAAAGCAGCATCGAACAGGTACGACCTTCTGTCAGCAATGCGAATCAGAATGTCAATGGAGACAATCATGCACAAGAATGCATGATTACACCTATTTCCGAGTTAGTAGAACTTTCCCAGGAAGCTGTTGACAGTTTTTTCGAAAGCCTAAATGATATGATGTTCTCACCCGAACAGAAATAGAGACTTTTGAGCAAGCTCGCACACGGCGTTCCCTGAATTCGGCCTTCAACTTTAAATAATAAAGTCACATGAACTATTTTTCACTCCGGTTCACGGACAGCAACTCTTTCAGAAGCCCCAATTCATTTTTTCGGTTTTTCGGGACACTTATCTTCTGCTTAAAGTAAGAAACTATTCCTAAAGAACTAAGATTTCTATTTTTAGATACTTTATAGACTTTAGCTGCCCGCTGGTATGTTCACTAATATTTTATTCTGTGATGGAATGGTCTCGAAACTTTTTTCTGTATTTAAGAAACCATTTCATGTGTAATTCTCATATACCAAATAAGCAATAATGTATACAAATGCGTGATTACTTTAGCATTATTCAATAGCTTGAGTGCATACAATATATATGTCTGCAAATTTTCTGTATATTTGAAGAAATTCAAAATGCATTTATGTATTTTGGGGTGGTAAGTATACACACTACTCTATAGTATGTTGTACTATGTTATACTATGCCTAGATTAGTAAATATGTCCATAGTTAGCGTGGAGTGGGTGTCATGTATTCCTATAGGTTCTGAATCGATCCCCCTATTCCTGACCCTATTCTAGTTAAACAAACCAACAAGTTAACTAGCAGTCAGCCCATGAGGCAGAAAACCCCCATGATGCAGATACCGTTATCTGACGCAGTCACACTACGGCACAGGAACGTGTTATCTGATTGGGTCATAACGCTTGCGATCTAATTAGACAAGCGATATTCCTCCAGCCCCTGATAAGGCATACGGAGTTCTCATAACAAATCAAACCTATGACAACCTGGGCAAAACCCTGCGGCCATTGTTTTGATTTCACCGAGAACTTCA
This sequence comes from Lissotriton helveticus, assembly GCF_964261635.1. Lineage (NCBI taxonomy): Eukaryota > Metazoa > Chordata > Amphibia > Caudata > Salamandridae > Lissotriton > Lissotriton helveticus. The sequence goes on from NC_136072.1 coordinate 191,227,717, forward strand.
GTAAAAGAATGTGCTAACGAGCAAGTCGTATGACATCTTTATTGACGTATCTATGTCCATCCTTACGTCAATCTCGGCACCTTAAAGGTATAAATATTACCGATCTTGCCCTATGCAAACACACGCGTGGTGACGAGACGGAGCAGCCATACTTGCCGAAGCCAAGAGCAGAGCAGAGCCCGCTGGCAGCAGCCCCGCCTTCCTGACGCGCTGAGAGACGCGCTGCTTTCTCCTGCCGAGAATCCAGCACCGGCGTTTCTGGGTAGCCCTCGCAGGCAGCCTGGAATATCGAGACCAGAGAGAGAGATACCATTCCTCATTCATCCTAAACTTCCAGGTACAGAACTGAATAACCCCTCACAGAGAATTCTTTAGTTATTCACTTGGCAAAAACAAACTTAACTTAAACTGTAACTTTCTATTCCCGCCCACGTATTAGGCTTAGGTCAGGTACACGGGGTAGGCGTATCTAGAAACACCAGTTGAGCACGTTTAGTCAAATGTATATGTGTATGTAATATATTTTATTCATTTTAAAACATCTTATGGCTTAGAAACCATATCAATGTTTTTACAGTATTATTTTATACTATTGCTTTTAATGTATGCACTTTACTTAGCTATAAGTATTGCAATAATATCGATCCATTTCTCTTGTATGAGAAAAGAGACTGATCAATAAATAACACCTTTTTATTGAACACGCCCGTCTCTTCCTTTTCTCTACATTCTGATGAGACTAAGAATGCACGTACTGACTGAGTAAAATAAATTCCCTTTTGTTGACACGACTCTCGAGATTTACTCTTGATTAGGGGAGAGGAAAGTTGTCATGTTCTATGGTTGTCAGAAACTAAATCCCTTCTTGTCTAATCAGGGAAGTTAAGTCCTCCTTGAACATTCGAGAAAGTTTCTAGTGAACTCTGAGCTAAGCTGGCAAACCCAAAACTTTAAGTCTAGTATCGACAGTAGTAGACCTAGTTAACGTCTGGCCTAGGCCTTTACTGCTGTAGGTATTATTCCAATGCGCAGAGCCTATTGGGATGATAGGAACTACACTACAGAGTTTCACACAGTCTCCCTCTGCTGTATAATGTCATGTAGCCCCGAGTATGGAGTACTTGTGGCCTAACAAGGCTCATGAGAGGGGCTAGGTGCCCTCCCCCTTTTTTCTGCAATTCGGCCCCAGGGATGGGTTCCTCTGGGTCCGATAAGGATCAGGAAGGGGGGAGGTTGCACTCCCCTTTCCCTTAGAGCTCCGCCTTGGGAGGTGGGGTACCGTGGTCATATTAAGGCTCGGGGAGGCAAGCCGCACTTCCCCTTCCTCTTTTTGTTGAATTTGTTTTGGACCCGTGGGATGGGGGCACAAGGCCTGAAGGCAACCCTAAGCCTTGTCACCAAAGATGGTGCGCAGCATGGGATTGAAAGCAAGGCCTGGCTGTATGCTAGGTCCTGCGGCCAACCTCGCTGTGGGGCAAAGGCCGTGCATGACAAGAGATTGGCTTTAGATATAGTAACAAATATTACTTTATGTTAAAAAAAAAGCAGTAGAAATTCGCTGAAAACACTGAAGGCTAAAGTAACGTTATAGGTAGGTGAAATGTTCAGTAACAACACAGCATTTTAAACTCTGAAAAACATAGAAACTCACCAGTTTTTGTTATCTCAAGTAACTATAAGTCACGCATTAAGGTAACTATAACTCGCGCTCTTGCCATTCACTGCTAATTACCTCACATATTACATCACTCATGACATCTTCTAGGACATCATTAGTAATATCACTACAACATTTGCAATGAAATTATTGATAAGAAGACTGTGCATGGAGAGTGAGTTCTAGTTACCTTAGGGCATGAGATATAGGTACTTGAGATAATTATAACTATTACTTGTGAATTTCTGTGGTTTATAGAGTTTAAAACGTTATGTTATTAAAGAATATTTCACCTAACTCTAACGATATTTTAATCTTTGGTTTTTTCAGACCCCATGCCTGCGATTTTCCTGCTGCTTTTCTTGTCATCTATTTCAATACAATAGGGATGTGCAATATTGCATCATTTCTCTGTAGCCAATTACCTTTCAATGATCAAAATTCCAAAAAGGCCAGTAATTTTGTAGAATTTTCTTAGTGTCACATTTCTTGGAAAACAACTTTTATGCATCTGCAACTTTATTGTGTTTAAGCAAAGTTTGATAAATAGCGCGATACTTTTCCAAATCTGCACTGTTCTTTCACACTGTCAAGTTGTGGACTAAATGCCTGGTTTAGAGTATGGAGGAAGCACAGCCGTTCGTCAGTTGGGTGGAAGGCATTACCTCCACCACCGTGGCTAGACTACTTTTCACCATGTTTAAGTCACATAACGTGTATGTAATAATAAAATATATAAACATGTTTTTGGGACAAAATGTATGGCTCGATTTAGAGTGTGAAATATAGGTTACGCTACCATGTTAGTGTCCCGTCTACCAAATTGCTGGTCAATCCACTCTATTTAGAGCCGGAGAAACAGTCAAATTTCCGACTGCTGTGCACCCGCAGGCTCTGTAGGTGCAACCCCTACATCAACGGGAGGGGTGTAGCTTGGTCAATATGATTGGGGGGTGGGGGGGAGGTGAGCTCCAGATTTCCCGCCAGCCACAGTGGGATATCTTATTGAAACACATTATATGAGAAGGATGGACATGACGGTGACTTGGAGGGCAGTGTAAAATGGGAGAGGAGGGTGGATTGTTAGTGGCACTTAAAACAAAAATTTTCAAACTAATCAACATTTTTAAGGCCTTCAAAACAGAGATGAGAGAGCCTGTGTGCGTGTGTGTGTGGAGGGGGAGGGGTGTTGGTGTGTGTGTGTGTGTGTGTGTGTGTGTCAATGTGAGCATGTAAAACTCCAAGGTGAAATCCGTCAGACACTTCATCATACCATCATTGAAAGCACTTGGACCCAACTATTTACTAAAAAATACATTTTTTAAGGTGGATTTAACACCCCCTTGAAGCTACGCCCCTGATCAACGGCCCAATGGAGTTTGGGCTATCAGTTTAAGTACATCACACCATTTGCCCTATTTAGAGTGAATGGCCGAATAAATTTTTTTTCTGTTCTGGACCTCCAGGGAAAGCCTGGTGGTCTAGAACCACACTTCAGTAAAAAAAACTTCCAGGGTGTCAAGGTCTTATTATTTGTTTTTTCAAAAACAATATTTCATTTTGAGAGGTTTTATATTAGTAAAATGGCTTGCTTGTGGCTCTTCTGAAAGCATAGATACTTCTGCAGAATGTATAACGTTACTAACACATACATTACCATGCAGTAGGTTACAACGCGGACGTTACATCGTCCGCGTTGTTACAACGCATGGCATTATATCGCAAGTCGTTCCTACGACTTGCACTAGATGGTGCGCTGGACTTAGGAATAGTAACAGTGGGGAATGTGTTGGATTTAAAATCCAACACATTCCTTGGTGTTGCGCGCCATCTAGCGCAAGTCGTAGAAACGACTTGCGATGTAATGCCATGCGTGGTAACAACGCGGACGATGTAACGTCCACGTTGTTACCTACCTGCGTGGTATTGACAGCGTTATAAACGCTGTTTCCCACTTCTGCAGGGTCTGTAGAGATCTCTAAATTTGGTGGACATTAGTCCAGCCACGGTTGTGAAGGTAATACCCTCCACCCAACTAATGGACGGCGGTGTGCCCGCCAAACTCCAAACCAGTCCCATAGTCCATAACTTGACAGTGTGAAAGAACCGTGCAGATTTTCCCAAGTAAAACTATTGATCAAACTTTGCTTAAACACAATAAAGTTGCAGAATCCAGGAACTGCATGAATATTGTTTTTCCAGAAATGTGATACTACGGAAATTCTACAAAATTATTGCCATATTGAAATTTTGAGCATTGGTAAATATAATTAATTGGCCACAGAGAAATGACGCAACATTCCACATCTAAATTGTATTGAAGCAGATGACGTCAAAAGCAGCATGAAAAAAATCTCACAAGCGTGCGGTCCAAAATGGAACAAATGCCTGAGTAAGCGATATTCAATGTTAATGTAAACAATATAAGGACAAGGCTGGTCCATTATTAATACCTTTGCTAGGCAGTCGTCCAATAAGAGGCAGTTATTAAAAAACCCGAGGAGGAGATATTGACGTTTTTAACGCACTTAATCCTCGAGCACAAGCTATGAACTTCCATTCTTAACGCGGTATTTACATACGCAATCACTTGATGAAGCGCCAAAAATTAGAGCAGATGGGTCATCTTTTTACTCGTTTACCCGTGTGGTTTAAAGTGATATGTGAGAAAAGTGCCCTCTGCTGTTTAAAGTGTGAATTGTTAGAAATGTATTGGTTACGCTTACTAAAAGGGAGAAAAATATTGTTTCAAGTTGCAAATAAGGCATGACGGTTGATGGTGACTCAAGGACATTTCTTTGTATACGGGATTACGCGAGTGTGTATGAAATTTAGTTTCGCATGGATACAGGAATTACATTAATTTTCTCACTTTTGGGGTTAGAATGATTATACCAGCAGAGAAAACAGCTGTATAATCACAAACCCGCCAATTGAGTTCAAAACCATTATCCACTGGGGCTTCATTCCGATGAGCATGGTGACACCATGAGGCAATATCGCCTGTGGTGCGGTATTACGTCCCCATTCCAAGTTTGGGGATTTTGCGTCATAGAAAAATGTTCCCCATGTTTTGCCTTCTTTCTAAATGTAAAACTCAGACTCATCAGTTTCTCCTGCACACATTTGGCTGGGTTTACCTTCTGAAATTTATGTTTGTAATAGCATCCAGTCTGTGCTGTATTTACACACTAGGGGCCACATTTCCTAAAGGCTGCACACTCCTCCCTTTTTGCTTGGCGTGCCCGGAATGGATCATTCATGGCAGTGGTGCTGGAAAAATTTACAAAGTAGGCATGCTGCCATTAAGGGAAGTCATAGAGATTGTGAAAAATCCAAGCATCAATCTTAAAACAAGTGTATCAAATGTTCCCACACCCATTCACCCAGAGAGTGGTAAGAGTGTAGTAAGTAGCCACGGGTGCATATATAGGCACTAATATGGTGTCACACTGTCATTTAGAGTCAGACCATCTATTTAAATGGCCCCGAAATTTGCATAGACATGCAGTTTCACTAATAAAACTATATTGTGTACAAACGATAATGTGTAGAAATCGTGTTGCACCGAATATTTATCATTTGTGCATCACCAAGAAAAGTGTCTTGATTTGTTTTGATCCTATTAAAATCTTTGTTTCCATAACACTTCAAAGTTAAAAAAAAGTAAAAATGTGCTCCATGTGTGATTTTCTCATTGTTGATATACTTTGAATGTGTATAGTTCATTTACAAGTATTTAAATGTTGCTGTGTGTTAGAAAAAAAACCTACATCCAACAGCCTTTCCTTTCACTCCAACACCCCAGCAAGAAATTCACCTAAGCCACCTTTACACAATCCTTCTATTTGCAGTCAGAAAAACAAAAGTAAACTCCAGTTTCCTTGTTAAAAGAATAAGCAGAAATTTGTCAGCAGACATAGCCTGACATTTGACCTTAGTCTTTGAAAGCGTGACACATAAACACAACATTTAAAGGTGTTGTTAGACCTGTCAACCTTAGCGAAATCTTACCCCAAACGTTTTGCCTTCCTCCCCCATTTTTGCTGACCTTGTTTTTGCTGGCCTTAGGACTATGAGCACTTTATCAATGCTAACCAGTGCTAAAGTGCATGTGCTCTCAGTCCTTAAAACATGGTAACATTGGCATATAATTAAACATAAAACCCTTGGAACCAAGGATCAAGAGCCTGGCTTGTCAGTGAATAGTATTCACAACACTCATTGGAGTTGGAATAGCTTTGATAAGCTGAAGAAAGAAAAAATATTTTTCTTTCTTGTGTCCCCTCACTCACCAGGGTTTCCCCACGGTGACATGCTTCATCATTGGGGCCATCCCAGCCCTCTACGGACTGGGGCGTGCTGCGACTTGCGAACTACGTAGGAGCACTTTAAGTTATGGACTATGTGTGGTGCTAGGTGTATTGTGAAGTGGAGTGGTATGTGTGAAGTGGATTAAAACTACCTGCCTAGTGAGCTATAAATGATTTATTCTTGCTCCTGGGTGGTATATTAAAAACAGGGTTCTAGGGATCCTACTAACAATGAGTTAGGTGTTCTTAGCAGTTTCTGTCAACATGTTTCGAGCTTCCCCAAGCTCTTCTTCAGGACTACGCAGGGACCAGCCCTTTGTTCGCCACTCCTAAATGTGCTCAAGTGAGATACTAAAAAGACAAATATTATTTTGAATGCTGCAAGAATAAGGCATGTATTAGTACATACGCTAGTATTGATCACTTAGTATCTGTAAGAGAAAGAAAACACTGTGTGGTTATGGGGGTGCATGCCCCCACGATATAATGACATATTTCAACATACACCATCCACAGATTTGGATTATCTGTGCTTATCAGTCCATGCGATAATGCGATAAAAAACGGGCCTGATGCCATGTGATTAAGAACCATCTGTCCTAACAAACTGTCATTCGCACTCAGTGTTTTGACATACATACACCACACAAATAAGTGAGACAGACCATTACGTACATGTAAAGAGACCTAACTAGGCCCCCTTGGTCGTGGAGTGTTGTTCGTATACCCTTCCAATCTAGGGGAAGAAATCGGGACAAAAAATTGCCATTTAGTGTTCGGCAATGCTAAGGAGTAAAAGTGCCGCGATGTCAATATCTGGTGGTACTGCCAAATAATACTTCGTAATTAAGGTAAGGGTCGCTGTTGTCCGCCCCCGCTATAGGGATGGAAACAACCTCCTTGGAGTACGGGATAGCTCGGGTTGGTGACCTACACTGCAACCTCCGGACCGCATCTTGAGAAGCGTGCGTCCGGGGGTTGGTTAAATGCTGCTACTTCCGCGTTGTCATTGCGATTGCGTCTGGACCGTGGAAGACCTTCTTACTGTGCGGGAAGGCGCATATTGTCGGCCATCTTGGGGGAATTATTTACAAAACGAGACCTATGTAAAATACGTGTAGGAAGCTCCGTTGTCAACAAAAATTATTTATCAGTGCACAGCTACATGTACATGTCCCGTAAAACTAATTAAAGCTTATAAAGATTTATTAGAGTGTCGGGGTGCCAACCATGTAGAGGTCATTCTAATAAAGGCAAGGGGCCATCTATGAGGGGTGTATGGCCTATTGAGAGTCAAAGGGTCTTGGGGGTAGGTCCTACTCACTATCCCTAAACATTCAGGGAAAACGCCTGTGGGGGCCATTTTGGAAGGGTCATGTGTATTCATAGTCGCATTAAGAATCATAGGTGCTATTTTTGGAAATTCTCATTACCCCGGGTTTTTTTCAATGAGGCGACATATTATGTTAAGATATACATCCTGGTAAATTGTCCTCCCCACATTACCATTGGTTGACAACACCAAGAAAAATGGTGCTATTCAGTGTGCTAAGGGTCACATTCAAGCGCACATAACATTGTTCAAGCATCAAGTCCGAATGGTCGGATTCTCATGATGTGAGTTGCCCACATGGTATGTCATCGTTGACACCTTGGGTATCGGAGCGCAACTTAAAGACCCAGCGTTGTTCCTTCTCAAGGAGTTTCTTATCCATATGTGTTTGTTTTACACAGATTCTAAAACAACCCACCTCATATCATTTGGTGTGTGTAATTTTTCAAGGAAATGTGTCGTCATTTTGGTATTGGCACGTTTGCACCTGATGTTACTCCGGTGCTCAGTAATGCGTGTGCTGACCTTCCTTGTAGTCATACCTACGTAGTGTAAGTTACAAGTGCAAGTGATCATATAGACCACTCCTTTTGTGTTGCAATTGGAAAAAGACCTAAGGTCCCATATCAAGCCATTATTGCAGTGGACTTGTTTCGTCGCTGTAGTCAGGTGGCAGACGCTGCAGTTTGTATAGGGGTAATGGCCTGCAGGGAGTGGGTGTAGGAGGCGAGCTGCGCCCACAGAGCCCTGTGGTTCTCTTGGTCGTGTGTGGACCACAACATTTCTCAAATTTTTGCCCTTACGATGGCTGAAGATTGGTTTTTCGAAATTCAAGTCCCCACTATTAAGCGTTCTCCAGTGTCTTTTCACTATTTTCGCTACTTGGTCAGAGGCCACACTGTAAGTCGTGATGCAGATTGGTCGTTTTGTGGTGTTTTCCTCAATGATCTTGGGTTCTAGAAGTGCTTCATGGTTATTATTAGAAGCCCTCTTCTTTGCTTTTTGCACGATATGTCTGGGGTAGTTTCTGAGGAGATTTTCGCTCAGGTCCTTGGCCTGGACATTGAAGTCTCTTTTTTCAGAACAGTTACGTCTAAGACGTAAAAATTGCCCAAAGGGTAAATTCTCCCTTAGTTGTCTGGGGTGGAAACTGTCGAATCTGAGAAGACAGTTCCTTGCTGTGGGTATGAAATGTGTGGTTGTGGTGAGTCTGCCTTCCTGTGCTTGTATATTAAGGTCTAAAAAAACAGGTGGGATCTACTCATTGATGATGTAAATTTTAAGAAAGGTTCTTGTAAGTTAAGCCACTGTAGGAAAAACGTGACTCCTTTCTCATCACCCTCCCAAATCAGTAGCACGTCATCAATGTATCGTTTCTATAGTTGGACGTGGCTCAAGTGGGGGTTGTCAGGATGTAGGATCTTCTGTCTCTATAGGTGGTGGACGTACAATCCCGCCACGCTCAGCGCGAAAGTACTCCCCATGCTCATACCATGCTTCTGGCGGTACAGATTGTTTTGAAATTGGAAAAAAAAATTGGTTCGAGGAATTATGGGAATACCACACCCCAGACATGTGGTCCTTGAATGCTGTCGCCTTGCATTAACCGGAAAAAAAATCAAATTTCAAAACAATCTGTACTGCCAGAAGCATGGCACGAGCATTGGGAGTACTTTCGCACTGAGCGTGGCAGGATTGTACGTCCACCACCTAGAGAGACAGAAGATCCTACATCCTTACAACACCCACTTGAGCCACGTCCAACTATGGAAACGATACATAGATGACGTGCTACTGATTTGGGAGGGTGATGAGAATGGAGTCACGCTTTTCCTACAGTGGCTTAACTTACAAGACCCTTTCTTAAAATTTACATCATCAATGAGTATATCCAACCTGTTTTTTTTAGACCTTAATATACAAGTACAGGAAGGCAGACTCACCACAACCACACATTTCAAACCCACAGCAAGGAACTGTCTTCTCAGATTCGACAGTTTCCACCCCAGACAACTAAGGGAGAATTTACCCTTTGGGCAATTTTTACGTCTTAGACGTAACTGTTCTGAAAAAAGAGACTTCAATGTCCAGGCCAAGGAGCTGAGCAAAAAACTCCTCCTCAGAAACTACCCTAGACATATCGTGCAAAAAGCAAAGAAGAGGGCTTCTAATAATAACCGTGAAGCACTTCTAGAAACCAAGATCATAGATGAAAACACCAAAACACCAAAAAACGACCAATCTGCATAACAACTTACAATGTGGCCTGTGACCAAGTAGCGAAAATTGTGAAAAGACACTGGAGAACGCTTAATAGTGGGGAATTGAATTTCGAAAAAAAACAATGTTCAGCCATCGTAAGGGCAAAACTTTGAGAAATGTTGTGGACCCCACACGACCAAGAGAACCACAGGGCTCTGTGGGCGCAGCTCGCCTCCTGCACCCCCTCCCTGCAGGCCATTACCCCTGCACAAACTGCAGCGTCTGCCACCTGACTACAGCAACGAAACAAGTCCACTGCAACAATGGCTTGATATGGGACCTTAGGTCTTTTTCCAATTACAACACAACAGGAGTGGTCTATATGATTACTTGCACTTGTAACTTACACTACGTAGGTATGACTACAATGAAGGTCAGCACACGCATTACTGAGCACCGGAGTAACATCAGTTGCAAACGTACCAATACCAAAATGACGACACATTTCCTTGAAAAATTACACACACCAAATGATATGAGGTGGGTTGTTTTAGAAACTGTGCAGAACCAAACACATATGGATAAGAAACTCTTTGGGAAGGAACAACGCTGGGTCTTTAAGTTGCGCTCCGATACCCAAGGTCTCAACAATGACATACCATGGGGGCAACTCATATCATAAGAATCCGACCATTCGGACTAGATGCTTGAACAATGTTATGTGCGCTTGAATGTGACCCTTAGCACACTGAATAGCACCATTTTTCTTGGTGTTGTCAACCAATGGTAATGTGGGGAGGACAATTTACCAGGATTTATATCTTAACATAATATGTCCCCTCATTGAAAAAACCCCCGGGTAATGAGAATTTCCAAAAATAGCACCTATGATTCTTAATGCGACTATGAATACACATGACCCTTCCAATATGGCCCCCACAGGCGTTTTCCATGAATGTTTAGGGATAGTGAGTAGGACCTACCCCCAAGACCCTTTGACTCTCAATAGGCCATACACCCCTCATAGATGGCCCCTTGCCTTTATTAGAACGACCTCTACGTGGTCGGCACCACGGCACGCTAATAAATCTTTATAAGCTTTAATTAGTTTTACGGGACATGTACATGTAGCTGAGCACTGATAAATCATTTTTGTTGACAACGGAGCTTCCTAGACGTATTTTACGTAGGTCTCGTTTTGTAAATAATTCCCCCATGATGGCCGACAATATGCGCCTTCCCGCACAGTAAGAAGGTCTTCCACGGCCCAGACGCAATCGCAATGACAACGCGGAAGTGGCAGCATTTAACCAACCCCCGGACGCACGCTTCTCAAGATGAGGTCCGGAGGTTGCAGTGTAGGTCACCAAGCTGAGCTATCCCGTACTCCAAGTAAGTGGTTTCCATCCCTATAGGTCCCGACCGGGAGCGGACAACAGCGACCCTTACCTTAATTACGAAGTATTTTTTGGCAGTACCACCAGACATTGACATTGCGGCACTTTTACTCCTTAGCATTGCCGAACACTAAACGGCAATTTTTTGTCTCGATTTCTTCCCCTAGATTGGAAGGGATGCGAACAACACTCTGCGACCAAGGGGGCCTAGTTAGGTCTCTTTACATGTACGTAATGGTCTGTCTCACTTATTTGTGTGGTGTATGTATGTTAAAACACTGAGTGCGAATGACAGTTTGTTAGGACACAAGGTTTTTAATCACATGGCATTAGGCCAGTTTTTTATCGCATTATCACATGGACTGATAAGCACAGCTAATCCAAATCTGTGGATGGTGTATGTTGAAATATGTCATTATATCGTGGGGGCATGCACCCCCATAACCATACAGTGTTTTCTTTCTCTTACAGATACTACGTGATCAATACTAGCATATGTACTAATGCATTCCATATTCTTGCAGCATTCAAAATAATATTTGTCTTTTTAGTATCTCACTTGAGCACGTTTAGGAGTAGCGAACAAAGGGCTGGCCCCTGTGTACTCCTGATGCAGAGCTTGGGGAAGCTCGAAACATGTTGACAGAAACTGCTAGGCACACCTAACTCATTGTTAGTAGGATCCCTAGAACCCCGTTTTTAATGTACCACCCAGGAGCAAGAATAAATCATTTATAGCTCATTAGGCAGATAGTTTTAATCCACTTCACACATACCACTCCACTTCACAATACACCTTGCACCACACATAGTCCATAACTGAAAGTGCTCCTAAGTAGTTCGCAAGTCGCAGCACGCCCCAGACGGTAGAGGGCTGGGATGGCCGAATGATGAAGCATGTCACTGTGGGGAAATCCTGGTGAGTGAGGGGACACAAGAAAGAAAAATCTTTTTTCTTTCTTCAGCTTATCAAAGCTATTCCAACTCTAATGAGTGTTGTGAATACTATTCACTGACAAGCCAGGCTCTAGATCCTTGGTTCCAAGGGTTTTATGTTTAATTATAATTTGAGGAGGGTGAGCCTGGTTCTTTTTCCTCTTCCTCCCTCTTTCTGAAATATATACACAATTGACATATTTATTTTACTTGTAAGTCCCTAGTAGACAGCTACTACATATGCCCAGGGCCTGTAAATTAAATTATACTAGTGGCCTGCAGCACTCGTTGCCCCACCTACTTAAGTAGCCCTTTATGTATAGGACAGACCTGCCCTTTCAGCCTGTGTGTACAATTTTTAACTGCCATTTCGACCTGGCAATATAAAGCTTTTACCAGGTCCAAACCTTCCTTTTTAATACATATTAATCTCCTCTATAGTGAGCCCTGGACAGCCCAGAAGGCAGAGTGTTTTGTATTTATAAAGTTGTACATGTACTTTTAAATTGTACATGTCCTGGTAGTGACAAACATTTAAATTCATTTTTTACTACTGTAGGTCTCACTCTCCCATAGACTAACATCGGAGTTACCTTATTACATCTAATAAGCTGTAATTTCCAAATGGGAGCAGCTGACCAGTTTATGTTTGGTGTCTTTCAAAATGTAATGAAAAGTCCTAACATATGGTGAAGTTGGGTTTTAAATTACAATTATGAAAATGCTCCTGCCTTAGCTATTTAGCGCCAGTAACCTGTCTCTGATCACATGACTGGGTGTAGCAGAACAGAAAGGTGGGAAAAGATGCAGCTGGGGGTAGATTAGGGGAAGAGCCAGGTCTTGACTACCTTCCTAAACACCCTATGGTCTAGTAGGTTCCTGATGGTACTAGGGAGAGCATTCCAGAGAGACGCAGCTAGAGCCTGGAAAGAGCGACCACCCCACGTGCTCTTCTAACACAGGGGTGCATACCAAAAGTTGGTGTGATGAGCGGAGGTCACGTTATGATTTATGGGGGGTGAGAAGGCTAATTAGAAGTGGGGAGGCCTGGCATGAAAAATTCTGTGAACAATGCACAGAGATTTGAATATAATTATTTTTTCAACCGGGAGCCAGTGTAATTTCTGTATGTATTTGGATGTAGAGCAAGACTGCGGGAGGGCAAAAATGAAGGGAGCAGCGGCGTTTTGCATACTCTGTAATCTGGTAATGCCAGACGTGTTGGCACCCAGATAGAAAGTGTTATAATTGTCCAGACTAGAAAGGATGTTGGACTGGATGATAACTTGACGAGTGTGAAGATCAAAGAACCCGAGAGGTGGCCTCAGACCGCGTAAGAGACCAAAGCAGCTGCCTGCCACTAGTTTTGTCTGAGCTTGAAAGGTGAGTGCGCTGTCCAGCCAAAAGCCCAGCTTTCTTATGGTATCTTTTGGAGTAGAAGAGATCCCCAGGGCCGAGGGCCACCATTGGTTGTTCCAGAGGTGTGTTTCCTTACACACCAGTAAGAACTCCGATTTACTAGTGTTAAGTTGCAAACAGTTAAACGTCATCCATTCAGCAATGGCCATCATGTCATCGCGGAACTTGGTGACATGCTGATCAGAGGTGTTGGATAGTGAGATGACAAGCTGAGTGTCATCAGCATATGAGACAATAGAAAGGCCTCGACTTCTAGCCAATTCCACCAGGGGCTAGACATAGATATTAAATAATGTCAGACTCAGGGCAGAGCCCTGGGGAATCCCGTGGGTGACAAGCTGCCTCTGGGAGCCATGGGGGGGAGATGACTTGAAAGGATCTGTCAGCTTAAAAAGACACAAACCAGTCAAGAACCGCGACTCCTAGGCCAATCTCCTGAAGGCGGTGCAGCAGGATTTTGTGTGATACCATGTCAAACGCGGCACTAAGATCGAGGAGAATCAAGGCGGAGGTACAGGCCCTCATCCAAAGTGCACCGCAGTTGTTCAGTCACAGCCAAAAAAGCGGATTCAGTGCTGTGACCAGGCCTAAAACCATTCTGTGTCGGGTCTAGAATGTTATTAGCCTCTATAAATTTAGTAAGGATAGAGTTGATGCAAGATTCTGTGATTTTGGCAGCAAAAGGAAGAAGAGAGATTGGACGCAAACGTTTAGGTTTGGAGGCGTCTAGCCTAGGCTTTTTTAAGGATGACCTTGGCATGTTTCCATGATATGGGAACAGTGCCAGAGGTTAAGAACAGATTTATTAATTCACACGTTATCAAAAGACAATGGTCCTGAACCTATGAATTTCAAACCTTAAATATTTTAGTAACTTTTCATTTACTTCCAAGGAGCACCCACAACACAGTATGCTCTGTACCAAAAAAATTTTTAGTACCACAAGATTAACATAAAGCCACGGTTAGGAGAAAACATTTTAATTTCGTTCTCCATTTCTTACAACAAACATTTTTATAGAAAATATTTTTGTATACATCATCAAAAAATTGAATCAATAAAAACAGAGTGGTTGCCTAAACGAAGAAAAGGAGTGCAAGATAGGCAGTGCTCAAGAAAGTAAAGTGAGTGATCCGAAAGACGAGATCATAGAGGTGCTCAAAAAGTCATAATATTAAACACAACAATATCCAACATGTATATTGTATTTTGAAACCTGGCCAAATAATACGGTCAAAAAAACATGTTATTGCAACTAGGCATATCAGTCCTAGAGTTATTTAGCACTATATACAATATTGGTTGGTCCAAGGTTTACTACAAATGACGTCGACGTTTCGACTCGTCTTATGCCCATACGGAGATTTGAACCTGGGGAGTGCGAGTCTTCATCAGGACGAAGAAAATACAAAGGCAACCAAGGGATAAGGATAACCCTAAAAAGATTGATAGAGAGAATTACTAACCGTGGTCCTAAAAATTCAAATGGAAATTAATATTAAAAACCTATCTGACTACCCAAGTGGTAAAGACATTGCTCTTACCCTACTGGTTGGGAAATACGGATAGGTGATGGTCTCAATTCCAAAACATGGCTAATGCAATCCTTATTGGTGATTGATAGCACAGTATCACATAGATGATACCTATAATAGAGGGAAAACAAAAAATCTCCTTCAGACTGAGGTAGGAAATAATTCCGTCCTCAAGTGAGAATAATTAATTACAATGTCTTACCCTGCTGATTGATTAATGTCGCTAGCCAGGTGACAAATTCCTCACTGTTGAAATATGTCCGGAGTGGTACACATTCGGTACCTGTTAAATCAAATAATAGCATATACTTCAGACCCCATCCAGCTTATATATTAAGAAAAAATTCAATGCCCCAGGAGTGTAATTACCTGGTCGAGAGAAAAGGAGGGGTGGGGGTTTTTGTTTCTTTTTCTTTTAGTGAGGAGGCTCACATCGTTTGCTCCACATTATATGTACAATTTCACTCCCCCGTAGTCTTTGGCAAGCTAGTGGATAATACCACACAATTACGATCCTCCAAAACGGGGTCGGTGAAGCTCCTCAATATTACACCGGTAGCTGTGGGGAAAACAGGAAAATAATCCTACTAAGTAAAGATCAGAGAGCACTACAGTTGGTAAAGGCTGGGCGGAGAAGGACACCATCGTGTCAACTTACCCCCAGCCGACTCGAGTACTTCCAGCTGAAAAACGATCCCGACGGCAAAACCTGAGGGAATAGCGATGCGGTTCCGCATTCGCGTGTTTTTACCATGAGTCTCTCTGTTCTATGAACATAGAAAGAGGACTCGAGTGCCGGTGTAACAGCAACGCGTTTGTCTTGCCCCGGGTAGTGTTTACCGGCTATTTCGAGTCCAAATAGGTTGAAATATTTATGTGTCCTACTTCAATGGTAATTAACGACCCATTTCATGCATTAAAAAACATTTCTTTTATGCGATGAAAAAATTATTAAAAAATTATCAATCACCATTTATAGTCCACTAGATGTTGTGAAAAATTCCCCAATTCGCTATACAAATAAGTTTACTTGGTTTATGATCTGTGAAGCTCCGCGTGGGAAACTATAGGGACAGTGTGAAATCAATCCCTACTCCACAATGAACATCAAAAAAGGACTACTGCATGGACAAATTCAATGAGCCAGTGAGAACAACCACATTGCAGACGTTACATTATTGGTGACACCCAATTAACATAGTCAAAAATTACAATAAATCAAAGTATTAATTGGAACATATTTAACACAGTTCTAGGTACAAGATGATTTAAAACAGTAAAGACAATATCTAGGCCAGCTGTAAAAAGGAAGATGGTATGCATATAGACATCATGTACTGTTTTTTAGCCCTCTATTCAGTAAATTATCCATAATGTATCGACACAAAAAATAATGTCTGAGCATAATCATGAACCCAGTAGGGCGACTTGTTTATTCATCTCCTCAAGTTCGTTAAGCCCCGAGTTCACAGTGTTGAGAGTATATATCCATTTACACTCCCTTCTATTAAGGATATTGTGCAGATCCCCGCCTCGTTGGTTCTCTGTGATTTTTTCTATCACCCACCATCTCATGCTGTGGTCTGGGTGTTCAAATCTACTGAAATGGTCCACCAAAGGGGCCCCCTGTACTTTACAACGAACCCTGCTCATATGTTGTAAAATTCGACATTTTATTTTCTGCGTGATTTGACCCACATACAAAAAGCCACATGGGCATCTGATTGCATAGATTACCCAGGAGGTGTTACAATTAGTATGTATTTTTAGTTTGTATGTATGGTCATTGTGACAAAATTCATTTCCCTCTATTGTGAGTGCACAGGCTTTACACGACCCACACTTCCTATGTCCAACAATTGTGGGAGCACCCCACAATGTAGGTTGACTGAAACATTGTTTCTTTGGTAACAGAGATTTCACCAAGTGATCACGTATATTCATCCCTTTACGGAACGCATGCAATGGAGGTGGTGTCCCTCCAATTTCATCACTGATTAAATGCCAGTGTCGATTCACACACTTTTTGATAGCATTGCTTTTAGTGTTAAAGGTTGTCACACAGACCAACCTTTCTTCTTTTTGTTTTTGTTTGGTACAGAGTGAAGGCTCCCGATGGTTATGCCATGCCCGTTTTTTTTGCTTTTTTTAGGAGTCTGGTAGGGTACCCCCGTTCCCCCAATCTCACCATTAAAGCAGCTGATTCCTCCAGGTAATGTATAGCGAATTGGGGAATTTTTCACAACATCTAGTGGACTATAAATGGTGATTGATAATTTTTTAATAATTTTTTCATCGCATAAAAGAAATGTTTTTTAATGCGTGAAATGGGTCGTTAATTACCATTGAAGTAGGACACATAAATATTTCAACCTATTTGGACTCGAAATAGCCGGTAAACACTACCCGGGGCAAGACAAACGCGTTGCTGTTACACCGGCACTCGAGTCCTCTTTCTATGTTCATAGAACAGAGAGACTCATGGTAAAAACACGCGAATGCGGAACCGCATCGCTATTCCCTCAGGTTTTGCCGTCGGGATCGTTTTTCAGCTGGAAGTACTCGAGTCGGCTGGGGGTAAGTTGACACGATGGTGTCCTTCTCCGCCCAGCCTTTACCAACTGTAGTGCTCTCTGATCTTTACTTAGTAGGATTATTTTCCTGTTTTCCCCACAGCTACCGGTGTAATATTGAGGAGCTTCACCGACCCCGTTTTGGAGGATCGTAATTGTGTGGTATTATCCACTAGCTTGCCAAAGACTACGGGGGAGTGAAATTGTACATATAATGTGGAGCAAACGATGTGAGCCTCCTCACTAAAAGAAAAAGAAACAAAAACCCCCACCCCTCCTTTTCTCTCGACCAGGTAATTACACTCCTGGGGCATTGAATTTTTTCTTAATATATAAGCTGGATGGGGTCTGAAGTATATGCTATTATTTGATTTAACAGGTACCGAATGTGTACCACTCCGGACATATTTCAACAGTGAGGAATTTGTCACCTGGCTAGCGACATTAATCAATCAGCAGGGTAAGACATTGTAATTAATTATTCTCACTTGAGGACGGAATTATTTCCTACCTCAGTCTGAAGGAGATTTTTTGTTTTCCCTCTATTATAGGTATCATCTATGTGATACTGTGCTATCAATCACCAATAAGGATTGCATTAGCCATGTTTTGGAATTGAGACCATCACCTATCCGTATTTCCCAACCAGTAGGGTAAGAGCAATGTCTTTACCACTTGGGTAGTCAGATAGGTTTTTAATATTAATTTCCATTTGAATTTTTAGGACCACGGTTAGTAATTCTCTCTATCAATCTTTTTAGGGTTATCCTTATCCCTTGGTTGCCTTTGTATTTTCTTCGTCCTGATGAAGACTCGCACTCCCCAGGTTCAAATCTCCGTATGGGCATAAGACGAGTCGAAACGTCGACGTCATTTGTAGTAAACCTTGGACCAACCAATATTGTATATAGTGCTAAATAACTCTAGGACTGATATGCCTAGTTGCAATAACATGTTTTTTTGACCGTATTATTTGGCCAGGTTTCAAAATACAATATACATGTTGGATATTGTTGTGTTTAATATTATGACTTTTTGAGCACCTCTATGATCTCGTCTTTCGGATCACTCACTTTACTTTCTTGAGCACGGCCTATCTTGCACTCCTTTTCTTCGTTTAGGCAACCACTCTGTTTTTATTGATTCAATTTTTTGATGATGTATATAAAAATATTTTCTATAAAAATGTTTGTTGTAAGAAATGGAGAACGAAATTAAAATGTTTTCTCCTAACCGTGGCTTTATGTTAATCTTGTGGTACTAACATTTTTTTTGGTACAGAGCATACTGTGTTGTGGGTGCTCCTTGGAAGTAAATGAAAAGTTACTAAAATATTTAAGGTTTGAAATTCATAGGTTCAGGACCATTGTCTTTTGATAACATTATATACCCAGGTCCATGCCTTAGGGTGACCCCATTTTTTCTTAATGGTTATTAATTCACACAGCATGGGTAAGAGTAAGGGTAAAAATGGTCAAATCTGATCAGGTTTATAAAGATCTGCTGGGGATTCTGATTTGATTTTATGGCACAGGATCCCTAGTGTCTCACAAGATAAGTCAGGGAAGCAGGATAAAAGTGTGCCTGGACCGCTGGTAAAAACAGTGCACTTTATGCTATTGGTAATGGTCGGGAAGGATTCGTAAATCTCTTCAAATTTATTAACAAAAAAGGTAGCTAGAGCTTCACATTGTGAGTTGGAGGGAGTGGTCGAGGCCCTTGCTGATGGTGGGTTTTTAATGTCATTAAGCAGAGAGAAGATGCTTTTGGCTGGATTATTACTGCACTTGTTTCTGCAATATAGTCTTCCCGTGTATTCCGGATCAGTTTTTGATAAGTTTTGATGGCGCAATGATATTGAGTTTTAAGGGCAGGGTCATATTTGCATCTCCAATCCCGTTC
Organism: Lissotriton helveticus; assembly: GCF_964261635.1. Taxonomy (NCBI): domain Eukaryota; kingdom Metazoa; phylum Chordata; class Amphibia; order Caudata; family Salamandridae; genus Lissotriton; species Lissotriton helveticus. The sequence goes on from NC_136072.1 coordinate 191,246,984, forward strand.
AAGAATTTTGCAGTCTTTCTTCATCAGGGACAATTTCTCATTAAAACAGGGATTGGTATGGGTTCTGCAAAGTGATGTAAGTTAGGCAGGAATGTATTTATCAAGAGCCTGCAGAAGGCACTTGTGGACACATCTATCAGCTGGCTCGACGTCAACAGGCAATTTGGGTGTTTGAGAACTTAAGGTGTCCCTGAGAAGATTAGTATTAAGCTTATGCCAAGGATGTTTTAGCAAAGGCTCAGGGTCAATAGTGGCTGATACTCGTAAAGAAGTGCAATTGAGATGAGAAAATCATCAGTCCACGCCATGGGGAGAGAGGGTAGGGCTCTGAGGGTAGATATGTTGGATAATACTGGGTTGAGAAGATGTCCTGCCGGGTGAGTGGAGCCAGAAACAAACTGCAGTAATTGAGAGGCAGCAAGATCTGCTAGTAAATCTGCCATTTCGCAGTTGAGGTGATCCTCAAGATGAAGATTGAGATCTCCTCAAATAGTGAAATTGGCAGATTTAGCGGCCAAGATAGAGACCAAGTTGATGAGGGAGTCCTTAAACATTCTTGGTGGTCCGGAGGATGATAAATAAGTAGTCCCGTCAAGGTAAAGTTGTGATTGACAGAGATTTTGAAGAGACCACTTTCACTGGCCGTGATAGGTTCTTTGGTCAGACTGCAGGTGCAAATTATTGCTATCCCTCCTACTCTGCGGTCCTCTCTGTTCAGTGCTTTTATTAAATTGCCCTGGGGAAGTGCTAACAGGGATTCAGCCACACTGGTGGGGGTGAACCATGTGTCTGTGAGAAACAGAAAGTCTGGTTCTTCTGATTGGATCAAGTCCAATACATCAGCGTTGTGTTTAACTAAGGACTGGCAGATAAGGCAAAAAATGTTAAGACTCTGAGAGGGGGGTTTAGCAGCAAGGCCTTCACCTCTAACAGTATGCCGGCATTGATTACAGTGAGGCAGCCCCTCAACAAGAGGGCCTGCCTGGTTGATGCAAGGGTTCCAACTAGTTCTAAGTCAGAGAAGTTCATTAGAAGAATATGTCAGTCTATTTGACACCAAATGGGCAGAGTGCCTGGAACCTGGCGACGTCCAGGCACGGACGGACGCAGACGAGCTTGCCTTAGGCGCACCCACTGCGCGTCCATGCAGTGACCTTCTTGAAAAGGCCGGGGGCGCAACTGGGTCCTTCCCGCCTCGCATCTGATTGGGCAAGGCCACCCAATCAGTGCGGACTGTGTCACTGGCGGCAAAAAGGCTGAAAGTAAAGAGGGTGAGAGCGCTAAAGTGGGGAGTGCACAGAAGAGATGTTTAAAAGAAAACAGGGACTTAAAAACACTTAAAAAGGACCGTAGTTTAACACCACATAACACACTCACTCGCAATTTCAGTCGATTTCGCCTCAGCACCGCTATGAGATAATCCCAGCTCAAGGTGTCGAATGCCTTCTCGATGTCTAAGGATGCGACCCAAGGCCTCTCCGCCTCACCCTGCTCCCAGTCCAGCAGTGTAAACAGGCGTTGCAGATTCAAACCAGTGTTCTGTCCTGTTATAAAGCCATTTTGGTCTTCGTGGACCAACAAGGGAACTGCATTAATTCACCTGTATGCTAATAATTTCCAGTGGATTTTGTAGTCGACGTTCAACATCGACAGAGGACGATAGGAGGCCATTTGGAGAGGGTCGCGGCCTGGTTTTGGTAGAATCACTAGCGTTGCTTTCCTCAGTGTAGAAGGCAGCGCTCCTATCTCGAAGGTATCAGCATACACTTTGGCTAACCTAGGTGCAAGTTGTGCAGAAAAGGTGGAATAGAACTCTGATGGCTAACCGTCCATCCCTGGTGTTTTGCCAGTTGCCAGCTGCCCAATTGCGTCTGTGATCTCATCAAGCGCAATGGGATCTTTTAGGGCATCATAGTGGGCTGTTATGATCTGTGGAAATTGTACAACCATGAAGAAGTCCTAAAGAGAAGTGGGATCATGCATGTCTGGGGCCGCATACAATGCCATATTGTACTCATGAAAAGATTGGTTGATGGCTTCCTGTGTGTTGACTAGTGTTCCGGTGAGTGTGTATATAGCGCTGATGGGAGGTTGTGTGATGTCAGAGCACAATAGCCACGCGAGCAGCCTGCCTGCCGTATCACCTTCCCTGTGTCTGCATGCCAGGTATGTTTTATAGTCCAGTGTGAAGAGGTCATCCATTGTCCTTTTGTACGCCAGGCAAGCCTGGGCTAGAGCAGGGCCGATCTGGGGGGCGGTGGGGATGCGTTGCTCGGAGCTCTGTATCGCTAACTAATGGTTGTGAAGCAAAGTGGTCAGTGTTTTCCGGACGCCAAATGTTGCCTTGATAGCGTGTCCACAGAGGACAGCCTTAAAGGCGCCCCATTCCACTCCAGCTGAAGAGGCGGTCCCCTCGTTTACTGGGAAATAGGATTTGATGGAGTTTAGGAGGGTAGCCCGGTAGGATGAGTAGGCCAGCACGGCACTAGCAAGCTCCAAGTCGATATCTCTGGCGTCTCATGCCCCAGGACAATTTCAGTTGAAGCGGGGCATGATCGGAGAGCGCATGTGCTAAGAAGTCAGCTTGTAGTATGCTGTGGTGGGCTTTGTCCGAGCAGAGAAAAGCGTCTATCCGTGTATATAAATCAAGTAATGATGAATAGTGTGAGTAAGTGTGTATCTGGGGATGTAACCTATGCCATACATCATGTATGTGCATATTGGACACCCACTCCGTCACATGTTGTGCCAACTTAATGGATTGTGCCCTCGGTAGAGGGGGGCGAGAGCGGTCCAATTCAAGATCTTGCACCCCCATTAAAGTCCCCACCCCAATACATGGGGACCGTGGGAACCGTGAGCAGAGATGGTGTAAGTGTTTGAAGGAAGTAGGACTGGCCCGAGTTTGGGGCATAAAGGGACCCCAGTGGCATTGGGGCCCCATCCAGAAGGCCTTCCATAGTGACGAAGCGGCCCTGTATATCAACTCGGAAATGTGTGACCTGCAGTGGGGTTCCCGGTGCCACCCAAATGAGCGCTCCTCGGGCGTATCCCGAATGTGTAGTGCCTAGTATCTTACCCCTCCATCTTTTACAGAGCGAGGCAATTGTTTGTGTGGTGAGATGTGTCTCTTGCAACAGTGCAAATGTAATAACCAACAAAATTTCCCACTCCCAACATCCAGACCCAGGCCGGCTTGCCAACGGGCAATAGGCCATTCGCACTAAATTGTAATTCAAGAAAAGGACAAAAAGGAACAAAATACAATCAGCTACTTATCCCTCAGAGGGTGAGGGTGCAGCTGGGCCAGATGTCACCGCCGACTTGCCGCCTCTCTCAACTCAGCCCGGTAACATGTCCATACGCCCACAGCGTCATGCTTGGAGACACAAAGCCGCTGTATGTGCTCGAAATGTTCAGCCCAATGCATCTGCAGTCTGTGGGATGAAGGCCGGACCTACCCCCGATAGTGCCTCAAGCTACGAAGTTGAAAGAGGCAATGTTTGGTCCATAGTCGTGTCTGAGTCCGAGTCCAGTCTGGGAGAAGATGTAGGGTTGCCGATGTATTCCACCGTCTTTATAGCTTGTGCTCGCTCCTGAGCCAGTTGGGCTTGCGTTGGTCGGCAAAGTTGTCTCCTGCCTCGCCCCTTGTGGGGCTCCACCAATTTCCAGGTGAGTTGGGGGTCCGGCGAAGAGGCTGAAGGGCCGCACGTCAGGCACTGTTGCTCGATCCATGACCACGCCTCCTCAGAAGTGTTGCAAAACACTGTGCCTTCCTTGTAGCGGATACGGAGGTGCACCGGGTATTGCAAGGAGCATTTTATCTCATGATCTCTCAGACATGTTTTGACGTCCATGTAGGAGGATCGCTGGTGCTGCACCAACAGGGTGTAGTCCGGGTAGATGTGAATCGTGGAATTGTCGTCTTGCCACGGGCTCAGTGGCCTGCAAGATGTGATCTCGGTCCCGATAGTTGAAGAGTCTTGCCACCACTGGCCTGCGGAAGGCACCCGGGCTCCCCGGGACCCTATGCGCACACTCTATGGTGAAAAATTTCAAAATCTTCCCCTGCAGGATATCTGTCACCAACCATTCTTCCAAATATAGCTCCATATTGGGACCCTCCTTTCGTTCAGGAAGACCTACAATGCGTACATTATTCCGGCGTCAGCGCCCCTCCTGGTCCTCCACATGCGCTTTCAGGTAGTCCTCCTCCTGTTGGAGGGATTGAAGTTGGGTGGCCGTCTTGGATACCGTGGGGCGCAGCGACGCCAACGTGGATTCAGACTCCTCCACCCTTCCCTTCAGCTTCTTGTGGTCCTCCCTCAGATAACCCATAGCAGTACTCAAGGAGTCAATCTTCGTTCCCAGTGTAGTTTTAATATCCAGGATGGCTGCCAACAACTCATCAAATCTGTGTGAGTGATCTCTGCGATCCACTGGGATTGATGACTCAGGGTGCATCATGGTCTTCGCTTCAGGTGCGTCATGGTCTTCACGCCTGGCGGCGCTGGTTCCAGTTTCGGGGACTGTGTCTGAGGCTTCTCCGGTCTAGGCTTGCCCATCCTGGTGTCAGGCGTGAGCGGGGGTCTGGGTTGGAGGACCAAGAATGATGTAGGGGAACAAAGCAAGCGGTCTGGCCATCAGTCCAGAGATCTCAGTAGTGTGTCCGCAAGTATTTGGCCTTGTCTACATCCTCTCAGAAGCAGTGCAGATCCAGCAGTTCCAGAGGAAAGAGGTGGGCACGGGGGAAAAGAACTGCTCCTGGCCAACACCAGTAGTGTGTTCAAAGTCTCAGGGTTTCCTGAAGCTGTGGGCGGGCAGGAGTGTGTGAAAAAAGAATCTCATATAGAAGGGCAGAGCAGGGCGCGCACACACATAAGGTTGATTCAAGCCCAGTCTGGCCAGCCCAGCGCGAAAGCAGGGAGGAAACCGAAGAGGCTGTGTCTGGGTGTACGCAGCACACCTATTTCCACATCAGCTGGGGCCCACGACACTCCAGCTCCGAATGGCCACCTGTCCAGTACACCCGCCTCAGTGCCCCTTCGTGAGGTCACGGTCTGTCATGCTCGCCCAAGTGCGGTACTCCGGTACGGCCCATGTCTGTCTACGATGAACTCCCAAGCCCCAGAACAGGGTCTCCATACCACTGCCGCTGCAGGCAGTCAGCACGTGGTCGGGGTCAGGAGATGACCCAAAGGGACCGTGACAATGTTCGTGGGTGTCCCTGCTCCTCACCTGGGTGCCACTCTTGTGTTTCCTCCGCCTCAGTGCAGATCTGGCGTAGCAGTGTAATTACAGCAGACTGGGCCGAGTCATCTTTGGGGTGCCAGGGGGGGGGGTCAAAGTTATGGCCTGCCCATCTCTGACGCCCCCACAGGAGGTCCCGGTGCAGTTCTGCCTGCAGCTCGTCAGATTGAGGCTCCCGATGTATATCTGGCAGATGTGATGCAGGGTCATGGACCGGCGTATCAGCAGGGCTGTCGCGCATCGGCCCAGCCAGAGCCACTCAGCACGTGAAACACGTCAGTGATCCCCGAGCCCTTGATGGATTTCCAGCCGGATCAGGTATTTTGTGCCGCCACCGGACGTCAGTGCAGGGGAAAGCTTCCCAATGGGACGTGCGGACATCTGCTGACAGCAAGGCAGCTCGTCTTCCGTTTGGAGCTCCCGACCTCCCGGGCTCTCCACTCACTCAGATGGCGCGCGGTTCCCGCGCCTCCCCATCAACCAGCATACGCAGTATGGGCAAAGGGTAGCTCTTGGAAGCCTCCGGTGTTTAAATGTAAGGGCTGTCACTCGAGGGCACTGTGGTATCAGGATGTATGTGGACCATTGAAAGTGGGCTTAAGCTGCTCTGCCAGCCTGTGTCCTGTGGATCAGACGCATTTCCCCTGCTGTGCGGTGCAACCCCAAGCAGAACCAACGCATCGCCGCAACTGTGTGGATCGGAATCGCTACAGAGACCAGCATCACAGCCCGTCACTGCATTGGAACCACAACTGCACAATGTATTCTCAGTGCAGGTCCTCAGACCGCTTGCAGCAGACTTGAGGAGGATGCCGGACTACACACGCTCGCAGCTCCTAAGAACCGATGCATCGCCTCGATTGCACAATGCATACTGGACGCCAGACCTCGAAAACACAAGCCCTTGTTGATGGGATCCTCGATGACGATACAGGTCCGTGCATCGCAGCCTTGCCGCATCTCGGAACCGATGCATCGCTTCAACTGTGCAACACGTCTTCGATGGGGATCCACGCAACACTCTGCAAACCAAAATTTAAGGTACTTGGTTGGCAGGCCTAAATGAGACCTTGGAAATGGCCTGCGCCCCATCGTGGCCAGCCCGAACTTTTGACTTTGTCTGATCTAGCGAGCCCAGTTATGCATAGTTGCCGCATTACGCCTTTTGGCGCTATTTTTACTAAAATCTTTAAAACTGAATTTCCATGGTTCCAATTATGGGATATTTGTTATTTTGGTCTTGTTTTATTGATTAAAAAATACTCTATTTTTCTAACTCTGTAGTGAGCTCCTTTTGTGGTGTGATTTCACAGTTTTACTGCTTGAAGTGTTGGACAAAGACTTTACACATTGCTCTATGTTACGCCTGACTTCTCTGTGCCAAGCTACATGAGAGTTGAGCTAGTGACTTCACCTTGAGAAGAATTGTAGTTGCTGCTTAAGAAGGGTTTCACCCCTTTCAACCAATAACTACGGGCCCAATTCACAGAACTAATTTAAGACAAAATCCTGAATGTACTACTCATGGTTTTCACAGAATGCACTTACTACTGTCCTAAGTTTATGTCCGCACTCGGGCCGGAATTTCCGCACCCGGAGTGTAAGCTCTGCACCCGGAGTGTAAGCTCCACACCCGGAGCGGAATTTGCACCATCTGGCCGGAATCTCCGCTTCCAGGCCGGAGTACCCACAATCTGGTGTTAATTGACAATATCTGATGCATTCTGGGTATTCCGGCCCGGAAGCGGAGATTTCGGCCCGGTGGTGGAGATTCCGCTTTGGGTGTGGAGCTTACACTCCGGGTGTGGAAATTACGGCCGAGTGCCCGACGTAAACTTAGAACAGTCGTAAATGCATTCTGTGAATACCATGAGTAGTAAGTTTAGGATTTTGTCTTAAGTTAGTTCTGTGAATCGGGTCCTTAGTTTCTTGCAGGCATCTTTACTGCTCATTCACCTTCTGAACTCCAGCATGGTTATGTTTTTTGAGAGCCACAGCAAAATGTGCAACATTGCAATTGATAGTTCAGAAGGTGCTGCAAGCTCTTTGCAACCTCTTTTGTAATACCAGATTAAAAAACAAGAAGGAAAAAACATTTGCGCTCCACGCTCTTTCTGTGATATGTTCTCAGTCAAAGACACAGTTTGAGAGCTTTTAGAATGAGGTTCAATAAAGAAAGCAAAAAGACGTTCATTTATAGGAGTGGAGAAGGAAAAGAAGATTCAGGGGTTGTCATATAACAATGTACCTGAATTCAAAAAGAATGAATCCTAGCAGGAACTGTCTACAAAGTGTATCTTTAAGGGCCCATTTGAGACCCATGATAAATCTCTGAAGATAAAAATATTAAACCTTCCAAGAAAATGTAAATGGAATGACCTGTCAGAAAAATGCAAAGTAAAACTAGAGAATGAAACAATGGCTGTAGAGTTGATTGGCCTACAGTATCAAAAGTTGCACAGAAGTACTGAAGAAAAAACTGGTGCGTAAAAGTGCGTTTTTAGTGGCCTGACCACGATAGAATCCAGATTACAATGGAGAGCACAAGTTACAAAACTGCAACAAAAACTTTACAGTGCACAAATCTCTCCGGGGATTTAGACAATTCTGGTAAGAAGGAAATGTGATGAAAAAAGGAAGGAACTATAGATGGCTCATTGTTAAATAGAATAACAATAGAATATTTACAACAATTGGCGAGCATACCTGAAGACAATGATTTTCCAAATATAAGAGAGATGAAGTAAAAGTATAGGATAGTGTGAAAATAACAATGTCATATGTGGTGTTTCTTTCATCAATAAATGCTCTGCAAGTCCTGTACACAAATTTGAAAGAGAATAGGATTGTGACTGCAAACAGGGGTTCTTATTCCCTCCTTACCTTCAGAAGGTACTTTAAGCGGCCCTTAATTTATGTAGATCACACTGTCACTGCTGCATTTGATACACTAGGGGTCCAAGTCACCAAGGCAATTTGAGACAAAAGTCTGACTTTATGACTTTTGGTATTCACAGAGGGCATTTACAAGTCGTATCTTTACGTCCAAAGTCTAGCCGGAATCTCCGCATCCGGACCGTACTCTGCACCTGGGCCGTACTCTCCAGCTTGGGCAGGATGAAGTGTAACCAATCGGCGAGCCCATCGAAAGCCATTCGGAAATCCAGTTTAGATTAATTTCCGACCGACTCCATCCAAATGGGTCAGTCAAAAATGAATCAAACTGCTGATTATGATGCCATAGGAATGGCTCTGATCGAGGGTCTGAGCCGTTTCCTACGGCATTGTAATCGCCCCTTAGTGTGAAGGTGTAGAATATTACAGAGATATTGGATCAAAATACAGGATGTTTTGACAGTGGTTACGCAAGTCAAAATCATCCTGTTTTCGCAGAGGGCACTTTTGAACATTATTGAAGAAATTCAAGAAAATAGATACTCAAAACTGTTAATTGGATTTGGTTTGGTAGTTGTTAAAAAAGATATTGCCCAGTTATAAAGTGCAGCAGAAGGGCCAAAGTTTTGCCAAATGGAAGCTGGACTTGACAAACGAAGAATACTAAACAAACAGATGTATGAAAATCATGACTGCCCATAAAAAGATGATCAGATCTGGTCTATCTAGAAAGATTGCTATGAGGGAAATGTTTGGTTTGCGCTCCAGGCAACAGGCACCTTAGATTTTAATGGGTGACATCTCTTAATGTGTACCTGACGTACTGGCTGTGTGAGCTGTTATATGATGTGACAATCTGCTCTGTGATTTAGTTATTATAATTATTTGGGTTAAAGATAAAGAAAAAAGTTTACTAGAAATAAAATTGCACATTTATTCAGGGAGATACACCCATTTACTAAAGGAAGTGGGAGAAGAAAAAAGAAAAAAATAATTTCTTAAACAACAATTAATTCAGAGGCTCTCACTATCTTCAGGAACACAATTCTAATAATTTTAAATATGAGCTCGGTCTGCAAATAACTTTCTACAACACTACAAATCTATTCCCATGCACTTAAATGGAAGTATGTAGAAAGTCATATAAACCAAAATGTTATTACTTTAAAATTATGGTGGTATTAAGCAACAGAGATAATGGATGAGAAACCGACAGTCGAAAGATGCTGCACACATGTACATTTCTCACAATAAGTATTTTCTGCCCTCCAAAAGTATATTGTGCCATAAAGGATCACAATTCCATTCACCCATTCACATGTTTTTGAAATAGCTGGTTCCACTTCTACAATAGCATTTGACTGTTCATTTACTTCATATTGCTCCACAGGAAAGTTTCTAAATTCAACAGCTCTTATTCTGGCAACATGGTGATCAGGTCCGCCTCACTTTTGTCATGAATATAAAGTATAAGTACACTTGTTGTTCATTAAAACACTGTGGTAAGCTGCATTGGCTCACTGTGGAATCAAATGACAGGCTGCTGCTGCTGTTGAAAGTACACGAAAGGCAGACTTTTTTCTGATGTGGAGGAGGAAAGTATTTTAGAATTCATAGAAAATGTGTAGTCATTTTAGCTTTTTGGAGCACTAACCATAATTTCCATGAGCGATAACAGTTTTCTCTCAAAGATAATTCATCAAATCCCACAGATGGTCAGCATTTTTCAGATCGTCAAATCACTTAGGAGCTCACCACAATTCCTTGTATGCTTGCACCAATAAATTATTTATATTGTGACTAAAATCTGTTATCACATTTTGTTTATGCTACTTTCTGTGATGATTAAACCCTGGTATGGATTGGGATCACTGATACAATACCACAATATCATTGTTAGAATATCGTCATCAAGAATATTGTTAAAAAATGTTGTGTACCAAAATATTTAGATCCTATACTTGTATCTTATACTTATAATGGTAAGCATACCAATATCATTAAAACCTATTGTTGACACTAATATTGTCAAAAAACAGACAATAATATTGATTTTTTAATATGAATAGGGTTAGGAGTAGTAAATGTTAAATAACGTATTATAGAATTTTTATATAATGTAAGTAAAATATATTCCACTAATATTTAATACTATGTATACTATGAATACATATACATATTTACTACTCATATATCTATCTCTCTGAATATATATAGCATTTTCCCACTCGTCAAATAAGCTTTGTTCGGTGCATAATTTACAACCATAAAAGCATTCTAATCACAGAAGACAATTTACATCTCTGAAAAACATAAAAATTTGTGCAATGTTAAAATTGTTTCACTTTCATACAATGTAATTGATAGTTCAAGAATAATTGGTCAATATTGGTTTAGGATGTTACAAACCTTTTAAAACCATGTGTAAAGCCATACAAGTCAAAAACAACATATTTCATAGTCATTTAGCTCATTTGGGTAAAGTGCATTTCCATAAAGTGCGTAAAGTGCAAAGTAGTAGCTTATATCATATAATTAAATCTACAAAATTCAAATCATCGTTTGGGTAGAGAGGATTATCCTGGGGTGTGCGTAAAATGAAAAATGGTGGCGTACATCAGAATCAAAAGGACATTACATCTCCAAGGTCAATCATCAGGTTGTTCATATATTAAGGCCTCTAAATAGGAGTAATCCTTGCTTCTCCTGATAGACTTTTGTATAAAACTGATAACTGCATTCGTAATTTTATCACTTTACAAACTACAAATTCAATTCAAAGCTTGTTTATAATGATAAAGATTATTAGCAAAAAAAAAGTGATTTTAATACAGTTTTTCGAATATCCCTATAAGAGTTGCAAAAAAGTATAAAATGCAGCGTAGACTGGGGGAATTTACCATCACATGGACAATTCGGGAGATTATGACACCGCTTTCCCAATCTGGGGAATGCTATTAAATAGTGTAGGGTGCCGAACCTGAGCCTCATTAGGTAAAACCTTTGCTGAGTATTTCTTACCAGGATAAGATATCGTTGTGTGCCCAACGAAAGAGAGTGCTCACATTAAGTGGTAATGCTCTGTTTTTCCAACTCATTTTCCTTTAGAAACTTTAGACTCAGCTACAGCATAAACCGCTGAACTGATTTACTCCAAATGTTGCAGAGAGCTAGATCTAGGTCTTGAAAGAATGATTTTTGTGATATGGTGTACATCAGTTCAGTAAGTTTTAAACAATAACTGAAAAATAAACTTTGTCTAGGGATGCATAGGCTCTACAGATCCTAACAGATCTCAAAATGAGATCTGATTGGCTGAACCACCTCAGACAGGAAGCGGTGGCAGCCATCTTAGGACTGAGTCCCACGAAAACAAAAAAAAAGACAAAAGTGGGCAGGGTAAGAAAACTTTCAAATCTTAACCCTGAGACCTGGAGTGGGGTCCCAGAGGGACCCCGCCTCAACACCAAAAACATATATATTTCATTTTTTTATGATATCATGAAGACTCCAGGGCAAACATTTGAAAAAAACAAGCCCGGTCTCCTTTACTTGTTTATTTTGAACCCCGGAGAACCTTAATATATATTTTGGGGAAAGGGGAGCGTGGGCTCCCCCTCTCTAAGCCAATTTCAACCCCAGGGACATCATCTTCCCGGGTCCAGCTGTAATGAAAAAGGGGGAAAGGGGCACCCATTCCCCCGGCCAATTTCAGCCCTGGTTACCTCATCCACCAGGACCTGGCCACTTCTACAAAGGGGAGGTGGGCACACAACCCCCCTCCATGAGCCATTAATGGCCGTGGGGACCCCATCTCTCAGGGTCAGCTATTCTGTGTCCTGGGGAGCCAACCCCCAGGAGATAGTGATTTCCTTGCCCACACTGGTGCAGGCAGGGAATCCTGTGTTTGCTCCCACTTGGAGAGAGCAATTTCAAAACTCCCACCCAGCAGTGCAAACACAAAGTCCGCCCCCATCAGGCAGGTGCATGAAAAATTCTCCTGCCCGCTGGGAGTAGGCTTTTCATCTGCTTCCCTGCCCATACTAAAGTGGGCACAGAAACAGATGAAAAGATTGCTCCTACCCACAGGAAGCAGCATTTTTATCTGGTCCCTGCGGACAGGAGAAATGTTGGCTCCCTTTGTAGGTGGGGAGCTGGCTTGGGCCGTGAGGGCCTTGGGGCTTCCTCCATACCCTGTGGCTTCCTCCATGGGCCCTCAACCATAGCGTAGAGGGGGCCCTGGGTCCTCATTAGGGCACCCATACTTGGTTGGCCGGACCCCAGAAGTTGGAGTCCCCAGGATGGAAATCAGCTTGGGAAGGGTGATGCGTGTCCCCCTCCCCCTTTACCCAATATGGCTGGGCCCTGGGCAGATGGAGTCCAAAGGGGGCAAAATTGGCTGCGGGAGGGAGATACATGCCCCCCTCCAAAAATGTGCTGGAATCAGGGATCGGCTCCCTGGGGCCAAAAGAGGCCCGTGGAGGGGGCCATGTGCCCCCCTGCCCCAACAATATGTGCCGGCTCCAGTATATGGGGTGCCCGGGGCCAAAATCGGCCCAGGAAGGAGAGCCACGTGTCCCACTCTTTGCAATTAATGGCCCTGAGGGGTGGGGTTCCCAGGGCCATAATAGTTTCAGGAAGAGGGTTATGTGGCCCCCCCTCCTCTTGAAAAAAAAAAAAGACCCTGCGGCCAACCCCCAGCTGTACAAGGCCGAAGGCCGCGCGTGGTTTTCTGCTTTTGTTGAGCTAGGCCTTGTGGCCAACTCCCTTCTTCACTTGGTCCTTTGGCCATGTGCAAGAGTGGCGATGGCTGCATCCGGGGGATTGGTTGCCTGTGGCCAACCCCCGTCATGCAGGACAGAACACCCAGCACAGGGTGGGGTTGTTGCATGCTGCTAGTTTGCTGCAGCCAACTCCTTGCCGTGCACGGCCTCTGGTTGGATTAACGTATGGTAATTAAATATTACTTTACGTAAAAAAAAAAATAGAAATTCACTGCAAAAGGTTAAAGTTAAGTTATAGTTAGGTGAACAATGTCAGTTTTAAACTCTAAATACAGCTGAAATTGACTGGTTATTGTTATAGTTATCTCAAGTAATTCTAACTTGTGGCTTAAGGTAACTATAACTTGTGCCCTCGCAATGCACTGCAGATTACCCTAGATATTATATCACTCATGATATCTTCTTTGACATCATTGATTTTATCACTGTGCATGGTGGGATGCGATATTTTGGAGGAGAAAACTGTACTATTCCCTCTCAAATCTACAACATCAGGGAAAGCTTTGGATTTCGGAGAGGTGACATTTACTATTTCCACTCCAATCAGCGCAACAGTAGGGAAAGTGTTGCACTTCGGAGTGATACATTTTACTAATCCAACTTCAGTCTATGCAACAGTAGGAAAACAATTGGATTTTGGAGGGGCTACATTTACTATTCCTACTCCAGTTTGTGCAACAGTAGAGAAAGCTTTGGATTTCAGTGAGGTCAAATTAACTATTCCCACATCAGTCAGCGCAACAGGAGGAAAAGTGTTGGATTTTGGAGGGGTAAAATGTAGTATTCCAACTCCATTCTGTGAAACAATAGGGAAAGCATTGTATTTTAGTGGTCTGGAATTTACTATTCCCACTCCTGTCTCTGCAACAGTAAGGAAAGAGTTAAATTTGGGAGGGATGAAATCTACCATTTCCACTCCAGTCTCCGCAACAGTATGGAAAGAGTTGGATTTGGTAGGGGTGAAATTTACTATTACCACTCAAAAAAGCGCAACAATAGGGAGTTTGTCAAATAGCAAACAGGTTCATTTTACTGTTCCTACTGCAGTTTAAATAAGATTGGGGAAAGTACTTCACTCCAAACACGTTACATGTATAACACCATGAATGTGGACAAAATATTAAACTCTTAATATAAAAATGTATGAATTAACACACACACACACATATATATAAAATGTAATACAAAATATAAAACATTAATTACTTTACAGAATTACTATTCATTTTAAAGTAATTATGAATTAATAGTTTTCAATCAATTAATGAATTAACTTCCCACCCTATACCTCTACAAACCTAGCAATCTGCACCTAATATATAACTTTAAAATAAGTATTCCATTATTTATATATTTAAAATCAATTACATATTTATTTCATAATTAATCATTATAGTAAATTACTTATTACATTATTACCTTCCCACCCTAGACCCCTACAAACCAAGAAGTCCACAACTAAATAGAATTAAAATAATTAAGCAATCCGTAATTTAAATATTCAAAATTAAATTAAAAAAATACATTATAAATAATAACTAATTATTAATGAAACGACATCCCACCCTATACCCGTACAAACCTAGCAGCCTGACCAAAATACACGTAAAATAAATATGTATTCCATAAATTACATAATTGAAATCAATCAAATATTTAATGTTTTATTAATTTTCCCTTAATTTACTTACCACCCTATCCTCCTACAAACCCAACAACGCACTACAGCACTATACATTACTAAAACAATTAAATAAAAAAATCTAAATCACTTAAAATTTCAAGCTTTATATAAACAATAGTAACACATAAAATTAATATATCAACATAAACACACTCATATAATTACAGAACAATATTTTTACCACTTTTATATTGAAAATGATATTAGAAACATTGATAATATTGAAAATTATATTACATACCTAAAATATTCTGATATTTCTGCCTTCCGCTATTTGGTAAACACTCATTCACTATTATGTAATTCAGTAGAACAAAAGGCCGGCGCCTTAACGCTAAATAAATGCAACAGATGTGCATCTATTAACTTCTACCTGGGTAGTACCGTGAAAAGTACACTGTGTAACAAGCAATTTTGTGATTTCACTCCAAATTGTAAGCTTCTGATTTTTATTCCCAATATTATCCAAGGAGATTCCCAGGTAGTTACAGTTTGGTGGGGAGCAGGGGCCTCAGCTTCACCGTGGGACCCTCTGAGTCTACTAACTACCTTGGATTATATTGCTTGAGTAACATTCCACTCATTTCCAGGCCTTCAGCACATTTCATACTCTGCCTGCACTTTATGTTCTCCACATGGAGCATTTAGTCTCTCAGTTATTTTTGGGAAACTCTATGGGGCTTATTTATGAGAGTTGTGTGCCACTTTTAAACCATGTAAAATGGTACATGCATGATGCAGGGTTCTCATAATGATTTCTTAAGCCGTGTAAAGCCACCCTGAGCGGCTTTGAGTGGTCTCATATATCATGAGTAGGTGACACAGAGTAAATTGCAATGTTGCCTCACTGTGCGCCGGGGGGGGGGATGTTCCATGAGCGCTACTGCGGGTTTCCCACACAACATCCATGAAAATCGACGCTGCCCCAGATTTACAAAGTGATATAAACCTGGGGAAGCGTCAACAACGTACACCTCCCGAGGTGAGGTGTAACAAGGAGAAATATGTTAATTTCTCCTCTTTTTTCCCTCTTCCCATGTATGCTACTTTCTGCAGCACACATAAAAAAGAGGAGAATGTTGGCGCTCGGCTGCCAAAACAGTGCTAGCGCAGGCAGAAAGGACAGGAATGCACCGCATTGCTTTCACATTGGCATAAGGCAGTGCAGCAAGATGTCTTGCTGCTCTGCCCTATGCCAAAATGCCATAAATGCGGCACTACCAGGCACATGCATCAAAGCCTTTTGCAATCACAAACGGTGCGATTCGCAAAAATCGGCCGTTTGCGATCGCAAAATTAGCTTTTGAGATACATCAAGGGTCAAGGCCCTCGCAACTTGAGAATCCGCAAATAATTGTGAGTTCTCAAATTGCGATTGCATTTAAGGAATCGCATTTTGTGATTCCTTGAATGCAATTCAAGAACCACTTTGAAGTAGCAATTTCGCTACTAGGGGGCGCAAATTACCATGAAGTTGAACCTCATGGTAATTTGCAAAAACTTTGAAAAATGCACTAAAGTGCATTTTTCAAAGTCCCATTTTACAGACATTGGGAAGAATTGAAATACTTTATCGAAATATGATTACCTTTTTCATACCTTACGCAAGACTTCAAGCTGGCTAGTTTTGGTAATGCCTTGTTATCCAGGTGGCACCATCGTATAGTAATAGGCTAATTTGAGGTGGGGATACTTTGTTGTTTTAAGGACTGGTTTAACACAAATCTGGAGATAATCTAATGGATACAGGGATTGTTCTATAACTAGATGATTTCGCCCCAGTAGTAAGGTACTGTACTGTAGAAATTTGACGAGCCATACAAGTATGAGAATAACATACATAAATGAGTTGTATAAATGAGAATGTTTCACAATGCAGTGAATAATCATTTTCAATATAATTACAAGAAACAATTATACGCTAATATTCATTTGAAATGATTAGGGCTGCTATGTACATTTGACACATAGATTAGGTCTTTTATGCAATGATGTTTTTCATTTTGAGACATTAGCATGCTTGAGAACTGATGATATTACCTTAGTGAGCTTGTGTGGATACACCTATGTGAAGTAACAGTATTAGTGAGTTCCCCTAGTTGCGCTTGGCTATGTTATATCTCTCTTAATATAATTATCTACTAGACAGGCACGGAAAAATTACCAATATTTCTGAAGCAAGGGATACATTATAGCCCTAGGGACCACGGTAGTGGGCTCTACCACCCATTAAAGGCCTGCTCCAGCGTTAAAGGCCCGAGCCGACGGAGCAGGCCTATAACGGCCTTTAATGGCTGGTACAGCCGCTACAGAGCACACTAAGGCTATTAGAACATTCTACCCCGAGAGGGCAGAATGTTATAATTTGTAAAACAATGGACTCGTGGAGTCAGAGGAGACTGAAATCCCCTCGGGCTCAGTGAGGCCTTTTGTTCACAGCAACAGCTGTGAACAAACATTGAAATGTTGGAGATCTGGGCTTCTACCAGCCATTAGAAGCCCTGAACACTCCATGGTTTTCAATGGAGCTCCCAACAGTCTATTGTTCTAATGTAGAGTAAAAGCTGAGATTGTTCAATGACTGTGACTGGCTAGGGGATTAGTTTGCATGTATACATGTGTAAAATAGAATTAGCAGAAGAGTATGTCTAATTATTAAGGTCCTCATTGTCTGTTCTGAGGAGGCCTTTAGCATCATTATATAAGGCCAAACATGTCCACACATTCTCAGGGCAACATAACACTGATTAAAAGTGAAAGATTGAAGAATTGTACAGTTAAATTGAATGTTGACATACGGATCATAAGAACTGCTTAAAAGACAGCTTTTTAACTTCCACTTGGAACTTTGGTTTATGAAATTGAGCCCAGGTACACATGCAAATGATGCGAGGACTTTGATTTGTTAAAATATTTTATCGGAACGTACTTGAATAATGTTTAATATGTACTACAATCACTAATAAATGAATGATGTGGTAGCCCATTGCTGAAGGCATCTTGGTCTCTTTACATATCACAGCACTATTTTTATCTGGCCAAAATTCAACTAGTAGTTGGAACTTAGTGCCTTTCATTTGTTAATAATTAACAGGTGACTATATAAGATGTATTTATTGTATTTATCCCTTTGAGAGAAACGACACCCTTTAGATTCAAGCTATTGCAGGGTATAGCTTTAAATGGGGTACCATAAAAACTATTGAATACATTGTATTATACTGTATTGGTAAAATTTAGATCCACTTTATTTGCCCCTTGCAAATAAAGTGAGTTCTGAATGATCCGATTGCATTATTTATATAGTGCTTCATTGTAGGATGATGTACAGGCAACTAAGCCAGAGTTAGGTGACGTCCTAATGGATATAGGTTCCCTATCACCATTAAAATTTAGGAGCTGCTGGCATTTTTCTCCATATATCAAGGTCAGGGAAAATTCTAACTAAGCAGCTCTATGAATGCTCTCCAGCTGGGAGGTGTCTCTTTGATTACTCTGCTTTATACTGGCCCCAGACCCAGCTCTCCCGTGCTGGTTTGCCACTCTTCTTCCTCCCTGTTTTTCTGAGTACCTTCTCCTGCTTTCCCCTTGTTTTTACTGCTTTCTTCTTCCTTTCCCCCGTTTTTTTGAGTGCTTTCTCTGGATTTCGCCTAATTTTTTAAACTATTTTCTCCTTCTCCCCCCCCCCCCTTTTCTAAATGTTTTTTCCTGCTTTTGCCTCATTTTTTGACTGATTTCTCCTTCCTTTCCCCCATTTTTTAGTACTTTCTCCTGCTTTTGCCTTGTTCGTTTCTTTACTGCTTTCTCTCCCCCATTTTCAACAAGCAACTGCAGCGCCTTGAGACCCTCATGGGTGATTTGCCATGCTTTATAAATCCTGATTGATTGATGAATTGATTAATGATGGAGCTTTGCTTGCCAAGACCACAATAGACCTCTGTGGACACTTGAGAAGGTTTGCGCTGTTTTATGGAGAGAGAGGGACGACTACCAACCAATATAAAAGGAAAGTATACAGTTTTCAGACCACTTTGCTCACTAAAAAACAATGTTTTAATGGCGTTTGCACCAGCAAGGATATTATATGGTATGGCATTAGATGGTACAAACTGGAATTCAAGGATTTGCTGGTGATGTTTCACAGAAGAGGAACGATGGTGTGATTCATCCCTAATACTGAAAGCCGTGCAATCCTCACTTCTGTTAAGGTGGCCTATGCCAGTGCCACCACTGCAGTTTCCTATAACGTTGGAATTATGAAATGAGCCAAAAGTGTTCCATCAATGGGTACTTAGGTTAAAAAATGGTTCAACTTTGGTGCCATTCAATCCTGCAATAGACCAGGATGAATCAATGGGAAACATTGGCCTGGGCCTGTGGTATTTTAGATTAGGGTTTTGACATGCCAACTTAACATCGCTCAGTAGTGCTCTAGCAAAGATCTTTACACACAGTAAATATGTATATCTCCCATGGTTAACTTATGTCCACACAGTGTTGGTGTGTTTAGGCCACACTGGAGTGTGGATAAGTCACACTGAAACACAAGGGGCAGTGATCTTCCATTGGTGGTCAAGATGCAAAGTGAACCACATGTTTGAGAAGTAGTCATCATCTGTGCATTACTTGCTGGTAAAATCTGAGTGGGGTGGTGAATCCCATTTGAAGTAGATACCCATATTCCTGCAAACATCAATTCCTTATTTTCAAAACTCCATTTCTGGACTTTCCCTTGAGCACAGTTTGGGGGACACAAATCCACTTGGGACAGCTTTGGTTTCTGCAGTACCAAACAAGGGCTTCTTTTTTCATCCCACATACAATAGCCCTTTGTCAAAAACGACATGCGCTAACTTTCAGAATATTTGATATTTGAAATACACGCTATAAATGCTTGTTATATAACTCACTCCCAACTTTCACAGTGACTCAATTTTTCACATCTGCATAGTGCATTTAAGTGAAATACCCAAATTCTAAATAGAGCAATGAAACAGAGTCTCAGAGTTGGTTTTACATTGTGCTTGAATAAACTGTGGAATGTTCTAGATGTACTGTATTTTACTGTTAAATATGAATGATCCACGGCAAATTCTATAAATTTCAAGAGTTGATGATTGCTCCATAAAATGTCATTCATTGTATAAATGTGATTAGGCTTTATGATGTGTTTGTTATGTTATATGATTGTATTGGCTATTCCCTCTTTCAGAACTAAGCAATAAACAACAGAGATTACTAGAGAGTAGTGTCGCTGTGTTCTTGATATAAAATGAACACCAAGGGTCCTTGAGCTTCAGATCGCCAGAAGAAGGTACGGAGAGAACTATTTGCTGCTCATTTATCCTTTTTTAAATATAAATATTTGGAATGCTATTCATACCACAGGTCTGCACAATTAGCAGCATTCTAGGATCAACTCAGACCATATGCAGTACCCTTGGGGGCGAATAAAAGCACTGAAACATGTTGACTTTATCATGACCTGAAGAAGCACATTTACCCTAGTGTTGTCCTGTGACTTTATGGCCAAAAGGACTCATGAAGCATTGCTTATCCTACCCTGAAACAACCTAAGGTTTTTGGTCTGGACTTAAGGGACAAGGAAATATCAAATCCTATAGGACTGATAGAAGTGTGTACTCCTATGCAGGATGGGCAATAACACCAGCGAAGGGAGCTAGCTCATAATACAGATAAGACCCACCTCTGGGATGTTACAACAGACTCCCCGCTGTTGCAGGCCATACACAACACCAGGAAGGATTTCTAACCCAGATGTTTGGAGTTCTACCCACAGACGAATGGACCTTGTGATGAAGCAAGCAACAGAATGTAGGTGATGGTTTGAAGTCCTATTAAGCAATCCTATTGAGACCAACGTCAAGAGAACAAAGCTGTGCCCAGCTCAAAAGTAAGCTATTAGTGATATCACTTGCTTCCATTGTCAATTTGAACAGGGGGTGGGCGTATTTGTCCTTGCATTCCACCATGATTTTTTGTAATTGTTTGTTATGCAACACAGCTTTTTTTGGGTTGACTGTGAAATAAAATGTTTTTGACTGACTGATTGTGTAGGTTGATGCAGATGTGATGCTGGGAGGGCAGTAGAATTGCACTGATGAAGGTGAGTTGGTTAGCTAAATTACAGCTGAAGGTTTAGAGAGCTGCTTATACCCAGCCCTGTGCATACCAGGCCCTCCAAATGTTTACAACTAAAAAACAATACTTGGTAAACTCGGCAAAAAGAATTTAGAAATGTCTGGTGGGGTCTGGCGCTTAAGTCACTTGAAAATTTGGGTGAATGGGACATCAAAGAAATGTGGCTGTATTTACCTACAAGAGATAATAGACAATGGGGAAGTGTTCAACAGCAAGGAAGAGGTCACAGAGTGGGCGGGGCATAGAGATGGCAAAGAGGCAAAGACAGGTGAGCAGGGCAGACACTAGTTGAAACTACAGAGTGGGATGGGGTCACAAAATCATTGAGGAAAAACAATAGGTGAGCGTTAGCTGGCACGATAGCTAGGCTACATAAGCTCTCTTTACTTATATGTTGGTGTAACCGGCAGGCCACAGGTTTCAAAACTGTTGGAGTCAAATCATTCATTCATCCTTCCGAGTTCAATAATTTCAGTGCCATTTGTAAGAAATTGGTATTGTAGGCTCACGGGGTGAACCCCTACTCACCCTCTGGTGGCTTGTCACAAAAACAGTCCGGATTAACTTAGAGGCAACGTGTACAGTATTTATGCAGCACACAAACTGCAGTTAAGTGAAAACACGACACAAGAAAAATCCCACACTAGTTTAAAAAAATAGAATCAAATGTGATAAGTTATTTGAAACCAAACAACAAAAATCCAATCAGTAGAACTGGAGATATGCAATTTCAAAGATTTAATGTCAGTATAGTGCCTAAAAGCACAATCTGCCACTATGGTTACCTGGTCATGTGAGACCGGGTGAAAGTTACCAGTGCAGGCCAACCGTAATAGATACAGGGGCCAGGTTAGCTCTGCTAAAATGTTACCTTTTATAGTCCAGCGTGAAGAGTTCCGTTTGTGTTGGAGGAGGCCGCAAGGGAAGCATCACAGATGTTGTTGCTGCAGCACGAAGAGCATGCTGTGTGATGTGGGCGGTCGTCGCAAACGGTTGTAGCTGCAGCACGGAATCCTTTCAGGCATCAGATGGTCATCACTGGAGATTGGCTTTGGCAGTCACCATGAGCTGTTGATGCTGTAGCACGAAGTACAGATTTTGCGTTGCCCGCTGTCTCTGGTGGTCGCAGTAGCGTGAAGAGTAGGGCTCACGAGAGCTTTGCATTAGCAGACTGTGCAGGTGGCAAGATCTTGGTATGAACGGTTCCATTTGTGGTCCGAAGAGTCAAAAACTTCAGGATTTCTCCTTTATGAGTCAGAGGAGTGCACTCTGATGCTAGTCAAAGGTCCAGAACCTGGGGAGACACCTCTTGGGGATCAAGAAGTCCCTCTTGCAGATGCCATGAAGGCTCAGACAGTTCCAGTTACTGATCCAGTTGCAGGTCCAGGCAGCAGGTCAGCTGGGCAAATGCAGGGAGGCCTCTGGAGCGTATTATGTCCCTGTAGCTCAGAACAGGAGGCTAGTCAGCTGACCCTTGAAGTCACTCAGCCTAAGATGAAGGGAGCAGGTCCAGTCTTCTTATCAGCAAGCAGGCTGGGGCTCAAGCATCAGGGCGTCCTTCTTCTGTAGTGTCCACAAGTCCAGGAGTGTACTGAAGGATGGGTCTGATGGTCCTGTTGTTATACCAGGTACCCCTTTTGAAGTGGAAGAAGCTGCTGGAGTTTATTTCCTGCAGAGGTGTCTGGAATTTCCTACCACCCTGTCCTGGTCCCAGTCTGTATGGGGGCACAATAGGCTAGCGTGACGTTCTTTGTGAGTGCGCTGAGGTACTGCCTTCAAAGTGACAGCTCCACCCCTCCCCCATCAAGCAAGAATGGGCTATCCTGCCAACACCCAGACTCTCTAATATGAAACTGTGTGGGAGGAGTACCCAAAGACCAACTTCACTTAGTCATGTGACCCAGGATACAGACTGCAGGCACCAAATTGTTAGGACATGAAAATGCCGACTTTCTAAAAGTGTCATTTTTAGGTCGTGCCTAGGTAATGCGCATGCGCTGCTGTCTGCAAGACCTGCTGTAGGCAATACACGGAGTGAAATTCCGTCTGCTACTTACCATTGGGTCACTCCTACTTCGCTCTTCTTTGCTGCCTCCTAAATCGGTCACGCAGCCCATAGCTCATTTCCGGTCAAAGCTAAGGAGCACCAGCCAAGCACACTATCCTTACACTTGCTTTCTTCATCTATTCGTTAGAGAACTTTTTTTTAAAAAGATTGCTGTAGGCCAGTTGTTGCGTCTGCCCTCCCACCGCCTTACGACACAAATACAGAGTTTTCAATGGCTCCTTTAATTTAATTTTAACTTTGTTTTGGCTGTATTCTGTGTCAACAAAGTCCACTTAATTTATGGCCATACACGTTTTGAACATTGTTTAGGGGCTCCTTCATTGCATAACGGGCACTTTTGAACCCACTAATATTGGGTTGTGGTATGGGCTTGTTTTGAACTTATTTTTTTTATCAGTAGGTATTTACTGTTTGTTTCTTTTGCTTTATCACATTGCACCCACTTTACGGATGAGAGCCACACTACATGGCCACTTCAGAGGGCTCACACCATATTTTCATTCATCAACACAGCACCCAATGCGCTTTATCTTCTAACATGGCAGCTCCTTCCCGTGGTTTGGTTGATGTGTGATTACAGACAGTGCTTACATATAAAGTGAAGCAGCATCCTTACCAGGCACCATTAAGTGGTACCACATAGCAAAAAAAGTGCAAAAAATGCTTTTTTTGCTGGTGGATGCAGAGCGCTCCAAGAGCAAAATTCACTTTTGTCTATATCGCAGAACACCCTTTCACCGTCCCGGCAGATTGAATGGTTTCTGTGCAGTTCCTGGAAGCAGGGTTCTGCAGAGTTTGGCACCCTACCCTCAGCAGAAGAGGCCCTCTGGCCTGGTGCTGCATGGCTATACCTGGAACGAACGGTCATGAGACTGGCATCTGTGCTGGCACCTTTTGATGCAAGAAATCAAATTAACCCACCATGAAATTTAGCAGCAGAAAGCAATTTCGGCGGTCATTTAGACGCTATGGGGTCTTCTAGTAGTGCCCATTTTTGCACTACAACTGGCTAGAAAGTAAGCTCAAATGGTTATCGCTCGTGTTTTAAGTGTTCTCTTTCCACCTACTTTTATCTTTTGATCAACAGTGAGAGTAAAACTTTTGGAAAAAGTCAATTAAAAACGGTGCTAATACCATTGATGGGCATTCCCCATTATTAGCCATGGCGCCTACTGGCTACAAATAATTCACCTTGTACCTGCTGTAAAGGGTTATTTGGGCCAGAGAGTTTTTGCATTCACCCTTTACCCTGGGGTCTCGGTAAAGCCCTATATGTATGTGCACTTCTAAAATATCAGCTGTACTCTAAGCTCGGAATGAAGTGCACGTGTCAGTATTTAAACACAAAATGATTAATCTAACACGACTCCTCTGGTAACCGTGCACACACAGGGGCATATAATCAAGGACATGCGATAATTATCGCAAATCGCGCTGTGTGATTCACATTATCGCTGTATTACATCGCCATGTTAGCGACGTATTATCAACGTTTAGCGAACAGGCGATGCAGTTCCAGCGAATAACAGGAATAGCGTGTGAAATCCAGCGAAGATTTCACAGCGCTAAGGAGAGGCCTGCTGATAGGGGAGTGTGGCCCTAACATGGCAATCAACCTCCCATTATCAGTATGCCGAAGTCATTTAAAAAGCAGGCGCTACATAGCTGCGATAACCGAGGTTAGCTGCACGGCTTGCTAATATTGCGAAGCCGTGTTAGCGAGGATTTCAATATTGTTTAGCTAGGGAACACCTACTTTGCATGTCATTAGCGATATTGATCACGGACATGCAAAGTAGTATGGAAACATTCGCTAAAGCCTGTTAGCGTGTCCTTGATAATACTGCGATAAAATTATTGCCGCTTTTCGGCAAAAAACGACAGCTAAAGCGGCGATAATGGGCTTGATAATATGCTCCACAGTTTCTTGTCTTGCTTGCTCAACGGCCAGTTTTATGTTTCGTCGCTTGTCTTCCGCACACGTTACATCTGGGCCCCTACCCGAGTGACCCAGCAGGAGTCTTTCGATGCACAGGACAGTGTGTCCGCTGGGAGCTTAGCCTCACCACAAGCAAATGATTACAGGTGACACTGCTGGGAGTTCAGGAGTATCTGTTCTTAGTATTGACGACTGTATGTGCACCTGTGCCCGGCTGGGCGGATGCAAGGATGCGGTAATGTCCCAGGAGACGTGGCTTCGCCACCTACCCCATAGTTATGGGGCAACCAACATTTTCTACCTATTGGGACAATACTGTCCCTCTGCTGATGACTCACGAGGCCCTCCACCCCCGGGAGGTGTCTAATACTGCTTTGCACTAGACCTAAGAGCAGTGTTTTTAGTGGGATGGGGCACTTTAAAGGGGGTGTGGCCTAAGAAGTGAAACTAGGGCAATTGTCAGAGGCATAACCTATGTACCCAATGGAAAGGACTAATCAGAACCCTCATTTACACAGAATATAAAAGATGACAGCCAACAGCACTTCTACCCAGTACTTTATATTCCAGATGTGGCCAAGATCCACTGTGCTCTCAGGCTAGCCATGCTTTTAAATAATAAAAGCATTCAGTGGAATTATTTACAGGGTTTTGGAGTAGTTTGTTGATAAAACCGTATGGACTCAATAAAAAAAAAATTGTTTTTATATAGTGCGTTACGGTGCAGATTTTCAATTTCTAAGCGCGGTAAATAAAAGGGGTTAAATTATACAACCTAATGGTGCTCGATGTATTGTGTGCAGAAGGATAAATGCCGGGGTTGGTTCTAGCTGTTATTCTTTCTAATGATGTGCAGGACACAAAAAGATGTCAGGCGCGGGCGATTAACACTTCACGTCACCAAAACGGGTGCACAGATTCGCCAAATGAACTGTCTGGATTTATTTAGTATTTCTTCCTTACCTCTCTCTCAGACCCCTTTTTTTTGCATCTCCTTCACAGGAAAGGTCAATGGATGAAAATTGTAATTTCTCTATGACAAGAGCGTAAACTCCCCGTTATGTGCCATTCTAGTTGTTTTATGCTATTTTGTACTACTTTACTAATGTGTAAAACGTTCAGACTGACAGACTGAAATGGCATGATGTAACATGAGGTAAAAACTCCATATAAGCAACTGAAATGCAGATAAATTGATATTATTGAGATTAGACACTATTTGGAGCAACCTGTCCATGTCACTTTTTACCACCAACGAATCAAATATCGTTCCTCATACAAATGATGCATTTATGTTTTCTGAACTAGTCTGCCACTCTGTTATTGGGAAGCAGCTGTAGTTTGGCAATAGGACATCCCAAGCTACCAATGCTTTGGATTACACTGTGGTACTCACCACTGTGAAGATAAGGTTGAGCCTCACTTTCAGTTGAAAAGGCATTTCTAAAATGTTGTGATTATATAGATGAAGCAATCAAGCTATCTGGCATAAATACAGCGATAGCTGTTTGTTAGAGTTTATGTGAAGAAACAATAACGCACCGTGGGCTACATGTATCGAGTTATTTTGCTTTGTTTGTGATGCTAAAATGGCTATTTACATGTATCAAAATCATTTTGCTATTCAGTAACCTGTTAATGGATCGCAAAATGGGTTTGCGAATCGCAATTAGGAAGGGGCGAGTTTCGGGCGTCCCTTCCAAAAACCAAATCGCATTAGTATGTAGGAATGTTTTGGGACCGAAATGTGGTCGTGAAACATTAGCATTTTACCACCTACTTCAAGTAGGTGGTAACCCATTTGCAAATGGGAAGGGTTCTGTTTGTGAACGTTTGTTACAGCATTTTTTAAGAGCAGACAGTGATCCAATGGACACTTGCCTACTCTTAAACAGGCATTTGCAATGCAATAAGTCTCGAAATTGCGAGATTTTGAGCTATTGGCATTGTAAATGACAATGCCTTTTATTTATCTGTTTAAAAAACCTGCAATGATAAAAGACGTTGTCATTTACAATACCAATACATCAAATTTTCTAAAATGCAGGACCTTATGCATTGCAAATGCTTGTTAGACTTGTGGAACTGATTCCCAAAGGCAAACTTATAGGTTTGTGTAGGTTTACACTTTTTTTAGTTTTCTCAAAACTGAACTGTAATAGTGAGTTTACGAGTGCAGAGACTCCACAGTCGGAGCGGAGAACACCGCACATAAAAAGATAGGCCTGTCTGATATTTTTATCCTCATGGCCACTAATATATATGGAGGCCATGGAAGATTGTGGCAGCTCTGAGCCAATTTTAAAGAACATGCTGGGACAGCTGTGAGCTGTTCCACTCCTCTGTGGCCCTCACAATTTTGCGAGAGATGGAATAGTGGGCCAGCACAAAGGTTTGCTAGTGCCAGGGCATGATACAGGCCTTGAAAAAGTGGATACCGGAGTTGGGAGCACACCGCTGACCTCTTCCGCCGTATCGCCCCACTGCATCATGGTCTGTGCAGTTCAAGTAATTTCAAGAACAGTTCAAAGTTCAAATTTCAAAGTATTTCACCTCAATCGGTGCAAGTAAGTACTTGTATTGTGGTCATCCCTAGACACGAGCCTAGCTCGTGTTTCGGGATTGATTCCCTCATCAGTAGAGATATATTCGGGGTTGCAGAACAGGTCGCCAAACATCCGTCACGGGCCTCGTTGCCCCACGACCTACACTCTGCTGACGAGGAACAATAATTCCAAAACACCGGTGTCCAGAGTTGGTGCTGCAAACTTGCTTAAACACACGAACTTTCGAAATAGCGCACTCGCTACAAAACTGCATCTACCATGATGCTCCTGGGGTTCACCCGCTGGTGGGTGGAGTCGGAGTGCGACCCATTGACTTCTACTTAAATGGCTCCCTCGAGCTATGAGCTGATGAGCTCGGATCCCGCACCCACGCGCCTTGAGAGGTATCAACCTGAGAACACTTGGCAGCCTGCACAGCAAACCCCTGACTGACCTACACTCTGCTGACGAGGAACAATAATTCCGAAACACCGGTGTCCAGAGTTGGTGCTGCAAACTTGCTTAAACACACGAACTTTCTAAATAGCGCACTCGCTACAAAACTGCATCTACCATGATGCTCCTGGGGTTCACCCGCTGGTGGGTGGAGTCGGAGTGCGACCCATTGACTTCTACTTAAATGGCTCCCTCGAGCTATGAGCTGACGAGCTCGGATCCCGCACCCACGCGCCTTGAGAGGTATCAACCTGAGAACACTTGGCAGCCTGCACAGCAAACCCCTGACCGACCTACACTCTGCTGACGAGGAACAATAATTCCGAAACACCGGTGTCCAGAGTTGGTGCTGCAAACTTGCTTAAACACACGAACTTTCGAAATAGCGCACTCGCTACAAAACTGCATCTACCATGATGCTCCTGGGGTTCACCCGCTGGTGGGTGGAGTCGGAGTGCGACCCATTGACTTCTACTTAAATGGCTCCCTCGAGCTATGAGCTGACGAGCTCGGATCCCGCACCCACGCGCCTTGAGAGGTATCAACCTGAGAACACTTGGCAGCCTGCACAGCAAACCCCTGACCGACCTACACTCTGCTGACGAGGAACAATATTTCCGAAACACCGGTGTCCAGAGTTGGTGCTGCAAACTTGCTTAAACACACGAACTTTCGAAATAGCACTCGCTACAAAACTGCATCTACCATGATGCTCCTGGGGTTCACCCACTGGTGGGTGGAGTCGGAGTGCGACCCATTGACTTCATGATACAGGCCTTATTTTCAACAGGGCATTTGCCCGGTGGCCCGAAGTCCTTGGAGGCCAGTTTTGTAACCCCTGGGCCGCTCCTGGTGCCTCTGTCACTTCCCCAGCAAGGTTAATTGCAGCAGGCTCAGGGAGGCTTGCTTCAAAACTGTGAGTACGCGAATTAGAGAGGAGGAAGGAAGAAAGCGATGAGAGAGGGATAAAATAGAAAGAAACGAAGAAAAGAAAGTGAATGGATGAGTGGAAAGAGAGAGATTGTGTGAGGAGAGGAAGGGAGCAGGGCTGGTTTGAGCACTTTTTCAGGGTCGGCATTTGATTCCCCTGTCTGGCTCTGGCTAGTGCCCTCTTCCAGAGCCGGACTGGCTGTAGTGGGCACCGGGCATTTCCCTGGTGGGCCGCCAGGGTGGGGGCGGTTTTTGTTACCAGGGGTCGGAAAAATCGGCCTCATGTAACAAAATCGGCTGAAACCGGCCTTGCAAACCGCTCAGCTGCACCCCCCTCAACCCCAGGGGGGCCCGGCCGGGCAGTGTGCCAGAGCCAGTTTCAGTACCCCGTCCGGCTGCCCTCTTCACACATTTGCTCAGAATAACAGCGATGTTTGTGTTGGGCAGAGGCAAGATCTAGACTTTCATGACTTACATGAAGTGATACCACAACTCAAAGTGCGAGCAGTGGGGCTTGAAATGATTATAGAAGGCTTTGTATGAAGTGACAACAAAAGGATTAGAAGATAATGGTGGCATTGATAGCAAGACCCACTGCTAATGGCTGAATATTAACACTCCTCTTAGCAATGGGCCATGTTCAAAAACTCCTTAGTGACTTGAACAATGAAAGCTTTCTTGAGATTTGGGATCTTGCACATAGGACCTCCCTCCACCCCCTTTATTAGGCTGTGTTGTAGCCACAAAGGAATGTGTCTGATGAGAAAGAGGGAAGAAAACTGATGCAGCAATCGTATTTTCGCGCCCAGTCTTGCCAGGAGGCGTAGCTGGCAATAATGCAGCAGGTGCAGTGGCACCGGGGCGTGAGACCACAGCACAGTTTTGGATTCTTTTCCTTCCCCACAAGGCACACAAAGGGGACCGTTTTCAGTGCTTGCAGTAGATCCCACAGCACCCTTGCTACGCCACGCCCCCCCCCCTGCGTGATGTAGCTATGTCTGCTTGTTTACTCAGAAATAACCATCTCAGCTTCCTGATGTCAAAGCTACCAGCAGCTCGGTCAGTTTCACTTCCTGTAAATTAAAATGAGCTGACATCACCGTCTGAGGTACAAGGCGATTGTGGCTGCCACTGCTAAGGGAGGCATCCCCCCCCCCCCCTCCTCACGTGTGGGCACCGCCAGGGGCGTGTAGGCGTGACAGACTGCAAGTAACTCAATACGAGATCTTGAGAATGAGACGTAAACAGAGAGGGTGAGGGCTCAACGTGGGGGTGTGTGTCGGTGTCACAGAAACGGTGAAGCGGTAAATAGAGTGCCTGGAGTCTAGCTTCGAACTTTTTAAAAAATATATAGAGAACCCCCTAGTTTCTGAAATAAAAGCAAGAAAGGAAAAATGTCGAACTTTTGTGTTGTCTGTGTGCTTACCTATTATTTTAAAAGCCAAAAGTTCAAAATTGTTTCCACATTTCACACGCAATTTCCCTCTTTTTTTTCCAGGATCTTATTCATGATGTAAAGTAATCTAACTTCTCACCCCTAATCCAGATCCACTTGCAACGCATTTATGTAGCCCAACCATCACACCTATTGCTAATTTTAACCCTATCTCTAACCATAACAAAATCCATTATGACAACCCTAACCGTGTCTCTTACCTTTTTGAACCTCCTCTCTAACGCTAAGACAATCACTAAGTCTGCCTCAACCCCAGCCTATTAACCTATCCCTAAACATAAGTCTAATGATGTATGTAACCCTAACCATATCCCTAACCCTTAATTAAACCTATCCATAAATATAATGCGCATCCTTATCCATACCTTTACCCATACTCTAAAGATAATCCTATCCGTCTCCTTTACCCATTTTAACAACTATTTACATCTTCAAAACCGAGTTTTTAAAAAACTTTTGCTTTATCTAACTTTTTGTTTTTGAATTTTTGTTTTTCTTATTTTTTATTTCGAAATTGAGCTTGAATAACAGATGACTGCGAGGGGAGAGAGAGAGAGAGAGAGAGAGAGAGAGAGAGAGGGGAGAGAGAGAGAGAGATAGAGAGAGAGTAGGCAAAAGGCGGAAGATGTGGGCACACTTTTGAAGGCAATGAGAAGTCAGATGGCCTGGGCTCAATGAGGGGAAAATAGGCCATGAGGTGCAGAGAGTTAAGAAGCAAGATGTCTGAGCCGGCTCATTCATTGCTGCTGACACGTGATAAGACTCAGAGACCGCAAGATTGAACACCATCATGGACACCTTAGCTTTTCATTATGCTGTGCTCATAAATTTGAGTGCCACTAACTTGGCGTATTGTGGAGTCTGGTATGGAAGGACATGGAAACACATACACCAAGTTATGTAACATACTGACTGCAGAATAGCGAATGGAAATCAAGACATATACCCCAAGTCAGGGGATGCACTGACATAGTGACTTGGAATATTCTACAGTGGCACAAAAGAGCATACTAAGGCCAACACTTACTAAGAGCTCACGCAACGTAGGGCAGCAAGCAAGTTGCTGCGTTGTGTTACGTGAACTGGAGAGAGCAGAACTGAGGCATATCTACAAACAATTGGTGGAGTTCAGGTCTCTCCATGTGCTGGCACACTTTGTGCAGCCATGCACCAACGTACCGTTGCGCCACAGTGCAAGGGTGTCTGTGTTATGGTCTGCTTAGTTTTTCTGCAGGAAGTGGTCCCTTCCTGCACAAAGTTATGATGTAAGGCTATTTCCTCTGTATATGGGTGCTGGAGAATGCAACACAAATGCAAAGAGGGAAAAACGAGGAGAAATACAGATAGTACTCCTCTTGAAGCCAACTTGAGGTAGGTGTAGGAATTTGGCATATATCCTTAACTGTAAGTGTTTGAAGATATGGATTTGCCTCAAAATCCATTAGTGGATGCACAGGAACTGCCATGCTTCACCCCTGGAACACCTCTCTGGGGCACAGTAAAGCAAGGTAGTGCATTGAGCTGCGTTGCGTTCATTTTTGTTACAAACCAAAACAAATTGTGATTTGGGTTGGTTTGTAAATCCCAGCAGAAGACTTTGCATTGGGTCTGCGTTAAAAAAGTAGTGCAAAACCCGAAGCAAGCTGTTTGTAAATCTGGGATAAAAATAGGAGCAATAGATAGGATGGGACTACATACAAAAATCACAATTCTTGGTTAAGGACTACATTGATACTGAGGCTGGGAATACCATGAAACTGTCCAATTGTCGGATTAGAATTTAGGAACGATTCTGCAGAATTGTGAGAGCTGCAGGTTGAGACCCTTGCCCACATAGTTGAATTAGTGAGGGGAGGAGAAAACGATACCTCATTCATAAAAAGGCACCATGGATATAAAGAATTGCATCAGTTAGCAAAGCACCATGGAACACCAGAAAATGTAGTTGGAAAAGGACATCCAAAATGTACTACCACATTAGGTGAGGACAGATTGGGCAATTTTTTGTTATATGTTGCATTTAAAGTGAATTAAGAGAAGCAGCAACTTTCAAGCCCATTTTTCCGCAAGCTAAATGTTTTAGAATTCAGTGGTGCTTGGCTCACTGACACACCATCCTATGACCAGGGCCCAAATTAAAAACACGCCTTAGTGACAGAAACATGCAAGCTGCAAGACGAATACTGTTGGGGATCGACTCTAGAAGTACATTTACTTTTGGACCAAATATATAAGCAAGTTTAGATCACTTTCTTTCTGTTGTACATTCTAATTGCCTTTTTGTAAAAGACTACGTACCTACAGTATATTGGATAAAGCACAAGGACAAAGTTTGACTTCACATTAAACACATACAGTATTTTTGACAGATTTTTACATTTCTGCACATATTTTAAGACAGAATTTAATATACATAGATATGCTCACATAATGTGAACTTAATAATGGATGCTAGGACAGAGGGTAAAAGGACAGGAGGATACTGAGATGGACACTGGAAAATAGAGTTATTTATACACTTGGACAGGGTGGCAGTGACGCATACACACACAAAAACTCTTTAGCAAATCTTTCTCTTGCCGTGCTTCCAGTTTATGGGATCACCCACATGACAACAAAAGGTATAGTCCTATCCTCCTAAAAACACGCCTAAAGCCTCATCACTTCAGAGTCCACCTAGAAGTTGTTTGTATTTGAGCTTATCTACTACTGTCTTTCTCTCTATCCTCCCTGGATGTTTAATTCTTGCCACTATTACTTGTAAAGGTCTCCCATGTGAATTGGTCACTACTAAGAGAATGCCTTTAATAAATAAAAAAATAACTAAAACAAAAGATTCACATATCAATTTCACATGGGTTTGGTGGAAGAATGTGACACGGTGCTCCCTTGTTGATGCCCCACCACTACTACAGAACAATGAGTGTATTAGGAGAAAAACAGCAGTGCCAGGAAGCCAAGAAAACAGCTACCTATAAAAGCTGTACAATATAACATAACAAAGTACAAATTAGGGGGAGATGACAGACGCACAAGGAAAATGAGAAGCACATTTTAAGTAGTTGCAATAAACATTTGGTGATGAGGGGATACATATTTACTTTGAGTATTTCTTCTAAACTAAAAATAAAAGTATGAATATTCCCTTTTCACAGAAAATACTCCACCTGCAATTCTTGCCTGATTGATTGCTTTATTTCGATATGCACATATCATAAAAGCAGTACAAAAAAAAATAAAAACAGCATGTCGAAATAAGTAAGACTGTACATATGTGTGAGAATTAAAAACACGTTAGGTCAGCATAAATTAGATAAAAAAGAATTAAATTGATGTGGACAGTCTTCTAAGTCTAATCAACCAAGCCCATTTTAAAAATTTAGCAACAGCACAAACAATGGGAGGGGCTGTATTGGTTAAAAGAATCCGAAGTGCAACGGAGTGCTGACGAGTCCCCAGTTCTCTGCAGATGGGACCAAGCCAACGTGATCTGGGGCGACCATAGTCCGGGCATTCGAAAAGGAAATGTGGCACCGACTCTGGCTTATCCTGGCAAAGAGCACAGAAGCGTGATGTGGGCTGGGCTTTATTCCACCTCGAGCAGAGGTCGGCCAAGGGCAAGGTTCCTAACCGAAATTTAATATACAAGGACCTATCCATAGCAACTGATATAATGTCCATGTATGGCTCGTACAAGGCAGCGTCTTTGAACAGCAAGAAAGCTGCGGTGGTTTTGCAGTGCTGCTGACTTCTAGAGCGCTTCACATAAACCCACTCCCAGAAAAGTTTTTTTAAGATCTTCTTTGGAGGAGCGGAGTGACTATGCCAGCAAGAGTCCAAACCTAGTTCCCCTAAGAGGTGTTTTATATCCTTCAACCATTTGATGCCACGCCAACCATCAGAGTGCATCACCTCTGCCAAGCCATTGGCATAGGATTGTAGCTCCGGGACCCTCCACAAGCGTGCCCAGAGCAGAAGGGGTCGAAGCCGAGCCTGGTCCCTTATGGCTTTACAGCCAGTGTCCATGAGCACTGGGATAGTTGGGCTGCTCGATGGAATGGCAAGGAGATCCTTGATGAATTTATTTTCGGCCTTGCTCAATGAGTCAACTTTGCCCAAGCCCCACAGTTCCGATCCATAAAGTGACGCAGGGACCGCACGTGCTTTGTAGATCTCAAGTATAGGAGCAACACAATGTTTTGTAGAGTTATTGAACTCCTTAAGAAGGGCGCCCCCCACCCTTTTGTGGGCCAATGTCATTTTGTCAATGTGGGCAGTCCAGCTCATCGCGTCATTCAGTCGGATTCCCAGGTAATCAAATTCTGCCACTCTTTCTAGGGGTATAGAGTTCAGAATTGGAGGGCGGCCAAGTTTGCGAGGTGGATGCATAACTAGGTACTTAGTCTTGTCTACGTTGATGACAAGGCCCTTGGTGGTACAGAAGTCCTGGAAGCGGTTCAGCAGTGTTTGGAGACCTTGGGGGGTTTTAGAGATGAGGAGGGTGTCGTCGGCGAACAACAGGGTTGGAATTTTTACTCCTCCCAAAATGGGAGCGTCTGATGGTTCGCCCAGTAGATGATCTACCACCCCGTTAATGTAGAGGGAGAATAAGGTAGGGGCCAAAACACAGCCCTGTCTTACTCCCCTCTCGACCCTGATCTTATCGGTCTTTTCCCCATTCAGCCCCCATCTAACCTGGGCATAGGTGTTGGTGTGCAGGTTAATAAGGAGGTTTAGTAAGTACGGGGGCATCCCTAAACCGTGAAGCACCCTCCAAAGTTCCTCCCTTGGTACCAGGTCAAAGGCAGTCTTAAGGTCAATGAAGGCCAAGTAAAGACTGCCTTTGCCCAGTACCACCACCTTCCAGTGTAATAACAAGAGCCTGAAGACCTGTTCAATAGTTCCTGTACCTGAACGGAACCCAGCTTGCATATCGGACAGGATGTGATTGTCGTCCACCCATTGGGTGATCCTCCCCAAGATGGTTTTCCCAGCCAATTTCTGGCTTGAATCTATTAGGCTTATGGGCCTATAGTTCCCGGGTAAGTCCCGACTGCCCTTTTTGAAAATGGGGACCACCTCCGCACCTCTCCAGGAGTCAGGCACAGGGCCTCCCCCCATAATTGCGTTGAGGAGTGCAGAGATTAGTACCCCCCATTCTTCCGGGTAAGCGCGGAGGATATCCCCCGGTAGGCCATCCGGACCAGCTGCTTTCAAAGGAACCAAGGTTTTGATCTGCTTTGTTACGTCCAAAGCAGAAAAAAGTTCCAGGTCACGAACTAGAGTAAAGGGTGGGAGTTTAAAGGAGTCATTAAGTGGGCCTTCGACAGCAGAATAAAGATTTTGGAAGTGGGAGAACCAAGTCTGGGCGTTGATGGTACACGTCCTCCGGGAGTCGTCAGGACGATTCCTTTTGCCCACCATGTCCCAAAAACCTTTGGCATCTTTCCCACGACTGGCAGCCAGGAGGTCCTGCCAGAAATTAACCTCCCACTCCATCCTTGCATTTTTCTGGCAGAGTGCATAGTGTCTCCTGGCCTCCCTAGTCCTAGACAGTAATTTGGACTTGACTGCCTCGATGAGAAGTGACTTCGCCTCCCTACACTTCTGATTGTACCAGCCCTGGCCCGATCGTGAGCTTGGTTTCCTTCCACTCGGGTGAGCTGGAACTACAAAGAGGTCGCTAATGGCCTGAATTATGACACAGAACCTGGGTGCCACCTCCATCAGCCCTTCCTCTTGGCAATCAAGATTGACTAGGGCTGAGACCAGAAGCTGCCTAATGGCAGAAGTTTTCTCCTCCGAAAGAGCTAGCTTCGCCCACTTTAGCCGTCGACCACAGTTTGTAACCACTGACGGGTCCGGGGCGGGGTTACAAGGCGATCTACTCACAGTGCTATTGAAACACCTTTGGGACAGGGTGAGAGACAGGAGATTGTGGTCACTCTCTACAGAGGGTACAATTACCATGTCCTCCACCAGGCTCCACAGGTGTATGTCAAGGAGAAAATAGTTGATCCGTGACATGTGCCCTGGCCTGTTGTAGGTGTGGGCCCCTGCTTTGTCGGACCTAGTCCTGCCGTTGGCAGCTCTAAGACCAAACTCCATAACTAGTGAGTTGATCTGGAGGGCCACTTCTGTCCACTTTTTAATAGGACTAAGCTCGAGGGGCGGAATCCCCCACCCATTATCATATTCCTCTTGGTCTGTTAGGATTTCCAGGTCCAGGGGCTCGAAAGTGCAGTTCAGGTCACCTGCCAACAAGGTACAAGACCTATGAGGAGATGAGCGGAGATGGGCTTCCAGACAAGCTATTACTGGGGATTCTCTTCCCCCCTTAGTGCCACGGGCGTAGATGTTAAAAATGTTTAAAATGACTCTGCCCTGGGAATTTCTCAGCAAAATATTTAGGAGATCAGGGCAATTTGTGTCCCGCTCCTCCACCCTGCAGTTGAGTTCTGTGGCTACCCAGATTAGTAGGCCACCCGAAGGGCGGCCCCTGCCAGTTGCACTTTGTACTGCCGGCAAAAAGTGGGTGGAATAGCCCGCCTTGTGTAGGGGCACCCGACTCCAGGTTTCCTGGAACAGGCATATGGAGTATTGCTCCACAAGCTCGTTCCAGTCCGGCAGCGCTAGCTTCCTCTCGAGGCCCGCCACATTCCAGCTGAAAACCCTAATCTGGGGGTCCGTTACAGCCGCAATGCTACAATCCTCGACAGGGAGTGATAAGTCCACAGCACCCACACCAGGGGGACTAGCCAGAAGATTATAGGATACCCCAGACTCCCCCTTCTCGTCTACAAGCTCGGCCGTAGCCTGAATTTGCGATGAGGAGGAGGAGCCATTGGTTTTAAGGTAAGGTGTTGGCTCAACAACAGGGCTTGAAGCCACAGCGACCTCCCCGGGAACATTACTGAGTCAGCAACTCCAGGGTCCCCAGTTTGGTATCACTGGAGCTAGGCATAGCCGCTGGGGGAAAACTCCCGGGGTAGAAAGGCCGTGGAAGAGGTAAACTGATGAACATTTTTTCCTGACGTGCCTTCGCATAGCAATTAAGCCTATATTAAAGACAACATAGGCTTCTATTTTTCAGACTTAAACAGCCCGGACCCTGATGAAGACCTTTGTACTAATCAGACACTAAAGGTCGAAACATGTTAATGTAAAGTCTTTTAAGGACGAAAAGGCTTCAACACATAGTCATATCACTGAGAAGAGTGATTATGTCATAAGATAGCAAGACAGACAGTTGATGGACCGAATGCAGAAGAAATCAAGACATTCACCCCGGTCAAGAGATCTGGGTTAAATTCATCATTCTTTTGCTCACCACGCCACACCAGTTTGGACCCAGCGTATGGCTGAGTACAAACTGGGGTGGTGTGGTGAGCGAAAGAATGATGGATTTAACCCAAATCCTTGTGACTGGGCGTGAATGTTTGCATTGTCCAGCATTCCGTCCATCGATTGTTTCTTTTGCATATGTCGGAAGAAAGCAACATCCCTTCTCTGCTTTCCCCTCAGCCTGTTGTTACAAGAATTGTTTATACCAATCAATAAACCTGCAAGATTAGAAACTCTTTTTGCTTGCCAATTGTAAATAAGTAGGATTTTACAATGAAAATCGTGTAGATTGCACACTGAGACTGCAAACTTCAAGAGTACATTGGGCAGTAACTGCAAAGTATGTTACAAATTAATTTCTAGTGATACCAGATGTTGAACAACGTGAACGTTAGATGTTTAAAAAATATGGACCACTCCGCTTAAAAAAACGTATAAACACTTTTTGTAACTTTGTATATAGTTGTAACATGAAGGTACATGTAACTGGAGTGTGCATACAAGCAAAACACTAACTGATTTGTATCAAATAGACAAACTCTTTCACCTCGCACAAATTACTATATAATACACACTACAAAATAATAACATTGTTTGTGTGTGTGTGAGGGGGGGGGGGTCCGCACGTTTGTGTTAGATACAATTGAACATGATGAAATTAGCACTACTTTCCTGTTTATTAAGAAACACTAGAACACGGCAACTTGCTTGTGTATGGAGTTCTCCAACCCCGCAAGTGTGCATTTTGTATTTTATTCTTTGCACGCCTTGCATAACCACGTTGCACTGCCGAGGGTTCTTCAGCTCGTGCAAAAGAGAGTCAACAGTGTTTGGGTCGCGGACAGCTTTCTGCAGCGTGCATCTGTGTATGCATGTGCAGCGCGAGGGGCGTCTACAATGAAACAATAAAACGCGGTTGCAGACGGCTTCCCTCCAACGCTCATCCTTTACACGACCCCGGGCTGTTTGGGCACTTCCGCCAGAGACAAGCTCCCGCTCCTCTCGCTGCTGAGCCCTGCAACCCCACGCGCCCCCTCCGCGAGCGGCTGCACTTGGCTCTCGTGCGCTGGGCGGGCTCTGCAGCCACACCTGCATGCAAAGAGCCCGCGCGTCCCTTTGTTGTGCTCCAGGGACTGGGGGTTGGAGCAGGAGGGAGACCGACAACACGCAGCCTCGCCTGCAGCTCTGGGAGACCAGGTGGCAGCATGACAACAAGCGGCGGCTCGGAAGGGCTGGCGGAGCCTGGGAGGTGAGCACGGGGTCTCCCGGGCGCGGGAAGAGGGGGGCGGATGGATGGCGCGCGGGAGCCTCCTCCCTCCGCAGGATGCTGCCCGGGGCGCTGTCCAGCTCTCCAGCGCGCGGCCGCAGAGGCGCCTTCAGTGATGCGCGCGTGGGTGTCAAGGGCACGGGTGGCCGCGCGCCTTCGCCCTGACCTCCTGAGTACATAATACATGATGGCGAGTAAAATGGCTCTCTGCGTGCACATGGCTTGGACTGAGAGCGGGATAAGGGCGGTGGGGAGTTTCCATGCAAAATTGAAAGTAGATTAGAGACAGACACATGGCGCTGAGGAGACCCGCCATTTCTGTGAGCGTTTTATCAATTTCAGTGGCAGCCTCTGCCTGAGGGCTAGTGCTCTTTGCTAAATATGACAAACGCCCCCTTTCTCCACTTTTCGACCATGGGATATTCAACCCTGAGTGAGCCTAGAGGCTTGATAACATTTTATCTGTACACTAGTGCAGTTAAACACCGATTTCAAGCTTGCTACTGTTTTGTATTCATTACTTAGCCGTCTGGATACAAACTATGCACGTGCATGCTGGTGCTGCTGGTGGCCTTATGTGGGGTGTCGGGTGAGGGCACTAAGGTCTTCCTCTTTTTTTTTTGTTGTTGTTGTTGTTGTAGATTTATAAGATTTATGCAGCACGAACTCGACCCGAACGTATTTACCAGGTACATTACACAAGTACACCTTAATTTTTAGTGGGCACTGGGAGATTGTGAATTGCCCAGAATCACAGGATGCTGAACCGACGCTGAGGCTCAAACCCTGTTCCTCAGCTCCAAAGTCGTCACTCTGGCCATTAGGGTCTTCCTTCACCTGTGAGACCTCCGGTGAGAAACACTGAAATGGACAGCTCTCTGCCTTGAACTCTCCAGGGCCATGTTCTGTCTGGAGTGGGGAGCTAGCTAGCAGTTGGCTAGGGAACATCTGAAAATATGGTAAAAAAAAAGCATCATGCAATCAAGGCGGGGGCTGAGGACAGGTGTGTGATTACACTAATGATGGTTTTCTTATTGGCACAACGGCTCAGATCACAAGCACGGGAGCACCACACATCAAAAGTTGTGAACAAGAAGAACAATTATAAAGTCCATATTCAGTCAAGATGTTCTTCAGTTTTTTCTTTTTATTCCATTCGCAGTAGATAAAAAGTGGAGTCAAACTTATATGAATCTACACACAGTGTAGCCAACGCGTTTCGTCCTAGGACAGGACTTCTTTAGGGCACTAAATGTTGGGTGGGTCAAACACATCCAAAGGCTGATGAGTCCTAGGCTTTCTTGCTTAAGGCTGTTCCCCGTCCAATGATTATATTGTATCCAAAGTTAAGGACGTCTGTATCTAGACCACAATCAATGCTGGCTACACGGCGCATCCCACAGTAAGGATGTCAAGTACCACCATGTTGTGTTGCAGAGAGGTTCAGACACAGATTTTGCAAACGTTAATCTTTAAATTACGCGTTGAGGCCTAAAAGGTACCATATTCACTTCACTTTGTTAGGGATACGTTTGAAAAGCCACAGCCTCCCGCAGTACCTATCACATGTCTGAACAAAGGGAACGTGCCATCATAGATGTCTCATAAATTGATAAGAGAAATGAAAGGGCAACGATCCAACAGTCCTAAAATAAGGCAGCTGTGGGCAGTAGGAATGCTGGGGACGTTACAGCAACGGAGAGCTGGGCAAGATCACGTAG
Source organism: Lissotriton helveticus (assembly GCF_964261635.1). Taxonomy (NCBI): domain Eukaryota; kingdom Metazoa; phylum Chordata; class Amphibia; order Caudata; family Salamandridae; genus Lissotriton; species Lissotriton helveticus. The sequence continues at coordinate 191,287,486 of NC_136072.1, forward strand.
TAATGTGCTGCACAAGAAGGATTTCTAATTGAGGACATGCAATGTATATACATCAATTTATACCTAAATAAGGCAATAGAGTCTATTGCAGAGGTCTTCAAACTGTGCGGTGTGCCCCACCGGGGAACCCTGGCTGTTTTTCCCGGGGGTGGGGGCGCAAATGCCTTTGTAAATACTTGTAAATGAAGATGGCCTGGAAGTGCGACTTTATCGCGTTTCCAGGCTGTCTTTATTTACATACAGCACAGGGCAGTTCTAAAAATCAGATGCTGAGACGGGTCCCTATCGGGCACTCGAATTTTGCCCTCACCCTAGGGAGGGGGGGGGGGAATCTTAACTCTGCAGCTGTACCACCGCCTTTGATGTATCTTCAAAGAGACTTGTTATAGTTCTTTCAGAGTCTTATCATTTCAGCACTGAAGCATTTTCAATGTAATATTTTTCAATGTAATATACACTGAAGGCATAGTTGTTGCTTATTTATCATATGCAACTAAGACCCATTGACAAAGCCAATAGTCCTGGCTTGTTGTAGATGTAATGTTACTTGCTGTATTAAATGTCTGGAAGCAATGACATAAGCAGGAAAATACCAGTCGCCATGTACACTATCCTAAGCACAGATTTTTAGCTTATGTGTTTTTATACGCCACACCCTTAATTTCATAGGCCATGCCCCTTTGAGAGACCCCCTACCCCCCAATTTTTTCATCCCACTTAAAGCCCTGATACCAGGTAAAGTGAATTTAAAAGTATGGCAACTGGGATTCTTGTTGCCATGGTGGCACGGTCAAAGACTTGACTAAAAAGAATAGAAAAATATTTTCTGTATTTCGTTGTTTTTTCACGGTTACCCAGCTGAATATAAAATAATGCACATACCATAAAATAAAAAAAATGCATATTAAACTAACCCTTTGAAACACTTTTTTTTAAATGTTATGTTAATGTGATCACTGCAGGTGCCGGTTTGTGAAACCAGCGAGTCACACAATTAAATCCAGGTTGGCACAGTGCGGAATCGTGACATGTGCTAAGAAGTTCTAGCCTGTAACACAAAGCACTATGAATATGCAAGTCATTATTACAAATTTGCAATATACCCTGTATAACCAAGGCTGCTGGAATTATGTGGCAGGAAGGACAAAATTATGTGGCAGGGTTTATAAATTATGCAGTGAAAAATGCCAAAATACGCAACTTAATGCAGCACTTTTGTGATAGTGTTACTACATTATTTTGTCAGTTTTACATATGATAACGCTGTGTGGGCAAATATTTCAACTCATTAGTGCCCGTGTAACACCCAATTCAGTAATAAGCAACAGAAAGGTGAACGTCAACCTTTACGATGGGCTGTTCATTGTTTGGCACCATGTTTTGTTACCTTTTTAGTAACTTTTGATCGGTTTGAGCTAGAAAAACATTGTTTTTGTTAAAATCTGTAGAATATGCGCCAGATGGTATATTATGTGGCAATTGCAACAAATCTATAAATATGTGAAAAATGCCGCAGCCACAGAATTCCATAGTTCCAGTGGTCCTGAGTATAAGATAAGCTGCCACAAAATGATTCAGTATTTAAGATAAAATAAGTGCTTTCAAATAATACCTTTAAGAAATAGGTAATTACAATGTGCCTAGTGCAAACATTTGTACAAGTATATTAAAAGGAAACTTTCCAAAACAACTTCCTTAGATCACCTCTCAAAAAGAATAGTGACTTCATAAATTAAAGATGTACTCTGTTCCTGGCAGCCTTTACATTTGGTTTAACCAATAGCAAACATTTGCATGTCTTTCAGATTACAAATAAAGCAAAATCAAGGAGATGATGGATGGAGCACTGAAACGTTTTAGACACTCGCCCTCAGTCACAGATCTGGGTTGAATCTATCATCATTCTTTAGCGCACTTCTCCACTCCAGTTCAGACACAGCTATATGCGAATCAGTCTTGACCCTGTACCTCATGGGAACAGTCCAGCCTGAACTGCCAAGCCAGGTCTTCCCTGAAACAGAAACAAGCATCCTGGGAACAGTTTTGGGGTAACACCCCTCATCCGCCAGGCAAGCTTGGATCCAGTGACAAATTAAGAAAGGGACCCACGTCCGGGCATACCCTGCCAACTTAAGGCGAACAAAGCAAACACAAAGAGATGATGAACGGAGCGCTGACACTTTCAGACACACCCCCAATCACAGATCTGGGGTGAATCCATTATCGTTCTTTAGCTCACTTCGCCACCCCAGTTCATACACAGCCATATGCAAATCAGTCTTGACCCTGTGCCTCATGGGAACAGTCCTGCCTGAACAGATTACATATACCCTGGTGGAAGAGGCCTGTTTCTTCTTTAGTCCTCTGTCCATGGATAGCCTCAAGGAGATGGCCCAGAGGAAAATATGCTATGTGTAGGCTAATTCTTTTCTTTACAAATGGACAGACACAGATCTCTCATGAAGATCCTCTGAGGAAGGTGGAGATATGTTTAAATGGCCATCACAACCATCAGTGCAGCAAGTGCATTGACACTAAGCACTGCACCCCAATTTTTGCTGTGTTACTAGCAAAGTGGTGGGTGGGAACCCTTTTTCCTTGTTAGCATTTGGACACAGGTTACCCCCGCTGAGCAGGGGACAGGTCCAAAGCAACAGGAAGCTAGTTGTGGGATTTACTCCCTTTTTTCACACAAAGGGGCGGAGATGCTGCTCTGGGCATCATGTCTACGAGTGATGGGTCATTGGAGAGAGGGGGCAGAGTAGTAGGTATCATTTGTGCCACAGATGCAGTGGCATGGGGGCTCATGGGTGTGAAGCGCAAACGAATCCCCAATTAGTATTATTTTACTATCTTTTCTTGCTTATATTAGGGCCCAGTTCATTATTGTTGTTCCCGTGTTGCTTTTGGCCTTAACGAAATGGCCTAAGAGATGAGAAAATTGAAGCAGGGGAGACAGAGTAACTTTGGCTTGAGAGAATTGACAGAGCGGGAAATTGGGCAAGATAGAGGTACGATGGAGGCCTTGGATTAAATGCCTCATCCTTGAAGGGTTGGGAGCTCCTTAGAATGCTGTGGCCCTCCTGCGCCGCAGGAGCCTGTGTTACTCATCTATATCTTACTAGAGGACAAGGACTGTCTTCAGGGGTCACATTTTATGTACTTTAGCAAAAATGTTTCAGAATTATGTAGATTGCACTGGTGCAGTTGAGACTGGAGTGGCGATAGAAATGCTGATGCAAAATTGTTCCAGAACTGATGCCATCCATGGAATATGGAATCTTTAATGCAAAATTGTACTGGCAACAGTACCGTCTACGTACTGTCACTCCAGCAAAGCCAGAGATTCAGGTTTAGGAAAATGACATATTTTCAAATTCTCTCCAAACATTATTTACTTGCAGTATTAGTGCAAAGTTGGTCCAGCATCAAGATAATCTACATATTCTAGAAAAGGTGGTGCAAAATTGCTCTGTCATCGGTGCACTCTGTATTCTTTGATACCAGAAGAGCATTTCACCAGCTCTGCTCTTATGTAAGTAGAGTATTTTCCAATGCAGAACTGCACTCATAGGCAGAGCTCAATCGTGTCAAAATAAGTGAAGCAACACCAGTCATCGGCCAGTAATATAAATCGAAAGCAACAGAGGCGTCTGGGGGTTGGAACTGTATTTGATGGATTGCGTCGGCGAATGGGAGGCTGCCAGTTGAGGCCCTGAGGCATCCTTTTCACGTTCCCTCCTTTTGTGAGATGTTTGTCTGGAGCCCATCATACTCAAGGAAGGAGTGCAGCTGCTGCTGTGAAAAGTATTGCACAACAAGTACAGAGCGTACCCTAAGGAATGAGCGTGGTTGTAAATGTTTCTGTTTACTGATCCCGTACGCTTAGTAATTTTCGACCTAGGTTTTGTGGTGGTAGAACCGATAGAGGCAGCTTACAAAATGAATCAGCCATGCATGCATGCGACGCCCTGCAGCAAATTCAACAAGATTAAGTGCAACAAAGAGTGACAGGTAAATGGTAGCAGCACGCTACACAAGTGTCAAGTTTCAATAGTAATAGTAACACTTATCTGTAATGGCGTAGGGCACCAAAACCTATAGTCACCAACATGGTGAATGCAGCTTGGAGTAAATAATTGAAAACTGTTGTGTGCTGTGGAGACACTGGTTGAGGCGTGCAATCCTAAGATATGATGGATGCTGTCACTCACAATATGGCAACATTAATTGTAGAAGATACTAAGATTCGACAAAACATCTTTCAGCTTACTTAAGTGGATCAGTGTGAAAGGCTAATAGAGATTGGTAATCACCAAAGCAATCTGTCTGCGTCATGCCCTGAAGGAATCTTTATCAATACGATTGTGGTATGATGTCAACAAATCTCAAAACCAAAGAAACCTTGTAAACAACCCAGCCAATAAATGTCTTTATTGGACCTTATACAAAATGTTTGGTTCGTATGGCCATGACAAAAATAGATGACCTGAATCGCTGTACTTTGAAGGGATGGATATTCTGGTTTTGGAAAGTGCCGCACCATGGCTGAAATACCTGGGTACCCTCATTGACGGATTGTGTGAGGTGTAGAAACAACTGAAGGCAGTGGAAGCCATTAGGTATGCATGTACATGACTGCAAAGTGTTTGCTAATTTTATGGAATATGATTCACTTCACTAGAAACAATTAGAATGCAAAGTATGCTAACATTGAAAAGATGCATCATGTTATTTTCTTGAAACCTTGCTGAAAAAGTATCATATTTTGTTGGTTTTACAACTTTCTTTCAAAAAGTTGCTAAAGGGAGGAGAGGCGAGTCCCGTAGGGGGTACATTAACCTTTGCATATTACTTACATTACTTTATATTTACAAGCGTTTAGGCTAATTGGGAACGAATTTGATGATCCAAATTTCTCCTAATTTTGGAGGAGCCCCCAAAGTACTATTCATTAATATTTGTTCGCATCAATCGTGTTTAGGTTTCAGTCACGCTCTTTTCCAGCTTTCTGAAGATGCAGTGTCATAAAATAAGAATGGCATACTTCCCTGGGGGATATGATAATACATTTAGCAGCGTGTAATGTATGGCTGAGCCGCTAACAGACTAGAGTAAAACAAAGTTAGATTTCAGGATATCTCACAATGAATATGTCTGAGAAAAATTATTTACATGTAGCGAGTGCTTGCCAAGATTATTTTTTTTGCATATCTGTGAGTCATTCTGAAAATCTTGGCATAGTTTTACTATTTGGTGTGCTGACAAGTTCAGCCTTGCTATAATGTTAAACTTTTCTCTCTTTTGAAATTGAGGGGCTGGAGCAGGATAATATTCCCCAAACTGTACTTCATAAGATCTACGTTCCGCGATCACAGAGGCCGAAATCTGAGGGCCTTCCCGAGGGGACATATTTCAAATTTTCTCTTAAGCAACCTTCAATTTGCTCTGGTCTGACTAGTACAAAGTTGAAATTGACAACATTCCTTTATTTTTTACAGGGAACCTCATACAAGAAAATATCAATTGTGTATCAATTCAAGCAAAAAATTGAGAAATTCAGTTTCTGTCACTTGAATGTCATTCACGATTTTCATGGAAATAGCGAAACAATCTTAACTTTAAAACCACATAACACACTATCTTTGAATAAAACATCAGCACAGAGGACCTGTAATAAGGCAAAGTCATTCATTGAGAAGTGTAGCTACAAATATTTCAAATATGATGGAGACTTTCTAAAAGCCACTAGTTAAAGCTTACTTGAATGATGTGACAGATATCTTTTGGTACTTCAATATGAGAACTTAAGCTTTATAGAGAACTAGAAAAAGTGACTGTATGTTGGTGGCAGCTTTAGAGGTGAGATGACTCGAGCTATTGAATGTCTTGCACTTGTAGTTTGGCTTTAGTTTAACTTTCTGTCCATTTTGCAAAAAAAAAAGAATTTCGGTGTTTGGTAGCAGGCAGACCACCTAAACTGAGCACATTATAATAATCCAAAAGTGAAGTGGTGGGAATTTGGCCCAAAGCTCGCTGTGCATCGAATGACATATTTCACACTTTTGCTCTAAAACTTGCCATTAGAAAAGAGCACGAAAGAAATGAAAATTGGAAAAAAACAATTTACTTTAAAATGATTCAGGAATTGGAAATTATGTATTCTTTTATTTGCTACAAGGATGAATCATAAATTGAAAAATAATACATTTGGTACAGAAATGAATTTTGAGATGTAATTTTTATTGGGACTATTTTCTGTAAATCAACATTTATTGCATGTTTTTAACTAGCCGAATAAAGTTTATGAACTGAACCGAATCATAAGTTGGAAAATCACAATTTGCTACAGGATTAAAGAACTGACATAAAAACATAGTGATTCACAATTAAAATTTCAAACCAGTACGTAAAGTCCATTAATTCTCTCCATGGCATGTCTCCAATATTCTTTAGGCTTATTTGCAATTTGCAACTCCTATGGAAAAAAAGAATAAATAATCACCCTAGTTATTCTTAAGCATAGTTCAGACAACCCCTTTGTGATTTAGAATGTAAATTGACTTTAGACAATCCACATGAAGGTATTAGTGGAATTCAAACTTGCATAGCTGTGGCCAGGAACTTAAATATTGAACAGAATATTAAGTATAGAGGCACCTTTAGGGCCCTGTGGGATAAGAGTGATGGTTTGGACATGAAAAATAGGTGTGTGGAAATTTGGTGATGGCCCACAAGAGATGTCAGTCAGACCAGGCCATCTGGGGAGAAGGCTGAGGGTTTAAAAAGAGTGAGGTAGATAAAAGTGGCAAACACCGCTGATATATTTAACAAGGTCAATGGATGATACAGTCCTCATTGATTACCATCCGGTGGTTATTAACCAGCCTAACAGTAATTAAACAGTCCATTTCTAAGGGTGGAGATTACCTTGATGTAGGCATAATGATGAGTTTTGTTCCACAAATGTCTCAATCTTCTAAATGAGTTCTCTTTCCTGCAGCTTGACGGGGTGACTAAATTTGGACTTTAGCAGGACATTGATGGTTCTGACGGGTGTAACAATGGCTTCTTAGGATGAGTAATATTATTGTTTATAGACTGATTATTTTCAAACAGACTGAGCGATAGGTGAGAGATTGATTGATCCATGACAAAAGACAGGGGCAGATGAAGCCAGCCAATTAATTTGATAATGAAGTAAATATGGATCTCTTATGGATCTAAAACAGCTTCCCAAAATATTTGTTCAGTCCTGAGATGGTGTATTGGTAGATGTTCTGTGACTTAAAACTCTATATGGACATGTGATTGACGACTTCCCTCTATATCTAATTGAATAGTAGTACAATTCATAGAGGAAAACAGTGCAGGATTCTCACAGAGAGAGGCATATGGAGCAACTGTTGGTGAGTGATATTACCTCACCGAGTTTAAAGAGAAGTTGAAAAAGTTTTCACTGTAAGTTTGGAGTGTTTAAGGTCCTGTCAGAAAAGAGGATTTATTTGTCTATAAAAAATGTGATCTTTATTTTTACGCAGCCTAATTTAAGGCAAACCAATACCTTAAAGCAGAAGTCGAACACTATGTGTGCTTGAGTTTTGCGATAGCCTCAAACGTGGCTTCTCCATCTGCAAGGATGTAGTCACCCTTCAGGCAGATTGCTCCTAGTTGGTCAGGGATGTGACCTTGTTCCTGTCACATATCTCGTCCTTGAGCACATTTGTAGCAACACTTTTACCATACAACTCATAGACTAGGATGTAAGCATGTTCATGTTAGAGAGCTCTTCCTTGTAGCTGTGTTTTTAGCACCCAAGTCATTCTTGGGTAAGTCATGCTCCTAATACATAACTTCCCCACGGTGTGGGAAGAGGCCATTGTTGCACGATTTAGGGCATGCTGTTACAGGGGTGTAATGTGCCTCCAGTGTACACTTCTTCATTGGCACGTAGGTTTCCATGCTTCTAGCACGTAGTCCTTCCTGAGGCAGGGCTGGAGCTGTCCAATGAGGGAGGTCAATAAAGGCCATAGAGGGGCGAATTCAGGAAGATCTTGGGCTATAGATAAAGGAGTTCCAATTAGAATAATTGTAAGTATATTTATCTTTATAAAAAAAACAACATTTTTATTGACATTTATTTATTAGCGCATACAACACATTTTCAATGCATGTGATATTGTCTTACAAGCAAGATCGCGTTGTAAGTATATTTATCTTATGTGGAATGCCGAAAAGTAGTCCACTCATTCGGGCCTCCCTGGACCTCCGCTGAACCTCTTGATTCTCACAAATAGCTCCTTCACCATCATGAATTTAATAAGCACCTAGAACATAGCGCTTCCTCTGGGTTTCCAAGCCACTCCCATGGAACACCTCCTTGATCAAGGATGTAATTGGTCTTCTAGTGCATAGTGTCACATTAGGAATGGTTGTCCACCCTACTGGCGCTTAGGCTCTTCCGTAGGAGGAAATGTAACTATGCAGCATGAGCGCTGCCCTTTGTGGGAAGATACACTGAACCTATAAGGGATTTAATACGTTGATATTTTTTTTTGTCTCTCAATTCTCTATCACATTTTCAAAAATTATACAAAAAACAGCATTGACATGGCCTTTTCATATGAATATGAATTACATTGTGTAATATTGGGTCCGTACAGCATGTGTTAAACAGGCTTATAGTATATTCTTGCAATGTAAGCACAAATTCATTCGTTTTTTGCATTTAAAATCTGCATCTTACACCCTTCCCCCCATTTTGTAAGATCTAAAAATTATCCAAGTCCCAGGAAGCATCAAGGGAGTGACTTTGATAAGTTGGCAAGACTTCTTTCTACATTTTCTTTTATCCGAAATAAAAACAGAGTTGATTGCTTTCAATTAAGGCTTGTGGGTGCCTGCCCATTGCTTGTCATGCTTTCAGTTTTTTTAAAGCGTCAACCATCAGATGTAATATGAAACAGTGCAGTTTAAAGACAGCAGATGACAAATAGATGCTAAGCAGGCACAATGTGCTTATATTTCAAGTAACTGTTGAATAATATTTGATTATGTACCTGTAAAACCACTTCTTCGAAAACGGTATCCTGGAAGGGGTAGGGGCCTTTTTCACGTTAACGTTTGGTGTCCTCTGTAAATCAAAAACACGTTTTTAGTTTGAGCTTTAGCAAGTGCTGTTTTGTGGTTTGCTGAACACTAACCACTAAGAGAAGTTGTCAGACGCCTACAGAATGAGTGCAGTAGCCCCAGGGAGGAATGTGGCTCACTATTAATATTATGTACCATAATACCCTTAGGGTGCCCCCTTAGTTCAATATTTGCCTTCACTAGTGTTTTTGTCTGTAAACAAGCCGAGCAATTGCCATATTTGCGTGCAAATACACATACATGGAATTTTAACACGCCTCAGGGGTCTGAGGCGTGTTCCTTCCACTAGATATTATGTGGAATTTTTTTTGAAATATTACCAATTAATTGAATAGGTCAGTGGGTGACAGACGATTTCCTTGGTGTCCTTGACAGGTTTCAACTTGTTATGGTCAGTGGGATTTTTTTTAACGTTAAGAATAGTTTAGGCTACACATTCATTGAATTGCTCTTCATTATAATGATTGCAATAAGGTGTATTTTTAGTAGAATTTATTCATGTAAGTTAACATTTATTAAATCCTGGCTGCCTATCTCCTCGCTAGGTTAAGGGAGAGCACCTGCAATCCCCAGCTTCACAGCTCCCGCCCTTAAGTGTAGATGAAGTAGAGGAGAAAAACACCTCAGTGCTTTAGGATAGCAGCTGGGATGTGTGGGTTAGCTTTGTGGCAGGTGCCCTAACTGGTGGAAGACAGCTTTTTCATTTATTAGATTTCTAAGGCCGTCATTATAAGTTAACTATAATCTGCACTAGGCTCGGTAACAGCAGCTGTGGTGGTCGAAACACGTTGTCGTTTGTTTTTGCCACATCAAATAAGTAAATAATTTGGGACGCAATCCTTATGAGTGCCACGTTGAGTGATGAGTATTCTTGTTTTTGAATATATCTGTCTATATAAATGTAGCTATATATCCCCTGAATGAATGTGGTAACAGGTTGTAACTTGTCCAGCGAGAATGACCAAATATGTCTAGTGGTAGGCATGTGATGGAAAGTCAATCTTAACCACCAAGTAACAAAACTCATCTTCATTCTCAAGTTCTTCAAAGACAGACAAGAAGCATCTTTTAGGCCTTTACTCACTGATAGTTTCCTCATTAAGGCACATTTGTGGTCGCTTGAACTGTTTAGGGATCATATTGTTCCACGAGATATTAGATCTAGTTCAGCAGGTGCACCGGAGACATATAGATTGAACATTTGGGCTCCTGAAATGCGTAATATGGCTGCATAGCACAGGTGGGGCAGTATAACACACATCTGTCAACGAACTGTGACCACTTTGTGGAACATATTCTAAATTCACAATTGCCCAATGACGAGGGGGAGCATCTCTTTCTTTAGAGCTCCATGCCCTAGAAGGTAATGCTACTTTGTTGTGGGAGGTAAATATTTTGTATTTGTATTTGTACGTTGGATTTATATCGCGCCAATCACCTACAGGTCTCTAGGCGCGTGGAAATAGATGGAATTTATACCGATGGAATTTGTACCATAACTACATACAACACAAAGGAATAATACAACAGCCTATACTGCACCCCAAGCCTTCCCAAACAACCATGTCTTTAAAGACTTTCTGAACCTTAGGAGGTTTACCTCTCTACGCAGCGCCTCTGGCAGCTTATTCCATAACTGAGGGACCAACACAGAGAAGGCTCTCCCTCCCTTAGTCACCAATCTGTACCACGGGCAGATCAGCGGCTGAGAAACAGAGGATCTAAGTGTTCTTTTTGGGTTGTAGATGTCCAAACGTTCTTTAATATAGGCCGGTGCGTGGCCGTAAATTACTTTATGAGCCGCGCATAGACTCTTGAACTCTACCCTCTCTTTTGATATGACTCGCAAATACCACTTGGGTATTTTAAGGTCCTAATAAAGCTTTACCTCTAGTTTTCTAACTGAAACTTCTGTTCCAAAGAGCTTGTCAGCTGGCTTAAACATGTCCAAAATCTGGTCGGTAATTTGTTGGGTTTGACTGTGAGCCTTTCTAAATTAATGAAACCAGAATTTCTCATTTCAGTGGGTGGAAACTTAATTTGTCACTGACACAATTTCATTTAAGATGTTTTAAACTGGCTGCACAGCTCATGATCACACTTTAAGCACTAGGTTGGAAAGATGATCTGTGCTTGGATGACTTTTCTAAATCTGATTTTTTCTGCAAGTTATCCAGACCAGAAGTCTTGGTTAGGTAACATCAGTGCTTAATTAGAGCCGATGGCTCCTGGTGGGGCCCACCAGCACTTATTTTTCCTTACTAGACATTCCCTGAGAGCAATAGAGGGGAAAACACACATTGGACAAATCACAACCTAACACCTGTCAATCTGTTGGATCAGAATATTGTTTTTTAAAACAGATATGCTGCAAACATAAGAATTTATAAGAGAGTAAAGACACGGTTTAATCAGTTCAGTTCAGCTTTATTAGATTTTTGTTTAAAATCATAAAAGCATACATTTAAAAACACTCATGACAAAAGTTACATACAAAAGGACAGAATGGCAAGAAGATAAAACATTGGTATATGCAGCATGAATTAGTTCCTTTGTTTCATAGTAGAGTTCATGATTTTCCATACCCATGACCAATGTACATTGTTAAGGGGTGATTAAAGGCGGAAAAACCATGGCCACAGAGTGCACTTGTATTTCTGCCCTTCAAGTGTGCTGACTCTGCCCTTGGTTTTGGATGAGCAGTATATACAATGCTTGGGTAAAAGTCACGTAGATCCCAGACGGATATTGGGCCAACACCTTCACGGGGGTACAAAGTTCGCAGGTAGGGAACGACTGAGCAGCTTCTAAATTTTATTAAGACAAGATCACCGTCAATATCTTTTTTTAGGGGGCCTAACCAGCCCACCCTTCTAACAGACATGATGGTACCGTCCAAACCTAGGGGCAGGGGCCTGTTTTTAGTTAACCAGTGCGTTGCTTTGTTAAGTAAGTCTTGTTCCCGCTCAGTTTTTCCACGATTGAGTGCTGGGACTTCCGCAAGAACACAAACAAAGGGTACAGCCTCCGGGGGTAGCTGTATGTGTGTTGTATTGCTAGGCTCTACTCTTGTAGCGATATATTTTAAGGGGCTGGATTTGGGATTAACTTTAGGGGCATTAGGGGGTGGAAGGGTAGGGACTGGGAGGTGAGTTTGATTGTTACTGCTTGGACCAGGTGGGTTGGGACAGATTGTTGTTACAGACTTTTCAGTACGAATTTGATTGGCCTTTATACATTTCTCCATTCCCAACAACCTATCCTGTAGGGTGGACATTTTGACAATCAGGGGGGAAATGAGTGAGCTAACCAATTGTTCGATGTGGGATAAAAGGTCTGAATTGAGGGATGTTACCAATTGGTCTATTTTTTCTTCCAGTTGTGTAAAGGGGTTAGTAGAAGTGAGTGGGGAACTAAAACACAGTTTTTGTTGTTTTGATTTATTCCCTGTGGGCTTGACCCCGTCCCACTTCCTTTTATTAACTGAGCCGAGGACCGACGATGCCCATACTTCCAGCGCCAGGAGGCGCATAAGAGGGAGAACTGCCCCTGTGGAGCGGGGGGTTAACTGCAAGAAAGGGGGGTTGCTGTTCTTTGCCCGAGAGACGCTGCATTTTGTTTCCTTGCTCGCCAGTCCTGCCTGTCTGCTCGTCTCCCTCCCGCTTCCGCACCACCACGCCTGAGCGGCCGCCAAGCGGAGGGGGACCAGGGACACAGACCACAAGTCCCAGCCTGCACAGCGGCGGAAGCCGACGACGCCCATACTTCCAGGGCCAGGAGGCGCATAAGAGGGAGAACTGCCCCCGCGTCGCGGGATCGCGCGCGGGTCTGCGCTGGGCTAAGCCCAGGCAAAGGGCGGGCCCTCTGTGGCCCTCAGAGGACGGAGGAGGACGGGACGGGGCCATCCCCCTTGACTCCATCACACTGCCAAGGTAAAAACTTTATCTCCCTGACATTTCGCCTAAGGATTGCCGACAGGATTTAAATCTAATATTAACCTCACAATTTCTTGCGGTCGTGTTACAGCTTAACATTGTACATCCCACAATGACTCACAAGGGAGGGACCAATAAATCCATCTCCCGGAGAGGTTTGCACTCAGGGTCACAGGTTCTTTGTAGGCCATCTCCGTCCACCGCCCTAACGAATGAACCTGGCAAGACCAGCATATCCACCAACCAACCGTCCGATCCAACGAATGGTATAGCGCCACAACTCTCGCTGTTGGACGAGTTAAACTCCCTTTGTAAAACAAGGTATGCCACTGTGGAACCCAGAAATGTAACTAAAAGTCCCTCCCCTTGCCCCGCTAAAAGAACCAGTTTGTCAACTCCAATCGCTAACCCTCTGGTACATCTTCCCCAATTCCTTGTTAACACACCAAACACAGTTTTTCCCCAGTCCGCTGCACGGTTTAATCAATTTTGTAACTTTCTATTAAGTTATATTGATCTTGGATCAATCGATCATCATTAATATCTGTACATATGCTTAGTTTTATGGATTCAATTGGTGCTGTACAAAATGTTTTATGTGTGTATGCAAATGTTTTTTATGATCTTGGTGATCGAAATAAAGATTATGAACTGAACTGAAAACACACAAACACACATACTGGAAAGAAGAAGGAAGAGCAGATGGAAAAACCATCAACAAGGAAGAAAGCAGGAGTGCAAAAGAGTGAGATAAAGATGCAGGGAGCGTCTGGCAGTGGAGGTGGAATCTCGACTATGCCGCCTTGGTATGGGGTGCGGGGACATTTAATAGCATTGTCGGCTGTCTTTTGAGCAGTTCATTGGGCACCATTACTCGCTATGTCACAAACTAAGCTCTGGGATACACCCTAGTACCCTGATATTCTCCCTCACTGTCCTTTTCACAAAGGGTTCAAAATAAGCTTGCAGCTTCTTTTCTAAAACTCCAATTCTTTCGCTATTATTGGTCTCTTCAGTTTATCTGGGACTGTTTTCTAGAAAGCAGCGTTTCCCCATTCTGTAATCATTTTTACCTTCATTCTCTACACTTTCTGTGTATCATTTCTTTCCTCAGATTTAACTCACTTTCCATAAAATTGATTTAATGAAATTATACTAAAAGCTTAATTAAGAGTACGGCGATCCACAGGACCTCCGTACTTATGGTGGTGGTCCAACCACCGCCACACTGCAGGTCTGCTCAGAGTATTCAGAGTGTGATGGTCGGACCGCCACAAGACTGCTGCCTCCGTCGGGATCAAGGATCTGCAACCGGCATGAATATGCTGCCAGTGTCGGCACTGCAAGCGTATTACGCCAAGCATATTCACACCGTGCAGGAATGTGTTGCAGGTGCTGTCATAATGGAGAGCTTCATGTTAGGCTCTCCTTTGAGCCTGACAACCCATCGCTGTAAGACCACCCTAGCATTTCCCGCCCGACCTGGATTACACTTGTTGAGCCGACACAAAGGCTCCAAAGTCAGCAGCTCTGGCTATTAGGCAGTTCAGCAGTAAGGCGGGAGTAGTACGTCACAGAAATATCTATGTGAGTTGGTTCCTTTGTATCGCTGCACTGCAGGCTGTCTCTATTTGCGTACAGTTCTTTTTGCAGTGGAAGAGCGTACCCTAGATGCATTAAATTTCACTGTGAAACTTCTAAGACACCATTTCTTTTCAGGGTTTGCCAACGATCTTGTGACACACTGATTCAGGCCTGGTAAGGGATGTCTCTGGTTTCACGTAGGTAATTTGATGATTGCCAACATCAAGGCTATATGGAAATCTGACTTCTTTAAAAACATGGGATCTACAGAGCTAGAAAATGACTTCTTTTTACGTTTGTGTGTGCCATTTGCAATACAAAGCATAAAGACATGGAGATGACAGTAATTGTACCCGATGGAAATATGAGACAACTGGAGATGAACCACACCTTCTGTCACCTACTTTAAAGAATGCAGCATTGGCCGGCGTCCTGGCTGCATCAGAGACTCGTACTTTGTTTTAAAATATAGCAAATCACCGTAATGAAATTGGATAGATCAGCTTTTTTTTAAGTTGCAAAGCAATTTTGCTGCTTCCCACCATTGGTCATGCTCTTTAAAACCAATAAAATGCAATTCTTACTTTACTTTTACTTTAATCAACTTTATTTGGCTGATTATAAAACCATAAAAGTATGCAGACATAACAAGTACATAAGATATAAGATGGTAATAATTACATCCAGATTTAATGAACATAAAAATGATGTTGCCCACAGTAAAATCCAGATAAAACCCTGTAACATAATTAAATAAAGCACCTAGTGCCTCACAGTCGTGAAACAGTACATAGGAATCAGCTTGCAACAGTACGTAAATTAAATAAAGTGCCTTGCGATCAAACAGTAGCACATAGAAATCAGCTTACACCAGTGCAAGTTTCCTCATCTGAGAGTTGTTGAAGGAAGAGGTAAGCTGGGACACAGTGTCTTAAATTTATTGATCTCAGAAATGGGACCAAAAAACATTTGGTGTATAATTCATAAAATTTACAAAAGAAAAGAAAATGGACCATTGATTGATTAGCTTCATTGTTACACAGGCATACAATTGCATCTAGATTCGACGATGCAATTCATAAGTTTAGTTGTTTATCACTTTATATCCTTTTTGTTCAAATTGCTTAATCAATAATAGACAGTGGTTGTGGGTAAACTTTGAACTAGTGGTGGTAAATGCATAAAAGCGGACTTTTTAAAGTTACATTGAATTAGTACAGCACAATTTTCAGTCTAGTGCCCCCTGCCTCTGATCTTGACAATCAGTAGTACATGGTGTGCATACATACAAATGATACATATTCTATTAATTCATAGCCTGTCTAGCATCTCCCCATAGCCTTTGGAGGGGTTTGCCCTTAAATGAACATTTTGACAAATTGGTTCTGTTTCCATGGGAAGTTGGTTAAAATCGGATAGGTTTATTTTCATTTCAAATTATCTTTGAATACAATGCAACATCCTTTGATTTTTTAAATGTGTGAAGTGTCTCGTATTGTCTGACCTTTTTGATTTTTTCGTTTTTTTCATCCTGCCCACAGTATTGTAAATGTTCACACAAAATGTAATGGAGGTCCTCTGGCAAGGAGCAGGATGGGCAAATGAAATATCACACAGGTCTCACAATGTCACAACCATATACTTTCTATATGGTCAGACCCTTGATTTACCTCTCAGGATCCAGACATAGATTCAGGTATCAGACATATTTCATTATGCGTCACTGATCTTGCATGTTCAAGCCTTAGATAGTAATTAGATGTGATGGTAACAATGTTATCCATACTAATATTATAAAGAGAGAGCCCAAACCTTTGAGGCGGATAATCTCAGTAACCACAGCACCAATCACAACACCCAATACAGCGTTGGAAAGGGCAGTTGCAGCAGAAGGACATAGGCTATGCAGACGGCCACCATATTATTATTATTTTTTTTGCAGAGTTTTATATAGCGCGAACTTGACCCGAACTGAATCAGGTATCAGAGCGCTTTACATAGCACCAGTTACGTTACATGAGGACACACATTCATTTTTGTTAGGCACGGGGAGATTAAGTGATTTGCCCAGAATCACAGGATGTTTCGTGTCGTTACTAAGACTCGAACTCAGATCCCCAGGTTCGAGGTCGAGCGCCTTAGCCGTTAGGCCAACTCCTCTATACATTTAAAAGGAAAAAGAACCGTGCCAGCAAAGTAGTCCCTTGTGGGCGTGTCTGCGTTGTGCTGTGGGCGTGGGCTAGGTGCGTGACTAACGCTGGGGGCGTGTGGTACGGCCATCACATCGTGGACTGTGGGCGTGTGCTGGGGGCGTGACAAACGCCGGGGCGTGTGTCAGCCCTTCATGCCATGTGAGTCGTACATACAAGCGCCAATTACGTTGCTGCGCAGCATCAAGGGGCACGCTGGGGGCGTGAGAAACGCTGGGGGCGTGTGTCCGGCCTTCATGCCATGTGAACGCAATTGCGCCGCATCAAGGGGCACGCTGGGGGCGTGAGAAACGCTGGGTGCGTGTGCTACGTTCCGCTCTTCATGCCATGTGGGTCGTACATTAATCAGAAGATCGTCTGCTGTGGCCGTGAGCTGGGGGCGTGACTAACGCGTTCACCTGGAGGCCTGGTAAGTAACGCTACTGCAGCCTCTCCTGCGCGCTGTTACTGAACTCTCATTCAACGAAATTACACGCGCCTGCTACCATCAACCAGGTCTCTAGCCGGGCTCAGGCGGCGGATCAGTACACTAATTACACGCGCCTGATAACATCAACCAGGGCTGCAGCTGGGCTTCAAGCGGGGGACCACGCGCCTGCTAACATCAAACAGGCCTGCATCTGGGCCTCAAGCGGGGGAACACGCAAATGAGCGTGTCTGTGGGGACAATTACTGCAGCCTCTCCTACTTGCTTTCACTCAACTCTCTCATTAAACGGATTTACCCGCGGCTGATAACTCTCTCATTCAACGACATTACACGTGCCTGCTAACATCAACCAGGGCTGTAGCCGGGCTCAGGCGGCGGATCACTACACCTATTACACGCGCCTGCTAACATCAACTAGATCTGCAGCTGGGCCTTCTCCGTCCCTGTTCTAATGAAACAAAAAATTTTGTCTACCGCGAGATTTTAAAATAAATTGCCCTTGCGAAATACACACATTAAACACATTCTATTTCATACCCGGACAATGTCGGGACGGGCTGCTAGTAAAAGCTATAAATATAGATCCTCATATGTTGCGGCAAGACCTGAAAGACTCGCCATACCCACAAATTAATGCAAAGTAATGCCATTTGGTGACAAGAAAATGATGCCAAAACATAAGCAAAGTCTGTCCTTAGATCAAAACAAATTTGACAATCAAAACAAATTAGCACTTGAGTACCAGGTTTGAAGTGTTTTTGAAATGCATTAGTATTGACACACAAATCTTCATTCTGCATATATATCAGGTTGACATTTTCAACAAACATCAGTTAGCCTTTACCTGAAGGAGGGCTTATTTTGGCTTTAAAATCCAGCTTTTCATGTTCATCATTTGTGATGTTAAATAGAGTGAGAGAGAGACACGCACACACAATCGTAGGCACCCACATGCGAACACGCCACACATACACTCTTGTTCTCAGTAACCTCATGGTATCATCTGGTGAGGCAATCCGCCTTCCAGGAAGGGCTCCTATTAGAATGCATGACAGACATTTCTAAATCTGAGAAATAAACTCAACTAAGCTGTTAGTCAGTTATTTTTCTCCTATATGTGTTCTATACGGAAAGTAATAGTTGCTGCTACTTTTTCCCAGCATTGGCATAGCGAGTATGGCAGAATATAATGTGATAAAGAACATTTGTGCATACAGTGCATGCAAACATAATTTGTTAATGCCTATGTTAACGTTTGTTAGTAGCTGAATTCAGACCTATTGGCTTTGCCAAAGCTTGTTTTTCATTTTGGTTCTCCGAAATACTAAAGTCTGCTTTGGACTGTGGTCTGCTACACCCTGCTCTCTGTCCTCCTTTTGGCATGTCCCACTTTCTGACTATCTAAATAGTTGTTTCTTTTATCTATTGCACAGTTTTGTTTGTTGATTGTTATGGGACTCCTCTTCCTCACAGTGCTACAGTATGTTCTACAGTACAACATCTTGGTGGGAACTGTGCTTTACTAGAAAATGAGAAATATTATGTAAAAAAGAAGAGTTCTTGCGATAGTATTATCACTCAGTTGTTTTTAAACTAATAGGATATTTAGACTGTGAATGGTTGCGTGGACTATATGCCTTTAGTGTATTGTGCATCAATGGGGACACGATTTTTTCCATGTATGTAGCTTTTTGAAAGTATATCATGCAGGTAATAAATTCTGTCTGGTGCTCGATCTTGACAGTGTATTATAAAATGCCCCAAAGACTAGCAGCTCTTATCAAGAGGTAGATGGTGTATTACGTTCAACAGTCAAGTGTGTGGTTGAGTTGCTGTATAGAATGGAGACAGATAGTTGCTGTGATAAATTATCTGAGCCCCTCATTTGGATACAAGCTACCTTATCGGTGGCAATGTACATTGGCCTGTTTAGATGCCTGTAAAATCTATTATTTGGAATTACTTAATCAACCTTTAAAATACCTGATAGGACTTTCTTATAGCCTTAGAGCCCACCATAGCGGGTTTTACCGGCCATTAAAGGCCCACTACAGTGTTAAAGGCCTGAGCTGAAGTCAAGATGGCTCTAAAGCTATTAGAACAGTCTGCCCCTAGAGGGCAGAATGATCTAATTTGTAAAACAAAGGCCTCACGATGATCGACTCCCCTATGGCTCCATTAGACCTTTTGTTCACAGCATCAGCTGTGAACAAACATTGGAATGTTAGAGCTCCATTCTACAAGCCATTCGGAGCCCCCAACATTCCAATGTTTTAATGTACCTTAAAATCTAAGCGTGACCATGTATACTTAGAATGATTAGTCATTTTAAGATGGACATAGTTTTTACAAATATGTGCGGTGTGTAGGACAATCTTTTCATCAATGATGCTCTTACATATGTTGTATGGTCAGTAAATAGTCCTACAAATAAAATGCAATTTCCCTCAGTACCGTTAATGTGCCAGTGAAGTGTATGTACTCTAACAAGCATAGTAGCTGCATAATAAATTATGGCAATGGTATGCCTGTGTTTACAGTTTGTTAATTTTGTTTTTGTAGGAAAGAAGTTTCCTCTCTGGAACAAAATGGCGACCTCCATGGTAGGTTGATTTTTATGTATTCAACTATACACAGGATAAATCATATATTATCTAGAATGTGTCTGTCAATTAAAAACAACATTTAAATTTGCTGTATAGTATGTACAAACGAAAACTATACTTCCTGGTGTTTGATGTAAGATATGTTTCCTTTTATGCACCTTACTTCATGGATCCTCATCATTCCATTCTTCACATGAAAGCAGATGTAAACCTTCTTGTATGTTGATATTACCATAATGTTTATTTGATCAAATTACTAACTTGGGTTGCATTTTTCTTATTTGTCCAAATAATTTCAGAATAAATTTACGTTGACTATTGTTATGGGCATTTTTTCAGCTCTATTAGCGCACCGGATAAAGATCAAAGAGTGGGTGGGGTTGGAGACTTTGTATTCATAATTTATTGGATGTAATTTAAGAATGTAATACTGTAATGCTCCAGTTATTACAGGGTGTCTCTTGCCCACATTTTTACCCGTGAATGTAGAGAAAACCTCTTTTCTGATCCTAAGAACTGTATTAGAGAGAAAGTGACTATAAGAAACTGGGGCAGACAGAGGGCAATATTAAATGCTAAGATTTTTATAATCTGGATGGTTTGTTTGAACCGTTTTGAACAGTGAGAAGATATTCATATGACTGTTGGCCGGAACAGACCACTTACCTAAAGAATAGAATCTATTCATGTTTGTCAGTAGCCGTACATTTTTCATTCATAGTAAATGTATACATCTGGAATTTGCTAAAAGAACTTAGCTTATGTTGAGTCCTAGCTGTCATACCTTGCCTGGCATGATGCCTCCTAAATATATATATCTAGCTTCTGCTTAGGCACTCTTTGTGAGTGGTCTATTAACTTTGATAGGGCCATTAACATCAGTTACTGATCCCATCAGAACTATGGGGTGCATGAGATCATCAGGGATCTGTTTACTTTCACTCAGAGACCTTGGTTACTGAGAGAAGCTGAACTTTGAGTGAAACTCTGTGGCAAAATGAGGCATTGCTGGTGGAATCTCATCTGGAATTACTGATGCCACAGGTAATGCCTCATTTTTTAGAGGGCCCTCAGGGTCCAGCTTGTATTTGTCCTGAAACTTCACCACCCAGAATAATCGGTACCCCTGGACTAGTTAAGTCTGGAAGTGGAGAAATACAGGTCCATTTCTTAGTCTCTTGCAAAGACGGCATTAGTAATTCTCAAGAGGTGAGATATCCCAGCAAGGGCATCAAGGCTTTGTGAAGTGCCCCAGGTTAATGAGTGGACCATAAATTACTTATTCTTTTAAAATTATCCCAACCCGATGTAAAATATATTGAGGTGGATTTTAAATCTTACCTAAACTCATGGATGATTGTCAATGTCTGCAACATGCACCTGTTAAGGACGTGGGAAAAGGGATTGGCAGAATCCCTTTTCCCACAAAAGGGGAACTATTTTTACTTGTGAGATCCAGTGGTGACTGGTGAATTTTCAAAGTGGTGGAGCAAACATAGCTGCACGTACTGCACTGATATAAAAAGTTACCTAACCAACTGTAAATATATTTATGTAAAATGAGTCTTGTTAGACCTGGCATCCTTGGTGTGGATTCCCCTTACTTTCTGCCTTCTGACTATCTGTGTTGCTGACTTCATTCTTTCTGGCTTTAGGATTCTAGGCACTTTGCCACTGCTAAACATTTCTAAAGTTCCTGTGCCCTGTACTCTAAACATGGTAACATTGGCTTAGCCACAATTTGGATATTTAACTACTTCCTTATAAGTCCCAGGTAAAGTGCACTACATGTGCCCAGGGCTTGTAAATTAAATGTGAATAGTGGTCTTGCAGCACTGATTGTGCCACCCACTTCCATAGTCCTTTAAATATGTCTCAGGCCTGACACAGCAGATCCTGTGTGGGCAGTTTTAAACTGCCATTTCGACCTGGAAAGGTAACTTACTTGCCAAGCCCAGACCTTCCTTGTTATTACATATAGGTCACCCCAAATGTAGGCCCTGGTCAGCCCCAAGGGCAAGGTGCAGTGCATTTAAAAAGTAGGACATGTCCTGGTAGTGAACTACCCTTAAATCCGCTTTTCACTACTGCAAGGCCTATTTCTCCCATAGGTTAACATTGGGACTGCCTTATAACATTTTATAAGTGTAGTTTCCCCGCGAGACAAGATCACATTTGGTGTTTCTGGACTCACAATTTAAAAGCACAACTTATGGTGAAGTTGGTTTTTAAATTGCAGTTCAGAAAATGCAATTTTTAGAAAGTTGCCATTTTGAGACTTGTACCATTTGATGCCTTCTGCCTGTCCCTGAAATACACGTCGGGTGTGGGTGACAGCTGACTTCCTGCTTTCTCTCTAAACAACCACCCAAAAAGGAAGAATAGATGCGACTGAGCAGCAATCTGCATGTTGATGGGTCATCCTGAGACAGGGTGAGAGGAAATAGCTGACATTTGCACCTGCCTGTCACCCACACAAAGGGTTTCATAGTCCTGTAGTGAGTCTGGAGCCATGCCAGGAAAGGCAGGGCCTTGTGCTCTTTAAAGCATCTCTTTGAAGTCTCCCTGCTTCAAAGGCTAATTTTGGTATAAATAAGTACTGGACTTCTGACACCATGATTTCAGAACTTTGCTGGAACTAAAGACATTCTGCCAGGAAGAAGAGCTGCTGTGCTGTAGGAGGGACTGCCACTTTGCTGTCTGCTTTGCTGGGTTGGCCTGCTGATTGCTGTGCTACAGGAGGGACTGATACTTTGCTACCTGCTTTGCTGTTTTGGCCTGCTGCTTCTTGCCTGGGAGTGAGAAGGACTGGACTTCCTCTCTCCATTCTTGAACCAAAGTTCTCCAAGGGTTTGCTGGCTTGCCTCCTGTTGTAGAAGGCCATCAGAAACTTACCTCAACTCTAATTCAGCTGCTGGACTCTGCCAACTGTGAGTCCTTCTCTACCAAGATGTGCCAATCCACTCCTGGGCATTGAAAGTGGCCTCTACAGCTCTTTTTCTGCAAAAACCGACACAGTGATTACCTTGTGGCGATCAGAACCAAGGCAGTGCCCTTCAACGCTGACGCATCGCAGATTTGAGGACATCCCTGCATGGCTCGACAACAATGCGTGATCTGACTGCAATACTTGACTACGACGCAGCGCCTGCATTGTAAGCGGTTCAACGCCGACGCGGGACCCGACTGTGAGGTTCGATGACACATCACCTGCATCGTAAAGGGTTTGACAATGACGTGGGACCCTAGTGCGAGGCTCGACGACGCATCTACCCGACTTCGTTGATCGGAACTGACGCTTTGAGCCTTCTACACCGACGCTTGCTCCATCCAAGGTACTTTTCCAGCAGGCCATGCGTGGGTCCTGTAGCCAGGCTGCCCTCCGTCAAGTCGGCCTGAACTTTGGATTTACTCCAGTCCTGTTCAACCTCAAGTTACCTCTAAGCACTATTTGCTTTTAAACATTAATATCTCAAGGTCTACTTAATGGATTTTTGTCGTTTTGGTCTTGCTTTACTCATAAAAAATATTCTTTATTTTTCTAAACTGGTGTGGATTCTGTTTGTGGTGTTTTCACTGTTATACTGTCATTACCTCTTTAGTTAAGCCTGACTGCTCTGAATTATTTCAAAGTTTCAGTGCGTGCCGCTGAAACCCAAAAGCATTATTTCTGTGCGTTTTTACTTGTTAAGAAAATGTTGCTTTTTACAGAAACACTGAGCACACCGAGTGCAGAGCCCACAAGTATCAGTGTCTCATGAGAAGCAGTGCATGTCTACTGCAGTGTGTCCATCCTGGTTTCTGTGGGCGATAGCAGGTCATTGCAATTAGTGTGTTAGAAAGTTAAATACTATTGGAATTGCTGCCAGTGTATTCTAAAGTGATACCATTCTCCCAAATATGCTAAAAAACTCGCCAAGGGTCCATTTATAATATAATCAATGTAAAAGCCTGCCATGTTTGTCTTTCATATGTTCCATAATGTTATTACCTGTTAAAAAAAGTTATTTTTAATGTGCCTGCTGTTTGCCCTAAAGCTGCAAAGGGCAATGTTCAATATGCCTGGACTGTTCCAGCACACTAACAAGCTGTGAAGATTGTCTGGGCTGGGGACTACCCTCACACTGTTCTTCTGTGGCATACAGTGTCATGCCTGTTTCTACATTACACTTGTGAAGCACAATTGCACTTTCAAAATTGTCCACATTGTCATGCAAGTTGTGACATTCCCCCAGTAAAACAATAATGCAGGTTCTGGTAGAATTAACAATAGGCTGAGGCATACATTTGCCATTAACACACTTAAAACATACACAGAGAAACACACAGCAGCACACTCAGATGACACACAAACACACCATCACTCAAACACACAGCTGATTCCGCCACTCCACAACCAGAAACAGTGTGGGTCTCTTCTCAGGTAGAGCTAACACACACAACACAGCTCCCTTAAAAAGAAGGGTTCTAATGTTTTGGCATCGGTTATGGTCCACAGATGCTCTTGCTCCTTATCGTATAGGCCTAGTGGATCTTATTCAGTGCCCATTTGTAAGTAAGAGAAGATGGCTCTGATGTCGAGAGCCAGGATTAAAGAAGTCTGCTGGGAATTCATTCAGGTGGAATGTGTGACCAAAGACGAGGGATCACTTACTCTAGTATTTATAGATTTTAAACCATATCCCCAATATAAATCTACCATTGATGAGATGGTTGCATGACGTTACAACGCATACTTTTACAACGCACACCTTTACAACGCATTTTTTTACAACGCAACATCTATTACAACACATTCCATTACAACGCATGCCATTACAACAAAGTTTTAAAAACTACCTTTACAACACATTTCATTACAACACATACTACCTTTACAACGCATAACATTACATTGCATGTATGAAAAGTATTGGCTAGTGTAGGGGTAAAAATTACTATTCTAACTCCAGGGGGTGCAACAGTCGGGTAAGTGTTGGATAGTGTAGGGGTAAAAAGTACTATTCTAACTCCAGGGGGTGCAACAGTAGGGTAAGTGTTGGATAGTGTATGGGTAAAAATTACTATTCTAACTCCAGGGGGTGCGACAGTAGGGTAAGTGTTGGATGGTAATGGTATGTGTTGTAATGGTATGCGTTGTAGTGTCATGCGTTGTAATAGTTGCGTTGTAATGGCATGCTATGTAATGGATGTTGCGTTGTAAAAGTTTTGTTGTAATGGTAGTGCGTTGTAAAAGTTGCGTTGTAAAGGTTGTTTCCTTGATGAGATAGACCCAGCTATGGCACGTAAATTGTTTCTCCAATTCCGATATAAGACCCTTCCGAACAGGGCGTTTTGCTGTAGATTGCAATCTCAAGCATTACTGGGTGATCAGTGTCCAGCATGCAAAGGAAGATCTGAATCCTTGGCTCCTTTATTATTTTTCTGTCCTTTTTACAAACATCTACGGTCTAAGTGGTTTGTCCCCTTGTGTAGCTGCATTGGTCCTAGACACTGGCGTGAGGTGCTTAGAATCCAACACTAGGAGAGTTGTGGTGTTTGGCCTAGCTGAATTTTTGTTGGCCCTATGGATTAGGCGCAAGAAGTGTATCAGGTGTTTTTTTTAATGGACTTGGAATAGCATTTTGTCTTTTCGCTTCAGTTTACACTCCTAGATGTATGTATTGAGCGACTCTTTATCTTGCCCAATATTGCATGATGGTTTTTAGATCAGTTTATTCCTCGAGATGTATGGATATAGGTAGGTGCTGGGTTGAAAGCTTTAATATTTATGTAAAGATTAATTAGAAACACGAATAACCTTTAACATGATGTCCTTGTTAAATAGGCTTCTTGAATTTGTTTTTTCTTTTTTAAGAAACTATCCTTGTGTTTTATTGTGATTTATTCTTAACTCTTTTTTAAACTATGACTGTTATATTTATAATACTATTGTGATGTGTCCTTTATAAGATCTAAATGATCGAAATAAAGATGATGATGAGTCAAGTATTTTCATGCAGCCACACTTTCCACACTTTAATTCTGTGATGCGGTTTTGTTCCACACTCATACATTGAATTATGGAAGCAAATGTTAGTAGCCTGTAGTAGCAATTCCTTCCTAAAAATGTGTTTGCATTAGTTTTCACATTTTCGAGGTATCAGCTCAAAAGTGCCGGGCTCTGATAAAAGTCAAAGATGGACGCCTTTGACGTCTACCACAGTGCAGGCATTTAGAGATCAGTAGAAAATAAAACTTGCCAAGGACAGACATACACAAAGTGATACATAAGGTCATGAAATCTTCAAACAAGAAATGCTGTATTCCTAAATTCAGGATACAGAAGTTTGGTTGGCATAACATGAATGCTGCAAATTGGGTTTTTAACTTTCTAGGTGAGTACATGTGATTTTTTTTATTTTATCGAAGCTGACTGAGGACTTACTTGGATGCTTTTCCCATTGCTGCTTCAGTTTCTGCACACCTCTGAACTACAACCTTATTTCGCATTGGGGGACCTCGATTCAGCTGTTAGTTGTTTTTAGGAAGAGCACAGGAACACACGTGGTACCGTAGGGTCTGAAACAGATTTGCAGGAATCACTTCTCCTTCAGACAGCACCATACTGTGTCTGCAGCACGTGTCTTCCCTATTTCTCCCCAAACAGGAAAAATGATTAGAAAAGTATCCAACTGTGTAGTATAAATAAAGATGATTATTGCACCAGCACTGATATCCCAGTATTTTAATTTCTCTTCACAAAGATTGCATCACCTCGTCTTGTCATAGCACCACAGCTCATTACCGGATTATTTGTGTAACTCCTCTGTGGGATTAATCGTGAAACGATTATTGAAATGCAGTCCAAAGTTATAAAATTCATATTTTCTCACAAGGGCCCGTAGTAGCATTTAGTAACGTATGTGCCTCATTCATGAGGTAACTTACGTGTAGTAAAGTTACAAGTGGGAAGTCTCCGCATTGGGGGTGGAATCTCTGCTCACTACTGAGACCGCTTAGGGGGTCATTAGGATGACGAGCGGACTTAGTCCGCCCGCCATCCTATCGGAATACGGGACCGCCCGCCATAAGGGCGGAGGTCCCGTGGGGGTATTAGGATGCGCCCGCTACAGTGGCGGGCGCATCATGCATTTTTAACATTGTGGCGGGCGGTGCTCTCAGCACCGCCCGCCACAATGCTAAAAATGCATGTAATGCATTTGCATACACAAAGCGGCAGGCACCGCGCGGTGCCTGCCGCATTGTGTATGCAAATGCAGGGGGGGGAGCCACAGGTACCCCCCATGTGCACCCCCCACCTCGACTACTGCGTTTATCCTTGCCACGAATGATGCAGTGAACGTCTGCGCATGTGTGCTACAGGCAGACACATCAGTGTCCTATTAGCGCATGCGTCGATGCAACTACTGTGGGTTGAGGTCAGCAGAGGGAAAGGACACCCATCGCCAGCAGTTTGTTTAATGACTATAATCGGTGTGGGAAATTGGTGGGATGGGGCCTCAAACCCCACAGTGGGTCAGGCAACCCTGGTAAGATCTCAGTAATCGCGCTCTCTGGGCACACGAGTGGAGCTGGGACAGTGACATATACAGGCTATTTTACAGTTTAGTGAAGACATCCCTGCATATTCCTATTTGCCATTTTAACACAAACAAACTGTTGGATCATATCCGAAAACAGACACCCTGAAAAAGAGATTCTGTTTTGTTTTCTATATTTTTAGTCAATTTTGCTTAGACTCCAAGGATCACAAAAGATCATTATAACAAAAGAAAGAAATTATTGAGCTACCGAAGTAGTTTGAGAGTAGTTCGTTCCTGCAATTGTGAAAAAGACAAGCAGGATTATTTTCTACCACTTCAGGCAAAATTAAACAATGTTACATCCTTTTAGAAGGTCATTTTTGCACTTTGTTACCACACTAAATAGATTAATTTGCATAGCCTGCCCTAAGTCAGATTTCCTTACTATGTAGCCAAGATACCCGTTCTGTGTACTCGGTGAGAGTTTAGGCACACAAGTGATCATGAGCAGCTAAGCTCATCTGTAGTTCAGTAGTGTGTAAAAACAAATGAGGGACAACTGCAGGCTGTGACTGGCAGTGCCAAAACTATTTACAAGGCATTGATGAGACATTAACGTTCTATCATGGTAATTTCAAAAAAATTCAAGTCACTTAAGGCCTTATTTAGGGTCTAACGGATGGGATACTCCACCAAAACGTGACGATTTGGGCCGTGGTCAGAAACCTAATTTACTTACTACATTAAGCAGATGTTAGATGATACCTGGTCTGGCATCTTCTTTTTTTCTCCCAGTCAGGCAGGCTCCAATCCCATTGGGAGGGGAGGCACTCCCATAATTTGTTTGGAGCAACCACTGAGGAGTGCTGCTCTCTGTGGCAACCAGGCTATACACAAGGGGATAAAGGTTTCCCCATTTTGGAGTTTAGAATTTAGGGGCACTGTGGATTTTTTACAGTAGGGCAGACAAGAACTCCTACAAAACTGGGTAGAGCTACCCCTGCAAACCTTTACCCCATTAGCTAGGGAGGGAATAGGCGTCACCCCCACCCACAAGTCAGTGACAAGCATAAATGTGGCATCTAGTGGCACCCTATTAAGAAAACTTTCAGGACCTGAGAATGATCAAAAGAGGGCTAAACCTGCTCTTTGTGACCTAAGAGGAGCCCTGAAGGAGTGGACCTGCTCCTTCATGTATTCAGGACAGAGGAGCGGACTCCAAGAATCATAATACTGACCTCTTGTTCAAGATACCTTGACACAACAAGCTGCAAGGGGCCTTATCCTGCATCTGTCCAGTTCAGCTCACCAGTTCCAACTGCCCCTCCCATGAACCCTGTTGTTGGCCTCTGCTGGAGTGGGCCCTAACCCCAAAAGTGCTGTTCTTGAGGTAAAACTTTGCTGTGCCTGACTGGACTTCTCCTACCTCCCATGAAAACCTAGGACTTAGAAATTTTGTAGAATATTTCAATAGTAGCTGATTGTTTCAAAAGTCATTTCTTTGCAGTGCTGGAGTGATCAACCCATGATTACAGAAAGCAAGGATCAGTCCCCTTTTGTCAGATCATAAGCCTGATGCGGAACACACGTCTTCTATCATTGTATTATCATAGCATCAATACATGTAACAGTGGTAAATGAATACACTGGTGTTCTGCTTTGAAACAAATCTGCTAAGCATTTATATTTTGAAAAAACCTGCTTTGCATTTTACGTTGAATTCTATTTCTATTTGAGTGTAAAAACATCATGTTCGGTTCTGCCGTTTCTACTGAAAGAGTCTACATACAAGTTTTTCTTTGCATTGTTTAATTAAGTAAGCTAATTTTGAATACTTATTTTCATTGCAGAAGGTGACAGTTCAGAAGATGAAGACACTAAAGATTCAGGTAAAATATATATTCATTAATGTTTTTTGTTCTTTCTGTAATTGTGTTATATAGCATTGTCACAATATATGAAAAGCATTGTCACAAGAAGCTTTTTTATGAAGTGTTCTAAAATGAGAAATAGGAACTAGAATGTGGAATTAGTTAGCTGGTAAAGATGACTCTTATCTTATTGGGATCCTCATCTCAACCCCTCATCCACATCACATCTTATCTTAGAGATCATGCAGCTAAGACAGGCAGTGTGGCCCTATGACTAATCATGTGTTTGCGGGGGCATGGCCATACAAAATGGCCAAAAGGACGCAATTCTAAGAGATTCTAATCATGCGAAATCCTGCTGCCCCTGGCGTTACTAACATTTGGGTAGGCTACAAAGCTTACCTTACAATGTCCCGGAGCCCAGGGGATGCAAAACAGGTGGTGATTGATGTGGGGGCGGCCACCTACACTGTTCTGACTGTTGCCGCCTGCAGCAGGAATGAACACCGTGATCAGGGCCTGGCAGTGGACCCTGGGTGTCCCAACTGCCTTTCTGCCAGCTTCATGTGGCGGTTACAGGAGGCAGCCTTTTGAGCTGCGATCCGGCTCTCTTGATCAATCGAGTGGCATGTGGACAGCTCCCTGGGTGTCGGGGAGTATAGCGGTCTCTCCCTGGCCTGAATGCTGTGGCTGCACTTGACTGGCGCTTGAATTGAGTCCCGCTTACGGAGCCGTGATCTCCCCTGGGTGGGCTCTGCAGTTCCGTCCTTGATATCAGCCCACGACTGAGAAGCAGGGCCAGTTGGTCGGCATTCCTTCTGCCCTGTTACTGAGCGGGAAGCGCCTTGGTGAGTGAAGTGAATCCTGGGCCTCTGGACTGCCTGGTGGGGTGAGGCACCTGTGTGAGGTCCTTCTGGGCTCTCCTTGCAGTACTGAGAGCTGGCTATGTGGGGGAGACATTCACGACCTGTGGAGGCCTCTTTTGAAGAGGTCTTGGGCCTTTTGACTAGTGCAGCGGTCCCAGTGGGAGCCTGTGTTGTGGGGCCTTGTGACTCTCGTGCCTGGAAATGTGGGCCCCCGCATCTGTGTGCATGGCGGCCTCAATACATGGATTGTATGATTCCTTTCGCAGAACTGGCCTCGCTTTCTTCTGGACATTGCAGGAACCTTGTTGGGCGCTTTTGTGGGAGGCCTCATACTGTGCAGTCTGGTGTGGTTGCCACCCGCCCATCTAGTGGCTGCTGATTAAGGTACAATTGAGGGACACTTGTGCTCATTTGTTGCCCAAAGAAGGAGCTTTGGCCCTTGTGGGATATAGGGGTGGGTTGGGGTCGGCCTGGATGCTGGTGTGGAGACAGCGCAGGGAACGGGGATTCCCGGAGCTCCAGGGGCAGTGGCGCCGGCTGCCTTCAGCTGTGGCAGTAGGGTTATTGGATCTTTTTGGCTTTCTACATGGGCAGGAATAAGCAGACGGGCCACTTGCAGGGGAATGCTGTGGAGCAGTACACCACACCGTCATGTACCTTGCAGCGGCTGACACGTCCGGTTTTCTTCAATGGGGATCAGGAACCGGGGCAGTCCACTGAGGAGCATTCATAGCGGAACTTCTTGCTGCTATACACAGCTACAGGGTGACACTTAAGGGGAAGATTGAAACAATGGCGCTTGAGGTGAACCTTCTGAATGAGGATCTCAGAAAGGTGTCTTACAATGTCTGGGTTGCTGAAGGATCTATTGCTGAACTACAGTCTGGGGTGGCCTCTTTTCAGAAGCAAGTAGCTATGGTTACTTTGATGAATGGGCACTAGAGGTTCGAGTAAAGGCCTTGGAGACGAGGTCTCGCTGAAATAATGTCAGTTTTTGGGGTTACAGGAACGAGCTGAGAGGGGTTTAACGAGAGTTTTGTGGAACGTTGGATCTGGGATGTGTGGAAGCCTACTGGACTGTCCCCATTCTTTGTGACCAAGAAGATGCAACAGACGTTGGTGTAGCCCCCCCAGACCTGCCCGAATCCTCAACTCGTGCTTCCCAGAGATGGATTGTGCCCACTCACTTCAAGAACCACAGGATCTCAATTCATCCAGATTACACTGACAAGCTACAGGGATCCCGAAAGGGCTTCCTGGAGGTTAAGGCTAAGCTGCGATCGTTAGTCCTCAGATACATGTTGTTGTATCCAGCTTGATTGCTCGATTGAGGGTTTTGTCCGGGGCCAAGTCTCACTTCTTGGATACTACAGAGGATGTTTGATGATGGTTGGAGGTCTGGGACAAGATACCCAGGGAGAGGACGAGACCTTGGTGAACTGGTACACGTAGTCGGGACCCTGGGGTAGGGTGCTCATTGCCCAAACTGAAGGTCATGGGAGGAGCAAGCATCTGAAGAGGCTTCAGCCCTTGAGGGGGATAGACGAACGAGAGTCATTATCCAAGGTGATAGTACTATGGCGGTGGCTCCCAGTCACAATGTATTGGATTCCAGGGTGGAGGTGCCTGCTCAGGAGGCTGCTTTGGACTTGGGCGACTCAGCTGCCTGATTTTTGACCATGTATTGTTTCATGTTCTAGTCTCTTCTGCTTTCATTCTCTCTCCCCTCTTTTACTTTTTCTTAGGGGTGGGGGTGAAGCACCTGGGGCACTGGCGGGGCTATGCCTATTTGTTGTACTGTTTTTAAGATGTGCTGGTTTGTGCTGTGTTCCTGGTACAGCGCTACATTGTGCATGGGGTTCGGGATGCTCTTCCACTGTTCAGTGGTAGGTCTTGGTTGGGGTACGGGGGTTTAGGCTGTGGGTCCTGGCGGAAGGGATCTTAAGGCTTTTACGGTTTATCCAGGGTGGAGGGGATTGGCTGTGTGCAAATGTTTGGCATTCCTTTTGATGTGGGGTACATGTTCTTGATTGCAGTGTGCATGAGATACCACATTTTTGCTTTTCTCCGGCTGGAATTCTGGGGTCAGCATCCGGCTGGGGTTATTGGTAGCCGGTACCGCAGGGCTTGGGTTGTAGTGATTAATGGCTGACTGTACTAATGTCTTAACTAGGAATGTCAAGGGCCTTAAGGGCTACTCCAAGAGGTATATGGGGCACTCCTTCCTTAGGCGCCACATGGTGCAGATAGTGTGTTTGTAAGAAACTAATTTAATTTAATGGGTGGGGAAGTTCAGAAACTGGGGTAGAAATGGGGGGGGTCAATTATTCTTGGCTACTTATTCCTCCCATGCTAGAGGAGTGACCATATGGTTTGCATCCGGGGTCCCCTTTCCACATGCTTACAGTAAGGCAAACAATGAGGGGCTATACCTTTTACTCTAGAGTACACTGGATGGTAAAGACATTACAATCCTAAATACGTATGCGCCTTACTTGGATGACAGGCATTTTTATGCGCAAATCCAGGACCTTCTGGAGGATAGTATGGGCTCCCCTGTTATTTGGCCAGGGGACTACAGTTGCATCCTGGATAGGGAGAAGGACCACCTCCTTCCGAAGCAGGGTACTAAGCCCCTGATGAAGGTTCTCTTGCCGCGGTCATGAGCAACTTGGGTCTCCTTTATGGCTGGCGGGTGCTTCACCCGGAGGGTCGGAAATACACCTGCCATTATCCAACCCACAATACTTGTAGCCCCCTGGACCGTATGTTTGTGGCTGGGCTGGACCCTGAAACGTTGGTCGTGGTGACTCACTTGGGTAGTTCCTCTCTGACAATGCTCCTGTGCTGCTCCGGTTGGGATGGGGGATGCTCTCCGGGTGCAGAGTTGGCGCATGCCTTCAGAACTCTTGATGGATGTGGTATGTCAGGATGCCCTTAATAGGTCCAAGGCCCCTAGTGGTGATGGCTTCCCTGTGGAGTTTTTTTAAACCTATTCCGCTACACTCAAAGAGAAGTTGTTAGTAGACCTCCATGAGGTTTAAACGTGGGGATCCTTCTACCTGCTATGTGGGAAGGGATTACATGTCTTACCTTGAAACCCGGGGTGACCCTGCTGGCCCTTCTTTGTATAGGCCCCTCACTATGCTTAATTTCGATATAAAAATACACTGCAAACTACTGGCGACCAGATTGGGGAGGTATTCGGGATTTGGTGCATGAGGATCATTGTGACTTTAATGCCGACCCGCAGCATGGCATTTAATTTGTATAGGCTCACGCATGTGTTGCACAAAACTATGGATGATGACTGCGAATTGGCTCTTGTCTCCTTAGATTTAGAAAAAGCCTTTGACACGGTGGAGTGGGCTTATTTGAAGGCAGCATTAAGGAGGATGGGATTAGGGACCATCTTTTGTAGCTGGATGCGGTGGCTGTATACTGACCCCTTGATCTGCATTAGGGTAGGGGGAGAGCTTTCAGAGGTGCGGTCGATTGATAGGGGAACCAGTCAGGGATGTCCTCTCTCACCACTCCTCTTTACGCTTGTGATTGAGCCACTGGCCTTATTGTTGCACAAGGAACTGGAGCCTTGTGGGATTTTAGTGGGAGGCTCAACGCATGTCATCTCCCTATATTCCGATGAGGCGCTGATATATTTCTGTGCCCCCAGCAGGTTGGTACTTCTCTTGATAGGGTTTCTGGTGAACTTTGGTGCGGT
This sequence comes from Lissotriton helveticus, assembly GCF_964261635.1. NCBI lineage: Eukaryota > Metazoa > Chordata > Amphibia > Caudata > Salamandridae > Lissotriton > Lissotriton helveticus. The sequence continues at coordinate 191,321,384 of NC_136072.1, forward strand.
GATGGATTTTGTTATGTTGTCATTCAGTTTGCGCATACTTTTTAATCTGTATCTCAGACCTTTGATCTCACTTATTTTTTTTTTTTTTTTTTGAAAACCTTTATTGATGTTGCAACCAAATACAAATATGGGCCTACAACCCCTGGGGCTGGCCGCTAAGCAGTTAGATTAACAGAGAGCAATT